>NC_090444.1:1826264267-1826889267 GCF_031143425.1 Pleurodeles waltl
CATGACTTTTTATTAGGGTCTTCCAGTCCATCCCCCTAATTCCTAATTGGTCAGTCAGTCGGCAGATATGACTTTAACCTATATTATTTGTTTACTAAATCTACTATTTTCCATATTAGTCCTTTCACAAGATGTGGATTGGTCCGCTATACGATGTCCTCATCATCCGGCTCTTCAGGTATCGAAATTGTTGCATGTTCCTCTTCAGTCAGTGCCTTCATTGTTCAAGTCCTGGGAAAGTACATTTAGCCTATTCTACACATAATTGTATCAAATTGTATTCATCATCTCCTGTCCGCCGGTACATTGCAGAAAATTCTAGCTAAGCAACTTTAACATCGAGTGAGTTAAGGACAGGTCGTAGCAGCTTCTTGCAAACGCGGTTATTGTTTCTGCTCTCTGTGTGCAAGGCCTAGGAGGACTAGGCGTTAAATTCAGCTAAGTTAACACTACAAATTGAAGTAAAACATAGATTATACATTTCAATATGACATATTACTACATTTTTCTCATATATTTACATTATTTCATACAGTTTCAGTTATATTAGTACAATCTCATACATACGGCTGCCATGCCCTGAGGGCACATTTTCAAACGTGCACATTATTTTTCTCTACGATTAATTCTTCTACAAACGTGCACATTATTCAAACACATAAACATCATTAATGATTTTCTAATTAGCATATCTGCTTCAACAGGACTAACAGTTAATTGCAATGTATGGTGCTCTACTAAGTCTATAAACGTATTTTTTATGTTTTCTAGATACCAAAGGAAACATTTATCATCTGGCGAAGCCTGGTTGGTTCCTAGTCAAAGGTTCTTCCCTTTATCCCGCTGGGCCAGACATGACTTCGTAGAGGTCTGTTTGTCTCATAGGGAAGTTGGGAAAATTGCCTTCATGTCCATTTCATCCCTGCGGAAAGGTAAAGCCTGACAGTTAAAAGTGGCATCATCTTATTGTGACCAAACCACATTGACATAACTGTAGTATAATCAAGGAACTGCTAATGAGATTGTGCATTCATTTAACTGTAGGTTCTTAATGTTGGCCAGACTACAAGCAGGCCTGATCCACTGGCAGTATTCTCTTAAGATATGTAGTATTGATTTCTATGTAGTTTCATGTCTCTCTTTCCAGGTGCCTTATTACCTTTGTTAGTCAGTAGAACACTGAATTGCTTAGGTTGGGAAAATGTTAGATTAGGATAGTTAATTTGAGCCTTGCAGTTATTAGTGCAATGTGTTGGGATGGGTGAGAGTCTTCTGTACCGGGCAGACCATACTACAGATACCTTCAAGATCATGCAGGTGTGTGCTCCTTTGTCTGGGGATGGAAATGTAAGGAGTCTACCTACTCCCAGAAGACGGTGCCACCTAATTGGTTGCATCCAGAGGCAGATGGACAGAAGAAGCTTCTGCAGAATTCTATTTGATATAATTGTGTGTCTCTTAGCATAGTCTAGCAGATCCTGCCCTGGCATTTCTCAGGGAAGATCTTTCCCTAACTCTGCTACTAGACTCCCGATATTCTTAAATTCTTGAGTTAGAGTCTTAAGCATTTCTGCTTCCTGTCCTGAATCTTAATTTGGTTTAAGTGAGGCTGAAACTTTCGTGTAGAAATTCCCCCTTTCATTTTTCATGCATAATTAAGCTTAGGGAAGCTCCTTCATGAAACCGATATATTAGCTGTTTTGCATCGTACATTTGATAATGATTTCACTTTTCATCTATATAAAGTACAACTTCAAACTGCACAACCAAATGTGTATACATACGTTTATTTGATAACTGATTTACCGATTGATTTAAGTTTGTGACTTTGACTAATCTGCTAATAAACCTACATGTTTCTCTGTTGTTCTTATGGAACCAATTTGGCAGATCTTAACTCCTATCATACACTTTTAGTTGATAATCAAGGGTCCATATGAGCAATGGCGCAGCCTGAAGGAAGATTACACCAGAACCTGCAGATATTAGAAAGTGCACCAGAGCACAGGGAGTATATCACCCCCCACAACAGAGGGGTGGGAGGGGAAGCCACATTGTGGCCATTTTGTACAATAGCTGTGACCCACTAGATACCTGTCCTTCTCCTGTGTCTTTTGTCCCCCAGAATTAGTGTTTTCACTTTGCCATGTGCACAACTTTGTCTAATTCAGTTATGTTCTTTTGTAATGCTTTATTCTACTCTGTCTCGTTGCAGGGCTATGTGCTAAGACTTCTGAGTGTGAAGAATTGCCATTCCACTTCAAAGGTCATCCTATTTTATGCTTTGAACTAAAACACTCCTGTACAGATCTCCTGAAACTCCTCCCTGTCTTATCTAAAAAGGCCCCTTCCTGTGCACCATCTACTCTTCTACAACGTTGAGTGTCTGTATCTGCTCACACCTTTCCCAGACACAGTTATAACAGTTGTGGCTGTTATAATCAAACTTTCAAAATGTCAGTTGCCAGCCCCCATTCTGGAGGAGGACACAGAGCAGAAAAGGGGCTACTGGTGACTGGGCCAAGTACACCCTTTCCGCACTTGACTCTCATAGTAGCGAAGGAAAATAGTGTGGGGGGTGGCCAGAGACTTAGAACTCAAACAGTCAAACGACAGTCACAAGAATTCACTGTCCAGCACAGTTTGTATCTTTTTAGAAAAAGAAACTACTTTAAGATCGCTGCAAAACGGAATAATACACAATTAGATATGGGTTATAACTACACGAGTAGCTAACACCCAGGCCTGCATCCTTGTTTTGCTCCACCAGACAAACCAGACCCTATAAAAGTGGGCCTCTTGTTGACATCACAGTATCAGATTCTGCTGGAGTGTCAAGACCTGCTTGGTAGGTCTGCTGGGGTTTTACACATCACACTTGGGGTTCACTTCAAACAGCAAAGACAGGATGCCAAAACAATTCTTGCGTATCCTCTGCCTGGCTGCTGAAAACTCAGCTTTGTTCTACCAGACTTCTGTCTCTGAAATTGCTGTGGGTACAAAGGCTGCTTCAAATCACACACACACGCACACTCACACACACACACACACCCAGCCCTCAGACTCCAAGCCTAGTGTGGCCAAAGACGGCAACCATCTTGAAAATGGCTAAAGTGGATAAGGTTATCCTTGGAAGCCTTTGGTTATGGCATTCTAAGGAGTTATTCCCACCCCATAGCTCGTGCCAGGCATTAATGTGGCATCTCCACGCACCTACTATAGAATGCTCCTGAACCTGAGGAAGATCAGAAGAGGACTTTACTTGATGTTTGCAACTTGAAAATAGTCCTGAAGGACTGAACCTGATCTCTATTATACCCACGGCATTGAAGTGGACTCCACGAGTAATAAGACTGACCTCCTGTTAAAACTTCAGTGATACAACAAGCTAAGCTACAAGAGGCCTTTTCCCGCAGTTGCCCAGCTGACCAGTGGCAACTGTACTGGAGTCTGCTGTAGCGTCTCCCTGACACACTGTGAGTCACTAAGTGCCTTCCCTGAGGTCCTGTGAGGGCTTTAAAAGTGTACTCCTGTGAGCACTCCATTGTGATCAGTCTCAAATTGCACCCTCTTCTACAGTGATCATTGATTATCATTGATACTTCATTTTTCTTGATGCAACTTCCACTTAAAACTTTAAAAATACACATCTTTGGTTCCTCTAAACGAATATATGTCATTTTATTTTATTTTGTTTATTAAATTGTACTCTATAGTTCTAATTCGTTTTGGGATTGTTATTGTTTTGCATTTTGACTCTGTTACTGTTTTAGTACTTCATAAATACTGCCTCTAAAGTAAACCTGACTGCTTTGTGCCATAGCTCCCAGGACGTTGCGTTCAGGTTAATTTAGTGACTTTAGTGGTTCACCTTGACAAGGATTGTACTTATTTTTTCAGATTTTCTGAGAAGGTACTCACCTTCTTCAACTAATAATACAACTTCTTACACATGTCCTTTCATTGTTTTGAGGTCAAGCCTCACATTACCTGCTCAGAGGAGACACAGCCTGGCATGCACAGCAATGCGCACTCTTTGGGCTCTCATCATCTCTCTATCTTAGTGGCGGTTTTACTTTTCACTTGTGCAGCTGGGTGCTCATCTTTGGCAATTGTGGCCTTTGTCTAGGGCAGGACTTCACTTCAGCAATTATGATGGCTCCTAAGGAGAATAAGGAACATGTTGGCTGCATAAGCACCAGTCATTGAGGTACACTGCAGGCAAGCTCACTGTTGTTTAATGCAAAGGTTCTTTACACAGATTGAAAAAAAGAGTCATATTCTGGGAGACTGGACAACCCCTCAAGAATCAGGTCAGCAGTAGGGATGCTCTCACTGGAGGTCAGCTTATTCTGAGTTCTCCACATACCAGGAGGACAATTGGGCTTCTCCGCTAGGATAACCTTATCTTCAAGAGGACCAGGGACTCTCCTTCCCCCTCTGAGCAGACTTCTAGGTGCTAGGCAGACCCACATATTCGTTAGTAAGTTTAAAGATTTGAGGTAATGGCTGCCTCTGCTCACCTCTGCGAGATTTGCTGTCATAATTTAATTTATTAGCCTCTTGGATAACTTGACCTTTCATGGCACTCGATCCCCAACCAATACATATCCAGAGAAATCAACACTTTTCATTTTATTTATCCTTTAAAAAAATAGTGATTGGGGGGGACAGTTCATAAGATTAAACAATCTAATCCCACTGCATTGCTATGGTAATTCAGTGTATTTAAATACAGATAATTTTATGATCATTATATGCTATACACAATGCTCTTGTTTATTGTTTTTGTGGGTCTACTTAGGTATTTGAATGTTTAACAAGTTGTGTTGTGTTAATGGGTAAATTAGGCATGTTGGAGATTGAGTGACTGTGATGGATTGCTCCTTTACTTTAAATGCAAGTCAATGGCTGTTCTTTGTTCTGTTGTTTATAAGAAAGGGCTGGCAAAAAGGGCACGCACCACAGTGCCTGAAAGTACACCCCCCTATACTATCTTCACAGTTTTAGGATTATCAAGGTACCAACGATGAAAAATGTGCAAAAGACAGGCAGCGTGCACATGACAAGCAGAGTCCCAAGAGCGATCTTCATACCCTGCTTGGAATCCAGAATTGCCTCAACCTCATATTCTGGGACATTTTTTAAGATTACCACCGAGGGTTTAGTCTGGAAAGTGGTTCCCAGAGCAAGAGGTTTTAACAACAACACATGAAATATAAGGTGTATTCGAACGTGTGATGGTAGATCCAGTTTCTTGGCCACGTCATTTAAACACCAAAGAACAGGAAAAGGACCAATAAATCGGGGTTGGAATTTACATGGTCCTTTCAATTGAAGGTGTTTTGTAGATAAACAAACTTGATCTACCACCTGATAATCAGGGCTGGCCTTTCAATGTTTATCCGCATTCTGTTTATTGACTAACTTGCTTGATACAAGTTGTCCTGAGCCGTACGTTGTATGTTGTATGTTTCATATCTGTTCTATATAGCCCTGCACTGCAGAGGCATCAGTAGTAGATGCAGAAGGCACCAGCAAAAAACAAGGATGCTGACCAAGATTGCACTGAAATGGAGTTACTTTAGAGGAGCTGTGTTGTGCATTATTGTAGACAAACTCTGCTGCCTTTAGGACTGTATCCCACTCTGTGGAGTCAGCAAATACCTGGCATTTAATATATTGTTCCAAACATTGATTCACCATCTCCATTTGACCATCTGGGATTGGTATGGATATGCAAGCTATATCTAGAAAAAGATTCACAATATTACTCTCCCAGATAAATATAATAATACATGGGATGATTTAAACATTTTATACTACACATACCTAGGTCTATGCACATAATCATCAAGGTTTTCTAGAGAAGTTAAAGAGTTATCAGGTTCTTTTTCTCTGCAATAGGAAGTAAAACTGTTTGTCTGTAAATAATAGACAAAAAGCAGGTAAGTCAATGCAAATCAATGCAAAGTCAAGTCACTGTAGCAACAATCATAACAAAATATTTCTTAGTTCAGGTTTCTATTCTCCGAACAACTTCTTAAAATAACTGATTACATTAAGTCAATCAAGTTTATCTTTCTCTTCCTTGTAGGTGAAGGTTCCAGTAAATGCCTTGACTACAGATAGTTCCATCAGATGAGTATTTCATTCTCTCTTTAAAGTCAAAGTAATGTTACCCAGAATAGATTGCTGCTTTGTAATGTTTTGTCTTTCTTATTTTGCAGCAGGAAACGCCAGAAAACGAGTAGAAAGCAGGAACCGGAGCAGCAACGAGAGGACCCACGACAAGGCCTGAAAGCGCTCAACGATGTTGCATCAAACACACTGGTGAGTGCGGAGGGGGGAGGAGGAAACACCGACGATGAGCAGTCATCAGGGTGCAGCACATAGCCTTAAAGGCTACGCCCTCCACCTTAAAGGGGCCGTGCACCTCAGAGCCTGACATTAACACCCTGATTAACATAGTACCACATGGATTAACATATAATTAGTAACATTATGGAACACTAGCATTATGCATCTCCACCCACATCTGCCTTCAATTGTTCCATTGTTAAGCTCCTGCATTTGTGCCATTTGTCTACATTAGTGCACTACGTTGCAAACATCACAGATAGGAGATCCTGGAGACCGACATTAATGTCTGTGAGCAAATGCACCAGGCTCAAATAGACAATGTTAAATTAGCATTAATTCATACCAAACTCCCTGGTGGGCAGCAAATAATCAAAAACAGGATACATCATGACTTGGATCTGATAAAACGCCTAAACTATAGGTGCCTTGGGAAAGTCTTTAAATCCCACAGCCATGGTGGGATAAGGACTACTGCAAAGCTGCTCATCACTCCGCTCTGTCTAATCATGTCTTCTCGAAATACTTCCTCCTTTTCCTATTTTATCCAAGAAATAATCATTCTCAAAATTATCAGTGCTTCACTGAAGGCATATTTCTAGTTTACAGAATTCTGGCCATAAAATCTGTTTTTAAAGTGTGCAGGTTTCAGTGTAGTCATTTTTCTTCTAAGATGAAAAAGTCCCAAACTGTGATGTGAAAAGGTAGACACCTGGGGCCAGATTTACCAGGCCCTGTTGTTGCCCTCTCTGGTGACGCAAGACAAGCCAAGGGCTTCAGTGAGATCTATTAAGCCACGCAAAGCCACCTTTCAAATTGCTGCCTTGCCTTACTCTGCATTGGGAAAGCCTTCCATGGGTGGAGTTTGAGTTTAGGTGCAATCCCAGTTTTAGCAAGGGTAGTAAACCTAGGATTGTGTCAAAAAGCTACACAATTCCTACAGAGGTGGAAGGAGGAGAAATATGTTTATTTCCTCTCATAATTCCCTCTTTCTATGTTTTCTGCATTCTTCCCTTTCTCCGCAAAACTAATCCTACTTGTAACACAGACACTCTTGCACTATAGTGTGAGGGTGCCTGCATAGCTAATTGGCGGCACTCAGTGCGCCAGCGCAGTGAGAGAGCAGGAATGTGCTGTTTCTTAGTAAATGTGGTGCATTTCTGCACTCTCCATTTGACACATTAATGTATACCAAAGTGATGGCTGGATTGCTTGAATTAATCTCAGCCACTACTGATCACTTGGGCCAGCTATTTTGCATACCATGTCACCTCGGTTTGGGCCCAGCCATATGCAAATCAGTCTTGACCCTGCTCCTCATGGGAATAGTCCAGCCCAAACTGGCAGGGCAGGTCCTCCCTGAACCGAAGCACAAGCAACCCAGGTCTGTTTCACCCTTGTCATGGGTTCATCAGCCCATTATAGTTTGGTTTCAGTGACACAGTGTGCACTGGACCCACATCTTGGCATACCCATTCCACTTATGGTGGCACACTAAAGCATACAGAAAGTGATGGACACAATGCTTGAATTAATCTCAGCCACTGATAATCACTAGGGGCCACATGACAGTCCATCGTTGTTTTGCACATCTTGTCACCTCTGTTTGGACTCAGCTATGTACAATTCAGTCCTGACCTTGCTGCAATGAGAAAAGTCCAGCCCAAACTGTCAGGCCAGGTCCCCTTTGAACCACATCTCAAGCAACCCAGAACCGGTTTATAGTGTGTGGACTGCGGCATAGACCTGCACATGGTAAAGTATTGGTCCAGAACTGGTTCTGTGACCTAAAAGAGCGCATCAAGAATGCCGTATTTTATCTTTATGGGCTACTGTCTACTTTTGTATTTTATGTCAGTTAATAGTCCTGATCCAACCTTTCTCCTGTGTCAGAGAGGGGTGCGGCCTATTGGCCCCACTCGGGAAAAGATTACACTTCAGAGTGACACCCAGACCCTCACACTGACATCCAGTGTCCAGGTCAAGTATGTGTTTATTATGTATGTGTAGCACATACATGCCAGTGAGCTGCGCTCAATGTGACTGTTTTTACTGGGACTAGTAGGATCCATTTTGGATAGCCCATATTTTTGCAGGGTACAAGATGGAGGATGGACACAGCTTCCCCGGATTGCAGAAGTCCATTGTATACATTGATGTGACTGAAGGGTGGGGCCAAGATACTGAAATGGGGGAGTATAGGAACAGGGATCTCTTTAAAGTCTATGATAACCCTTTAAAAATGGAATGCTGATTGGATATGATTTTCCTCTGGACTGTCATTGGGTGGAAAGTAGGAGAGAGTTGTGAGTCAGCAAATTCTAGTGGTAAAAGTGGGGCAGTATCAGGACAGAGACTACTCTTTAGTCTGTCTCTAATTGCTATTTCAGAATGACTGAGGACAGCCAGGTGCAGAATCTTCACAATTCATGGTGTCCATGTTTTGCTTACATCTACTTGGAGCCAACATCATCACTACCTGCTGTGAGAGATATCATGTTGCCCAACTCTTGTGTCTGCCCCACAACAAGACAGTGACATTTAAAGGGAACCACCTCAAACCTGTTCCAGGACCTTAGACAGTGGATCCATATCCCCCGTCTTGAAAATGAATAGCAGTGGAGCCCAAAACACCCAGATTTTTCCAGTTCTTATTTAGTTTGTTCCAGAACTCATTTACAAAGTCAGTAGTTATCCACAAAAGTTAGAAACCCTCAAACAGCACAGTATCTATTCTTCTGGCTGTCATCTGAGCTCTGTGCAGCTGGATCACTTTATAGATAAGATGAAAGCATTTCAAAATTCAAATCTTGGCTCTGTGGTTTACTAATGGAAGATTGACTCCCAACCATATGGTGCTGATGCACCTAAATAGACATTTTGTTCTTAGATGTTGTGTGCAAGATTCCATGCACTGGAAGGGAGGAACTAAGTTAGCTGTCCACCATTCATCTGAGCAAGTGATGCTTAATTGCCAAGAGTATTATCTCTGTTATGTTTCAGTTTAGACATAAGTAGTTGAGGTGAATCCTGACTACAAAAGGCCTGAGCCACTCTTTGAAAAAAAGCTATTGATGAAGGATGTCACCAGTCAAATAAACAATCAGCGGAGTATCACTAGCATAGGCGTAGAAATCAGTCCAACAAAGTGGATCAGCTTGGGAAGGGGTGCCACATATATGCAATGGGCTGGGCTTAGAATTGAGACCCGGGATGCCTCTCAAATCAGAGGTATGCTTTTAGGAAGCAAGATCAGTGAATTTTCTTCCCACATCAGTCCACTAACACTGTTTTAAAAGGATGGAAATGGAGAACTGATCAGACATGGCTGACAAGTCTAAAACTACTGATCCAATCTGATTGCGCCATGTCCCTATCAAGTTCCTTCTGGAACAATAAGGACTAGACCTACCCAGGAAACCATCCACCATATGCTAGTGACAATCTGTAGAGTCTTAGACTTGGAGCTCTCAAGTTGGCCAATGTGTAGTTGTTGTTGGATTTGCTGAAGACTAATATCTTCAGTTAACTTTAGTTCACTCAAGCAGATGAAATTTGCAGGTGATGTCATTATAAAACACAATGGCCCTCATTCTGACCTTGGCGGGCGGCGGAGGCCGCCCGCCAAAGTCCCGCCGTCAGGTTACCGTTCCGCGGTCGAAAGACCGCGGCGGTAATTCTGACTTTCCCGCTGGGCTGGCGGGCGGTCGCCTTCAGACCGCCAGCCAGCCCAGCGGGAAAGAGGCTTCCACAATGAAGCCGGCTCGGAATCGAGCCGGCGGAGTGGAAGCTGTGCGACGGGTGCAGTTGCACCCGTCGCGTATTTCACTGTCTGCGCAGCAGACAGTGAAATACATGTAGGGGCCCTCTTACGGGGGCCCCTGCAATGCCCATGCCAGTGGCATGGGCACTGCAGGGGCCCCCAGGGGCCCCGCGACCCCCCCTACCGCCATCCAGATCTCGGCGGTCCGACCGCCGGGATCTGGATGGCGGTAGGGGGGGTTGGAATCCCCGCGGCGGTGCAGCAAGCTGCGCCGCCGCGGAGGATTCAATGGGGCCGCGGTACACTGGCGGGACCCCGCCAGTGGTGCCGGTCCGACCGCGGCTTTACCGCCGCGGTCGGAATCCCCATTGGAGCACCGCCGGCCTGTCGGCGGTGCTCCCGCGGTCCTCCGCCCTGGCAGTCAAAGACCGCCAGGGTCAGAATGACCACCAATATTAGGTCTTTGGATGGCTTAATAGGTGAATGAGTTTGGACCTTCTAGTGGCACATGTTCATGTCACCATCTTTCGAGGGATAGAATACACAACCCTTTGGCTGCAGCCACACATGGATGAAACTGAGTTAAAGTCGAACTATGTGTTACATAAAGAAGGCCAATTGGAATACCTACAATGAGACTAGGACCCTTGCAGATACCTGTGCCAGTGTCTTGAGAAATATGTTTAATGCAGTCAGATTATGCTGAAATGTAGTACAGAGCATTCTTTTCCGATGAAGTAGCATTCAACTGTGGCATATTGACTGGAGATTTGTGCTAGCTAGAAGAGATGACCTTCTTTGCTCTTGTCTTCATATTTCCTTGCATTTGCTTGAGCTGTTGCTCATTTTCTCTTTTCCTTTGTTATCGTGCACTCATTTCTTTATGCTATTTTAATGTTTTGACCTTACCAGCTCACGCAGTTGTATTTCATTGTGCTGGCTTGAACGGTTGACCTTGTTTGTTCTCATGCTCCTATGTGTCAGTTCTTGCACTCTTTTGCCTCTGTAGTACCTTTAGGTGCTGGCCTTCTTCAGTCTTTCACTCTCATTTCTTTGTGTTACTTTGAGCTGTTGATCTTATTTTCTCTTGCGCTCATTATTTGTTAACTCTGAGTGTTGGGCGTGTGCTTCTCTACTTTTATTTATTTGTGCCAGCTTGAACTGTTCACCCTGTTTGCTCTGGCACTCTCTTTCTTTTCCAATATCTTGAAGCACTGAACTTGTTTCAACTTGCACTTTTATTTCTTTGTGCTATCTTAACCTTTTCAACTTTCCTCCTCTTGCAGTTATACTTTCATTCTGCTGGAGTGAATGGTTGACCTTATTGTTCTCATGCCCTTATTTCTCTGTTCTTGGACCCGTTTGCTTTTGAACTAACTTGTGAGATGGCCTTGTTGGGTCTTGCACTCCAGCTCAAGTTGACTTTTCTGCAACATAACCCTTTTGTCTTTGAGCTAGCTTGAACTGCTAACTGTGTTTGTTTATGCACTCATATGTCCTTTTGCTAACTAGTAGTGTTGACCTTGTTTGCTCCTGTAGTCTTATTTCGTTGTGCTAGCTTGAGCTGCTGACTTTGTTTGCTCATGGCTTTGTGCTAGCTTGAGTTGCTGACTTTGTTTGCTCAAGCCTTTGTGGTAGGTTGAAGTGTTGACCTTGTTTGCTCTTGCACTCTTTTTCTTTGTGCTAGCTTGAGCTGCAACCTTTGTTTACTCATGCCTTTGTGCTAGCTTGACCTGCTGACTTTGTTTGCTCATGCCTTTGTGCTAGATTAAAGTGGTGACCTTGTTTGCACTTGTACTCTATTTCTTTGTGCTAGCTTGAGCTGCTGACATTGTTTACTCATGCCTTTGTGCTAGCTTGAGCTGCTGACTTCGTTCGCTCAAGCCTTTGTGGTAGGTTGAAGTGTTGACCTTGTTCGCTCTTGCAATTTATTTCTTTGTGCTAGCTTGAGCTGCTGACTTTGTTCACTCATGCCTTTGTGCTAGCTTGACCTGCTGACTTTGTTTGCTCATCTCATGCCTTTGTGCTAGATTAAAGTGTTGACCTAGTTTGCTCTTGCACTCTTATGTCTTTATGCTAGCTTGAGCTGATGACTTTCTTAGCTCATGCCTTTGTGCTAGCTTGAGCTGCTGACTTTCTTTGATCATGCCTTTGTGCTAGCTTGAGCTGCTGACTTTGTTTGCTCATGCCTTTGTGCTAGCTTGAACTGCTGACTTTGCTCATGCCTTTGTGCTAGCTTGAGCTGCTGACATTGCTTGCTCTCGCCTTTGCGCTAGATTGAGGGGTTAACCTTGTCTGCACTCGCCCTCTGATCTCTTTATGCTAGCTAGAAGTGTGCAGTAGAATCACATGAAGAAAGCTGTGGCACTAGAGGTTGTAGAGCAGCGCAGATTTGGACTAATGATTTATTTAAGAGATTGAGAAGGCTTTGCTTTGTTATCAGTCAATTTAGCACTGATAATGTAGATGCTGGGTCTAGCAGGCAGTGCGGGAATGGCCCTCGGAGGACTTCATTAGTGCTGATGAATGATGCCCACACACAAGATAACAAGGGTCTTCTAAACACCGCTTACGACTGAAAAGGGAGTTCCAGCCTAGTAAGCCACTGCGCGTCCTCTTGTCTTCTGTGTGTCTGGCTGGAGGGGTGTGATACTCGACAAAGGGAGCAGGAGTATCTCTGGATATAAGGTGCATCTGCAAAGGACCTTGTGGAACAGCACAACAAAGAGACTGGCAAATGAGTGACCTACAAAAAGCTAGACACAGACAGTGGGCCGAGCAGAAAGCTGGTGAGACTGCCAACCTGATGAATGCAGAGAAGTGTAAAAATTGCATATTAGTGTTACTGTAATTACTGCAGCCATGTTTTCTTGCTCGCACTAACTGTTCCTCTGGGGGTGTCCCAGTCTATGATGATTTAGCGCCTCCATTTCGCAGCTTGGCTCTCGAGAGGAGAACACGTTAAATAGCTTGCTCAGCCAAAAGGAATGTCCTTGTTACATTTGAAGGTCATTGCTCTCTTTCCTATGACCTTGGGCTTCAGCACCTGGAATGCTTCTTTTGTGCTGCAAGGCTATGAGTGCCTCATGGAAAGCCTGTTTGTAACATTCAATACAATTGAGTCTTGTCTTTTCTTTGGAGCTCATTTGCTGTTAGGTTTTAGCTTCAAGGGGATGCCCTGTTTGACTAAGTATGTGACATACTCATAAATCATTTTTATTTTTGTAATAAACATTTTAAGACTTCTAGTGGCCTGTGCACAG
The DNA here is from genome assembly GCF_031143425.1 of Pleurodeles waltl. Classification (NCBI taxonomy): domain Eukaryota; kingdom Metazoa; phylum Chordata; class Amphibia; order Caudata; family Salamandridae; genus Pleurodeles; species Pleurodeles waltl. The sequence continues at coordinate 1,826,277,654 of NC_090444.1, forward strand.
ATTTTTCTTTAGCAGAAGAGTCTGGGAGCTGTTTGACTGCCAGAGCATCCAACAAATAGTAGACCAGCAGCCCGTTTACTGGCAGAGATGCTGGAGGAACGCATGGAAAAGTAATGCCAGGTAGAGTGTTGTCTTTCTCAGTCTTGCACCTGAAATGGATTCATGAAGAGAAATGACTCACTTGGTAGACAGGCTTTCCAGGGTCTTCATGCATCCAGCATGTGCACCAGAAAGATACTATCGTTTTATGCATGTGCATTGGACGGTCTCAGATGCTACCTTTGTGCAGCAGCCGATAACCATGTGGCCATCACTATGTCAGCTGACTGTGCCACTGAACTGCTAGTGTGTATGTATGTGGTATTTGTATAGTGCAAACCTAGCCAAAAGGCAGCAGAGCTACGGGTCAGCTGTGGTAAAGTAAAGCAAAGGCCATCCAGAGACTCACTCGAGTCTACCAGCAGCACAGCCACACTACAGTGTAAGGGCATGCCTGTTGGGTGTGCCTTAAAGATTGCTGGACTAGTCAACAAAGAACTCAGGAACTTAAGGCTAAAATTGCCACTAGAGGACTTTTCAGTGAAGAAAACCATGTTAAAATCTCCAGCCCTACACACGATAAAACCAAGGGACTGATTTAGATATTAGCGGACGGGATATCCGTCACCATTGTGATAGAGTACCTGTCTGCCAATATCTAAATCAAGCCCTAAGTAACCTGAAACATTTTGACGGGAACCTTAGGGACATGAATAGGGGAATGAGGTTGAGCATCCCAATGGAGGGACAAGTTTTAGATGATGTTTGAAAATGAAATGTCAGTATGCACAATTTCTCCATTGGATTCTCACTGAATTACATAGGATTAGATCAGAAATGGGTAAGTGCCCCTTAGGCAGCAGGGGTATATAACAATACGTTAATGTAATGTGTGAAAGCCATAGCATCCTGGGCGTATCAATGTAAGAGTCAACCCTAGGGTCTGTGAAACATTCAAAGTTAACTTTTCCCAACTTGGCAAAATGTATTTTACTTTAAAACGTCACCAGTGTCATAAGCGTTCTGATTTGTTTTAAATACCAGAAGAAATATCCTGCAAATAAGTTTCGAAATGACAGTAAAAACGTACAGTGAATCCCCATTTTAAGGTCACCTGCTGCAAAAAAAATTGGGCACAAAGTTTCACCTAAAGGTGAAGTTAAACAAGGCTGACAAACTATGCAACTCTGTAAACGTGTGAAGGTTTGAAACTCTGCAAAATGATGCTTTTGTAATTATAATTTCACTCATAGACAATTTTCAAACTATTGTAAAACTGCACTTCAGGAGGTAAACAGGGTGAGATGTTTTTAATGACTTTGCTACACATTTAAGTCAGCAATCTAACGAGATGGTGGTGACAAAATTATCCTTAGCAGCAGACAGACGTAATGCATCATCATTTGACAGTTTGGGTTAAGCATAAAATTGAAGGAAAGTTGGTGGACAAAGAGAAGCTTGCCACAATGGAGAGAGTAATGATGGACCTAGGGGACCTGGGCTCAACACACTGAGCTCCATGTTCTTTGTGAGTTGATAACTCATCTGTCTACTTAAAGTGATGACTCCAGGTGATAGAGCTGAAATGGGTGTTTTCAAGATCATTGGAAGCAGCACTTAGACGACTAACAATGTCTAGATGCAATCCAATTGTCACCCCTTTTTTCATTTTTCTTCTCTCCATCTTTCTAGATCTCTTATTTCAACAACTTCTTCTTCTCATGTATTTGAGAGGCTGGGTTTGGATATTCCTCCCTATTATAAGAAGAACACGTTAGCGTGGAGGCTACCAAAGGTACTTCTTTTGTTACTTTTCTTTTAATTAATTGAACTAATACCCTGAATCTCCTAAAAATTTAGGTTTCACCCACTATTACTTCAGTCCTGCCCAAGATTAGACAAACCACCTTATACAAACCACAAAAAAGATTCACATACAAATAAAATCGAGAGTCACATCACAAATCAATAAATTGGGAACATTTAAAGAGACGTTGTAGATTAATTAAGTGGATAAGTCCTCAAACATTTGCTTTAGGCCTTAGCGGAACTCGCTGAGTTTCACTCTGCGGGATTTCGCAGAGTTACAAAAAAAATCCACGAGATTCCTCAGAGTTCCATAAGCGGATGCAATCAGGCACGTTGCACTGCTTGAGCTGGTTTTTAGCACTGGAAGCATCTTTTGCGTGGTAATATCAGCTCAAATAGCACCACCGGGTGGACCAGAGTGATCAGCTTCTTTCTGCCACTCAAGTAGATTTTCCACTTGAGCGTTAGCATTCTCAAAGAAATCTCACCAGGATGCGTTGAAGTGCCTAAAAATCGTGCAAATTATCGCTCATGTTCGCAAATTTAACTTTGATGAGCCACCCCAAGAAAAACCTTCGCCACGCAGCGGTTGATGTAGCTTTACTGGAACTGGACACAACTCTGCAAACTCCGCTGGTCGAACAGAACTATTCACCCATCCCTAGTTTTCTTGATTCTATCATCTGTGTACAGAGAAGAAGAATGCTCATGCCTAGTTTTAGCCCTTCAAATAGTCATGGTACGTTTTTTGAGAGACGGGTCAGCCATACATAAGACAACACGATATTGAAAAATGGCGAAGACTGCTGAGGTTTTTAGGTGAGGTGGGGGATCATATTCACCTTACAAATACACTGTTCTAATAAATAACATAATCACAGGGCAATAACATATGGGGAAAGGAACCAGTATCTTTATTGTGGCCCCAACATTGATCAAAGTCACTCAATCCAGTGTTTCAGAAGAAGTGAAGCACAATAATTGTTGAAAACTGCCTCAAGTTTTAGTTCCAGGATTATGCCAAGGTCACCTTTCATGGTCTTGCCCAGTCTGGGAGGCTCAAAATCAAAGGAATATCTGCAGCATTGACCTTTGGGCAGATTAACAATTCTGTTCAGATTTTGAAAGTTTACTAAACTTAACAAATATCATTATCCTGATTCAAGAGATGTGTGTCTGAGTAACCGTGCCTTCCTCTTATCGTGCTCCTGGCATACTCCTGCAATTCAATAGTCACAGAAAAATCTAAAACCTGTGTGTTAGACTTTTCATCCTTGGCGTGGTCTCCCTTAACGTTTTGCCTCTGTTCCCCAGGTTGTTGATGTGTGCTGGACTCTGATTTTGCTGTTTTTGTTACTCTGGGCACTTTACCGCTGTTAACCAGTGCTAAAGTGCAAGTACTCCTTTACACAATGTGATTGTAATTGGTTTATCCATTATTGGCATATTTGGTTTACTAGTAAGTCCCTAGTAAAGTGCACTAGAGGTGCCAGGGCCTGTAAATCAAATGCTACTAGAGGGCCTGCAGCACTGGTTGTGCCACCCACATGAGTAGCTCTGTAATCATGACTCAGACCTGCCACTGCAGTGTCTGTGTGTGCAGTTTGAACTGTAAATTTGACTTGGCAAGTGTACTCACTTGCCAGGCCCAAACCTTCCCTTTTCCTATATGCAAGGCACCCCTAAGTTAGGCCCTAGGTAGCCCCAAGGGCAGGGTGCAGTGTATGGTTTAGGTAGGATATATAGTAATGTGTTTTATATGTCCTGACAATGAAATATTGCTAAATTCGTTTTCACTGTCGCAAGGCCTGTCCCTCTCATAGGTTAACATGGGGGCTACCTTTAAATCTGATTAAAGTGTAGATTCCCTTTGGGAGCAGATGGATATGTGGAGTTTGGGGTCTCTGAGCTCACAATTTAAAAATACATCTTTTAGTAAAGTTGATTTTAAGATTGTACGTTTGAAAATGCCACTTTTAGAAAGTGTGCATTTTCTTGCTTATGCCATTTCTGTGACTCTGCCTGTTTGTGGATTCCCTGTCTGGGTCAGTTTGACAGTTGGGCTGGTTGCACCTCACATTAGACAGTGACACAAAAGGAGCTGGGGTGTAGTCTGCATTTCCTGATGAGCCATCTGTGCTAGGAGGGAGGGGAGAAGTGGTCACTTACACCTGAAAGGACTGTGCCCGTCCTCACACAATGCAGTCTCCGACCCCCTGGTGAGTGTCTGGGGCCTGGCCTGGGCAAGGCGGGATTTCACATTCAAAAGAGACTTTACTTTGAAGTAGGCCTACTTCAAAGGAGAACTTGGGTATAAGAAGGGCACCCAAAACCACAGACTTTAGAAACACTTCTGGACATCAAGAGGAACCTCTGCCTGGAGAAGAACTGAAGAGCTGAGAAGTGCTGCCCTGCCTGTGACTGTGCTTTGTGGAGCCATCGTGCAGTTGCTGCTTCTGCCAGAGTAAGAGGGCAAAGACTGCACTTTGTGTGCCTTCCTTCTTGTGAAGAAATCTCCAAGGGCTTGATTTAGAGCTTGCCTCCTGTTGTTTGAAGTCTTAGGGACTGCAAAGACTTCACTCTGCCAGCACCTGGAGTCTCTGGAGAGACTTCTGCTCTGACAAGTGGTGCCCTATCCAGTCCCTGGGCCCTTGAAAGGAAAGCTGGTGGAAATCCAAGGAACTCGACTTCGGACGACTTTGGACGGACGCCGCTGCTGAATCCGTTGACGCCACCTGCAACCGACACCGTGATCTTCGCTGGAACGCGACAACCTTCGCAGGCCCGACGCCACTGCAGCCCCGCTGAAGTCTGCGACTCTGAGGAAGTCGCGGCACCACGTCGTGACCGACGATGCTCGAAGAGCGCGGATTCGACATTTCGCACTGACGCCGCATTCCCCGACTTCGCGCATCAACTTGTTTTCACTCTTCACCAAAGGTACTGTACTTGGGGGTCTACGCGACTCCGTGTCCGGCGCCGCTGATTTCGGCTTGTTGGGAACGACTTTGTCACGACGCCGTGTTAACACCTCATCGAAGCATTTTGTGTTTCTAAGCGCTATTTTTGAGTTTAATCTTTAAACATTCATAACTTGACTTGTGTTTGTCAGATTTTTTTTGTTTTGGTCTTGTTTTGTTTAGATAATGTTGTGTCATTTTGTAGTGTTTTCATTAAGTTACGCTGTGTATTGGTACAAATACTTTACACCTAGTACTCTGAAGTTAAGCCTACTGCTCTGCCAAGCTACCAAGGGGGTAAGCAGGGGTTAGCTGACTGTGATTCTCTTTTACCCTGACTAGAGTGAGGGTCCCTGCTTGAACAGGGGGTAACCTGACTGTCAAACAAAGACCCCATTTCTAACACTGTGTGAAGTGAGTTCCATTTGCCTTTAAACAAGAAAGGCATGGAGTAAAAAGGCATCTTCCCAAAACAGCATTATCCGAGGTACCCTGCAAAAAAGAGGTGTTTGTATTTATCAAAGGTTGTTTGTTTTTCACTTTTTACATTTCCATTGTAAAGTGAAGCTTTGTAACAATTTGTATTCATATAGCATTCTTTAACACCAGAAAATGGCTCAGCATGATATGTATTTAATAGAAATCAGAGCCCAGTTCACAAAGATTTTGCTATGACTTAGGGCCTGATTAGGACCTTGGCAGATGTGATACTCCATCACATACATGACGAATATCCCGCCTGCCGTTTTACATGTATCATAGGATATAATGGAACTTGTAATATGGCTGGCAGGCAGGACATCCGTCACTTTTGTGACGCAGTATCTCATCCGCCAAGGTCGTAATCAGGCCCTTACTCTTGTACAAGGTCAGAGTGGGACAAAAAATTAGGCCTGGGCACCAAAATAAAAGTGGCCCTCATTAGCCAGCCAGATAGCTAAAAGTGGCCCACATATGCATTCCAGGTCAGATCTTAGCATGTAAAAAACCACTGTATGTGCACTGGAAGGGTATTTTGCAAAGTAAAGGTGAACATATGTATATATGTGTTAGAAATGGTGTCTTTGGTTGGCAGTCAGGCTACCTCCTGTCCAAGCAAGGACCCTCACCCTAGTCTGGGTAAAGGAGAAACACACCTGATGAGGTGAAACTGACAACAGTCTCGACAATATGGCCGCCAGGAGATGGGATGAGTAGTAAAGTTGTGAGGCCGGAGGAACGTGAACACCCTGAAGACTGGAGACAATGGGACTGATATGGTAGCCAGAAGCTTCAAAGAATGTAAGTACACAAAGGAACCAAAAACATACCAAAGGTGCACAAAAAGGAAGGCTGGGTGCATAGTGGAACACAATCTCAGCAAGCGCACACGTGCCAGGTACTGCAGCACATGTTGAGCAGCCTCTTATGCTAGGACTGCCTGCTTTGACCTGGAATTCTCTCTCTGACAGGTTTTGTCACGATTCGCCTTTCCCTTACCGCCTCTGTCGGATGTAGGTGGAGTACGGCTTCGGATCTTGTAGGTCCTGGTCTGGCCAAGATAAGGACGACCCCTTATGGTGCTGTATACCTAGAATGTGGTATTGCCTGACAATACTGGGTTGACAAAAGACTTCTTAACAGGACCAGTTGGGCTCTCTTAAAAGAAATGTTTACGCTATTGAAAGGCAATTAAAGACATGGTGGTCTATTCACCCCTTCTTTCCTGGGTCCCTTGGGTCCGTTACTTTGTGTTTGCCTCTCATTCGAGCATCAGTATACTCTGTTGTTGAGAGGCAAGGGACTTGCTTGCTGCTAACATCCAGCTTTCTAGTGTTTGTGACCTGCCATGACAGTTGTCATTGATCTCTGTATTTCTACCTTCATCCACACAGTCTTTCACTGTCTTTCTGCTGGGTTAGTAGCAAACAAATACTACATACCTACCTTTCCACCCTGACGTGTGTCCTCTGCTTGCTCAGCTTCCTATCAGTATTGGCAGTGAGTAGTGCAAAGGAGATGTTGTGTGTTTTAATTTGTAACATATATCCTCTAGGTATACCACTTAAACCCGCCTGCTTACTGTGTTTCTCCTGCTTCACACCTATTCCTTTGCTTCCACTGATACTTTTTAGGACGAGCACACAAGCGATTTGACCTGTTGTTCGAATTGTTGGCTTTTAACCACACCCATGACTTTCACTCATTCGTGGGCTTGCCTTTGAAAAATCCTTTGTTTTTTTTGGTAAATGCTTTACATTTGTCCCTCCTTGGGGCAGTTTTGTTACTGCCTTGCAGACTGACTGTTACATGGATAATTGCATGATTGCCGATATGTTTGACTGGAGCAAACTTATTTCTCCATTTGTCTCTCTCCTTCGCACTCATGGGGGCCATGGCGCTTGACAATCGGCTCGCTTTTGTCAACTAATATTTTACTTTTCATTTTCAAATTATGTGGCAAGAAAAGTCCAGTTAGAATTTTACGTTAATAGCTCTAACTGGAGCAAATGTGAGACCGCTCACTAAAACATTTTTAACCTCCTGACTCCCTCTTACATTGCCCTGACCTCCCGGGGCGTAGCTCCAGGGGTGTGTTTGGGGTTCACACCCCCCCTAAAAAATGTATTCTGTTATAATGAGTTGGGTACAAGTGCTTTCAGTCGGGTAATGTGAAGTACCCGTCGGATTTCACCTGGGATTTTTACATGCCCACATTGCCAAAAACACACACACTCTACCTATGTTTTGAATGCCTTTAAAAATATTGATGAGTTTGAAAAAAAAAAAATTAAGTACCCCTAGCAATCTGCCCTGCTCCTCTTCCTTACCAATGCTGCCTAAGCCCCCATCACGTCCTGCTTCACCTATAATGTGTTTTAAAAAGATGTCCCATCGTGATTGTTGGGAAATCTGAAAGCCTCCCCGAAACATATTGACCCCGCTACACCCCTGCTGATGACCGTCCCCTCAGTTGCTCCCCCCTCACTCCTGCTGCTCTCACTGCTGTCATTGACTTCCTCCACCTACTAGCTTCCTGCTCACCTGCCCCTCCCCATCTTGCTTCTTTTTTTCTTTTTCACTTTTTTTTCTTGGGCAGACCTGGCAGCTGCAGTTTGCTGCCAGACCACTCCTCCTTCTTTACGTGTGTTTTCACATTTTATTCATTTTTTTATTTGCTGCTCCAAGGTAGGCGTCCGCCTCTCATCAAGATTTTTTTTAAATGGCTGCTGTGTTGTGCTGTGTGCATGCATGATGATGCATGCAAACATATATCATCACTCTGGTCCGCATGACACATGCGCCCTTACTGATCATCACACTTTTTTTTTTTTTTTAGCAAAGGAGTATTCTTTTTTTATTTTTACTAAATAGTAACAGTCTTAAGCAAAAGGTGTACGCAAAGCCAGCAGTTCTGCATTGCATTTAAGAGGTAAGACTGGTTGACTTTGCCAATGCTTTTTATTTTATTTTAGGGCAAATTATGCAGTGAATGGGCCTGCTATTCACAGGATCTTGCTGCCAAGGCTGTGCCAACATTTTGTTCTCGTGCGTATTGTCTGTCACATGTGGATATTTCTGTAGGTGTACACCAAAGAGCACAAAGCCCTGCTTGAGGCGAGCATTAGTCGCCCACCAGTCACTGCATCTAACAACATCTTATAGCAGGGCTGCAACCGGTCCTCAGCACAACAAAGAGCACTGACTGACTCAGAGCTCCTGTAATTAGACAGTTCATTTGCACCTGCATCTAATTTGAGGTGTCTAAGAATAACATTGAGCAATTTAGTAATCAAAAGATAAAAAAGATTTTTTTTAAAGAATGAGCTGTCAACTACATGGAATTGGAAGTGAGAATAGTTGTGTGTCTCAAGCACTTTCTCTGTCTACTTCTAGAAGGCTCCTGAAGCTGTGGCATTCAGTACTCTAGGGCAGTGGTTCCCAACATGTAGTGTGGGGATCCCTGGGGGTTCTTGAAACCTCTTCAGGGGGTCCATGACTGCTTAGAAAATTAAACAATATTAACACATTTATAAAGTGAATATAAATAAAGTGGCTAAATATGCAATGGAAAATGTTAAAACATACTGGAAATGTCAAGTAACTACGAATTTGAGGTTCAAAAATAAATTAGTGTCCTCAGACTGATTTGTGGGAGCAGGTCAGGCGCATCAAACAGAATATATTTTGGCGATGTGTGACTTGAATTGAATTTAGAAAAGCTCCAACCTCCCTATTCATTTTTTTTTTTTTAAATGTTTATTTACATTTGTTTGCAAATTAAGTAAAATGGATTATCATTTGTGTATGTGTTTGTAGGGAATGCTTGTTTCAGTATTTTTTATGCATTGCTTTGTAGTTCAAATCATCAACAATATTTAGGCTGGAGTCCCTGACTTCCAGTAATGACTCAGTGAGGGGTCCCCGGATTCCAGTAATGATTCAGTGGGCGTCAACAGACATCAACAGGTTAAGAACCACTGTTCTAGGGTATATGGAAGGAACATAGAAGGAGTGTCCAATATACAGGAGAGTAAAATTTGCTCCAGGTTTTCAGAATATCCATGTAAGGTGAATTTATTGTAAATGGAACACACTTTCATAGTGTTCATCTTGAAAATGTGGTATGGATCTGACATTCCTGGACTTTCTTTATAATCCATACCCCTACAATGGCATAGAAACTGAGCCCTTTGCCCTTGTGTACCTGAGCTGCATGATGTACAGGGCATTTATTGATGCAGTTATAATGGTAACTGTCAAATATCTGAGGGAATTTTCTCAACTCTGTGATATATTAAGCCACACTCAAAGCGAGCTGCGCACCTAAGACACTTATAAAAATAGGTTAGCTAAAGCCACAAGACTACTTGCTCAATTTGCACATCAATCATTGCATGCAAAACCTATGTGGCAGCCCATAAAAATGCCCTGTTTGTGAAAAAGTCATGGGCAGGAAGGTTGTGTAAGAGAAGAGTTTAACGACCTCTGTTCCTCATCCCAAAACACTAAAATGCAACTGTTGACAGCAGTGGCATACCTAGGCTGCCATGGGTCCTAGTGTAAGCCATGTAACTGGGCCTCTCATCTGTCAGCTGCCCCGACAGCCCTCAACCACCATCAACATAATCTGCATTTGCCATATCAAAACTCACTACCATTCTTGTACACACACTACTGTATTTTCACTCCCTGTGCTGCATTTCTGCAAGCCAAATCCATTGGCCATTGCTAATCGGTTTGGCCCTTGTAAAGTGCATGTACACAAAGATGTAACATGGCGGCATCCCACACTCACACTGCTGCCTTCCATAGCCACACTCCTCATGCTGCACCCACAAATGCGTATGCCTCACTCTGCACTCACACAGACAGAAAGTTCAGCCTCTAGACAACTTACCCTGAGCTCACTGAAAACAGTGTTAATCTTGCATTTAAACAGGCACACCCTGGTGATGTACTCCCAAAACATAGGCCCTCATTATGAACTTGGCGGTAATCACTGCCGACCGCCATGGCGACGGTGAACAGAAGACCACCAGTAGCAGTAGACTGCACACCGCCGAATAATGATGCCAAAAAGTCAAACCTCCAAAAATCCTGCAACCTCCACCCACAGACGTTGGCGGAAAGGCAGTACACCCCACCATGTCACGGCCATGCAGACAAATCCTCCGCCCACCAAATAATGATGCACAAATCAGCGTGGTGGATAGTGAATGCCGAACGACCATTGGCAGTATGCACCGCCACGGCAAGCAATGGGACCCACAAACAATAAATGCACACATTGGCAAGTTTGAAAGCCACACACCTGACTCACATCTGCAACACTATAAAACACTCAGATACACACACCACAATCCTTTGCATCACAACAGCAAGACAGATATTGACATTGACAAAGTAAAACGCATACGCTGAACTAACCATCACACAAGTCACACACACAAACACACCACCAAAACACATACATATGCCAAACACCATCACAAGCCACACACACAACCACACAACAGCTCCCTCACCAATACAGCCACAACACAACACAACACACCACCCACAACACACACCATGGCACCCCCGCTTCACAGACAGGGAGCTAAGGACCATGGTGGACGAAATACTCAGGGTCGAGCCACAACTATTCGGGGCACAGGTGGCAAGACACAAGTGGCCAGGAAGATGGAGCTATGGCAGACGATAGTCAACAAGGTCAACGTAGTGGGAAACCATCCACGCACAAGGGACGACATTCGGAAGAGATGGAACAACCTGCACGGGAAGGTCCAGTCAATGGCGTCCAGGCACAACATCGCCGTACAAAAGACTGGGGGTGGTCCCCCACCTACACCCCCCGAATACACTGACTGGGAGGAGAAGGTCTAGGCTCTCCTGCACCCAGAGGGCCTCACCGGACTCACTGGAGGACTGGACTCGGGTAAATCAACTACAATACCTTAACAGTCACCACACCTGTAATGCATGTATCACCCTATCCCTCTCACTACCTCCAGAACCCCATCCCCTACCCAGTCCACAACACCCAGTCCACAGCTCCCACGCTCTCACCTCCACAGATTATATTCTCCTTGGTGACCTCAACTTTCACCTGGAAAGCACCCACAACCACAACTCCACAACCCTGCTAGACAACCTCACGAACCTAGGACTCAAACAACTGGTCACCTCACCTACTCACTCAGCAGGACACACGCTTGATGAAATTTTCACCTCCAGCAACCACGTCACATTCACACACACCACCGAACTCCACTGGACCGACCACCACTGCGTCCACTTCTCCTTCGCGAAACCCCCCACCCACCACCGACAACACACCACACCCTACCGAATGTGGGACAAGATCCCCATAGAACACCTGAACGCCAGGCTCACACAAGCTCCACCCCCCATCACCAACGACCCCAACATTGCTGCTCACAACCTCACACAATGGCTAACAACCTGCGCAGACTTCCTCGCCCCACTGAAAAGTAACAACAACACCCGCACCATCAAGTCCACCCCCTGGTTCACCACTGAACTGCAAGCCTCCAAGCGTAAATGCCGCAAAACTCAGAAAGCATGGCGCCAAGAGCCCTCCATGAACAACTTCTCCACCCTCAAAACAACCATACGCAAACACCACCAACTCATCCGGAACACCAAAAGGGCTTACTACAAAGAATGCATAGATAGTAACTCACACAACAGCAAGGAACTCTTTACCATCATCAAAGAGCTCACCAAACCCAAATCCAGCACCATCGACCCCCCTCACATCCAAAACCTTTGCAACTCCCTCTCCAACTACTTCCACCTCAAAATCTTAGACATACACAACAGTTTCACATCATCCGCACCCACTGTCACCACCACCGACACCTCCGACATGACCAACAGCACAACACCCCCCCCCACCAACCAACTACACACTTGGACCCCTACCAACGACGATGAAACTGAAAAACACATGAACTCCATCCACTCAGGCTCCCCCACAGACCCCACCACATTTTCAACAAGGCCAACCCAATCATCGCTCCCCAGCTCCGTGCCGTAATCAACAGCTCCTTCGATGCACAACTTTCCCAGACACCTGGAAGCACGCCGAAGTCAACGCGCTCCTCAAAAAACCCAAAGCAGACCCGGAAGACCTCACGAACTACAGCCCCATCTCTCTTCTCCCCTTCCCCACCAAGGTCGCCGAGAAGATAGTGAATGCCCAACTGTCTCACTTCCTAGACAAAAAAAACGCACTCGACGCCTCCCAGTCTGGATTTCACAAGAACCACAGCACTGAAGACTGCACTCATCGCCTGCACTGATGACATCAGAACCAGAGTAGACAAGGGCAAGACCGTCGCACTCATCCTCCTGGACCTCTCCGCAGTCTTCGACACTGTATGCCACCAAATCCTCCGCGCACGCCTTTTCGACGCAGGAATCCAGCACAAGGCCCTGGACTGGCTCACCTCCTTCCTCGCCGAAAGAACCCAGAAAGTCCGCCTCCCTCCCTTCCAGTCCCCAGCAACCAAGATCATCTGCGGGGTCCCCCAAGGATCCTCCCTCAGCCCTACCCTCTTCAACATTTACATGGCCACCCTCGCCAACATCCTCCGCCCCCATGGAATCACAATCATCTTGTACGCAGACGACACTCAGCTCGTCATCTCCCTCACCAGGAACCCTTCCACCGCCAAGACAAGCCTCTACGCCGGACTCCTCGACATCGCCAAATGGATGACAGCAAGCCACCTCAAACTCAACTCCAACAAAACAGAAATCATCATCTTCGGCCCCAACAAGACAGTATGGGATGACTCGTGGTGGCCCACCACCCTAGGACCACCCCCAACACCCTCCACCCATGCACGCAACCTCAGCGTCATCTTAGACTCATCTCTCTCCATGGCCCAGCAAATCAACACCATATCATCCTCCTGTTTCAACACCCTTCGCATGCTACGGACGACCTTCAAATGGATTCCCATAGAAACCAGAAAAACCGTCACCCATGCACTCATCAGCAGCAGATTAGACTATGGAAACACCCTCTATGCTACGGTACCACAGCCAAGCTTCAGCAAAAACCCCAGCGAATCCAGAACGCAGCTGCACGTCTCATCCTTAACCTCCCAAAGCCACGAACACATCTCTGCTCACCTCAGATCCCTTCACTGGCTTCCCATCAGCAGAAGGATCATCTTCAAAGTCCTCATCCACGCTCACAAATCCCTCCACAACACTGGACCAGCCTACCTCAACGAACAAGTGAACTTCCACGCTCCTACTCGACTCCTCCGCTCTGCTGACCTCGCCCTCACCACAGTCCCCTGCATCCAACGCACCACCTCCGGAGGCAGATCCTTCTCCTACCTCGCCTCCAAGACCTGAAACTCCCTCCCCACCAACCTACGCAAGACCCAGGACCTCCTGATTTTCCGAAAGCACCTCAAGACATCGCTTTTTGAGAAGTAAACAGCATCCCCTCCTTTGGCCCCCCCACACAGCGCCTTGAGAACCTTTCGGGTGAGCAGTGCGCTTAATACATTTTTTTATTGATTGATTGATTGACCCACATCCAACTTCCGTGCATGCCCACAATCCCACAAACAGACCACCATCCAGGCCAGAGTCTCCACCCACCAACAGGCAGGATGACGAAGGGTCCAGTGCAAGTGGGACTGCCAGACCTGTGCAGGGGATACAGGCACAGGGGGCTAGGCCCAGTGGGAGGGCATCAGTGGCCCAGGGGGGTGGCCAAAGGATGGATGCAGCAGCCCATTAGGTGATATCTGAGGTCCTGGGAGCATACTATCATACCCAGGACAGGATGGGCCAGATCCTGGCCACCTTGGTGCAAAATCGGAGGGTGCAGGTAGCACACCATCAGGAGGCCATGGAGCAATGGAAACAGCTCAGTGCCACCATGGCTTCCATTGCAGGGGTGCTGCAGCACCAGTATCACAGCCAGTCTGAGACCTCCACCCACCTGTAAGCCCCGACCCCTAGCCAGGACACTGCCCTGCCTACTAAATCTGCAGCAGCTTCTGGACTGGTGGCACTGCAAGAGGACACACAGGAAACCAGCACCCCTACCCCTGCAGCCCAGCTTCACCTTCACAAACGTGCCCTCAGACCCAAATATGCCACTGAAACACCAGCCAAGACCAAGCCCAGCGCCAGGAAGTGACTCTGCCCTGAACTGTCTCCCTTGTGTGCCACTGATCTACCTTGTTAACATGCCACTGCCATCACACCAACTTCCAATGGGCACATGGGCTAAAACCCAGTGCTACCAACAGCTGAGCATATGTACCTGTGTATATATTTGCACCATGTACCCACTCCCTTTCACTGTCCCAACATTTATGTATATTTTGCTATTCAATAAATACACCTATGCACTCAAATCATATGTCCCTTGTCAATATGACATATGAATTGTGAGTGTGTATGCATTAGACAGTTAATAACATAATCACACCTTTATTGCAGGGGGGGATCCAACAGACTGTAGCATCTGGAGTGTGTCACACTGTTCACAATATTGGGTTTCCTGGGACATGCCCCCTCAGTCATCAGTTAGCACTGTCACTGACAATCAATACCACATTACTTATCACATGAGTCAGACTGAAACTATACAGTGAATAAATCAGCATCATTGAACAGTACCTTAGAGTCACTGGAAGTATAGGCAGGTTAGCTGGGTTCTGGAGTTGAGATCTTCCCCCTCTTCTTCCTTACCATCACTCTCATCCCCTCTCTGAGTTTGCATGGCTGGTTGGACAGCACCCTCCTCTTCCAGAAGGGGGATAGCTTTCCTCACAGCCAAGTTGTGCAGCATGCAGCAGGCCACCACTATCTTACACACGTTGTCAGGGACATAGCACAGGGATCCCCCGGAAAGATGGAGGCAAAGAAATCTAGCCTTCAGGAGACCTATGGTGCGCTCAATCACCCTCCTAGTATGTCCATGGGCCTCATTATAATTCCTCTCTGCATCTGTCCTGGGATTCCTAACAGGTGTCAGGAGCCATTGCAAGTTTGGGTAGCCAGAATCACCTGCAAAAGTGGGTGAAAGAGGACTTGAACAAACTGCCTTTACTTGCATACTGCCTGGCTGTCAGCTCTGTACTGACCCAGTGTCATACACACTCACCTATGAGCCATCCTCTGTCCCCTTGTAGTTGTTCCATCATGTGTGGCACACTGCTGTTTCTTAGGACAAATGAATCATGGACTGATCCTGGGAACCTGGCATTCAAATGTGAAATGTACTGATCAGCAGTACACACCAATTGTACATTCATGGAGTGATAGTTCTTACGATTCCGATATACCTGTTCATTCACTCTTGGGGGTATGAGAGCTATGTGGGTTCCATCAATGGCACCTATCACATGTGGGATATTAGCGAAGACATAAAAACCTGATTTGATGGCGGGAAGTGCAGCCCTTTGGGGAAACTGGACATATGTTTGCAAATGTTGAACAAATGCATCGAGGAAATTGGAAAGGATGAGGCTGAACATTGCCTGTGAGATTCCAGCACCCATGCCCACTGTCACCTGAAATGAGCCCGTAGACAAAAAATGGAGCACAGATAGCACTTGGACAGTTGTAGGGCTGGCATGCTAACTTCGATTGGCCGTCTTCAGAACAGGATCCATTAATGCACAGATGTCAAGGATTGTAGCTATATTGAGTCTGTGATGTTTCTCCATAGTTTCTAGATCTACCAGGGGTCTATATACAGATGGGGCCCTCCCTCACCACATAGGACTGTACCTATGGGGAAGTAAAGAAACACATTCTGAGTGTCAACTTATTCTTGCATCTCATGATGTCACTGTATTTTAAATTGTGCGACACGTAGGTAACACACTCAAACCGAAAGTATGAGGTACACCGTCAGGCAAATGTGGCTAGGTTAACTCTGTCATAATGGCATCACAATGTGGACACACTTCCAAAGATGGGTACATGTGAAGATTGTAGATTCATGTCAGCAAGCGACGAAGGGGAGAGAGATTGGGGCCCTGGCCAGGCTATGGTGACGTGGTGGTAGCAAAATGGCAGCTTCCCGCCATCAAGGTATGATAGAGCGGAAGTGACTTAATTCCGCTGGCGTTAGTCGTCATGGCGGAAGGCGGTGTTCACCGCCATGCACCTGATCATTGGATTACATGGTTGTCAATGGGGAATCTGGGCCAATCATGATCGCCGCTGGCGGTGACGGAACACACCGCAGCGGTACCTACGCCATTTCGTCAAACCCTTGACACTTGACTCCCAATTCCTATGAAGGGTAGCACTCCACTGCGTGTGCTGCTGTGTCCTGATTCTGGTCCCTGAGATGGCACAAGTTACAGGGGAACAGGCCCCGGCCTTCACCGCGGAGGAGCTGGAGAAGCTGGTGGATGGGGTCCTACACCATTATGCGAAGTTGTATGGGTGACCAGAGGAGCAGGTGAGTTGGCATCTGTCATGCTTAGATGTGTATGATTGTGGCAGATGCCTGTATGCATGTGTGTCCGATGTGTGACTGGCCAGCCGTAGATTGCCTGGCACGTCCTGTCTGTGAGTTGAAAACATGCCTGTCAACAATGGCTGTTCCATAAGTAACTACATGGCAATTGTATTCGGTGCACACATACTGACGTCTGTTAATTTGCTCTGTGTGTCCCATGCAGGTCAGTGCCCATCAAAAGAAAGGCCTGTGGCAAGCCATCGCCAAGGAGGTGCGAACCCTGGGGGTCTACAAAAGGCAGAGCACCCACTGCAGGAAGCAGTGGGAGGACCTGAGGCGCTGGGCCAGGAAGACCGGAGAGGCCCAGCTGAGGAAGGCCTCTCAACAAGGAAGGGGTGCCCGTCGGACCCTGACCCCCCCTAATGGCCCGCATTCTGGTGGTGGCCTATCCAGATCTGGATGGGTGCTTGAAGGCAGCACAGGAGCCGCAAGGGGGTGAGTACCAACACTGTTGTGATACCGCTTTGATGTATGTATGTCAGTGCTGTAGTATGTATGCATTGTAGTGCCAGGCACTTGGACAAGTGTGTTCCTTCAGTCCTGCCCCCTCCAAGTCCTTGGGATGATGTAAGAGCTAGCTTGGACAGTTTATAGGCCTATGAGGGTTCCCCTTTCTGACATCTGGTATTCATTGTGGCCTTATGGACTTGTAAGTGCATTGGCTGGGCATGCTCATGGGTGTACTCCACACAGTGTATCAGGTTGGAGTTCCATGAGGGTTATGTGGTGTATTTTGGGGTCATGTCCAGTAGTCAGGGGCACAGTCATTACCTATGTTGTCTGTGCTGAGTGTACGTGCGTGACCTGGATGGGAGTGTGTGTGAGCCAAAATGTACATATATTCAGGATTTCACAATGTTCTCCCTTGTTTTGTTTCCCCACCTCTGTGTTCTTGTGTCCCTGTGTACATTAGCATCATCTAGTGAGGGAGCTGAGGTACCGGCAAGTGGGGCTGCAGCAGCCCACGGTTCCAAGGAGGCAGAGTCGACCGACGCCAAGGGTGTCTATTCTTCACTCACACAAGCACACTGCTCACACAGAGGAGTAGAGTTGGGACAGATAGTGGCATAGGAGGCACAGGTTGAGTATCTGGTGTATCGGTCCAGTAGTGCAATTCAAAGCTGTTGAAGTAATCTACATTAAATCCTGAATGTCCACTGAGGTTATTGAATCTCCCAGCAGCCGTACTTAGACCAGCACTGAAAAATACCTGAGGGTAATATTTGTATACATGAGGTGAAGAGCATTAGAGTCACACACAAAGTTTCCCTTGCTTTCTAAAAACAAGGTGATGGTTTTCCTTATAGTGCAAGCATATGCTAAAAAAATATAAAGAAAGGAATTAATAACAACAAAATAGGAAAATATGCCAATTAAATATGGAGGGCATGTGCTTCAATAAAAAGACTAAAAAGTAAAGCTTTGCACTGGTCTGCCGCTTTGAAACAGTAAAACATGATGAAGAATTCTGTTCGAAGATAGAGCCATGGTTTTGAAGCTTGCAGTAGTGATGTCTGGCACTCTGCTTAATAAAGGTGTGGCCCAGTAGCAATGGCAGCGGAGCTGCTGGTACTCTCATTCCTCAATTAGCACTAGTCAGTTGTAGGTGAGCTTCTGGGGGATGAACTAAAGGAAATACCTCTTGAGGTCTGACTCCTCTAGATGCAGAGGAACACAGAATAAGCAGGCAAAATACTGTTACTCATACTACCAAAACAAACCCCATGGTTGAAAAGGGCCGGTTTACTGCCCAGTTGTAAGTATGCTGGTATGAAGGGCTAAGCCGATATTTGAATGACACTCTCTTTGATGAATAACTGCAGTGGGCTTACTACAAGCCCATTTTCTTTAAGCATGATTATGTATATATTTTTTTTAAATATGAGGCTGATAAGACACCTAAACTGTCTTTTGGTCAGACCTAAAACACAGAAATGGTCCCTAGGCGCACCTGTACACATGTGTATAAGACATATAGCATCTAAGTTTATTTCAGGCATGGAGTACCAGGAGTAAAGTATACAGGTGGGTGAGGCACTGAAGGATCGAGCCAGATAGCAGCTTGTGGTTCAGCTCAAGGTTCTCTTGAGTCCCCAAGCCCAAAAAGAGCAGAGCTTTCGTGTGCTTTAATTAGCTTGCCAATTAACAGACTAACTTGCTCCTTCATTATCTAGGCAAGATTTTGGAGGCTCTTGTGAATAAACACCTCTCCTCTTACCTGGATGATCATCTTTTACTGGATCTCATACAATTTGGCTTAAGGGCCTTTCACAGCCTGGAAACATGTTGGCTGTCCTGGATTCCATCAAACTATCTCTGGATGCCAGTCTCCCGGCGATGTTAGTATTACTCGACTTGTCAGCTGCATTCAATAGCATCTATCAGTCCACCCTGGTCCACAAACTCTATGAGCTAGGTATCCATGAGAAAGCTCTGAGGTGGCTTAAAGACTTCTTGAATAACAGGGCCCAGACAATGTCTTTTGACTCATTTAAATCTCGGACTGTGATGTTGGAAAGGGGGTCCCTCAGGGCTCATCTTTGACCTCCACTCTCTTTAATATTTAGGTGGCAGTCCTTGCCCAAATAGTCAAATCCTGTGGCTTTCAAGTAATTTGATATGTAGATGACACACAATGGGTCATTTCCTTTTGGCACAAATTAGAGAATGACAAAAGTAGATTCCCTGACTGTATGAGGAAAGTTGCACCTGGATGACTTCAAACTGTTTACAGCATAAAGGAAACAAGACCGAGATTTCGCCGTTTGCCAGTGTCCAGGCCTACAAGTCTGATGACTGGTGGCTTTCTGAGTTAGGTTCTGCCCCTCACCCCAAGAAAGCAGCCAAAAGTCTTGCCATTCTTGTTGACAAGAATGTCTCTGAGAGAACAGATTATGTCAACATGTGGCACATGTTTTGGCATTATGTGAATGCTTACAACAGTGTTCCACTGGCTCCTGTTAAGCTCTTGGAGGACTCTAATTGAAAAACTCATACTGAGCTGCCTTGATTAGGGGAATGCCTTGTTAGTAGATGTAGGAAAATGGCTCCTTGTTGCAGTTGCCCCACACTTTTTGCCTGATATTGATTCTGACTTGACTGAGGAGTGTGCTGGGACAATGCTAACCAGGCACCAGCACCAATGTTCTTTCACAAAAAATGTACCATTGTTTCCACAATTGGCAAACCCCTGGCACACACATAAGTCCCTTGTAAAAGGTACCAGTGGTACCAAGGGCCCTGTGACCAGGGGAGGTCCCTAAGGGCTGCAGCATGTGTTGTGCCACCCTAAGGGACCCCTCACCTAACACATGCACACTGCCATTACAGATTGTGTGTGTTGGTGGGGAGAAAAAGGCAAAGTTGACATGGCATCCCCCTCAGGATGCCATGCCCACAAAATACTGCCTGTGGCATAGGTAAGTCACCCCTCTAGCAGGTCTTACAGCCCTAAGGCAAGGTGCACTATACCGCAGCTGAGGGCATAGCTGCCTGAGCAATACGCCCCTACGGTGTTTAAGTCTATTCTTAGACATTGTAAGTACAGTGTGGCTATATTAAGTATATGGTCTGGGAGTTTGTCAAAACGAACTCCACAGCTCCAAAATGGCTACACTGAATACTGAGAAGTTTGGTATTAAACTTCTCAGAATAATAAACCCACACTGATGCCAGTGCTGGATTTATTACACATTGCACACAGAGGGCATCTTAGAGATGCCCCCTGTATTTCACCCAATCCTTCAGTGCAGGACTGACTGGTCTGTGCCAGCCTGCCACTGAGGGATGAGTTTCTGACCTCCTGGGGTGAGAGCCTTTGTGCTCTCTGAGGCCAGAAACAAAGCCTGCACTGGGTGGAGGTGCTTCAAACCTCCCCCCTGCAGGAACTGTAACACCTAGCAATGAGCCTCAAAGGCTCAGGCTTCGTGTTACAATGCCCCAGGGCACTCCAGCTAGTGGAGATGCCTGCCCCCTGGACTTTTGGCGGCAAGTCTGGAGAGATAATAATGAGAAAAACAAGGAGGAGTCACCCCCTCAGCCAGGTCCACCCCTAAGGGGACCAGAGCTGATGTGACCCCCTCCTTAGAAAATCCTCCATCTTGTTTTGTTGGATTTAGCCCAATAGGGATAGGGATGTGCTCCCCTCTCAAAAGGGAGGAAGCACAAGGAGGGTGTAGCCATTGGCTACTGCCTTGTGACCCTAACACACCCCTAAATTCAGTATATAGGGGCGATCCTGAACCCAGGATTTCAGATTCCTGATTACCTGAAACAAGAAGAAGGACTGCTAACCTGAAAGCCCCACAGAGACGACGGAGACGACAACTGACTTAGCCCCAGCCCTACCGGCCTGTCTCCATACCCAAAGAACCTGCCACAGCGACGCATCCAGCGGGACCAGCGACTTCTGCCGACTCAGAGGACTGCCCCGCAGCCAAAGGATCAAGGACCAAAAAACTCCTGTGGACTGCGCCTCTGTCCAAGCAACAAAGAAGAAACCAACTTTAAAGGGACTCCAATCTCAATCCGGAAGTGTGAGTCCCCAACACTCTGCACCCAATGTCCCCGGTTCGTGTCCAGAAGAACCAACACTGCAGAGAGGACCCCCAGGCAACTCCAATGACATGGACATCCTGAGACGACCTTCCTGCATGCACCCTCACAGCGATGCCTGCAGAGATAATCCAGAGGCTCCCCCTGACCGGGACTGCCCGGTAACAAAGAACCCGACTTCTGGAAGAAGCACTGCACCCGCAGCTCCCAGGCCCGAGAGAAACCAACTACCGATGCAGGAGTGACCAGGAGGCAGTCCTCATCGGTGCTCAGTCAGTGGCTGGCCCAAGAAGCCCCCCTGTGCCCTGCCTGCATCGCCAGAGTGACCCCCAGGTCTCTCCATTGATTTCAACCTAAAACCCAACACCTACTTCACACACTGCACCCGTCCCCCCTGTGCCGCTGAGGGTGTATTTTGTGTGCCTGTTTGGGACCCCCCCCAGTGCTCTACAAAACCCCCCTGATCTGCTCCCCGAGGACGCAGGTTCTTAACTGCTAGCAGAGTGGAACCGGAGCACCCCTAGTCTCCATAGGCACCTATGTTATTTGGGCCCTACTTTGACCTCTGCACCTGACCGGCCCTGTGTTGCTGGTGCTGGGTGTTTGGGGTTGGCTTGAACCCCCAACGGTGGGCTGCCTACACCCCAGAGCATGAACTTGTAAGTGCTTTACTTACCTGATAAACTAACTTGTACTTACCTCCCCCAGGAACTGCTGATTTTTGGAGTGTCTACTTTTAAAATAGCTTACTGCTTTTGCCAAAACTGTGTACATTACTATTTTAATTCAAAGTTCCATATTTACCTATGCCAAGTACCTTATAATTTATGTACTTACTTGAATTCTGAATCTTGTGGTTCTAAAATAAATAAAGAAAATAATATTTTTCTATATAAAAACCTATTGACCTGGAGTTAAGTCTTTGAGTGTGTGTTCTCATTTATTGCCTGTGTATGTACAACAAATGCTTAACACTACCCTCTGATAAGCCTACTGCTCGACCACACTACCACAAAATAGAGCATTAGTATTATCTAATTTTGCCACTATCAACCTCTAAGGGGAACCCTTGGACTCTGTGCACACTATCTCTCACTCTGAGATAGTATATACAGAGCCAACTTCCCACAGTAGATGCCAATGAGTTGCTTCTTCCTAAACTCCAAGTTGTTCAAAATACTGCCACTTTTTGTCTGAAAGCTCCCTTCTGGTTCTACTTCGGAGCGCACACTGAAATTCCTTCACTGGCTTCTTGTGAGAAAATGTCTCTCGTAAAGCTTCTTTGTCTTGCTCATAAATCTTTGGCTGGCAGTGGCCCACTTTATCTTTGTGAGCAACTTCTTCTAATCTGCTATGTTTGTAATGCATTATGTGCACACCTCCATGGTTCTCTGCTTTGCTCAGCCAGTGTGTGATGGCACAGAATGTTGGTGAGTGACTGGAGGATTGTTTCAGAGAGAGTCGGCTGAGCAGAGAGGATGCTGCTGCTGGTGGGGTTTCCTTATTAAGTACCTTGTAACTTATCCTGTGAGCTTTTAAATACATCTACAACCTCTATCCTCCATGAACTGGCAACCTGACTCTTACTTACCAAGAAGGAATCTTTGAATAGAACACTTACCTAGCAGGAATCTCAGATCTAAGGATCAATTGCTGCTATGACCTTGCTGTATTTGTACAGTGAGATACGGTGGAAGGTCATTTTCCTATCTTATTACTTATCACTGGAACAAATTTCCTTTTCATAACCATTCTTTTTTCAACTTTAACAGCTTCAAAAACCTCTTAAAGACCAGGCTTTAAATATCTCTCCTGCCTAGAATCACTTAGAGCGCCAAGATTCTCCTTTAGGAGTGAGTCGCTTGGGCTATATTAATTTCTGTAATAACATACCATAACGTGGCTTCTCCCTGCTTTTTACGTTTGAAACTCATACACTAAAAATGAAAGACAAAGTAGTAAACTTTGATATCAAGTACAAGCGAGTAAGGGACTCCTATATACTGCCAGATTACACAATGTGAAAACAGAAAATCTGGGATCAATTCTCGTTTGGCTGCTTGATCAAATTATGTTATCCTAGACAATTATTTTATTGTGTGCCTAATTTTTCATTATGAATAAACCTTGAAGTACGTGAAGATGTGCTGTACTATAATGACTATAATGTTGCTTCATGTAAACTAAGACTATACCCCACATATAGGGTGCACATGGCAACTGACTTGACTCTTAGTTCACTAATAGCATTGTCGTCAGTGTGGGGGGTGGGACATGAATGTTTCTACTTTCATCATAAAATACACTTTCAATAAATGCCTCTCAATGCAGTGATATATTTTGAAGTACCAAGGTGAAAGAAGTATACTTTTGTGAACTTTGCAGACACTTAGGCGGTCATTCTGACCGCGGCGGGCGGCCGCCGCCACGCGGTTACCGCCATATGGCCGCTCCGCGGTCAAAAGACCGCGGCGGCCATTCTGGCTTTCCCGCTGGGCCGGCGGGCGACCGCCAAAGGAGCGCCCGCCGGCCCAGCGGGAAAGGCCCTGCAACAAGGAAGCCGGCTCCGATTGGAGCCGGCGGAGTTGCAGGGATGCGACGGGTGCAGTTGCACCTGTCGCGATTTTCACTGTCTGCTAAGCAGACAGTGAAAATCTTCATGGGGCCCTGTTAGGGGGCCCCTGCACTGCCCATGCCAGTGGCATGGGCAGTGCAGGGGCCCCCAGGGGCCCCACGACACCCGTTCCCGCCATCCTGTTCCTGGCGGTAAAAACCGCCAGAAACAGGGTTGCGGGAAGGGTGTCGGAATCTCCATGGCGGCGCTGCTTGCAGCGCCGCCATGGAGATTCAGCCCATGCAGGGTAAATCCGGCGGGAAACCGCTGGATCCCCTTTTCTGACCGCGGCTTTACCGCCGCGGTCAGAATGGGCTGGGAAGCACCGCCAGCCTGTTGGCGGTGCTTCAATGGTCCCCGGCCCTGGCGGTCATGGACCGCCAGGGTCGGAATGACCCCCTTAATCATATTTTTATTTAATATTTGTTGCACAATTTCCATGCCAAATGTTCCCATGGCTCAGGTCGTGTCTGGGCTCTTAGATCCAAGGCATGTCTTAGAGGCAATAGAGACCCTTGGCTTGGCTCTCCCTGTTAATTTGCTGGCTCACCCACTTCTACTACAGAACTGTGTATACCAGTTACTTGAGTTGCCCCTCTCTCCGTATCTTGCTCTGGGGAGCACCATCTTGCTTTCCGAGATTCTATCAGGTTTCCACAGGTCTCAGAAGGATAAGTATTCCTACTTCTAGTTTTATTCAGGAAGGATTGTGCATTAGCAACCCCAAGAAGTTGTTTTAAAGTTTTGTAATCATAAAATGAAACAAACAACGCTTAAATAACTATTTTTTTCAGTTCCAGACCTCTGTACTAGGTAAGTTATATTCTTTTACTAACCATCCTTGTCCACCCTCCACCCATCAGGCTGAACGTAGTGATTAAAGTGACTCTCTTGTCTTCAGAAGCCACGCAACAGCCTGGGCATGACTTGTTGCACCCTGGATTTACAAAACCATTCAGCAAGGGGCAATGAGGCCTTTGCAGTGCCCCCACATGTGTTTCAGTGGATTCTGCTGCTCTGAGTCTGATTCCTGCAGCTGAGGAAATCAGATGTACTTGACAGCCAGCTGTGGCCCTAGAAGTCAGTGGTGCTAGAACAATGTTCAGGATGGCCATCAAAATCCATCAATGTTACATCACTGAACTCATAGGGATTCTGAAAAATCCAAGCTGCACACAAAAAACAAGTGTTTCAAACAAACCATGCCCGTTTAGCAGGTGAGTGGTAAGGGTGTAGTATGTGGCTGGTGTTACATTAAGGAGCACACTGCCATTTACAAACAAAGTAAGGGGCTGCAGGATATAAGGGTCCAAGTCTGTTAAGTGTAAAAGTGTTTGTTTTATGTAAGAACAAGAATGTATACTTGAATCTTAGTTATGGGTCAACATGTTTCATGCCTAAGGTAGTTGAGGAGCGATAAAATGGCATTTTATCAGGACCTCTATGCTCACCTACCTTATTTTCTGTAAGATCCAGAAGCACAAAAGTGTGTCTCACTATCCTCACCCTTGTGAAAGGAGTGGAAATCCTACACCTTATAGATAAAATGAGCGCACTCACAACATTGCATGTATGGTTGTTCAATAAATAGTGATCTGGAAAAACACAGGAACATAAATGTATCATATGTTGCCATTATATATGGCCAGGCAAGGTTTTCATGGGTCACATGTGATGTGTGAACGTCACGGCAAACACAATCACACCCGAAACCATGCACAAACTCTATATGTTACATGTAGCAGCTCACAAAGGCTGGTATACATGTATACATAAACTGGAGTAGCTTCTCATCCTCCAAAACATCAGGAAGGTCTCTATAGATGACAAGAACGTGACTCATGTAAGGCAAATATCTATAATATTGGTAAATCATAGATTTTTGACTCAAGATGCTTGAAATGCAAGATACTATTGCCCTAGCAAGGCCAGGCTTCCAACTCCACTCTCTTGAGCTTCGTGGTCCGAAGGTGTATTAACTACCCTCAACCTCATATCCGAAGATGGAAGGAAGAGGATCGAAGGAGGAATTAAAGGCCCCAGGGACGGCACGGAACCAATGGTGCTTCTCGGGCCTAGCAACTTAAAGAAGCAGACCGGAGCGCCCTCCAATGCCAAACATAGTGAAGGGGGGGTAGACTGATGTAGGCCAGACACTCTATGGAAACACAACCAGAATGTTATATATAAGCCTTTTTAGAGTTGTTTAACCCCTCAGGTGATGACTGCAGTGGTCCCGAGCTCATGTGCAGTGACCACACAACATACACAGGTAATGCGGATTCCCTTCCTTCGAGTCTGGCGATTGGGGGGGGGGTCATGTTTTCTTTAAGGTCCGGTGGCAGCAGCAACGGAAAGCCCTGTCCAGTTGCATCCAGTCAAAAACTGAAGTAGAATCGGGAAAAAAGGTAAGAATTTACCTCATTTACCCCCCATCCGCCCACACAGATGTGGAGGTCGGACCACCACAGTTGCCTTAGTCTCATTGAGGAGGTCACCATAGCAACTAATCACCTCTCCATGACCTGGCTCGTCCCATTAATGCCTGAGGCAGTGGTCCACAGGAAGAGTGCTGGATGCTTTGGTTAAATTCCAAATACTGTCCAGAGCTACCTGTAGTGCCTCGTCGCATTGCAAGGAGCTAGAAATGCATGACTAAGTATTTTAGCGCTATGACAAGGTTATCTGCACTAAAATGTGCTAGCCTAACCTCTGACGCATAGTATTTGGCAGGGCAGCAAAACAAAGGACCACTTGACACCTACTTAAGATACCTTGGTGTTAGAAATGTTGAACTGTAGTTGAGCTTGAGTTTTTATGTTACTGACATGCATCATTCAGCTCTATTATAAGTTCATACCAATTTCCTCTGATACAATTTATGAAAATTCTTTATTTATACTATTTTCTAAAAAAAGCGTATATATATATTTTTATAGTACCATAGCCAATATATGCCTGACTATTATTTTTAATTGTGCAGCACTCTGAAATACGGTCAGTGGAGTTGCGCTACCTAATACAATAAAGAACTAGTTCAGCGTTTAGTGTTGATGTTTTGAGTTCAGCTCTGGTTTATAAACCTGATTCTTGTCCACTTCCTTACACCACACTCTTGCTATCTTGCTATAGTTCAAATCATGCACTTCTTTTCAGCTCTGAAAACCATCTATAGGGGCATAGCTTAGTCTGTGAGATTTGGGGTGGGGAGGGTGATTCACAAATTCCCCAACTAAAAACAGTATGCCAAAGGGTGGATGGATGGCCAAGCTTTGTTATACACTGTTCCCATGAGGAGCAGGTGAAATACTTACTTGCATTAGGTGGGCCTCTGTCAAAGTTCCTTTTAAGAAACAAATAACAACCTTCTAGTCAAACGAGGATGATGAGAAAAACCAAAAACACCATAGAAGTCCCCACTCAGGGCCCGCAGACCCAACTCTCAAGCAAATAATGCAATTATTTAGTGAGGTGTCACACTCCAAACACCTTCCTGAAGCTACACCCCTCACCATTTACCTGGGCACCTTGTATATATTGACAACACCTTCACATTTCAGCAGGTACAGGTTACTGTTTTCCTGAGGTGAGCTGGCTCTTCTTCTCTCGCAACATTTAACCTCTACAGCGAAGCTCGCAATGGCACATGGAAGAAACACCTCCTGCACCTGCTCCTCTTTCTTGCGAAATTCACATTTGATTCCCAAGCAGTAGTTTTTCATTTTCATTAAGTAATCATATATGCAATTGTCATGCTTTGAAGATTCAGCTGATGATGCCTACATGCCACAGCTTTACACCATTATGACAGAGAAGGCCACAAATATGTCAATGATGCACACAATGTGGCACTGTGCCAAGGATTTGATATATAACGCCAAGGATCACCAACAATTGCCAAGGGTGAACATTATACTTGTGATGCTGCCTCTGCCTACACTCCACCCAATAGCAGATCCCGAGTTGGTCTTTAGGACATGAGTCGAGCAGTGGGAAGACCGGGGGGCTGCCGCATTTTTTATGCAAACTTACCTTACTGCAGCTAGTCCACCAGAGGTGTCCTGCACCCTCGCTCCATTGCCCGGAGGGTTCAGATTGCAGAGGCCTATTGTTGTCTCCATACTGAGAAGTTTTCTGCCTCCCAGAATCCTCTAGGGAGGATTTCCGGGCTAGATATTAAGCCCAATCCAAGATGGCTGCCACACTACTGCACTATTTGTGGCTGAGATTAAAGTATATATAGCTCAGATTTCTTTACTCCATGCATTGCAACACTTCTTTGATTCCTGGTGATGTATTTTCTTTTGCTTCTGATCCACTCTAGAGGTTCTTCAGGCTTAGTAGTTTCAGTTCCTGCATTTCGGTGATCTTCCCTGATGTCTCCTGCTCTTCATAGGTGCTGCCTTTTTCCTTGGGTTGCCTCCTGTCCATCTGGAACACTGCTGCCACCTTGGAGGTTTTTAGCTTTTGTGTGTTTTCATCTGTTCGGGGCTTCTTCTTGAAGGCTTCATATGCTTAGCCACTTTTAAGTGTCTGCAGTATTGTGGCTAGTGAAAGGGGTCCCCCTTACCTCTGGCAGACATAGATTGTTAAAATCTGAACTTCCTGATCCACACGCAGTCAGAAGTCCCTCACTAGACTTTGTCCCCTGACAGATCTGACAGATTAGGGCACCAAAGTTCTGGTCCTGATTCAGATGCTGTGGATCCAGCTCAAGCCTTGGCTCAGGCAGCCCAGGTTGATCAGGTCCAAGCCTTGGTCCAGATGGTCCAGCAAGAGACCCAAGAGCTACACCAGCTGAGCAATGAGAACCTATCCCTATGTCAAGCTCTTGCTGCTAGACCCTCCAATGTTCCTATTGTTTGCTCTGTGACTCCACGCTTTTTAGCCTTTCGTCCTGCTCAATTTTCTCAAGATAGGGCTTAAGTAGAACACCTAATCAGCACCTTATCTGGTCAAACATTAGCTTGGGTGTGCCCTTTAGTAGACACAAAAGATCCTAGTCTATCAAATTATTCTACCTTTCTAACAGCAGTCAAAGAGATGTTTGAAAGACCAGACCTTGAGTTCTGTTCAGAGGACGTCCTTTGTGACATTCAGCAAGGCAGTCAAGATGCTCTGGCTTACGTCACCTGTTTTTGTCAGCTGGCATCAGAAATCACAGGGGCAGAACAGAACCTTGTTTCCCTGTTTTGCAGACATCTAAGGGAAGAGATTAAAGATGAATTAATCCACTGTGTTTGAGCTGAGTTTTTCTCCAAATTTATGGATTAATCTTCATTGATTGAATACAGCCTGTGTAAATGTCGGTCCAAAAGCCTGACGCCCCTTTTGAAGAGCTTTTTTCTTGTCCTGGCAAATAGATGATGCAGACTAATCTAGCCTGTGAAACACTTTTGGATACTGAAAAGGAGCACTGACAGCACCTGAGCTATGTATGTACTGTGGGTCACCTGAGCATTTGATTTGTGTCTGCCCATTCTGTGCCTCAAGAAATTAGTCCTTTTTGAAAGGGGAAAGAACAGGAATACCTCATGGCCCTTTTGTTGGTATGTTTGAAGAATTACAAGCTTTGTGGGGCAGCCAACATTTTGTAAATCAAGGAGGGGAATGAATAGAAGACAGCGTTTAGCACCCTTTCCCAAGACATTTTGAATATTGTATAATGCCCTTCTGTTGTGTTATGCTCTTCCTGCCATTTTGGATCATGTCTTCACTGACGTAATTAACCAATTTGTTGTTATCTACCTCGATTTTTTCTAAAGACCCACTAATTCATCATCAACATGTCAGCCAAGAACTAAGCAGACTCCGCCAAAATCATTTATTTTGTAAACTAGAAAAGTGTGAGTTTGACCAGTCTGAGGTGAAGTGTTTAGGCTTCAGTTTAAACAGCACTAGAATCTCCATGGATCATCGAAAAGTTTCTGCCATTTCCTATAAGCCCACTCCTTCTTACACCAAAAAAACTCAGAGTTTCCTTGGATTTGCCAATTTCTGCTGCCAATTTTTTGACAGTTTTTGCTACTAACCTGTGACATAACTTGAATCCATAAGGGGGAGATGCTCTGTCATGGCTTTCAGTGGGAAGCTCAAGCTGAGGAAGACTTTATTAAGTTCAAACAAGCCTTTACTCAAGCCCCAATATTGCGACATCCGGATCCTACTAAGAAGGTCATCATGGAAACTGATGCCTCTGACTAAGCCATTGGAGATGTGCTGCTACAACTGGAGGAAGATGATGGCTTTGAACACCACATTTTCTACCTATCTCACATCCTATCTGAATCTGAAAAAAATATTCTTTCCAAGAACGAGAACTCCTAGCCTTGAATATGGCTTGCTCAGAGTGGATACACTTTTGATGGGGGCTCAGGAACCCTCTGAAATTCGAACCGACCATTGAAACCTTCAATGCCTCTGAACTATGCAATGCAGGAATAGTGGTCAGACCAATTGGGCCTATTTTTCAATCAATACAACTGTTATATTACTCATATCCCTGCCTCTAAGAATATCATAGCAGATGCACTTTCTTGTAGATATCCTGAATCCCTTTCCACTTTTGGTCAGAATATACTTTTTTCCACAACATGTTGTTGGAGTAGTCCAAACTTTCCTTGACAGAGAACAGACTAGCTGTTCTAAAGTCTCAAGATAAGATTGGGAATCCTTACATGGACTAACTAGAAAGCAAGGCAGTTCTGCATACAAAGGCAAGACTTTATTCATCCCTTTCAAGGCACTGAGACTTGAAAGTTTTAAAATGTGTCTTGACTGTCCAGTTGAAGACCACATAAGCTTTAAATCTACCCTTGAACTCATACTTCAGTCATTCAGGTGGCCTTCCATTCAAAAAGACACTGAACTTTGTCAGTTCTTGCCCTGTTTGTGCCCAACATAAGACTTCTCACACCCTTCCTTCTGGGCTTCTTCAACCTTTGCTACTACCACCTGAGCGTTGGCACAATGTTTCTACTGATTTCATCACAGAGCTTCACTGCAGTGCAGGGATCCAAGTTCTTGTGGTTTTTCTAAAATAGCTCACTTTACTATCTTGAAAGGACTACCCCCTCAAGGCCCTGGGACATTTCATTTGCA
Organism: Pleurodeles waltl; assembly: GCF_031143425.1. Classification (NCBI taxonomy): domain Eukaryota; kingdom Metazoa; phylum Chordata; class Amphibia; order Caudata; family Salamandridae; genus Pleurodeles; species Pleurodeles waltl. The sequence goes on from NC_090444.1 coordinate 1,826,308,753, forward strand.
AGAAATCTTACATCCTGATGGCATACCTCAAGTTTTTGTCTCTAACTGAGGCCCCCAGCATGTCTCTAATTTTTGTAAATCGTTTTGTAAATCCTTTCAAATTGATGTTGGTTCGTCCTCTAGTTTCCATTCACAGACTAATGGTCATACGAAATGACTTAACCAGGGTCTTGAATAGTATCTCTGATGCTTATGTAATTCCATATAAAGTGACTGTAGGCGGGCTCTACATCCTCTTTGAACAGTATATCCACCAGTAATAGCGAGACAAGCGTTGGCTCAAATACATCTAGATGTGACATGGTAACACAACAGGGCACTCCCTCTTTTTTAGCAGAGGTCCAGAGAATACGACAAGGACAGTGGGAGACAAATCGACGTTTGGTAGAGCCAGGAAAACCAGACGGGGTGGGAGAGGCAGACAACACCGATATAAAGAAAGGAATGAAAACACGCTCTTGGAACAGGGGGAAATAGAAAACTCTGTCAGTAGCAATATTAATGTCATTAACCTATCCAGTCTTGAACTCACTACTCATGATCTAACACTTCTCAGCAAAGGTCTGGGATACTGTCCAGGTGATGCTGGAGATTTTCAGAGTACCAAAATCGACTTTTTTAAATTCATTAGACGTCTGAAATTGAAAAAACATTTTATCAACCTACCCGACTACAGACAAGAAGGTACCATAATGGACGCCCTCCATGAGGGCCATTCTTTATCCATTAAGGACATCCAAGATACGGCTACTTTACTGTCTATTGCCAATTATGAACAAGATCCTACTATCGTAACACAGATCTTATCGGAACTTGATATTCCATCAGAAACACTCCCTAGCGGCTTAAAGAATAAATCTACCTGGACTCCCACCCTTATGAAGGACAATTGTATAGATACTTTCTTCAAGGTGGTTTGGCGTGATTTTAATAAGTTGGAATTGAAAAACACCACTCGAACACACTTCTGGCACCGTAACTTAAACCAAACAGAAATGATTAATCTGAGACAACTACGCAGCAATGAGGACATTACTATAAGGGAGGCAGATAAAGGGGGTAACATTGTGATTATGAACACCTTGGAATATGAACAGGAGATTCTTAGACAATTGGGAGATAGTACATGCTATGAGAAGATTCGTATAGATCCCATTCCCGCACTGTCTAACAAAATTAACAAATTCTTACTACAGTGCTTCAATCAGTCTCTCCTAAAGGAAGAGGAGTATATGTACTTACGTGTTCACAGACCCAAGAATCCCTGCATTTACATACTGCCCAAAATACACAAGAACCCTACATCCCCCCCAGGTAGGCCCATTGTTTCAGGCATAGGAGGTCCCACAGAGAGGCTCTCGGAATATGTTGAATTTTTTTTACAACCATTTGTAATTAACCTACCATCATACATTAAGGATACTAAACACATACTCAGCATACTAACGGACATAACGTGGGAACCTGGTATGATCTTAGTCACACTAGATGTTACCTCTCTTTACACCAGTATTAATCATGAACAAGGAAAGGAAGCAATGTGCCATTTTCTATACAAAAGACCTGCGAGACTGTATGACCACACGACAATGTTAGTCAATATGGTTGATCTGATTTTGAACGACAATGTTTTTTTATTTAAAAATTACTGGTACCGCCAGAGACAAGGCGTCGCCATGGGGTCTAAATTCTCGCCAGCTTATGCGAATCTCTTTATGGGACAGTTTGAGCAAAATAAGATCTGGAGTAAAGAAGGGAGTTCCTGGATGACAGACATACTCTATTGGGGTAGATATATCGATGATTGCTTGATGATCTGGACAGGGGATCGACAAAAACTGAACGAATTTGTAATGTATCTTAACAATAATGATTGCAATATACATTTCACATCCGAACAGAGTGTATCTAATATTGCCTTTCTGGATGTGGAATTGTTTGTCAAGGACAACAAAACAGAGAGTCGACTGTACCGAAAAGGCACTTCTTGTAACTCCATTTTACATGCTAGTAGTGCTCATCCAATCCACCAAATCAATTCAATACCTTATGGTGAGATGGTAAGGGCAAGACGGAATTGTAGTCTGGAAGAAGACTTTGATAAATGCATTGAGGATATGAGCAACAGATTTAAGGCACGGGGGTATTCTTTCAACGTGATTAACAATGCGCGTACGAGGGCGATGCGTCTCAAAAGATCGGACACACTTTGTTACAAACCTCGACTCAAAGACAACACCATGAGATGTATAGTCAACTATACGAAAACAGCGAAGCTCCTTAAGAAATGTATGAACAAACACTGGGGTATTCTCAAAGCCGATCCTAATCTCAATAAAGTGATTCCCAGAACCCCGATTTTTACATTTAGAAGAGGTAAAACTCTCAAAAATATTCTATGCCCGAGTTTTCGCAACAAACAGAACCTCAGCAATTGGCTAAGCAACCGCAGTACGGGTTTTTTCAAATGTGGACATTGTGGCATGTGTAGATGGGCCAAATCAGGTATCACCACATTTAGGAGCTCTACTCGGGTACCTTATAATATCAACTACAATATCACATGTGACAGCAATTTCGTTGTATATATGATCTTATGTAAATGTTGCCTATATTACATAGGTAGCACTATCAGACCACTCAGAATCAGGGCAAGTGAACATTTCAGAGCCCTCAGACAAGACGATGGGAGATACCCCATAGTGAACCACATGAGACATTGCCCTGATCGCAATGACTCCTGTGGATTTGAATTCTTTGGTTTTGATCTCATTAAAAGAGACCCTAGAGGGGGTAACAGAGAGCTAGCGCTCAGGAGAAGGGAATGTTATTGGATTTTAAAACTTAGAGCTGTGGAGGATGGCCTAAATACCAACTTCGAGATGGAATACTATCTAGGGGACTAACTGACTGTCCTCTGAACATTCTTTAAGTTTACGTTTTGCTTTGAGCCTTTGTGGGAATTCACACAATGAATGATTATTAATGTTAGTCCATTAGAAATGCACCTTCATTTTATATTTCTTGGTACATAAGGCCTAATTATATAGACAATAACTATGTATATGCCTGTACTCTCATCTTTGTTTATACAATAAGATGCTCCTTTCAATGTGCTGACTACATACTCGTAGTCATTTTGTACTTAGATGTATTTGTACTTATTAATATGATATGTTGGACTCTCAATATTTAATATATTTAGACTAATATCATTTTGGAGGATACACCAACAGTGTGACTTTCACTGAATACATATTGATATTATTTTTGTCGTATCTTATGTTGCAAATGCTGGCAATGTGACACGTAATATCGTGTATGTATTTTTACAATATTGGTAGGATGATATCTTATCAAGTTTCTTACTGTTGTTTTTGTTTACACAACACTAGTTATATTTCTGCTGGGTTGTTTGTCGATTACTCAGAGGTTTTATCCTAACATTCCTCCATATTCCTGAGGACCCTCTTTTCCTCGCATTTCTATTCATTGGACATTGCTCCACTCTGGCGGACATTACAGACCAATAGGTTGGTTCTTCATATTATAATTTACCTTTATACTGCCATATGAGGGATATTCCAATATGGCGCCATTACATGGACGTGACTATAGTATCATATACTTAGAGACATGATAGAGGGCTTAGTTCTGTATAGCGTGTCTCCGTGCTTAACAACGGAGACTCTCCAAGATGGCGCCCGTTTCTTTTCAAGCCTTAGCCCTTTCTCTATCTCCATACTCATCGCGGGCAGACTGTTTATCTGACGTCTGTTTCCTTGACGTTCAGATACAATGCGGCCATAAGATTCGGGAACGCTGCGGGGTGGATGTGACCGCGCGGTTTTCTCTTTCCCATACTTACTTTGATTGACTTTCGCACAAGAGGTGAGGTATTGATTATCCATTATTAACTGGATATTCACAAGGAATTTTGTTTTATCGGCCTATAGAAGCATAATTTAATGGGATATTTGAATGTCTAGACAGATGGGGCTGACCGCAATATTTTTCTTTGTGTGTTCCTCATCCCATTGTAGATATTACGGAGACTACCTCAACGATATGATTATTTTGAACATATAAATTACAATAAGGTTAGTGGAGGCATTTTCGCCCCTTATGGTTCATGTAGGTCTTTTCCTCGATGGTTTTTGCTATACTTTTTAAACCTCTATTTTTAGTACTTTACACGAATCGGGGTCCCCTTTCTGCTTTAGTCACATGATTTACACCTAACACTGATTGCCTGTAATGACGTGCACTTTGTTTGAGCATTAGCTTACGGCATTTTGACCTTTACATATGACTTTCAGGTTTTAGACCTTAATTCTGACACGGATCAAGATGTTTACACTTTGTACCTAGGGTTATACGTTAATGTAATTGGGTTATTTGTTTATTTGCTTTTTCTTCTCGCTGACGACTATCACACGAGTCACAATAGATCATGCATCTATGTACCGCACTATTGTCACTTATTGAATTTGGTCCAAAATTTGTTTTCTCCTATTATCGCTCTGTAACATATATATAGACACTACTCTATTGTATTTCAGCCCTGATGAAGTCCTTAATGAGAGATACTTCTCAGAGGATGAAACACGTGTTGGCTGTTCCTATGGAGGATATCTGAACATTATGAATAAAAATGGACTTTGATACAAACAAAAGTTGGATGTCATTTTACGAAGGAGACGGGACATATAAATAACTTATAACTTTATATCACGAGTGCTACGACACCTGTTCTTATTCAATTTTGTTTCTCTGGAAACATTGGAGGATTGAGGGAGATCCTCTTGTCGAAAGCACCGTGCCATGAACATAATGTGTTGTTACTTGATGGACTCACTGTGAGCGCCCAAATCCTATGAATATCTTCCTTGTTGGCATTGTTTTTGACTGGTCTACCTTTGTATGTCTGGATGAGTTTTCATAAAATAATTTTGTCCATATTATTACCACATCTGTGCCTTTTTCTCCTTTATGGTCTGCATCATTAAACTTTTTCTTCAGGCTCTAAAAGTTCCGACTTTGTTTCTACAGCTGCTGATTTCTTCCATTTGTTACAAACAAGACTCCAAAAGGAAGATTAAGGGGGTCATTCTAACCATGGCGGTCGGCGACCGCCAGGGCTAAAATGACGGAAGCACTGCCAACAGGCTGGCGGTGCTTCCTTGGCCATTCTGACCGCGGCGGTAAAGCCGTGGTCAGAAAAGGGCAACCAGCGGTTTCCCGCCGGTTTACCCCTGGCCCAGGGAATCCTCCATGGCGTGGGGGCCCCTGCAGTGCCCATGCCACTGGCATGGGCACTGCAGGGGCCCCCTAACAGGGCCCCACTAAGATTTTCAGTGTCTGCAAAGCAGACACTGAAAATCGCGACGGGTGCCACTGCACCCGTCGCACCCTTTCGACTCCGCCGGCTCCATTCGGAGCCGGCATCCTCGTAGAAGGGGGTTCCCCGCTGGGCCGGCGGGCGGCCTTCTGGCGGTTGCCCGCCGGCCCAGCGGGAAAGCCAGAATGGCCGCCGCGGTATTTTGACCGCAGTGCGGTCATTCGGCGGTTCCCGCTTGCCGCCCGCCAATGTAGGAATGACCCCCTAAATCTTTAGCTGACGCTCACTGAACTTGTTCTCCAGATGATAAGATTTGAGGAAGGTTTGGCTCTCTTCCAAATTTCTGCCTGCTCACCTTTCCCTGAACAAGTGAAACATCAATTCAGGGTTCAGTTGCCACTGACTTGGAAGGTTCATCCTGTATCTCATACTTCTCAATTGAAACCTTATCAGAGGGATCCTTTTCAACATCTCTTTTCAAGACTTCCTCCTATTTTGGTCAATAATATTCCAGAATTTGATGTCCAAGAGATCTGTGATTCCCACTTCTTTAGGAGGAATGTTCAATTCCTGATTCACTGAAAGGGGTTACCCACCTAGTCAGAGGCCCCAGGAGGGTGAATCTTCTGTTCACACCCTAGTTCTGATTCAATGTTTTTAGTCAGTTTCCAGAAAAGCCTGGAGCTTGGGTGAGGGATATACTGTTGCGCCACTGCCCGTGTAACCCCCTGACAGCAGATCCCAAGTTAGTCTATGGCAAAGAGAAATTTTACAGATGCAAGCTGAGCAGTGGGAAGACCAGCAGCCTGCCACATTCTCCTTGTAAACTTACCATATTTCAGTACAGTGTCCAGCACCCTCGCTCTACTTCTTGGGGGGTTTCTGGTGGGAGGCACCTTCGGCATCTCCATTCTGAGGAGTTTTCTGCTTCCCAAAATCCTCTTGAGAGGGTTTCTGGGATAGATATTCAGCCTGGTACAAGATGACTGCAGCACTACTGAGCTCCATTTATCCATTTAAGATTCCTGGTGTACTGATGGTGACTATAATGCCAGGCCTATTGTAATGTCAGTTAAGGGTTCTACTGTATGGCCAACTTTATTGCAGGGAAATTGGACTGTTATGGTCATACTGTATAGACTATGCTAAAAATAGCAATCATTATGCTAAGGCCACCATTCAGTCCATGAAACCAACAATCTGCCAAGGACATCCATCATTATCATAGGATTAGGCACCTTCATGCCAAAGATCCCCACAGTATATCAAGAGGGACCACCATTAAATAATGTCCTGTTACCCTAGTGATGGGCTTCATCATACCATGAATGGCAAGCAGTGTGCTAGAACTAAGCACTATCATTCCAGTGATGCCTGCCAGTGAATGTGCCAAAGATGGCCAGCACTGTGTCACAGCCGAGATTATCAGTGTAATTAATCCAGCAATATTCCAAATACAACTTTCATTATCCAAGAACCATGGATAATCTTCATGTGTTTCCCTTAAATGAAATGCTTGGGTTGATTGATTGGAAAATGTTTTGTATTTTTGGAAGCTTCTGAGATGACTGCGCACAGAAACTTCACACATGTACTTCCTTCTGCGCACTTGGATCAATATTCCACAATTAACAATGGAAATTATTGCTTTGATTCAAGCCCATTGTCGATCGATGATGTCAATTGCTACATACACCCATTCCAGCTCTGGTGCTTCAAGCAGCTATGCAGGCGGTCTTCTTGCCTCATGCATCTTGACTATTAAGGTGCAGGTCCCACAAAACTGAACTGTCTTTTAATCTGCCGTCTTAGTATGAGGCATCAACATAATTGCATAACCCTTCATTTGTTCAGTCTTTGATGAGGGATCCCCACACATGGTAAACACTTAGGGTAATATTTATGACTCTTGTGGTGCAGGGCAACGCAGCAAGTCACTTTTCTGGATTGCCCTCCATCACAGGGAAAGGGCAGGAAGGCACCACATTTATCCAATATGGTGCATTTCTGTCCTTTTCCCTTGCACTGACGCTGTTTTAGCAGCCTAGCGCCAATACAGGCACCCTTTCACCATAGTTCAAGGGCGCCTGTGTTGTAGGCAGGATTGTTTTTGTGCAGGAAGGGGCACCTTCCTACACAAAAACAATACAGAGGCGTTTTCCTCTTTTTATGTGTGCTGCAGAATGTAGCACACATAGAAAAAGGAAAAAACAGGGAGAAATAAAAACAATGAGAAATAACAATATTTCTCCTTGTTCCGTCCTGGAGAGGTGTATTCCTAGGTTTACCATGTTTGGTAAATTTGGAAATGTGTCAAAACAATCGGAGTTGCGTTGGAACATCGATACATCACCCATGGAATGCCTCCCTTGTGCAGAGTAATGCAACTCAGCAAGTTGAGCTGCATTGCATTACTCCAGATTTTTTAAGCCATTCAGAGCCACAAAGTGGCTTTGCCTGGCTTAAAAAATCAGACTTAAGGTTTGCATTCCTCTTGCACCACGTTACTTGGTGCAAGAGCGGCACAAAGCGGGTCATAAATATGGCCCTCATTGTCTGACACCATCTGTTCAACGTGCTTGCATGTCTCTTATGGCCTGAGAGGTGGATCACAGGAAATGATTGCCTACATCAGTGGGAAGAGGCACTCATCTTCACAGACAGGACATCGACTCTGGCTTCTGGCCATGCAAAGATATGAGAGGTGTTTACCAGACCCATCAGGACCTGAAAAGGGGAGCTTGAATAAAGGACCTTGGTAGGAACAAGATGTGGAGCCTCCAGTATGTGGTGGAGCCTCCATGTCACTGTGTACCCGGGGCTATGAGGGGGCTGCATCGCTGTTACTCTCGCGCCCTTGCCATTGTAGAGACCTCACTGAGCCGCATGTACCTTAATGTTCTCCTGATTTGCTCCTGCCCTGACACACACTGTCTGTTTTAGTAATATATTCTGAAACCCCTACCAGGACTTTCCCACATAGCATCTCGAACTTTCAGTGACAGGGAAATTACCATTTTGGAACTTGGAGAGATGTTTTAAATTGGATTATGAATAATCCAAGCTAAAATAAAACAAAGTTTGACGTTGTCTTTCCTATAACTTTGGGATTTAGGAAAATTAGGGCATTATTTTGTCATATAACTCGAAGGCCTCCTGGCATTCTCTGCTTGGCCACATATAAACCCATATTTATACTTCAGTTGCGCAGAATATGCGTCATTTTTTTACGCAAATTTGGCGCTAACCGAACTCCATATTTATATTTTGACATTAGACACGTCTAACGTCAAAATATAGGAGTTTACACCATTTTGTGGATGGGTGTACCTACCTTGCTTCAATGAGATGCAAGGTAGGCATTCCCATCTAAAAGATTGTGCTATCCCCATAGCCCCATATTTATCCCCCTGTGCTAAAATGACGAGCGGGTGGGAGGAGGGTCCAAATAATGGTGCTAAGCTTGCTTTCCACCATTATTTATATTTTCGACAAAAAGATAAGCGCAAGCCTGCACTTATCTTTTTGCCGAAAAACTGCGTTAGCACAGTTTTGCTGCAAAAAAGTATAAATATGGACCATACTGTGAAACTGACACCAAAAACCAATGTGAGAACTGAGGGTGATGATATTCTAAAGAGAAACAAGAAATAATGATGAATGCAGATACACCCCCCAATTTATTACCTGAGGTGAAAACCACGGAGAACAGCTATTGGCAATGATGTCTTCGTCCCACCAATCAGAACCTACAATCTGACACCTGCCAGCAACCAGCCCCTGACGCCTGCAGTGAGCACATCTCACTGCAAGTGACTGTTTCTCCAGGAAGCCCATCCCTGCTGCCTTTCGCCTTTGAACAAAAAATGTTCTTTCTATAAAAGAAAAGAATGAAAGAAAAATAAATTGCCAGCCTCCTTTGGGGACATTATATGATCTCATTTGTTAAGATTTTTGTAGTTAGTGCAACACTGTGTCAGCGCGGTGTTATGTAGTTTGTCACACGCGTACAGCTTTACGGCTTAGATTTATGACATTATAAGTTTAATACAGTAGTATATTGTATATTGCAGCAAAAGGGCATTTTTTTAATTAATATTTTTTAGATCCCGGAAAAATGGCACAGAAGTACATGGCAGGCGGGACAGGATTTATTGTGCACTTAAAGACTGAGTCAGACGAATGCTTCCCAGGGAGAGCTCTGGCCGAGATTATTAACTGAAAGCTGCTGTTCCCATCGGCTGCAGCCTGAGCCCCATCAGCAGCCCTGCTCCTGGGCTCGGGCCTCTGAGCTGTGACTGAGATGGGGAGGTCTGCATGCCAGGAGGGAAGCAAGTCAGCAAACCTGCAAGAGAATCCTGCAGAGGGGAGGGGAGCAGGGACATCTTACGGATTTTGGGGGTCCAGAATTTGAATTTATTATCCAATTTCAGCTCTTTCGTGTCCTCTTTGGCCAGGTCACCGACAGGTCATAGGTCCACTTCTCCAAATTGTAAAGTTCTTATATCTAATATTCAACCTCAGTGAGGTGTTTTTTTATATTGTAACACAGCAGTGACTCATTTAAATTGCTGCAAATAATATCTGCCAATCACTGCCATTTCACATAGTAAGGTCCTGTTTTGATCTAAAAAAAACTTTTTATTATGGATGTTGCATGAAACTTAAACACAACATTTCCCAGCAAAATAATCACACATCACTCACATTAAAAATAAATGAAAGGGAAACCGTGTTTAAAACAATCTTTTTAAGAATTATTCAAGTTCATCAGAGCAAGACTCTACAGAACAGAACTGGCTCGATCAGGCCCCTAAAGGCCTGAGTTAGAGCCCACTTTGTCCATGTCTTAAAATGTCATTGAAGAGGAGCTTACTTGGAATTACATAGAAATAAAGAAACCACAAAAAAGAAGAAAAAAATGTAATGACAAATCCACAATGAAGAATGTAATACAGGAAGGTGTCTAGGTAATAAATAAAAAATAAATAACTCTGAATCTATGTAAATGTTCAGTATTTTATTTAATAAAAGACACTGGCAAAGCCGATCAGTAGTGGTTCTACAATTGGTTTTGCTAATTCATGTAGGATTGCCAGCCTTTGCTTGTCTGTACTGGCTTTGACAGTGGTTGTTTGTCATGCAGGCATTAATAAAGATAATAGTAATGGGCAACTGGCTTGAAATGGCATCTTCCATACTTTATTTATTGTTGTAACACTACAAGATGGTATGTTATGTTATATTATTGTTGGTAAAATGTACAGAGCTCACGTGTACCCAGGTGTTTCTTGGAGTTGTGACAATCAGGAGGGAGAGGAGAAAGGGCTCAGGCTATTCAAAGCCGGCCTAAACGGCCAGGCCTTCAGAATCTTCCTAGGCCTCAGGAGGTTATGTTCCAGCCTGATCGAGGACGGGAGAGAGTTCCATAAGATGAGGACCGGGACAGAGAAGCCCCTGCCCCCTGCTCTCTGTGGCTTCAACCGAGGGATCCAGAACTGGTTGCCAAGAGAGGATCGTAGAGCTCGAGTAGGAACATATCTATTAATTCTGCTTATTAAGAAAGGCTGGAGCCTGGTCATGAATGGATTTCTAAATAATAAAGTTTAGAAAAAACTCTCTGTTTCACGGGGTACCAGTGAAGCTTCATGAAGGCAGGAGAAATGTGCGCATGTCTATGCAGTTTACAGATATTTTGAATGATTTGTGTTTAGCTTGAGGCAGTTAGTGCCCATCTAGTTTCAAATAAACTTCAGGGTAGATTGAAATTCCTGGTGGGATTGGACGGTACCCTCAAGCCGGAAACTGAGAGTCATCAGCATAGCGGCAGAATCTACCACCATGACTATCCAGGCTGAGATCAATCGGCTGATGTAAGCATTAAACAGCAAAGGAGATAATGCTGAGCCTAGGGTACCCCCAGATGGCATGAGTCTTAAAAGAGGAAAACTGACCTAGCTGCACTATCTGTGTGCGGCTTTCTAGGAAGGAGGATAGACATTTCTGAGCCTGACCTGATAAACCGTCCGTCTTCCGGCGACTCAGCAGAATCGTGTGGTCGACAGTGTTGAAGGCGGCGATTGACCTAGGAGAACTGGCGCGGACACGTCCCGAATCCATCTCCCATCGTAGACCATCAAAGACAGAAAGCATCAATGCTTCTGTACTGTGAACTGGGAAGAAACCAGCCTGCATTGGATGAAGAAAGTTGGATGAAAAAGGAACGTGCTCATGTTACATCTAGATGCAATATAAACTTGTAAAGGCGGCAGGCGCAGCCCGTCCTTAGGGTGGACGGGCCACCCCCCCACGTTTTGCCCCTCATGAAGAGTGTCTGTCAGGCTGAACAAAGGTCAACCTGACAGACACTCTTCATTTTCAGCTCAGACAGCCAGGAGCAGACATGTGTGATTTGCGCAGACTCCTGGCTGCCTGAGCTGAACTTTGCTGGGCTGAGGAGAGCACAGCTCCTATAGGCGTGACCTCCTCGGCTTAGCAAAGGTGCCTCGAGGCCCTCCCCTGGGTGACGAGGAAAGCATCACACATTGACACTCACCCTGAGCGCTCAGGTTTAAGCCCTGAAGCGCCCACGGCGAGTGTCAATCAGTGACACCTCGTCACAGAGTGGGGTGGGGTCAGCAGTCTCACTGACCCCATCCCACTCTGTGACGAGGCTGGCAGCAGTCCCAACCATCCTGGGACCTCGAGGCTGAAGGTAAGTGTGTGTGTGTGTGATGTTTTAAAATGAATGTTTGATGCGTGCATGCATGTTTGAATGTTATGAGTGTTAATGGATGTGCGTGCGTGTGTGAACGAATGAGTGTGTGTGTGATGTTTTAAAATGAATGTTTGGTGCATGCGTGCATGTTTGAATGGTATGAGTGCTGTTAATGGATGTGCGTGCGTGAGTGTCTCTTTGTGAAAGAATGAGTGTGTGTGTGTGCTTCGCGCCAGCCCCCCTCCCTCCTAAAGCTGCCACTGAAAGGCGGTGTCTACAGATAACATGACATGATCTTTAAACTGTACATTAATAAATATATAAAATACCGGTTGAAGATGGCCAACAAGCATGATTGCCTTTGCCAATGCTCCAATGCGTGCATGCCAAACAAGCATAGGCAATCCCAACGAACAGCGGGCAGCAGGAGGCCATATTTGTCATGTCCAGGCTCCAATGCAGAGCCTGGACTTATGTGAAGTAGGAAGGGACAGGAGAGCCCCAGTGTGCAGCTTCAAGCCGCAAAGATATGCAGACAGCAGAGGAAAGCAGTGAGGCAAGGCGAGTGAGGAAGATTGAGTGTGCAGCCGACATTGGGAAGATACCTATGGGGATAAAGAGAGAAGCGGAAAACATAAAGTAAGAAGAAGAAAGAATATGCACTACCATTAAATAGAAAAAGTGAAATACCATAGAAACCTACAAAAGGAAAAACAGTTCCCTGAAGTTCGCAGGTGTAGGTGTCTTGGCTGCAGGACTGCAGTCAACTCCTGCAGCCAAAAACACTGTGGAAGCAAAATGCTCTTCTGGACAGGAAAACAGAAGAACAGGGAGGGAAACAATCGAATCAGGAGAAAGGAGCTGAAAAAACACAAGGTAGCCGCCCATTTACAAGCAAGGGGCGGACTGAAAGCGTACTCTAAGTATATATGCAAAGTATGAGTTACTGTGCTGGCTACATCATTCAGGTAAGGCTGGAATGGAAGTTGGGTAAAGTTTATGAATTGGGGTGTCTTTAGGGTTATGGTAGTTTTTAACATGAGTCATACAGTAACTGGGGGTTGCAGGTTAGAGTTGTTACATGCTTGGCACTAAGGGTGATACCTTAGTGGAATATGGATTCTTCATTTTATGTGGATCGCGGGTCCTCATTCTAGCTGTCTTCATTGCCAGGAATATCCCGGTGTACCAGCTGCTTAGGAATCACCCCACCAGAAGGTAGAGGAGAAAGTCTGCAGCTAGCTCTACATGAGAACTGGAGGTAGGGGCGTAGTTCTCAATGGTGCAGCCGGTGTAGCAGCATCTGGGCCCAGAGCTCCGAGGAGCCCACTGAACCCTGAATATTTCACCGTTCACAAAGCAGTCAGGCCCATTTCCCTCACTTGCCCTGGGACCCACAGAACCTATCCAACACCACTGACTGCAAGAAGGATAATCGACAGCAGACCAGTGGGTCGTGGAGCGGAGAGGGCTTACCACCTGCCTTGTTTAAGGCAGCCATTGATTGTTCTCTTCATGCCACAACTTATTTTCTCCCTCTTCTCTCTCCCCTCCTCAGATTCAATGCCTTTCTCAGATCAGACAGTCCTAAGAACATTTCCACGTGGTGCAGTCAAGCAGCAAGCAGTTATTCTGCATTGTCCTAATCAGCAGAAGTTGTGCTCATCTGTACAGTGAGAGCTATACAAGCCAGTAGGTGTGTTACAATAGGTCCAGCCTCTCTCCTTCCACATCACCACCCACCTCTTGCGTCTTTTTCTTTACACTTGTCCCCTTTATGATCATTCCAGTAGCCCCAGCTAACACATCTCTTATTTCCTCTGTTTCTTCCTCCTCCCTTTTTTCCCTTCCTGCATGCTCACCAACCTCCCCTCACTCCCTGCGCACAACTTCACCCCTCTCTCTGCTTGATGCTTACCCCTGGCTATTGTTCCTTTCTCATCAAGCACCTCACCTACTCGAGGCAAGACCAGTCATAGGGGGAAAGGTACAGACTTCTAAATCCTATATAAGTGCTATGGCCTGATTTAGAGTTTGGTGAATGGGGTTACTCCATCACAACTATGATGGATATCCCATCCACAGTCTTACGATCTGATTATCTCCTACGGGAATCATAACACGGTGGGCGGGACATCCGTCACATTTGTGACGGGGTAACCCAATTGCCAAACTCTAAATCAGGCTCCAAGTTGTGTCCTTAAAATGAGTAATTATTCAACTATATCCCAGACCAATAAATTATGAAGAGGCATTTTACACAAAGTCATTTTGGAATATAACACTATTACATATTGTTACATGGCTTTATTAATTGATCTCTAAACATTTAAATGGAAATAAAATAAAATGATTCAGGGAATCGTCACATACACTAAGTACAAATAGAAAGGACTGTGCCCTCTTAGCACTTGTTCAATTTTTACAACTAGAGAGTTGGATATATCAGGCTGATCCACAAAGGCATGTAAGAGTACCTAAAGGAGTACTCCTGTAGTACTACTTCTCATACTGATAAATGCTTTTATGATCCAGGGTGAGATGGGGCCCCCATAACTATTTCTTAGGCTCATGCAATTATGTCAAGCACTCTGGTGACTTGTAGACAGAGTCTGCACTATGCAAAGCCACCAAACATATACAATACTGGAAAGGAAAATCGACTCCCCATCCTCCAGGCATTCCTATCCCAGAAACACCCCAACATATCTCCATCTGACCTTAAGCCCCTCAACGTATGTCCAGACATTCCAATCCCAGAAATACCTCGAAGTATGTTCAGACAATCTCATTCCAGAAACATCAGGATGAATGTCTAGACATTTCCATCCCATAAACCTCTTGATGTTTGTCCAGACATTCCCATCCCTGAAACACCTGGATGTATTTCCAGACATTCCCATCCAAGAAACACCGTGGCGTATCTCCCGACATTCCTATTCCAGAAACACCTAGACATATGTCCAGACATTTCCATCCCAGAAACACCTCAACGTATGTCCAGACATTCCCATCCCAGAAGCAGCTCGACGTATGCACAGATACTCCCATCCCAGAAACACCTAGACGTATGTCCAGACATTTCCATCCTAGAAACACCTAGATGTATGTCTAGACATTCCCATCCCAGAAACTCCTTGATGTATGTACAGACATTCCCATCCCAGAAACTCCTCGACATATGTCCATACATTCCCATCCGAGAAACACTTTGATGTATGTCCAGACATTCCCATCCCAGAAACATCTAGGCGTATATCCAGACATTACCATCCCAGAAACACCTAGACATATATCCAGACATTCCCATCCTAGAAACACCTCAACATATGTGGATTTGACCATAACCTCAGACACTCCCATGCCAGAAACACGTAGATGTATGTTCAGACATTCCCATCCCAGAAACACCGCCACATATGTCCAGACAGTCCCACCCGAGAAACACCTATAAGTATATCCCGACATTCCTATCCCAGAAACACATTGATGTACGTCCATTTGACCTTGTCCATTTAGCAAAGTTGATTCATGCTCCAATCTCTTCCTCTCAGTTTCTCTTCGCCCTTTCTGACCCCTCTCTCCTGAAGCCCCACTGTTCTTGCTGTTATTAACCTCGGGATGGAGAAAGTGACAGGCGCGCCAGCAGCGTCCCTAGGGCCCAGAACCCGGCCTCCAATGCCGCCAGCCCACCAGGCAACTGCCTGATCGTATAATTGGCCAGTCCTGCCCTGGCATGGGCGCGGGAGGCTGCAGACTAGAAGGGAGAAAAGGTAAAGGTGGTAGCAGACTCTATAGGAGGCTGTAAATGAGTGGACAGCGCCTTGAGACCCTCACAGGGGACTTGCTGTGCTTTATAAATCCTGATTGATTGCCGATTGAAAGCTGCAAACAACTAAAGGAAGGCGGAAGTTGACAAAAAAGTAGTTGAGAGGACTGCAGCACAGCGTTCAACATAAAAATGTAGATAGTGAAGGATGATACTGAACTAACACATGGGAAAGTGCAAATTTAGCGCATACAAATGACTAAACAACCTCTGCCCACGTGGAAAGTGAACAAGGAAGAAAGACTGCAACAGCACACAGCACTGCAGAAATGGGAACACTGCTGCCCTCACAATTGTCATGTTGCATTTATAGAAAGTTATGTTAATGCAGTTTGCATAGCACATGCCTACCAAATGTTTCTTGGCACAAAGAGAGAGTTATACTCCAGTGGGCGGGACACAAGCCCTATGCTATTGTAGTTAACCTCTTAGCTGCTGGGCCTTCCCCCCCCGTGCTGAGCCCTTTTTGGGCTATTTGGGGTAGTTTCCACTTAGGCATTCATAACTTTGTGTGCACATAAGCTATCCACGCCAAATTTGCGTCCTTTTTTTCCAACATCCTAGGGATTTTAAAGGTACCCAGAGCTTCTGGGTTACCCTGGAGGAGACCCAGAAATTAGCCAAAATACACCTAAAATTTAGTTTTTTTTTTTAAAATGGGAACAAAGGGCTGCCAAAGAAGGCTTGTGGTTTTTACCATGAAAATGGCACCAACAAAGGGTTTGCGGTGCTAAAATCACTATCCTCCCAGCTTTCAGGAACAGGCGGAGTTGAATCAGAAAACTACATTTTTCAACACAATTTTGGCATTTTACTGGGACATAATTCGTTTTTACTATTTTTGGTGCTTTCATCCTCCTTCCAGTTAGTGACAGGAATGGGTGTGAAACCAACACTGGATCCCGGAAAGCTAAGTGTTTCTGAAAAGTAGTAAAAATTCTGAATTCAGCAAGGGGTCATTTGTGTAGGTCCTACAAGGTTTTCCTACAGAAAATAACAGCTGGAAAAAAATATATTGAAATTGAGCTGAAAAAAACAGCCATTTTTATCAGCGTTTTACTCTGTAACTTATTCCTGCAAGATTTTTTAAAGCAATATACTGTTACGTGTGCTGGACTCTTCTGGTTGCAGGGATATATAAGGCTTGTATGTTCATCAAGATCCCTAGGTACCCAGAGCCAATAAATGAGCTGCACCTTGCAATGGGTTTTCCTTCTATACCGGGCATACAGCAATTCATTTTCTGAAATATAAAGAGTGAAAAATAGGTATCAAGAAAACAATATATATTTCTAAAATGGGCATAAGATAAGGTATTGAGCAGCAGTGGTTATTTGCCCATCTCCGAATTCCGGGGTGCCCATACTAGCATGTGAATTACAGGCCAATTCTCAAATAGACGTCTTTTTTACACACTGTCTTACATTTGGAAGGAAAAAATGTAGAGAAAGACAAGGGGCAATAACACTTGTTGTGTTATTCTGTGTTCCTCCAAGTCTCCAGATAAAAATGGTACCTCACTTGCATGGGTAGGCCTAATGCTTGCGACATTGAAATCTGATGTGTTTTTTGCAAAGTGCCTAGCTGTAGATTTTGGCCTCTAGCTCAGCCGTCACCTAGGGAAACCTACCAAACCTGCACATTTTTTAAAACTAGACACCTAGGGGAATCCAGGATTGGCTGACTTGTGGGTCTTTGATCAGGCTCCGTTACCCAGTATCCTTTGCAAACCTCAAAATGTGGCCAAAAAAACACTTTTTCCTCACATTTCGGTGACAGGAAGTTCTGGAATCTGAGAGGAGCCACAAATTTCCTTCCACCCAGCATTCCCCCAAGTCTCCCGATAAAAATGATACCTCACTTGTGGAGGTAGGCCTAGTGCCCGCGACAGGAAATGCCCCAAAACACAACGTGGACATATCACATTTTCACAAAGAAAACATAGCTGTTTTTTGCAAAGTGCCTAGCTGTGGATTTTGGTCTTTAACTCAGCTGGCACCCAGGGAAACCTAGCAAACCTGCACAGTTTTGAAAACTAGACACCTAGGGGAATCCAAGATGGGGTGACTTGTGGGGCTCTGATCAGGTTCTGTTACCCAGAATCCTTTGCAAACCTCACAATGTGGCCAAAAAAACACTTCTTCCTCACATTTCTGTGACAGAAAGTTCTGGAATCTGAGAGGAGCCACACATTTCCTTCCACCCAGCGTTCCCGCAAGCCTCCCGATAAAAATGATACCTCACTTGTGTGGGTAGGCCTAGTGCCCGCGACAGGAAATGCCCCAAAACACAACATGGACATATCACATTTTCACAAAGAAAACAGAGCTGTTTTATGCAAAGTGCCTAGCTGTGGATTTTGGCCTCTAGCTTAGCCGGCACCTAGGGAAACCTACCAAACCTGCACATTTTTGAAAACTAGACACCTAGGGGAATCCAGGATGGGCTGACTTGTGGGGCTCTGATCCGGTTCTGTAACCCAGAATCCTTTGCAAACCTCAAAATGTGGCCAAAAACACTTTTTCCTCACATTTCGGTGAAAGAAAGTTCTGGAATCTGAGAGGAGCCACAAATTTCCTTCCACCCAGCGTTCCCCCAAGTCTCCCAATAAAAATGATACCTCACTTGTGGGGGTAGGCTTAGTGCCCGCAGCTGGAAATGCCTCAAAACACAACGTGGACATATCACATTTTCACAAAGAAAACATAGCTGTTTTTGCAAAGTGCCTAGCTGTGGATTTTGGCCTCTAGCTCACCTGTCACCTAGGGAAACCTAGCAAACCTGCACAGTTTTGAAAACTAGATACCTAGGGGAACCCAAGATGGGGTGACTTGTGGGGCTCTGATCAGGTTCTGTTACCCAGAATCCCTTGCAAACCTCAAAATGTGGCCAAAAAACACTTTTTCCTCACATTTCGGTGACAGAAAGTTCTGGAATCTGAGAGGAGCCACAAATTTCCTTCCACCCAGCATTCCCCCAAGTCTCCCGATAAAAATGATACCTCACTTGTGGAGGTAGGCCTAGTGCCCGCGACAGGAAATGCCCCAAAACACAACGTGGACATATCACATTTTCACAAAGAAAACATAGCTGATTTTTGCAAAGTGCCTAGCTGTGGATTTTGGCCTCTAGCTCAGTTGGCACCTAGGGAAACCTAGCAAACCTGCACAGTTTTGAAAACTAGACACCTAGGGGAATCCAAGATGGGGGGACTTCTGGGGCTCTGATCAGGTTCTGTTACCAAGAATCCTTTGTAAACCTCAAATGTGGCCCAAAAAAACTTTTTCCTCACATTTCGGTGACAGAAATTCTGGAATCTGAGAGGAGCCACAAATTTCCTTCCACACAGCGTTCCCCCAAGTCTCCCGATAAAAATGATACCTCACTTGTGGGGGTAGGCCTAGTGCACGTGACAGGAAATGCCCCAAAACACAACGTGGACATATCACATTTTCACAAAGAAAACATAGCTGTTTTTGCAAAGTGCCTAGCTGTGGATTTTGGCCTCTAGCTCAGCTGGCACCTAGGGAAACCTGGCAAAACTGCACAGTTTTGAAAACTAGACACCTAGGGGAATCCAAGATGGGGTGACTTGTGGGGCTCTGATCAGGTTCTGTTACCAAGAATCCTTTGCAAACCTCAAATGTGGCCCAAAAAAAATGTTTTCCTCACATTTCGGTGACAGAAATTCTGGAATCTGAGAGGAGCCACAAATTTCCTTCCACCCAGCGTTCCCCCAAGTCTCCCGATAAAAATTATACCTCACTTGTGGGGGTAGGCCTAGTGCCCGCGACAGGAAATGCCCCAAAACACAACGTGGACATATCACATTTTCACAAAGAAAACATAGCTGTTTTTTGCAAAGTGCCTAGCTGTGGATTTTGGCCTCTAGCTCAGTTGGCACCTAGGGAAACCTAGCAAACCTGCACAGTTTTGAAAACTAGACACCTAGGGGAATCCAAGATGGGGTGACTTGTGGGGCTCTGATCAGGTTCTGTTACCAAGAATCCTTTGTAAACCTCAAATGTGGCCCAAAAAAAACTTTTTCCTCACATTTCGGTGACAGAAATTCTGGAATCTGAGAGGAGCCACAAATTTCCTTCCACCCAGCGTTCCCCCAAGTCTCCCGATAAAAATGATACCGCACTTGTGGGGGTATGCCTAGTGCCCGCGACAGGAAATGCCCCAAAACACACCGTGGACATATCACATTTTCACAAAGAAAACATAGCTGTTTTTGCAAAGTGCCTAGCTGTGGATTTTGGCCTCTAGCTCAGCTGGCACCTAGGGAAACCTGGCAAACCTGCACAGTTTTGAAAACTAGACACCTAGGGGAATCCAAGGTGGGGTGACTTGTGGGGCTCTGATCAGGTTCTGTTACCAAGAATCCTTTGCAAACCTCAAATGTGGCCCAAGAAAATGTTTTCCTCACATTTCGGTGACAGAAATTCTGGAATCTGAGAGGAGCCACAAATTTCCTTCCACCCAGCGTTCCCCCAAGTCTCCCGATAAAAATGATACCGCACTTGTGGGGGTATGCCTAGTGCCCGCAACAGGAAATGCCCCAAAACACAACGTGGACATATCACATTTTCACAAAGAAAACATAGCTGTTTTTTGCAAAGTGCCTAGCTGTGGATTTTGGCCTCTAGCTCAGCTGGCACCTAGGGAAACCTAGCAAACCAGCACAGTTTTGAAAATCTCCTACCACCAAAGGTCCTGTTGCTGTCAAATGCTAGCATTGACATTACATCCAAAGATCACACTAAAACAAGTGTGACATTTTGGACCAAGTGTCTCCAACCAGTGGATCGTGAGCTACCAGTAGCTCTCTGGCCCCTTCAGAGTAGCTCACTGCCTGGAGTTCATTTTTAAATAAACAAAGGCTCACATTTTTCCTTTTAAACTTAAGGGAAAGTTGTTGTATTTTACATTAATATCACCAGGCTGCAGATGATAGGGCCAGGTAAGGAGCAGTGCTGGATTCAGTTTTATGACCCAGGCCACAGAGGTGAAGAATTGAAGCAGTAAGGTAGTTTAAATAAAAGTCCTTGTCAACTTAGTATTGGAAGCAAGAGCAGAATGATGCTTCTCAATGCTTTTAAATAGGAGAAAAATAGAATGAAAAGTTAAATTATAATTAAGTTAACTTTTCATTTTAATTTTCTCAATTTATTTTTTAAAGTGTTGCATTTGCAAACAGCAGGCCTCTTGCTCCCAGTGGCCATTAGAACACTGTGGAATATGTATAACTGAAAAATACAATCATGTTTTAAATGGGAGAAATTTAATCAGAAAAATGTTACACATTCTGAACATTTTTGCACTTTAAATTTGTCCCATTTAAAAACATGTATGTTTGTGGGTTGCATGTTTGTGTTATACTTGTAACAGTGTCACATATGGCAAAAGATATGCCCTGTGCCACAAGTACATACAACACCGGCTCTCAGTTAGCCATACACATATATCCCATTCATATGCACACATGTGTATACATCCCCAAAGACCACGCTCTCACTGACACACGTGGCAGCCCTGTCATAGTGCCCCTAGTCAAAGTATTTTGTTCAAACCATTGCATCTGGCTCAATGAAGATTAGCCTTAAAGTCATGGAAGTTTGCCATGGTCGTGTCTCGAAATAATGTGTAAGTTGTTTAGCCATTTGTAGCTCACAATGATTTTCACTGATCAGAAGTAGCTCTCGCTACAAAAAAGGTTGGAGACCCCTGTTTTGGACTATTCCAGGTCACCGCAAACTGTAAGGATGGCCTGCACATTCTAGCATTATCATTTTCTTAAAAATATATTGCACACTTCAACTCTCTGCTGGTATGTTCTTCTAAAAATATAGACACATGCTGCCACGATGTGGTGGACTCTGAAAAATGTGTGTGTTTAGAAATAAGTGATGGGGCCAAGCAACAGAAAACACCAGCACAAATTAAGCCCCTATCCAACATCTGAACCATGATGCTTACAGCTGATGCTAACATCTGTCAATACCTTGCAGTGCATCATTATCCAACAGCTGAACTAAGATGCTTATATATGATGCTTATATCTACTAGTACATTTCTGTACACAGTTATCGAACAGCAGAACTATGATGGTTATATCTGCCAGAACATTGCAGTATACTGGTATCCAACATCTGAGCTGTGCTGCTTATATCTACCAGTATGTTGCAGTACACCTGTGTTGGACCTGGCTTTTTGACAGGGACATCCCCAAACTTTTTGCCTCCTTCCTGCTATTTTTTCTGACCTGTTGTTGTTGGCTTTTGACCTCTGGGCACTTTACCACTGCTAACCAGTGCTAAAGTGCATATGCTCTCTGTGTAAATTGTACTACTGATTGGTTTATCCATGATTGACTATTTAATTTACTTGTAAGTCCCTGGTAGAGTGCACTACATGTGCCTAGGGCAGGTAGATTAAATGCTACTAGTGGGCCTGCAGCACTGGTTGTGCCACCCACCTCAGTAGCCCCTTAACCCTGTCTCAGGCCTGCCATTGCAAGGCCTGTGTGTGCAGTTTCACTGCCACTTCGACTTGGCATTTAAAAGTACTTGCCAAGCCTAGAACTCCCCTTTTACTACATATAAGTCATCCCTAATGTGTGCCCTAGGTAACCCCTAGAGCAGGGTGCTGTGTAGGTAAAAGGCAGGACATGTACCTGTGTAGTTATATGTCCTGGTAGTGTAAAACTCCTAAATTCGTTTTTACACTACTGTGAGGCCTGCTCCTTTCATAGGCTAACATTGGGGCTGCCCTCATACACTGTTGAAGTGGCAGCTGCTGATTTGAAAGGAGCAGGAAGGTCATATTTAGTATGGCCAGAATGGTAATACAAAATCCTGCTGACTGGTGAAGTCGGATTTAATATTACTATGCTAGAAATGCCACTTTTAGAAAGTGAGCATTTCTTTGCACTAAAATCTTGTTGTGCCCTTCAATCCACGTCTGGCTAGGTTTAGTTGACAGCTCCTTGTGCGTTCACTCAGACACACCCCAAACACAGGGTACTCAGCCTCACTTGCATACATCTGCATTTTGAATGGGTCTTCCTGGGCTGGGAGGGTGGAAGGCCTGCCCTCACACAAAGGACTGCCACACCCCCTACTAGGACTCTGGCAGACAGGATTGAACTGAAAGGGGGCTTGGCGCATTTCTTAGAGACTCTTTGAAGTCACCCCCACTTCAAAGGCACAACTTAGTATAAAACAGGGCCTCTGCCCTACCTCATCAGACACTTGCTGGAGAAGAAACCTGAACCAGAAACTACATCCTGCCAAGAAGAACTGCCTGGCTGCTCAAAGGACTCACCTGTCTGCTTTTCTACAAAGGACTGCTGCCTTGCTGTTGGCCTGCTGCCTTGCTGAACTCTTGTCTGGCTGTAAAAGTGCTCTCCAAGGGCTTGGATAGAGCTTGCCTCCTGTTCCCTGAAGTCTCAGGACCAAAAAGACTTCTCTCTTCCTCTTGGACGCTCCGTGCGCCGAACTTTTCGACGCACAGCTTGTTCCGCGGCAAGAAAAACGCCGCACACCGACGCTGATCAACGCGACGTCTTTGGGACGACCGAAACTTTGACGCACGGCCTCGCAAGGACAACGCCGCCCGACTTCCCGGGAGAAATCAACGCGACGCCTGCCGTGAGATCAAAACTTTGACGCATGGCCTCGCAAGGACAACGCCGCCCGACTCCGCAGGACAAATCGACGCGACGCCTGCCGTGAGATCGAAACTTTGACGCACGGCCTCGCAAGGACAACGCCGCCCGACTTTCCAGGAGAAATCGACGCGACGCCTGCCGTGAGATCAAAACTTTGACGCACGGCCTCGCCAGGACAACGCCGCCTGACTCCGCCGGAGAAATCAACGCGACGCCTGCCATGAGATCGAAACTTCGACGCGCAGCCCCGCAGAACGACGCGCAGCCGGAAAACAAGCAGGAAAATCCACGCACAGACCCGGGACATCTGGTACTCCCCGCAAACCACAGTAAGAGACTGTCCGCGCGCCGGAAGACGACGCCCGACTCCCCGCGTGGAAAATAACGACGCAAGTCCGTGTGTGCTGAGGAGAAATCGACGCACACACCAGTTTTCCACGCACCTCTTCTCCTGTGGCCCTCAGAGGAGATTTTCCACCAGAAACCAGGTACTTTGTGTTTGAAAGAGACTTTGTTTACTTTCTAAAGACTTAAGACACTCTCTATCACTTTTCAGTGATATCTTTACAAATTCGTATTGCAACTTTGATCGTTTTGACCTGAAGATACCCAGATAAATATTATATATTTTTTTAAACACTGTGTGGTGTATTTTTGTGGTGTTATGCTATGGTGTTGTATGATTTATTGCACAAATGCTTTACACATTGCCTTCTAAGTTAAGCCTGACTGCTCGTGCCAAGCTACCGGAGGGTGAGCACAGGCTGATTTTGGATTGTGTGTGACTTACCCTGACTAGAGTGAGGGTTCTTGCTTGGACAGAGGGCAACCTGACTGCCAACCAAAAACCCCATTTCTAACAACCTGTATCCAGGATTTAAACTGTGATGCTTATTTCAAATGCTTATATCTGCCAGTTCATTGCAGTACGCTAGCATCCAACAGCTGAACTATGATGCTTATATCTTCCAGTACATTGCAGTATACCGGTATCCAACATCTGAGCTGTGCTGCTTATATCTACCAGTATGTTGCAGTACACCTGTATTCAGGATCCAGACTGTGATGCTTATATCCAGTGCTTATATCTGCCAGTTCATTGCAGTATACCAGTATCCAACATCTGAACTGTGCTGCTTATATCTACCAGTACATTGCAGTACACCTGTATCCAGGATCTAAACTGTGATGCTTATATCCAATGCTTATACCTGCCAGTACATTGTAGTACACTGGCATCCAGCAGTTGAACTGTGAGGCTTATATCTGCCAGTATTTGGCCAAACACTGTTGTCCAATAACTGAAGTGTGATGCTTCAAGCAGGCAGTATATTGCAGTATGCCCTCATCCGGAAGCTGAACTGTGATCCTTATAGCTGTCAGTATATTGCAGTACACCGGTACCCTATGGCTGAATTGTGATGCTTCTAGGTGCCAGTACAGTGCAATGCATGGTACCTAGAAGCTGAACTGTGAAGCTTTTATCTGTCAGTACATTGCATTACAGCGGAATCCAACAGCTGAACTGGGATGCTTATATCTGCCAGTACATTGCAGTACACCTGTATTGAACAGTTGAAATGTGATGCTTATATTTACCAGTACATTGCAGTACACTGGTGTCGAACAGCTGAACTGTGATGCTTATAGCTGCCAGTACACCACATTACACCTGTACTGAACAGTTGAAATGTGATGTTGATATTTTCCAGTACATTGCAGTACACAGGTGTCGAACTGCTGAACTGGAATGCTTATAATGCCGGGATAGTGCAGTACATCAGTATCCAATATCTGATGCTTTTATCTAACAGTACATTGCAGCACATCTGCATCCAACAGCTGAATGTTGATGCTTATAGCTGCAATACATTGGAGTCGCCGGTATTTAACAACTGTACTGTGATGCTTCTAGTTGCCAGTACAGTGCTGTACACCAGCAGCTGAACTTGGATGCTTATTTCTGCCAGTACATCACAGTACACCATTATCCAGCAGGCAATTAGGGATGCTTATATCTGCCAGTACATTGCAGTACACCATTATCCAACAGACAAACAGGGATGCTTATATCTGCCAGTACATTGCAGTACACCACTATCCAACAGCTAAACCATGATGCTTCTATTTGCCAGTACATTGCAGTACACCGGTATCCGACAGCTGAACCATGATGCTTCTATTTACCAGTACATTGCAGTACACTGGTATCTGACAGCTGAACCATGATGCTTCTAGTTGCCAATACAGTATTATACACCAGCATCCAGCAGCGGAACTGTGATGCTTATGTCTGCCAGTACAGCGCAGTACACCAGCATCCAGCAGCTAAATTCTGATGCTTATATTTGTCAGTACATTGCAGCTCGCCGATGTCTAACAGCTAAACTGTGATGCTTCTAGTTGCCAGGATAGTGCTGGGGCTAGCATCCAGCATCTGAACTGTGATGCCTATATCTGCCAGTACAGTACTGTGCACCGGTATCCATGGGCTGAACTGTGATGCTCCTAGTTGCCAGTACATTGCAGTACGCTGCCATCCATCAGCTAAACATGATGCTTCTGGTTGCCAGTACAGTGCAGTACCCCTGTATCCATCTCATGGACCGTGATGCTCCTAGATGCCAGTAAAGTGCAGTACCCCTGTATCCATCTCATGGACCGTGATGCTCCTAGTTGTCAGTACAGTGCAGCACACCAATATCCATCAGTTGAACTGTGATGCTTTTATCTCCCAGTTCAGGACTGTGCACTGGTATTCAACAACTGAACAGTGATGCTTCTATCTGCCAGTACATTGCAGTACACGGTTATTCAACAGATGAACTGGGATGTTTCTTGCTGCCGGTACATTGCAGTACATTGGTATCCAACAGATTAACTGTGGTGCTTCTAATTGCCTGTACATTGCAATACAATGGTATCCATCAGCTGAACCCTGATACTTCTAGTTGCCAGTACATTGCAGTACCCCTGTATTCATCAGCTGAATCATGATGCTCCTAGTTGCCAGTACATTGCAGTATACCGGTATCTAACAGCTGAACTGGGATGCTTTTATCTGCCAGTACAGTACCATGCACCTATATCAAACAGCTGAACAGTGACCCTTCTGGTTGCCAGTTCCGTGGAGTACACTGTTATTCAACAGATGAACTGTGATGCTTCCAGTTGCCAGTACATTGCAGTACCCCTATATCCATCAGCTGAACCGTGATGCTGCTAGTTGCCAGTACATTGCAGTATACTGGTATCCAAAGTCATTACGCTGCAGTACTCTAGCATCACAAAGCTGAATTTTGATGCTCCTCGTTGCCAGTACAGTCCAGTACAATGTTATTCAACAGATGAACTGTGATGCTTCCAGTTGCCAGTACATTGCAGTACACTGGGGTCCAAAGGCTGAATTTCGATGCTTCTAGTTGCCAGTACAGTGAGTGCCCCTGCATCCAGCAGATCAGTTCCCTTGCGCCTGCGCACACCGACTAAGATATTGACGCAGTGAAAGCTGAGCATGGCTGATCGTGCTCATAAAGCATGTGGAATATCCGCTTAAAAATCAAAATATATTGATCCAGCCTTGTAAAAAGACCTTTATGCTTAGGTTTCAAAATCAAATCAATCGGAAATGTGTCTTCCTCCATACCAGTTATATCTGAAGATAAGAAATACAACGCTAGCCGGAAATGACATCCCAGGGTAGGAGGCATTAGGAATATTCCACTGAAATCCTACGGTGCATTTGTCCTTGAGGGATGCAGATATCACATCATATGGTACTGCTGCTGGTATTACAGCTCTTGAAAGAAGACAATATAGAAATATATCACAGGAAATAAATGTGTTTCAGCCTTGCAGTCTCCCTTGCTCCATATTCTAAGCACGCTGTGTTTCTGCAGTTCCCTCGTTCATTCATTGTTCCTCTCGGAGACTGATACAGACATTGTCTCGTGCACTTGATGGAGTGAACGCATCCACTTGTACAGCGCACACTTCTGCATACTTAAGGCAAACTCTCTTCTATACACTCTGCTTAATTTAAGGGAGGACATTCAGGCTTCACAGCCAATCACTCGAGCCTTGTCGCTGACAAGAGGATGTGTTCCTGGGCCCCAAACACCTGGGTTCACACAGTCAACAGATGATTCTGTCCGCAGACTGGATTTACACCTACAGGCAACTAGCAAATTCCGCACTTTGCCAGTTACAGTGCACCCGGGGTAGGAAATGGGGTGTTTGAATTGTCTGGGTGCGCCATGAGCTTGTAGTAGGATCAAGTCCCTGTCCGGTGCGGGGCAGTCATTAGTGTGCTCCTTGCAGACAGCTCCCGGATCTGCCGACCCAACAGCGGAAGACGCTTCTTCTCTCTTCTGGCGGACAAAGCCTGCAACAACCTTCCCTTGCACCTCAGGAACGCAGCATCACTCCAGGAACTCAGAAAAGGACTCAAGACATGGCTGCTCCAATGAACAGAGCACCGCGAGGACGCTACCAACACCAGTGCCTTGAGACCCTCACAGGTGATTTCTCATGCTCCATAAATCCTGATTTCTTGATTGATTGATCCCATGCAGTAAAGGCTTTTTTCTGCATGCCTGATGTAGAGTTGCAAGCCTGTGTGCGCTAGGACCCTTGCGGTTCTAGGCAGACTCAATAGAGGAATTATGTAACTTGCTGGGAGGTGTTATGGTGCGGTTATTTACGGTTATGACATTATCAGAGTGCAGTGTGCCACCGTATGCAGGGGATTAAAGATGTTTGCTACAGACCACCATCTGTGGAGTGGTTCCTTACATGCTCCTGGGCTGGGGAGAACGCTACACCTAGCACTGTCCGCAATGAGATAATCTGGTGAGTACCCACAGTAGGCAATGAGTATGGCTGAAAATACATAATTCTGGTATTCCACAAAAATGTGTATATCTATGCAAGTTGTAGGCAAAGGCCTGCAATGTGAAGATTTGCATATTTTTGTGAGTCTAACCCAGAGTGAAATGTACTAATTGCTGTCTGAAACAGAGCATTTACATATCAGTGTCTTGAAGGCAAAACCATCAGATAAATATTTCAAAAGTACAATAAAAGATTCAATAGGTACACCAACAGATTGTTCTGTGCAGCAATGTCACCAATTGCACTGGATCACTTTTGGACAAAAAATCCTCTACACATAGTCTTGGAAAGCTGCAAAGCTCCTCCTTGTACACTGCACCCTGTGCTGTTCCTCTACAGAACTAGACACTCATGCAAGCCTGCTGGAGGTGATCCATGTGATTTTTGCTTTTGTCAGGATTGCAACCACGTTGTAACCTCTTTCTGATTAACCTGGCTACCACCCTTTCAATTCATGCTATGCAGCCACATTATGTTCTTGACACTGCAGAGGCCTGCGTACCACTTGCAGGGAAAGAAGACACAGGACCTGGGTAAGAATCTCTGATGCATTGCTACCAACCCTCCGACTTGTCCTTAAACAATTACATTCAGACACATTTATGCTGTGACCTGGGGGAGAATCAGGGCTTACCCAGGGCGGACTGGCTACAGCGGGCATCAGGCGTTTTCCCAGGAGGCTGGAAGGGTGGGGGCTGGTTTTGCAGCGTTGGGGGGCAGTTTTGTGACAGGGGGCTGTTTTGCAGAGTGCAATGCTGCAATATAGGCCCACAGAAGCAGCAGAAAACTCACACTTGCAAACCCCGCCCCCGACCTGACGGCTGGCCCGACAAAACTGCCAAGGTTGCTTTGGGTTCCCATTCCGGCGCTGGACTTACCTACCTGCTAAGGAGTAGGACTGTGTTGAATTGTTCTCTCAAGGAGGAGTTAATGGATCCCAGCAATGACTTGGATTAGATAAATCAGATTGGAAGAGTCCACATGATGACAGCTTGATGGACTGAGCCTGCTGAGGACCTACGGGCTCTCCTCATCCAAGCCACCAAGGTGAAAGCAAAATGACCCTCTAAGTTGGGGGTCTGATGCGTCATCTATTGTACAAACAAGCTGCAGCATCATTGTTAGATCTGGCATCCTTGGCTTGGTTTCTCCTAAATTTTTGTCCTCTGACCTGTTTTTCTGACTCATTTTTGCTGGCTTGTTAGATTCCCTGCACTCCAACTTCCTCTATAAAATTACATCTAAATTCTATATAGTGTTCACCATTTTTGCAGGTCTAAAATGTTTAAAGCACACTGGTCGCCACTGATTTCCCAAAATGGTCTTGATGGATATGCTCCAAGCTCTCTGTAAAGGTATTTTAAATTAGTGGCAAGTTAAATTAGAACTTCACTTACAAAGTAGGATGGCATAAGGAAACTCCACACTTCACGAAGTAGATGATGTTTCCTAACTTTACATGAGGCAAGGTTTGATCATTTCCTGATGTAGAATATCCTGGCTAGGTGATCCTCCAGCAAACAAATGTTGAGTGTGGAGGCTGGAAATCCATCACCTGAGGTAAGAGGTGTCAGAGGAGGGGCTGGGGGATGAGGCCAGCTTTTTTTTAAAAAAACAATGTTATAAGCTTTTCATTTCACAAAGCTTCAACAGTTTAGAAAATACACAAAGCTGTGATCCAGACTACTTCACAACTTTACACCCCTCTGCTTTAAATCTCATCTAATTGATAAGATTTAAAGCTGGATTGTGGAAAGTTGATTGAGTGTGCTTTAATGTGTACCATAAAAACATTAAGGCATTTGTTAATATAAAATCATACGGTGTGCACCCTGAATATCAAAATCAGAATCCAACAATTTGACACATAAGTATAGATTTTCTATACCATACTCCACATATATGTACATATGTAATATATGTATCTTCAAGGTATTTAGATGTGGAGTTAGGAATAGTAAATCTACGCTTTCCTATAATCACTTGTCTTTCAATGTTCTGTCCTCGATTCCTCTATTCTTGCTTGTGTCACCCTTTAATCTACACCTTTTGCAAAAATGTCACATAAAAGGACTCAAATTAATCTAGATTTGCTTGTACGTGTATCACTTGCACACTTTTTAGAGTTGGGTGTGCAAAAATCACATCTTTTTCTCTTGTGTAGTTACATGAAATCTTGGGAAAATATGTAAAATTACGCGTAATCACGCAAAATTCAAACCCATCATTTATAGCTATATTTTAGCACAAAATGCATCATTGCGTCAGTTTTTGATGCAAGGGCACATTTTGCGGTAAAAAATAGTGCAAAAAGAACCCCTGGCACGAGCAACAGCTCCTCACATTCTCGCTGTTCTCACTATTCCCGTGGACTTGCGGTTAACTTTTACAAAATAGATGGCGCATAATTATGCTATGTGACATAATGATGTTATTGTGTTCATTCTGAGTAACAAGTGTAACGCGAAATTCTTCAAATTATGTGACTTAACCCGGTGTAATTTAAATTTCGCCCAGACTTTTTTGTGAGGGCTTAGCTATATATATGCACTTGAAATCTGAGCAGCTATAGTTGTATTACAAGTCTTACATAGCTCCTTACCTGTTTTTTGTGTTAATGTAGCACTAAACTGTTCCTTTTTACCTACCTTCTAATAAAGTCCTTTTCATTTACTAAAATTAAGTACTGACTGCATACTGGTATTATGAGTGTTATTCAGCACAACTTTCCAAAAAAGCACCCCAATGTCATATATTTAACAAGTTAACAATAATTTACTAATGCAATGTGTCATGGACCATTCTCATCCACGGATGAGGGTTGCCTCTACAGTACCTGAATTGAGTCCCTCCCTCACCTTTTTTCAGGTTTTATATAGCACAAACCTGGCCCACTGGCATTACAGTACATTGGATTAGCACCAGATTACATGGTCAATTCTTGTTTGAGGCAAAGTGTGATTAAGTGATTTGCACAGAATCACAAGATGCTGAGACACTGCCACAACCCGAACCTGCTCCCCAATTCCAAGGTTAAGAGCTAAGGATTATATCAACCCAAAGACAAGCACAGGCCACCTCCTTGGATTCTGTTATAGCCATGCACACAGCCTTGTGTCGTGTAAATCGATGCATCCGCCTGACTTGTCCAAGAGCCAGGGAGGAAGTCCTATCACACCCTTAGCCAAGGCATCTAACAGCTGCCCTCCCCACATAGGCATGCAGGGAGGACCAGAGGAACCAGATGCTGCATACGTAATGAAAGAAGAGGTATAGCTTCACCATAGTGTTAGGTTAAAAAAAACACTGGGGCGTGGCACACCAGTAGACCCTCTAACCATCCACTCCCTCGCAAAAAATCTGTAAATGCAAATGCAATTGCCTAAACGGACAGTGAGGACGTGGCAGGATATAACACCCAGGGGCGTATTTACAAGGAATTGGCATAGGGCAGCGCCGCAAGTATTTTAGGAGTCCTGCCTTACACCAATTTGAAAGGTCAGAAATGCACTGTATCTACAAGATACGGTGCATTTCTGTCCTTTTCCCCTGCACTGGTGCACAAATTGCTTCCTAGCGTCAACGCAGGCATCCTTGCTCCATGGTGCAAGGGCATCTGCCTTGTTGGTAGGATTGTTTTTATGCAGGAAAGAACACTTTCCTGCACAAAAACAATCATGAGAGGCTTTTCCCTCTCTGGAGGAAACAATGAGGAGAAATACAAATATTTCTCCTCATTGCGTCTCCCCTGGGGAGGCGTACAGTTTTTGCGCCTTCCCAGGTTTACAGAATGCTGCAAAACGATGGGTGTTGCGTGCGAACACCCACCGCAACCACCATGGGACGCCTCCCTGAAGCGGTGAAACACAATGCAGCGAATTGCACTGCGTTGCCTCACACCATCTATATGAGGCCATAAAAAGCTATCCAAACTGGCTTTGCGTGGCCTTGTAGATATGGGCCTGCTCTATGCAACGCCGGTGCATCACAAAAGGGGCGCATCGGCGGCGCAAGGGGCTTGTAAATATGCCCCTGTGCATAGTGACCACGGTGTATGACCAAATACCTCAGGCTGTGGCGTAAGCGGCCATGAGCATAAACATAGGGCATGTGCTATTAGATTTGGACAAGAGAAACTGGCGAAGGCCTTCACCACTGGTCACACCTGGCAGCCAGTACCCATTGTGCAATGCACAGGATGTAAAGTAACTTTTCACACTCAGATCAGGCCTTAAACGAGGCCAGTCCCTGCTTCTAGATCCCTCCAGAGAATGAAGAGTGACTTTTGTGGCATAGTAGGTGTACAAAAACTTAAAGTGATTGCAAGAATGATGTGAGGGGTGATGTAATATGTGATATCACTTGTGATGACATTAATGATGCAATAGATACATTATAATTTCTGTTTAATTTAAGTTTTCATGAGAATATTTTCACAAATATTATTTTCTGATCTGAGAAAAGAACCCTGTCTTCCCTATACCAAAGTTTTTTCAGTGATATTTTTTTTAATAAGCTACTTTGCCCCCACTAGAGCAAGGAGTCTCTGCCCACAGCCTTGGCCACATGCAGCAAAGACCGGCTGATGGGCATACGTTTTAGCCATTGCCTTTGTCCATCCTCACTTCCCCTCACATGGGCACTTGTGCTCAGATTTACTGTGAGTTTGAGCAGTATTCACGCGACACACAGTACTGGTATGTCACACAATCAGCACACAAAAAGTTAACAAAAGTAGACTACCAAATGGCATACTCTGAATATATGGGCAAAGGACAGCGAGGGAATTAAAAGTGCAAATGCACATAAACTTCTACGCAGAGCCAGATCGACTAAAGTAGCACGAAAGTAGCTTGAAATTTTAGGGCAAAATAAAACCGGGGCAAACAGTGGGAAAGCCGAATGTGGTGTTTTACTCCTGTATATAATACATGGGATTCTGCGATCCTCGTATAAATGCACATCTCTAATTTCTTTATATTCTGTGACTTGTGACGCACCCAGTTGCCACTTATAAAGAAAAGACTCAGAACTCAACTGTAATAAGTTATTGCAGTAAAGATCTGATATCACAATGCCTGCTGCCAGAGTCAACAGCCGAGGTGAAATGCAGGTCAGGTCATGGAGCAGCAGTTTAAAGCAACAAAAATAAGCATTGCTTTTCTTTCTTCTGCTCTATTTTCTTCTTCTGAGGCTTTATTGATATTGAACTGTTTCTAAAATCTTTATGCATCAAATATCTACCAAGCTATTGATGTTTTTTAATTTTGCACAAGAGGTTCTCTTTTTCATATGAAAGACTACGCACCAAAGCTTTAAGTGTTTTTTGGGAAAGTAAGGAAATAGTGTGACCATGAATTATATG
Organism: Pleurodeles waltl; assembly: GCF_031143425.1. NCBI lineage: Eukaryota > Metazoa > Chordata > Amphibia > Caudata > Salamandridae > Pleurodeles > Pleurodeles waltl. The sequence goes on from NC_090444.1 coordinate 1,826,342,574, forward strand.
AGATAAAGTACCCCCTGCTGTACATGATAAAGATATTGCAAGTCACATCAGAGTTCCATAACCGTAAAAAGGAACACAGCTTTTGGCCTCATTCCTCTATATGGTTATGGAACTCCTCTGTGACTTGAAATATTTATATAATGTACGGCAGGGGGCACATAATACCTAATTTAATGTTTCATTTCCATAACCTGGCACATTTTAGATGGCTAGTATTGAGCGTTGTCTGCGTCATTGTGTATATTTCTGAGTTGGAAGGTGTACCTCAAGTACAAATGTGGACCATGTTGGGCCCTCTGGTGTGACCTTTGGCCAAGCCCTTCAGTGAGCCCCTAGGCCACCAGAACCTCATGTGCTCTGGCCATTCGCAGCCGATCTGTGCAGAGGATGTGGCCTTCAGACAGGCCCTCCGACCCAAGAATCCACAGGTCTGGCTTTTCAAGGCTCACTGAGGGCTATGACGTGCTCAGAGTGCGACCTTTGGCTGTGCCCTGCACCGCTGCCACAGTGATGAATTCTGTGGTGTGGCTGCACACACGTGCCAGCAGGATGCCTGTTCTGTTATTTTACTCCCCACGAAATATAAAACTATAGCAGAGAGCGCAAAAACTCAGCAAAAGGTCAACAAAGTCGAGACACCTTAGAACTGTCCAACAAACCCGCGCTCCCTTGAAAAGGCGCGTGTAACTAACAACCTAAAATATATACATGTTCTTTGATTTGTCCCCGTGTGATTTCCCCCCCCTGCCTTTCCTCTAATCTGCCGGCCCTTCTGTTCCCTGATAATTTTTATTCATCGGCACAGTAATAATTGGTCGGAGCGTGGCGGGCAGAGCGCCTCGTCCCGGGAAGCGCTGATTATGGAGACGGCTTAGGATCTGTCGTTTAGTTGTGGGCTCATCTGGGGAGCCTTGACTAGTGATGGAAGCCTGTCCGCGAGCCCCGGGAGGCGCCCGCCCCCGCGTGACCCCAATCTCTCTCCTGCTGCTAAAATGATGCGCCCCAGCGGGAGGCGAGACGGCTGTCGGGTGAGAGCGCCGCGAAGCGCGCCCTCAGCTCCCGCCACCCACCGCCGTCAGGTACCCTGTCGAGTAATAAAGCAATCTTGATGCGGAGGGCAGGAGGGTTTTATATACTGTAAGTCCGCGCTGCCAGGGACAGCGCCTCTCAGGGCCTCCCGGGGCACGCGCAGGCGCGTGAACTCTCGCAGACACCTCCAGGGGATTTCTGCCTTTTGTTCCTCAAACAACCGGTGGCGTAACGTTAAATGATGACACCCTCCCCCGTCCCCAGCCAGTGTGATGATCAGGGGCATGTATGCCGAGGGTGCAGCAGGTGCAGTTGCACCGGGGCCTACTGCATCCGGATTGTTGCTGTATTTTACAGTTCAGACACCAGTCACAGGGCCTGTTTCCTTCCTTGCACCTAGGCCACGAGACACTGGCTGTGCCACTGGTGATCAGGGGCCCCAGAGACCCTCATATCTCAGACATCCAAAGGCTATAAACTAAATCGCGCCTCCAAAAGGGTGCCGGACCCTACTCCACAGAGGCTGCAAGGTTCTGTGTTATGCCCCATCATACAACTGAGTGCTACAAGCACACGCATACGCGGTATTGGACGTGTATGAAGTGTCTGAAAAAACAGAGGGGTAAAGTGTGCAAGTGCAATGCAAAATGAAAGCATAATGGCACAATTAGCTATTTAAATATTTAACATACTACACCCACATTGAGTACTCAATAAAAGTGTGTTTATTGAGTACACAATGTGAATGTAGCATAACATTTACCTTTTGCGAAACACATATTGCCATCAGCGGTTTCTTGACGCTATGTATCACATTCATTTACCCAATAGCACTCATTTTACTGGGGTCAGGAAGATATCAGACGGTGGACCAAGTGAGGTTCATACCTAGGACTGTGGACTCAAATACAAATCCCTTGAGTGGATACATCATGCTTCAGTGCAGTGGGCCATCAGACCAGGTCACTGGAGAGCAAACACTGGTCCCTGTGTGTGTTTAACATATAAAACGTAATTGCAATGACCTATAAGTATTTTATTTTATAGAGCGTGTCAGGACAGTCATGTTCTCTGAATGGTAAACAGACGTGTAACCCTGCCCTGAGCGACCCAACTGCATGTCAATCAATCAATCAGGAATTTGTAAAGGGCACTACTCACCCAGGCGCTGAAGATGGGGGGGGGAGGAGGGGGAGGTGCTGCTACTGCTCGAACAGCCGGGTCTTGAGAAGTTTCTTGAAGGCAAGAAGGTCTTTGGTCTGGCGCAGGAGGGTGGGACGAGTGTTCCATGTTTTGGAGGCGAGGTGCGAGATTGATCTACCGCCGGTTGTGGTTCTGCGGACGTGTGCGACGGTTGCGAGGGCGAGGTCGGCGAAGCAGAGATGCCAGGTTGGGGTGTAGAAGGAGAGCTGTCTGTTGAGGTATTCTGGTCCGGTGTTGTGCAGTGCTTTGTGAGCATGGGTGCGGAGTTTGAAGGTGATTCTCTTGTTGACTGGGAGCCAGTGCAGGTTTCCCAGGTGGGCTGTGATATGGCAGTGGCGAGGGATGTCCAGGATGAGGCGTGCGTAGGCGTTCTGGATGCGCTGCAGCCTCTTCTGGAGTTTGGCTGTGGTTAACGTGTAGAGGGCATTGCTGTAGTCGAGTTTGCTGCTTACAAGGGCTTGGGTGACTGTTCTTCTGGTTTCGGTGGGTATCCATTTGTAAATCTTTCAGAGCATGTGGAGGGTGTTGAAGCAGGAGGAGGAGATGGCGTTGACTTGCTGGGTCATGGATAATGAGGAGTCCAAGACGAATCCTAGGTTTCGTGCGTGGTCGGTGGGAGTCGGAGCGGCTCCGAGAGTGGCAGGCCACCAGTAGTCATCCCATGCAGAGGGTGTGGAGCCGAAGATGAAGGCTTCCATCTTGTTGCAATTGAGTTTGAGGCAGCTGCTCTTCAACCATTGTGCGATGGCCTTCATTCCTTCGTGGAGGTTGGTCTTGGCGGAGTCCTTGGTAAGGGAGAGGATCAGCTGGGGGTTGTCAGCGTATGAGATGATGTTGAGGTTGTGGGATCAGGCAATGTTAGTGAGCGGGGCCATGTAGACGTTGAAGAGGGTCGGGCTGAGGGACGAACCCTCGGGTACGCCGCAGATGATTTTGGTGGCCTCCGAGCGGAATGGGGGGAGGTGGACTCTCTGGGTTCTGCTGGTGAGAAAGGAGGTGACCCAGTCCAGGGCTCTGTCGCGGATTCATGCATTGCTGAGGCGTGAGCGTAGGGTGTGGTGGCAGACGGTGTCGAACGCGTCCGAGAGGTCCAGGAGGATGAGGGCCGCGGTTTCGCCGTTGTCCTGTATGGTTCTGATGTCGTCAGTGGCGATGAGGGCGGTTTCGGTACTGTGGTTGCTGCGGAATCTGGATTGGGAAGGGTACAGGGTGCAGTTCTCCTCGAGGAAGCAGGTTAGTTGTCTGTTGACAGCCTTCTCAATGACTTTTGCCGGGAAGGGGAGCAGGGAGATAGGCCAGAAGTTCTTGAGGTCCTTTGGGTCTGCCTTGGGTTTTTTGAGGAGGGCGTTGATCTCGGCGTGTTTCCAGCTCTCCGGGAAGGTGGCGGACTCGAAGGAGCTGTTGATGATGTTCCGTAGTTGTGGTGCGATGACGGAGCTTGCTTTGTTGAAGATGTGGTGAGGGCAGGGGTCAGATGGAGAGCTGGAGTGGATGGTGTTCATGATTTCGATGGTGTCGTGGTCGTTGATGGGGTCCAGGAGAGCAGGACGTGGGTCGTAAGTGAATCTGTGGTGTTGGTGGTTGCCTGGGGGCCTGGGTGCTGAAGCTGTCGTGGATGTCTGCAATCTTGCAGTGGAAGTAGGAGGCTAGGGAGTCGCAGAGGTCTTGGGATTGCAGGCTGTCGTTGCCGTTCGAGCTGGGGTTGGAGAGTTCCTTCACGCCGTTGAAGAGTTCCTTGTGGATGTGTGTGTTGTCGTTGATTCGGACTTTGAAGGCGGTTCTCCTGGCGGCTCGGATGAGTTGGTGGTGTCTGCGGATGGTGTTTTTGAAAGGCTGTGTGGTTGTCCAGAGTCTGATCTTGGCACCACTTTCTTTCGAGTCTTCTGCAGGTTTGCTTGGATTTGTGGAGGTCAGTAGTAAACCAGAAGGCCTTTTTTTGTTGGTGCATCTGTTGGAGGGATTCTTGATTGGGGCGAGAGTATTGGCACAGGTGTCGACCCTTTGTCTGAAGTTGCGGGCAGCTGCATCGGTGTCGATGGGTGGGTTCCAGAAGAGAGTTGGGATAAGGTGGTCTTCGGTGACCTTGTTCCAACTGCGATGGGGTATCCGTTGTGGATGGTGGTGTGTTGTGGGTTTCTTGAAGGAGAAGTGGATGCAGCGGTGATCTGTCCAGTGGAGTTCGGTGGTGTGACTGAAAGAGACGTGATTGCTGCCGGAGAAAATAGGGTCAAGTGTGTGTCTTGCGGAGTGAGTTGGTGTTGTGACGAGCTGTTTGAGGCCGAGGTTGGAGAGGTTGTCGAGCAGGGTGGCGGTGTTGTTGTTGGTGTTCTCGAGGTGGAAATTTAAGTCCCCAAGGAGTATGTAGTCAGTGGATGCGAGAACGTGCATGCTGATGATGTCGGTGATGGAGTCACTAAACTGCTGTCGTGGGCCTGTAGACGAGGGTCCCTCGGAGGGTGGTGTTTGGGTCAGTGTGGATCTGGAAGTGCAGGTGTTCGGCAGAGCTGACGGTATCTTCGGTGCTGGTCCTGATGCTGAGGGTGTTCTTGTGGATGATGGCGATGCCTCCTCCTGGTTTGTTGGAGCGGTCCCTGCGGGTGATCTTGTAGCAGTTCGGGATTGCTATGGCGATGTCAGGCGCTGAGGAGGGGTTCATCCAGGTCTCGATCAGGAAGGCGACGTCTGGCGAGGCTGAGTCGAGTAGATTCCATAGCTCTACTGCGTGCTTCTGGACGGAGCTCGTGTTGAGGAGGATACATCTGGGATGGTTCTGTCCTGCCTTGTGGGTAGATCGTTGGCGTGGAGGCTAGTGAAGGTGCAGTTCCGGCAGGGGAAGGGTCCGCGGGTGGTCTGCGGGGAGGCTTGAAGCCTGGTGGAAGAGCGGCCGGTGTTGAGGGCGCGGAGGGTGGTGGCGTCCTAGTGAAGATGTGCGTGGTGACGGTGGGGGGGATGAGAGCCAGAGGATCTGGCGCTGGGCACGGTCCAGGCGCGGCGGGCGCAGACGGGCTTGCCTTTGGTGTGCCTTCAGCGCGCCAGCAGCACGGCCTCACAGCGGCCGCCATTAAGTAGGGATGTGAGGGGGAGGAGAGGACAGCTGGGAGGTGGGAGCGGGGGTGAAAAACGGTGTGAAAAAGGGGGCGAGCTACAAAAAAGGGGGTGGGGCCACGGGGCAGCAGCAGCGGGAGTGCAGCGTGAGAGAGAGAGGAGGGGGCAGGGCGACAGGGGCAGCAGTGGCGGGGGAGATAGAGAGGGAGAGAGGGGAGAGCGAAAGTGAGAGGGAGAGAGCAGAGGGAGAGAAAAACGAGGAAGAGTGTAGCACGAAGCAAAAGGAGCACAAAGGGACAGAAGTGAAGCAGAACAAAGAGCAAAGTAGAGAAAAGGAGGAGAGAGGCAGAAGGTAGCCTAGAAGGAAAGCAGAGCTCCTCCACTAGACACGAGGGATGAGGCGCAGGCAGAAGCCTGCTGGTGGAGGAGGGCCTCGAACTCCTGACAGGGGTCAGGAGTTCAGAGGAGCCAGGGAAAGGGCTCTACTTACAATGTGGAGCCACGGAAGGCAGAGCAGTGCACTGCCCAGATCATGTGAAACCAGTTTCCCGATTTTTACTGGTGTAACCAGTATGCTCATCTGGTGTATGTGCAAAGGGCTAGGCCTGTCCATGGTGATTCCATGATCTAGAACACATGCCGTGATCTGGATGGACACACCAAGCATGCCCTGTTTACTGACATGCGACTACTGTCTATGCCCGAGTTGTTGACCTCAGGCAGTGCTGGCAGTGTACTTATGATTGCGGATTAATGATAATGCATATCCTGACTTCCAGCCATTTGTACACTTTTTTGCTAATTAACATCCATTCCTAATCCATGCCGGGTTTTGTGGAAGCCAGTCTGCTCATGCTTGGAACTCCATTACCTAGTATCCCTGCTCGCTGCTTCATCTCCACCCTGCAGGCCAAGGATGGGTGGAGGGTTTCACTACACCTGTGGCTGGCTGCTGCTAGCCTGCTCATGCATGATGTGATTACTCTGAGCCCTTTTAAGCCTCAGCTCCCTTCAGCCCAGTTTTGGTCATTGTAGCTGTTTTTCGTTGAGACCGACCCCTGTTTCCTGAAGTTTCTGAGCCATGGTTATTCCTTGTTCGTGTTACAGAGGGTTAGTCATTCCTCTCTTGTTTCCTGAGCTTTTGGTATTCTTATTTCCTGAGTTCCTGAGCCACAGTTATTCCTTGTTCCTAAGCTGTAGATATCCTTGTTCCTATTCCTGAGCTGTAGCAAATCCCTGTTCCTGAACTAGCACACCCTGCAGTGAGACCTTGTTTTCTGAGTCTTAGCTATTCCTTGTTCCTTGAACTATGTTCTGCCTGCTGTATTTGTTTCCTTGATTCCTGCACCAGCGCTTCTGGTGCTCCCTTGAAGCCTCTCCTTCTGTATTTTCCTTTTCCCAGTCCTTACCTTTTTCCATTTCTTTGTTCCAGTTCTTAGATTGCTGTTTTCCTGCTGTCTTGCTTCTGGTTTCCATGTATGTTTGTTACTTGCTTTCTGACAAGTGTGCCCTTGTTTCCCCTCTTCCCTGTTAAGCACTCCTCCTTGCTAACTCTTTGTCGATCATGTCTGTAGTTAGTACTACACCCTTGCTGTTATCGCCATACGTGTTCCTGTTTGATCGCTAGCATCTGGGGCGCAGCTGACAACCTGGGCAGTGTTTCTTGTCCACTGTGAGAATTGTCTTTCAGTTACGTTTTATAACATCACCATAGGGGTCAGCTCCACAGACCCTGCCTTTGCATGTATATCCAATACATGAGTATCAGCAGTCAGAATCTGTAACAGCAATTGTGGGTGAGGAACTTGCAGAGTTTCATTCTTACCAGGTGGAGGTCCAGAGTGCTTTACCCCATATTGCCCTTATTGTTTATTCTGTTAAATATATATGTTTTGCATGTTCATCCCGGGGCGTTAGTCAGCCTGCCTCTTGAGTGCCTGTTCTTTCTGAGTCTTAACTCTCTTATTCCCTTGAATAGGACTACCCTTTTGGATCCCCCCTCTCCACTGACTCTCTTTATGTTCTCGGACAGCTGTGTTCCAGTATTCTGCCTCCTTTGTCTTCCCTGCCACCAGTCTAGCCAGTACCCCCTGACAGTTCCTGACAGATGGATGGTAAGGGAGAGTGGGAAGTCAAGCGATTCTGTTTTTAGGGTTGAAAAGGTTTCTAGTGAAGGCCTTCCCTTTTGTCTTCCCATCATGGCTACTCCCGGGAGACTGATGATATCCAGGTGTAGACTTCATCAGGGGAATAGCTTTAGGGGATGAGTGTTTGGTATGTGACAGCACCAAATACATTCATTCTTTGCTTGGTAGTTGGGCCTTGGGGCCCTATGATGCATCTGCTATCTCTGTTTTGCTTTTAATCATTGTGAGCCAAGAATGAAAGACAAAACAGTGACCTTTTACTTAAACTGCAGAGAGTAAAGGAGAGCTGGAGATGCCTATCTGGTGACTGAATTTCACAATGTGAACCCAGATAGCCTTGAGTCGATACCGGCTTGCCTGCTTATCCAAGTTGCGTGATCATAGACAAGTATTTCATATCACAGAGCCTCATTTTTCTTTATTATCACATATTACCGTACTTTTAAATACTTGAGTTCAGAATTTTCCCTTTACAAACATCTCTTACAACTGATAGACTAAATGTTGCTAGATTGTCGGCCACACCTAGGGTTTGCCTGACCACTTAGTTGGCCCTTAGTTCACTAATGGCATTGTCATGGCAGGGCAAGCCATGATGCTTCTAGGAACTATCACTTTTAATAAATGCCTGTGTATGCAGTGACATCATCTGATGTACTAAGTGAAAATGCTTCTACTTGTTAAAGAAATACAGTTTAAAGAAATTGAAAATATTGTATCATATTTTTACATTGTTTGTTGCACAATATACATGTCAAACGTTTCTATGACTTGGCATGTGAACAGCCTCTTTGAGCTAAGCCAGGCCATGGCTCAGTTCTGGCTTGGCCGGGACTATTATAACTGAGTCCATGATGTGCGTTGTACAAGCGCCTCTTAAATTTGATTTAATAGACTGTAATGTTGCTAGAATGTACGCCATGTTTAAGGGTTACATAACTAATGACTTGCCTCTTAGCTACTAATGGCATTGTTGTTGGGGGCCACGTCATGAATGTTTCTAAAATCTGTCACTTTTAATAAATGTCTGTCTATGCAGTGGTATAATCTGATTTGCTGATGTGAAACGCTTCCACACGTTAATGAAATACACTTTTTGAATTTTGAAGAGGCTGTATCATATGTTTACATTATGTTTGTTGCACAATATACATACCAAATCTTTTCATGGCTCAGCTCGTGCATGGATTCTTTGAGCCAACCCAGCACATGGCTGAGCCTCCCTTTTAATTTGCCTGCTCAACCCCCTCTATTTGTGCCTCGGGCTTGGTACATGGGGCCGTCAGTCACTTGATAACATGACTTGTAAAAGGCGAGGACTAGAAACATGGAGCCCCGCCCACATGCACTTATTTGACAACTCTACTACTAAGGCATCTTGTAGCTGCGAAGAAGAGTGTGTGCATTAAAAATACATTTAAAATAAGTGGTCCTAGGGCAGGGACTACAGGCTGCTGTATTGTACATGGCCATAGTCATGAGATCTCAGGGAGGACTACCAGTTCCAGGTGGGACAGGCAGAGACATAGCTTCAACTGGGGTTTTTGGGGTGCAACACCCCTCAAATGCATTCTTCGTTTGGTAGTTGGATCTAGTGGCTCACATTCGATTCTGTTATGTCTTTGTTGGTTTTTCTCTTTGTACTCATTTTACTAGGAGGTTTTCATGTGTTCATTTTTTTATAAGAGATTTTTAATACATATAGTGGCCCGTTTACCAAAAAAGTAGTAAATCTGCACCTCTAGAAGTACCCCTTAAATGAATGCAAATTGACTATGTTTTGGATATTATAAAGATTTGCAAAAGTAGGCTTGGAAAGCTGCACCAGTCGTAACTTTCTAGATAATCAAACACCCAAAATGTGATGAGGTGAATGCTTGCAAATAGTCTAACCAGTGGCAATCGCTCAGCATCTCTTCCCAACCCATTGTTTTTCTCCAATTGTTTTCCTTCGACTGTACCACACTAGACAGAGACTAATGCAAATCAGTATTGACCCTGTACCTCATTGAAACAGTCCATCTTGAACCTTGGTCATCTCATCCCTTCACCCGGAAGCTGACTGCTTTTTTTTAGTTGGGAAATTTAAGACCTGCACTCGCTGAATGTCACTGACTAAGCTATGCCACTGGCCTTCATGGTGCCCATGATTTTGGAAACTCCTGTTTGAAACTAACATCATTACTATCTGCTGTGTGATGCACAAAGTCTGCGTCTGCCCTGTAGTCAGAAAATTAAATTTGAAAGGGAACCCTCAAACTCATACCAGGATGTTAAACAGTTGATCAACCTTTCCAGTCTGAATAAATTAATATAAACCATCCCACTTTGTTCTAGTTACAAATGAGTCTTGTCCAAGGAAGGGAGTGGGACGCAGAGTACTATAAGACCTGCTCTGATCCAGAACTGGTGTCTGCACGACAGGTAACTTCCCAGAAATTAGGGGCATCGTCTTAAATCAGTACAACTTGCTGGAGACGCAGTGAATCTGTCTAGTGCATAGAAGCCTGTCAGCCTGCTGCCAGAGGGAAGGAGAGATCATCGCCCTGCAGAAGGAGAGGCTTCCCAACAGACAAAGCTCAGCTTTTTTCCTGGCTTGCAAAGCACCCATAAGAAGATGACTTACTCTGGGAGATTACCAATGCCCACTGAGCTATGAGTGGTCACATGGCCTGACCGTGGGGGGGTGTTTGGGGGTTCAGGAGGAAAACTGCATGCAGTATCTAGCAGCCCGAGCAACAGTGTGTCATCCAGTATCTCTGAAGCATGACTGAAGGGAGTTTGTTGCCACTGCCTCAACAGGAGTGAAACCTGCAAGAAGCAACAATACTGCAGTATCAGAGGTACTGTCCCCCAGGGTGGAGCCCACAACTGCTAATAACGAGCACCTGCCATTCAGGCTGGTGCTCTGTTCATTCCCATCGGCGGCGAGAAAGGGCACAGCCCATGATCTCGAGCCACTGATGAAGACACTGACAGCGTGACTGTGAAGCACATATCACCAATCTCCAACCCAAGTCACTTCCCAGAGAACAGGTAACACGGGCCTGACATGTAAGTAAGTCACACTTTTTGGCATGGTTACCCTCACTTTGTGCCTGTTGTGCTTAGACTGTTTTCACTGAGATCCTGCTAACGAGGACCCCAGTGATTGTCTCTCCCCTCTAAATGTGGTTGCCTTGCTACCAGTATGCCTTGACATACTGGTGTACCCCTGTGAGTTCCTAGTATATGGTACTTAGTTACCCAGGGCATTGGTACACCAGGGGTCCCCCATGGGCTGCAGCATGTATTATGCCACCCATGGAAGGTGCCCCCACGAACTCCAGTTCCAATTCCCTGGACTTCTTAAGTGCGGGGAAGCCATTTTAGCTATGTACTGGCCATAGGTCACTACCTATGGTCCAGCTACATAATGGTAACTCCGAACCTAGGTATGTTTGGCATCAAACATGTCAGAATCATACCTCAATACTGAAGCCAATATTGGTGGCATGATTCCTTGCACTCTGTGGGTTCCTTAGAGGACCCCCAGTCTTGCTCCTAGCAGTTTTCCAGGGTCTGTGAGTAGCCCATGCTGCTGCAGCCCTTCAGACAGGATTCTGCCCTCCTGCTGCTTGAGCAGCTTAAGCAGGGGAAGGCAGAACAAAGGATTTCCTGTGGTAGAGGGGTGCAACCTTCTCTCCCGTGGAAATAGGTGTTACAAGGTTGGGGAGGGGTAGCCTGCCCACGCCACCAGCTTGCTGTGAAGGGCACATTTGGTGCTCTATTGCATAATCCAGTTTGCACCAGTCCTGAGACACCCGGTCCCTGCTCTGGTGCGAAACTACACAAAGGAAAGGGGAGTGACCACTCACCTGTCCATCACCACCCCAGGGGTGGTGCCCAGAGCTCCTCCGGGTGGCCACTTGATTCTGCCATCTTAAAACCAAGATGGGTAGAGGCCCTAGGAGCATCTGAGTGGTCAGGTCTGGCAGGTGACATTAGTGACCCCCTCTGATAGGTGGGAACCTTGCAAAGTGACTGAGTCCCTTTTTGAGCTATTTAGGGACTCCCTTGTGGGTGGTCCCCAGATTGCATTTGCTTGTGCTTATTGGTGGTTCTCCTGATGACTGACACATCTGCAATCTGGCGACCGTCAAAGGACAGCTCTTAGTCAACTTCAGGGACTCGTCTGTAGCTCCTGGACTCTGCAGCTGGCCTTCACCCATCACCGTCGTTCCGCATCTTAACCTACAGAAGGGTGGTCATTACCTCCTGCCCCGCCTTGACACTCCTGCGTGGACTGGACTCTGTCCCCTTCTTTTACAGGTCCTCTTCATCCAGAATCCAGTGTTTGGTTCCACCGGTCTGGTCTTGTTCAGGCATTGTTCCAATCCTAAGTCCCTATGTTAGCCTATGGGACGACCAGGTAACTTACCTCTGCTCTCCTGGTCACTAGGGGTCTTCTAGATACTCACCTATTGGGGTTCCATACCCTCCCAGCCGTTGGCTAACTACTCCAAATCATCTGGTAGGGGACCCATTCTCGCATTCCACTATTTTAGTATATGCTTTGCCCCCCCATAGGGCCCTTGCTATTTCTTACTGTTTCTAGTGTGTTTATGTTAACTCCTAGTACTCGCTTGTGTATATTTTGTGTGTACTTTCCTCCAGAGAGGGGGAATTGCCTTTAGTATTCTTGTTCAGTGTTACAATAATAAAGTACCTTTATTTTTGCAACACTGTGTGGTTCCTTTCATGTGTGATAGGTTACTGTGTGACTACTGTGGTATTGCAAATGCTTCACACTCTTCCTAGATGAGTCTTGGCTGCTCACCACACCTACCTCTCGAGAGCCCTGGCTTCCTAGCCACTGTAACACTTACTAATAAGGATTGCCTGGACCTGGTATAATGTGCCAACACCATAGGTGTCCACCACACACCAGGCCAGCCTCCTACACACCACAAGACTGAGAGAGTGTATCTTGAGCGTGTAAAGATAAGCACACACAGTGGCCATCTTGGAATGTTTTTTACCATTCTATAGTGGCTGAAGCATTCACTCCTGCATACACATACATGGTCGCTCACAGGCAGCCATTTTGGCATTTTTTATTTAGTTTTCCAACATGGCTGAATTTAGAAAGGTAAATAAAATATTTTCAAAAAGCAAGGGGCATATTTACAGATTTGTGTCGCTGCGCAGTGCGTCAAGTTACCTTGCTGCACTGCCCTGCATCACAAGGAAAGGGCAGGAATGTGCTGCATCTGTGGCATACAACGCTTTCCTGTCCTTTTCCTGTCCTTTTGCCCTGTGTTGGCGCCATTTCAACAGCCTAGAGCCAACACAGGAACCCTTGTATCGTGGTGCAAGGGTATCTATGTTGCATGCAGGATGGATTTTGGTCAGGAAGGGGTACCTTCCTGCACAAAAACAATACTGAGAGGCTTCTTCCTCTTTCTACTGTATGTGTGCTGCAGAATACAGCACACATAGGAGGGAAAACAAGGAGAAATAGTGATATTTCTCCTCATTGCACCTCCCCTGAGGAGGTGTAAAGTTTTGGCACATCACAAAGTTTACAAGGTAAAACTGGGGATGAGCCAAAATCCATAGATGCTCCGTGAAAACACCCATTGCAACACCCATGGAACGTCTGCCTAGCGCCTAGCGCAGAATAAGGCAATGTAGCCATTTGTGCTGCCTTGCCTTACTTCATATTGATGAGGCCATTCAAAGCCACGCAAAGTGGCTTTGTGCGGCCTCATTAATATGAGTTAGTAGTTTGCGCAGCCGTTGCTACACAAAAAATGACAGAACAGGGGCACAAGGACCTCATAAATATGCCCCAAGTGCACAGGAATTCCAGTGGGAAAGAGTAATAACAAAGCCTATCAGTTGGCAAATACCTTTTAAAGGTGAGACTTACAGGTTTTAAAGTTAAGCAGTGCAGTGACATTTGCTCAGAGCTTGAGCAGTGCGCATGCCATTGCTACATTGAAGCCTTGAGTCTGCTGAAGCTCAAGAATGGAAGAAGCAGGCACATAGGTTTCTCTGCAACAAGCCACACCAAGTGCAGGTTGTAGGCTTCTGGCAGGAGCCTACGTTACACTCTGCCGTTGCCACTGCACAGGTACGATCAGGTAGAGCTGTAGAAGCAGGTAAAGCTCAGGGGTGTAGCATTGGCCCCTGTGGCATGGGGGGTAGTATAACCTTCTAGGGGGGCCCCTATTCAGCCGAAGGCCCAAAAATATATCTCTAAGGTACAGGAGACAGAGCAGGGGAGTAAAAGAAGCCCCTGCAACACCTGTGGTACAGGGGACCCAACCCACCAGGGGTCCCTTTTCAACCCAAGTACAATTAATATCTGTCAGAAATGATAGACTCTTAATATTATAGAGGGGGGGCATCACTTTGCTTTACGCCACTGAGACTGAGCACCCCTAATGACAATACGCAGGGGGCTCCGCCATTTTATTTTAATCCAGTGAAGCTCTGTGCCTCCCAACCACCTAGTGTCACTACAGAACCCTTCTGCTGACTTTGATCAAATGTGCAATAGAAAGGGGATGACTATGTCAGCTATTTAACACTTGACCTATCGGACTTGGGGCCATATTTACAAAATTCCGTTTTGAATTTCCTAACTAGCGAATCCTAAGAAATCATTATTTACGAAATTCAAAATGGAATGTACAGAAACTGAGATTTCCTAATAGTGAGATTTCCTAATAGTGATTTCTATGGATAATAAAAATTAGGAAATTACTATTTAGGAAATTCTGCAACATTTGTTCCTATGGGCCTAAAGGCCCACAGGGACGAAGGGTTTAGCATTTCCAGATTTGTGATTTCTTAGTAGGAAATCACAAATTAGGAAATGCAAAACCAAGGGTGCTATGGACCTACAGCCCCCCCTTGATACACTGCAAAAACAAGTAGTGCATGTGAAAAGTGCAGAAATGCCCTAGGGGGCATGTGCGTGCTATATGGCACTTTAAAGAATGTATTTTGGGTGCATTTTTAAACATTGCACATGGTTAACATCGACATGGAGTTGATGGTAATAGCCTTTCCTAAACACCCATTTCGCATTCAGGAAAGGCTTTGTACTTGTGCTTAGGAAATCACAAAATAGGAAATCCCTATTTGCAATTTCCTATTTAGGGAACGGCAAAATGCGATTTCTACCGGGTTTGGGCTGCATTTGTACATATGGAAAGCCAAGTCAGCATTTCTTAATGGCCCGAAATTGCGATCCAGTCTGTTAAAAATGCTAAATCCTTTGGTACATATGGCCCAGAGTGCAGACTGCTGCCTTTGTGAACAGTAGTTAGCATCAGCAATGGAAGACAAGAGCTCAGGTTCACTTCAGCAAATATGATGAGTATATGACAGCATTCAGCAGGCTCTGGGAGATGCTGGGTACACTGACAGCACAGCACAGTGGAAACATGATAATGTTGACCCTTCAGGTCAGGCAATGAAAATTACAATGTGTCACGCTCTAAATGAACTACTCAAGTCTGGCATGAGACTCTGGACAAGTGAACCTGTCCCATATCAGAGCCTAAATACTTTCTCCTCTGTGTGTAAATACCTATTTCTTTGGAATACTGAAAAAGATGTGCCTCAACAAAAGGCACATTTTTTTGTGCAATGTATATAGCGCTGCGATGTCTGCCTGAATGCAGCTAAGGATGAGTGGTTCACCCAGTCCTCTTTGTCCGCCTTGCATTCTGGTGTTTATTTTGGTTTTCCCGTGTGAAATGAAAACTACAAGTGCCAGAATGCAGAGTAAAAAAAAAAAATACTGTTCCTGTACATATCAAAATTATGAGCTTGGCCAATCATTTGCACCCAGTCCTCACTAGATGTGATAAAAACGTATTGCTCATTAACATTTGGTTAACCTAAGCCTGCTATAATTAAAAGGACTGTGTTCCAGAAAATACCAGAACAGGAGTGTTAGAAATGGGGTCTTTGGTTGGCAGTCAGGTTACCCGCTTTCCAAGCAAGGACCCTCACTCTAGTCAGGGTACAAGAGAACCACCCTCAGGTAACCCCTGCTTACCCTCTTGGTAGATTGGCAAAAGCAGTAGGCTTAACTTCAGAGTGGTAGGTGTAAAGTATTTGTACCAACACACACAGTAACTTAATGAAAACACTACAAAATGACACAACACAGGTTTAGAAAAATAGAAAATATTTATCTAAACAAAACAAGACTAAAACAACAAAAATCCACAATACACAAGTCAAGTTATCACAAAAAATGCAAAAATAGTCCTCATATAATTTTAAACACAACGCTAACGCTGTTTGTGAGAAAATGTACCTTGGGTGCGTCAAAAATAACCCTGCAACGGCGGTCGGCCTGAGTTGTTTCTTCCCTCGCAGAAGAGCAATGTGTCGATCCGGTCAGCACCCTCGGGTCCGGGCAGGCCCTGAGTTGTTTTTACACACCCAGCAGTGGTTGCATCAGAAATGCAGCCGCACGATGATCTGAAAACCACGCAGCGTGGGTTGCGATCTCACCAGCCTCCGTCAGCGATGCTGTGCATTGTTTCTCCAGCCCCGGGCATCGATCTTCGGGTCGCGTTGCAGGCGAGCGCCAATTTTCAGCTGCAAAGACGGCGGCCCATTAATTTTTCAGCCGCAGATCGGAGTCGAGTCAATCTTTTCCCTGCACGGTGGTCTGTGTGTGGATTTCTCACTCTTGGGCTGCCAGCTTCTCCTTTCAGGGTCCCAGGAACTGGATGGGCACCACTTGGCAGAGTAGGAGTCTGTTAAGTGACTCCAGGTGCTGGCAGAGAAAAGTCCTTGCTATCCCTGAGACTTCAAACAACAGGAGGCAAGCTCTAAATCAAGCCCTTGGAGATCTTCACAAGAAGGAAGGTAACACAAAGTCCAGTCTTTGTCCTCTAGCACAAGCAGAAGCAGCAACTTCAGGATAGCTCCACAAAGCACAGTCACAGGCAGGGCAGCTCTTCTTCCTCAGCTCTTCAGCCCTTCTCAAGGCAGAGGTTCCTCTTGGTTTCCAGAAGTGTTCTAAAGTCTGTGGTTTGGGGTGCCCTTCTTATACCCATTTTGCCCTTTGAAGTAGGCCTACTTCAAAGGAAAGTCTCTCCTGATTGTAAAATCCTGCCTTGCCCAGGCCAGGCCTCAGACACACACCAGGGGGCTGGAGACTGCATTGTGCGAGGGCAGGCGCAGCCCTTTCAGGTGTGAGTGACCACTCCTCCCCTCCCTTCTAGAAAAGATGGATCGACAGGAAATGCAGACTACACCCCAGCTCCCTTAGTGTCACTGTCTAGTGAGAGGTTCAACCAGCCCAACTGTCAAACTGACCCAGACAAGGAATCCACAAACAGGCAGAGTCACAGAAATGGTTAAAGCAAGAAAATGTTCACTTTCTAAAAGGGGCATTGTCAAACACACAATCTTAAAATCAACTTTACTTAAAGATGTATTTTTAAATTGTGAGCTCAGAGACCCCAAACTCCACATGTCTATCTGCTCCCACAGGGAATCTACACTGTAATCATATTTAATGGTAGCCCCCATGTTAACCTATGAGAGGGACAGGCCTTGCAACAGTGAAAAACGAATTTAGCAATACTTCAGAGTCCGGCCATATAAAACACATTACTGTATGTCCTACCTTAACCATACATTGCACCCTGCCCTTGGGGCTACCTAGGGCCTACCTTAGGGGTGCCTTATATGTAAGAAAAGGGCAGGTTTAGGCCTGGCAAGTGGGTACACTTGCCAAGTCAGATTTACAGTTAACAAACTGCACACACAGACACTGCAGTGACAGAGCTACTTAGGTGGGTAGCACAACCAGTGCTGCAGGCCCACTAGTAGCATTTGGTTTACAGGCCCTGGGTACCTCTAGTGCACTTTACTAGGGGGTTACTAGTAAATCAAATACACCAATCATGGATAATTACATACACATTCTGTATAGGAACACTTGCACTTTAGCATTGGTTAGCAGTGGTAAAGTGTCCAGAGTAACAAAAACATCAAAATCAGAGTCCAGCAGACATCAACAACCTGGGAAACAGAGGTAAAAAGTTAAGGAAGACCATGCCAAGGATGAAAAGTCTAACAATGAGGATTTTGGCGCAGTAAGTAAGGACCAAGAGCTGAATCTTATGCACAATTTTAGTGAAAAAGTTCATTGTAGGTGCTATTTATTGAACATGATAAATAACACCCCCCATAGTTTTGTATCAGGTTATTTATCAGAGGCGATTCATATCGCACCTAACTCAAGGCCATTCCTAATGCAGGCCTTAGTGACATAGGGCCTGATTACAACTTTGGAGGAGGTGTTAATCCGTCCCAAATGTGACGGATATACCACCAGCCATATTACGAGTTCCATAGGATATAATGGACTCGTAATACGGCTGGTGGTATATCCGTCACTTTACCGTCACTTTTGGGATGGATTAACACCTCCTCCAAAGTTGTAATCAGGCCCATAATCTTATAGGATATGGTCACCAAGACCCCGCATCCCAGATTTCCGAGATCCATGGTTTGAGGAGAACGGACAGTGGTGCTGGAAGTATCGATGCAGGGAGGTCAGGGGCGTAACAAAACTTGAGGGGGGCTGCTAAGTACATGATGGGGGCTTCCTCCTCCCTGGCCCACCACCTACCAGTGCTACCTGTTTTGCTGAGGAGGCCCCTTGGAGCTTGGGGGACCCCCTGCACCACAGGTGCTGCAGGGGCTTTTGTTACACCACTGAGGGAGGTGCTGCACCACCCTTTAAATCCTTGAAGGAGTTCAGATGGAGAGTTAACAAAGAAGATGTCTGCATTCAAGAGCAAACTGTATGCTAATAGGCTCCTTCATTTAACAAAGTACTGCTCATTATTTTAAAGCAAGAGCTGTGTTTACTATTCCTTTCTCTTACTGCATGCTTAGAGTTTTTTGTGATTTAACTAGTGTCTGTAGAATATTTGCTCTTTCTTCGAGGTCACCCCAAAATGTTGCCTTTGTTTCCTGAACCTGTTTCTATTGGCCCACAGAACTCTGCTCACTTTACTTCTGCTAACCAGTGTTAGAGTGCATGTGCGCTCCCCCTTAAACATAATAAAATTGGCATCCACCTAGTTGGCACATTGGCCCATTTAATTTACTTATACGTTTCTAATATATGACGCTATATGTACCCAGGCCCTGTAAATTAAATGCTAAAAGTGGGCCGCAACATTCACTGTGCTGCCCACTAAATTGGCACTGGACAACATGTCTCAGACTTGGCATTGCAGCCTGTAGTGCAGTTTATAACTGTCATTTGTGCCTAGCAATTGGATATTGTTTATCCTCATTAACTATAGCTCTCATGTGCTCAAGTACTCGTTTTGAGCTCTGTGAACTGTACTGCAAATATAGTACATCTCACAGTGACATCCTAGTGCATAGACACAATGTTCAGAGTTGCAAGTTAGATGTTTCCTAATGATGTAAGGTCGACTCTCTTTGGATAATTGGACTTCTCTGCAGCTACTACTATATTTGCAGGCTTTGCATGTGCCACATGTGAAAAAACCCTTTATAGTTGCTTTGTCTATCATTCTCTTTAGATCTTGCAAAGCTTTCACATACTTTATCTTTCAAAGAGGTACATCTTTTGAATGTAATCTGTGGGACATCCCCTACGTGTTTGACCAAATGTTCCTCTGTTGTGAGTATTTCCCAATACTTACTTAGACTAGGTTTTACTTCCCATGCCTCATTGTGAAAGGTGGTGATAAACCTCACTGGTTTAATTTCATCACTTCTCTTCTTATTCGGAATTAACAGTTTCTCTTAGTTAATATTCTTGACCTTGTTACATTACTTCTCAATACTCCTTGGGGAGTAACCTCTCTCAATAAATCTCAATCTCATTGTTTCCATTCCTACTAGAAAATCTGTTTCTGAACTACAATTTCTCTTCGCTCTAAGCAATTCCCCATATGGGATGCTTTCTATCAGACTTTCTGGATGGGAATAATCAAAAAGGATTTTGTGTGTGTGTGTATATATATATATATATATATATATATATATATATATATATATATAGAGCTACAGGTATATATCTTACCTAGGTAGTTATAGTTAGGTCTGCTTTTCCATAGATGGAGCATTTCTGTTTTGCTAAGAACTTGGGCCTCATTTGATGTATCTTCACAAAACTTTCCGAAAGAAACGTTCATCCACCTGAGCTCCTGCTTGGAAAGTTTTGTGGTGATCAGTCAAGCACAGTGGGGTCCCAAAACACAAGATCCCATGCATTTTCCAAAGACTCATAGACTTCTTTACTCACAGCTGCAGCAAAAACTGCTGAATGGAATTACACCAGAGTTGACAAGAAGATAAATCTTGGTCCACAGATTGTGCTTTGTGTGGTTTGGTGTGAATCCATGCAGTAGTTTTTGAGGAACTAAGGGCCTGATAACGACTCTTAAGGGAGCCGTGGCCATTGCCATGGTACACCAGCACCCTCGTAATGCATTCCAAGGGTTCTGGCGGGGGAACCCCCAGCACTGGCTTTCCGCCATGAAAAGGCTGGCGGAAAGAGGACTTGTGATCAGTACGGCGGCGCTGAACTCAGCAATGCTATGGCTGAACACGACTTTGACCGTAGCCATCATGTCGGGAACCATGTTCCTGGCGGTGGCGGCGGTCTTCTGGTGTCCGACCACCAAGAACGTAAACTGCTGGTCGGACGGCAGGAGTGCGCCAGTCTGACCACCACCGCGAGTCTGGTGGTCTTAAGACCGCCAGGCTTGCGGTAGTTGTCGGACCGGCAGGAGTGTGGCAGTCTGATCACCACTGCGAGTCTGACGTTCCTAAGACTGCCAGACTGGTAATGAGGCCCTAAGGGTAAAAAATAATTGTATATTTGTACGGTTGGACTCACAAGAGTCCTGCGGGGGTCCCGCGGGAGCGCAAATGTAAAAATGGAGCCCTACGATTGGTCGTGAGGCCCATTTTTTCTGTGAGCCTTAACATTTTTGCAGGAGCGAGAGGCTCCCCAGAGTCTTGAAAGAGTAAGCCCTCTGATCGGCTGTCTGTCAGAATGTTAGAAATGAAATGGCACCCATTACTGTTTACTGTAAAAAATGTGAGATGTTGTGGAAGTGAAATAAAAAAGCTATATATGAGGATAGCAGAAAGTCATGCTGCCCCTCTATATTTAGAGAGGAGGTGTCTAAGGGATAACTACTGTAAGAAAATAAATGAGTGGAAGTGTGTAAGAGTGTGTAAGAGATAAGTACTGTGATGAAACGGTTAATTTCTGTTTTCCAAAAGCAAGTTACGATCTTGTGAGACTCTTGCAGGATCATGAACAGTAGAAAGGAGTAGGTGATCTTTGACTGTAGTATACACACTTACTACTGTAGGGATCAGTTTTAATGGAGATGTTGTTTGTCAGAGTGTACTCTTAATGTCCATCGGCATTGTAAGAGTTGTGAGTAGGGTATAGCCTCTTCCCACACCCTACTATGCACACCAATTATTTTAGAGAGGGGTGCCGGCAGGGGGGACAGTCCAGTCACTACTGGTTACGTCTATTATTTGAGAAAGAGGTCACAGCGGAGGGGTCAGTCTCCCTCCACACACCCTACTATGCACACCTGTCATCTGAGAGAGAGGTCTGAAGGGAGAGGCCAGCCTATGCAGACACCTTACTATGCTAACCCGTCATCTGAGAGAGGGCTGGCAGGAGAGGCCAGACCATGTACATACCCTAAAACGCACACTTGTCATCTGAGAGAGAGGTCTGATGGGAGAGGTGGTTCATGTACACACCCTACTGCGCACAGCCATCATGTGATAGAGACTTCTGACAGAAGAGGCCAGTGCATGTACACACCCGGATACATACGTACATCGTCTGAAAGACAGGAGTTAGTGGAGAGGGAACCTCTCTCCATACACTCGTCATCTGAGAAAGAGGTCTAGAAGGAGAGGGCAGTCCATGTACACACCTTACTATGCACTCCCGTTATCTGAGAAAGAATGTGGAGAGGGCAGTCCATGCAGACACCTTTCTACACACACCTGTCATGCAAGAGATAGGTCTCATTCGAGAGGATACCCTGTCCCTCATACTACTGTTAGAAATTGGGTTTTTGGTTGGCAGTCAGGTTACCCTCTGTCCAAGCAAAAGCCCTCTCTCTAGTCAGGGTAAGTCACACACAATCCAAGATTATCCTGTGCCCACCCTCTGGTAGCTTGGCACGAGCAGTCAGGCTTAACTTAGAAGGCAATGTGTAAAGCATTTGTGCAATAAATCATACAACACCATAGCATAACACCACAAAAATACACCACACAGTATTTAGAAAAATATATAATATTTATCTGGGTATCTTCAGGTCAAAATGATCAAAGTTGCAATACGAATTTGTAAAGATATCACTGAAAAGTGATAGAAAGTGTCTTAAGTCTTTAGAATATAAACAAAGTCTCTTTCAAGCACAAGTACCTGGTGGAAAATCTCCTCAGAGGGCCACAGGAGAAGAGGTGCGTGGAAAACTGGTGTGTGCGTCGATTTCTCCTCAGCACACACGGACTTGCGTCGTTATTTTCCACGCTGGGAAGTCGGCGTCGTTTTCCGGCGCGTGGACAGTCTCTTTCTGGGGATCGCGGGGATTACCAGATGTCCCGGGTCTGTGCGTGGATTTTCCTGCTTGTTCTCCGGCTGCGCGTCGGTCTGCGGGGCTGCGCGTCAAAATTACGATCTCACGGCAGGCGTCGCGTCGATTTCTCCTCTAGACTTCTGTCTGCGGGGCTGCGCGTTGAAATTACGATCTCACGGCAGGCGTCGCGTCGATTTCTCCTCTAGAGGTCGGGCGGCGTTGTCCTTGCGAGGCCGTGCGTCGGATCTTCGATCGTCCCCAGAGCGTCGCATTGATCAGCGTCGGAGTGCGGCGTTTTTCTCGCCGCGAAACAAGCTGTGCATCGAAATTTTCGGCGCACGGAGCGTCCAAGTAAAAGAGAGAAGTCTTTTTGGCCCTGAGACTTCAAGGAACAGGAGGCAAGCTCTATCCAAGCCCTTGGAGAGCACTTTCACAGCCAGACAAGAGTTCAGCAAGGCAGCAGGGCAACAGCAAGGCAGCAGTCCTTTGTAGAAAGCAGACAGGTGAGTCCTTTGAGCAGCCAGGCAGTTCTTCTTGGCAGGATGTAGTTTCTGGTTCAGGTTTCTTCTCCAGCAAGTGTCTGATGAGGTAGGGCAGAGGCCCTGTTTTATACTAAGTTGTGCCTTTGAAGTGGGGGTGACTTCAAAGAGTCTCTAAGAAATGCACCAAGCCCCCTTTCAGTTCAATCCTGTCTGCCAGAGTCCCAGTAGGGGGTGTAGCAGTCCTTTGTGTGAGGGCAGGCCCTCCGCCCTCCCAGCCCAGGAAGACCCATTCAAAATGCAGATGTATGCAAGTGAGGCTGAGTACCCTGTGTTTGGGGTGTGTCTGAGTGAATGCACAAGGAGCTGTCAACTAAACCTAGCCAGACGTGGATTGAAGGGCACAACAAGATTTTAGTGCAAAGAAATGCTCACTTTCTAAAAGTGGCATTTCTAGAATAGTAATATTAAATCCGACTTCACCAGTCAGCAGGATTTTATATTACCATTCTGGCCATACTAAATATGACCTTCCTGCTCCTTTCAGATCAGCAGCTGCCACTTCAACAATGTATGAGAGCAGCCCCAATGTTAGCCTATGAAGGGAGCAGGCCTCACAGTAGTGTAAAAACGAATTTAGGAGTTTTACACTACCAGGACATATAACCACACAAGTACATGTCCTGCCTTTTACCCACACAGCACCCTGCTCTAGGGGTTACCTAGGGCACACATTAGGGGTGACTTATGTATAGAAAAAGGGGAGTTCTAGGCTTGGCAAGTACCTTTAAATGCCAAGTCGAAGTGGCAGTGAAACTGCACACACAGGCCTTGCAATGGCAGGCCTGAGACAAGGTTAAGGGGCTACTGAGGTGGGTGGCACAACCCGTGCTGCAGGCCCACTAGTAGAATTTAATCTACCTGCCCTAGGCACATGTAGTGCACTCTGCCAGGGACTTACAAGTAAATTAAATAGTCAATCATGGATAAACCAATCAGTAGTACAATTTACACAGAGAGCATATGCACTTTAGCACTGGTTAGCAGTGGTAAAGTGCCCAGAGGTCAAAAGCCAACAACAACAGGTCAGAAAAAATAGGAGGAAGGAGGCAAAAAGTTTGGGGATGTCCCTGTCAAAAAGCCAGGTCCAACAACTACTATTTCCCTACAATTGTGTTGCGATTCCGCAAAACTCTTGCAAGAGTAGTTCACAGGCTTCAGGGAGTGAAGCTTGCTGCATGGATACATGCTAGCTCACGAGAGGCTGTCACGTACTGCGCTGGACTTCTCACCTCTGGATTTCGGATTGGCGAATACACCAAGTCTTCTACAGGTCCTGGATACTCCCAGATAAGGGAGACCCCTTCTAGTAGCCATGGTGCCGCTTGACAGGCTACGCCAAAGCAGACCGTACCCTCCAGAAGGAGTCCCGGAGGGAAAAAAAAACAACACTGGGGAAAAAATCTCTAACAGGAACTCCTGAAGGAAAACAAGAAAAAACAGGACTTGACAACAGGAAACCAAAAATAGGCAATATCCAGGGTAAAAGGCAGGAAAAAAGGAACAGGTAAAAATATCCCAAGGCAAAAGCAGGAACAAAGAACAGGCAAAAATCTCCCAAAGCAAAAGCAGGAACAAAGAACAGGCAAAAATCTTCCAAGGCAAAAAAAGCAGGAACAAAGAACAGGAGCGAACAGCACAACCAGAAGGAAGTGTTTGCAACGCAAGGAGGAACAAGACTGACTGACTTATATACTGAGAAAAGGGAAGTGACATCACAGGAAAGGGAAGTAACACCATCTTGGATTGGGAAAAGCCCATAGACCAGTATAGGAAAAAGGAAGTAGTATAAAAGAAAAACAGAGCATGCTGGGACAAAAACACGAAGAAGACAAAATGGACACAACATGGATAGAGACAGGCAAAAGGACCAACAAAAAACCCACCACCAACAACAAAAGAAGAAAAAAGGCTAGAAGTAAGTATAGCGCGACCAGAAGCGAAATATATGCTTCACAGAAAGCATAGGTAAAAAAACGCGGGGAACGGCGCTCCGAATATCAGTAGCGCGTTCCACCCGCGAGGACAGAAAGAGACGCCGCGTCAGAGCGTGGCGTTACAGAGGCCCGCACGACCTGAGATGAAATTATTTAGCCTGCCACAAGGTGTTTTACTATCCCCTGAGTCTGTTACAAGATACACGTGGAAGGTTACTTGGCCTGCCACGAGGTGTTTTACGAACCCATGAGAGTCCTGCAAGATCGTATAGCGGGAAGTAAAAAAAAAAAGGCCCAAGGCTCCACCAATAGTTACCATTCTTATTGCATGGTTGAAGAAATGCTGTGATGTGATTGGGTGCATAACCATGGATAGCTCAGATTGTTCTTGGTGATTTAGAGGAGAAAGAAACCTGGTAGAGTTGTGCTCAGCTGAAGTGACTGAATTTAGAACTAAGACAGACTGATGTCTTCAGCTGTATATAAGAAACTGCTCTAAGTTCAAGTAATTAGAAGTATACTTTATGAACCTTGTAGAGAAGTGTCAGTAAGTGCACTACTATTGGTAAATCTATTCTAAACAAGTTAGTGAGTGAAAAACTGTTTGTAGAAGTGCATGTTTATTAATATAGGTTTTGAGAGGTAGACTTTAGATTGTGGAGAGATATCACCAAATATTGGATGTTGTATAAAAAAATGAAATGTTTATTCTGTATATAGTTGTAAGTAAAAAGGCAGTATTTCTAAAATTCTGTGTCAGGGCCGGAGGTGAGGATTATTCTGTTCTTTCCTCACTACTTTATTACAGCAGCTGGTTAACAAGAACTACATTTCCCATGAACACTGGGAAATTCAACCAACAACAGAAATCAGTATCCAGTCCATCATCGCTGATACTACTTCCTTTTTCTTCGCTATTCCTGCAGCCAAGATAAGTGTCTCTGACCCTGGCCAGATTTTCTAATTTTTCTGTGCTCTGCATGTTTGTTGCGCTGTTTACTGTTTGATGCTTTATTGTTTGTTTCCATTCTGGCATACCTACCGCAGGAACACACGTTCCTCCACGGCCACTTTGGTGTCTAATCTGTGTTGCAGTCCTCAGGGGCTTGTGCAGTGTGTTGCTCTGGCCACTAAAGGGCACTGCTAAAACCGCACTCTCCTCCTTAGCCTCCCAGCCGGTGCGCATCTTTGAAATTGGTCAGTGAAACAGACACATTGTGACCGGCCGGGTGCCCAATTCTGTGCCTTGCCCCCCTCGCCTGGAACACTACGCCCCTCACAAGGATCTGAACGTTTAGCGAGTGCAGTGTAAGGGCACCTTCTTACCCAGACACCGGCCCATGCGTGTATGCCCTCAGTACCATAAAGGGCGCTTTGGTGCCCTAGCAGGTGCTCTCGTCTGAATATAGCTAGACCCCTGGGCCCCACTACTTTGTGGGGAATCCCCCCACCTCTCATACTGCCCTCTATATTCCCTGGTGACCCCAGGCCCTGCATTCCACCCCCTGCACTCCTGTTACCATAGGCCTCACGTTTGACATTGGTGATCCCAGTAAGCTTAAATCCCCATCATGAGTGATGTGGAGGATCTTAAGCAGAAGAAGAAAACATCACTTACCTGCCCATTGATGTGCATTTTTGCAAAATCATGGATGCACCTATTTGGAACGCGGTGAAGCTGTTGTGTGCCCCCCCGGAGCAGAGACTACTACAATATTCAGAACTCTGTGATAAACTCCTCCCCCTGACACCAATTCCCAGTCCAGCTCCTACGAGGACTAGGACAATTGGTCACATTGAATGGCACCCTTTCCCCCACATCCAGACTTCTGAGGACCCTCCTTTCATTCCCCAGGGGATGTCCCACATGCTCGAACCGGAGCAGCTCATTCATCTCCGCTAAGCGGCATCGGCTCCGGCAGACAAGGGAGCGACCTACATCAGGGGTATGCCTCCTTAAGCCCCTGGATAAAGAGGTCTGTAACCGCCTTCGAGCAGAATGCCCTCACCCGTCTCTAGGTGACCCCAGAGATCGATGAAGGCATGGCCACTTTCTTAGGGAGGTTTATTCATGATCCCAAAAAATGGGATTGACAGGTCCTGGTGCACTTTTCAGGACAAGCTGTTGGATGTGGCAGGTCTCCTGACGCATATTTTAGACATGGCAGAAGACTCAAAAGCGTCAGGCACCTGAATCTCCCCAGAAATTCCTTCCTGGTAGGGCCCAGTGGGCCATCATCTTTCTGGGGAACGCTAACTTTGGCATATTGACCGAGAAGGGTAATTCACTTCTCATAAAAATAGACCCCAAACTGGGGGACCTCGAAACCTCAAAAGTGGGTCCTGTTACCCAAGGGGGGCTGTTCGGTGGCCCGTTCATGCGGGAGCTGGGCAAGTTTGTCCAGACATTCACTTTGTTGGACAAGGCATAGACCTCCATAATACAGATATTTATGCCCTGGGTTTTCACCAGGACTGGCCGAGGCAGTGGGTGCTCGGTCGGCCACTCGCAACTACAGCCCGCGGCAGGGACCCTGAACAGAAGCATGGACAATACCAGGACGCATCCAAGTCTGGATCTTTCTACCCTACCACACCCTTATCCAAGTTTAGAGGCGCAAGAGGTGGCCACAGAGGAGGGGGACCCCACGGCTCCTCCCAAAGTGAGTGTCCAATCATTGCTGTTTCATGCATTGGGGGCAAGCTCCCACAGTTTCTTCCCAACTGGGCAGCTCTCACCTCCGATGCTTGGGTGCTCCAGACCATTCAGGGCTTCAGCATCAAATTTTTCGTCTCTCCTATCCAAAGGCAAATTCCAGTCCCTCTGTTTTTTTACACCACAGACAGAGAGCTGGTGGACTCAGAAGTCTCTGAACTACACTGCAAACACGTGATTGTCAAGACAATCCCCCATCCATTGGGTTTCCTCAGCAACCTATTCCTAGTGGATAAGAGGGACAGTGGCCAACATCCAGTTATCAACCTGAGGGAATTCAACTAGGGGCTGGTCTACCCTGCCTTCAAGATGGAAGGAATCCATCTATTGCGGTATCTCCTTCAACTCAACGATTGGATGGTATGTCTCGACCTCAAGGACGCATACTTAACTGTCCTGAATTTCTCCCCCCACCACTATTACCTCCAGTTTCAGTGGAGGGGGCAAACCTTTGAGTTTACGACCCTTCAATTCAGCCTCTTGTCCACCCCATGGTGCTTTACCAAAGTGATGCACCTGGTGGTGCAATTTCCCAGAGCTTGAGGTGTTCACCTGCTCGTCTACCTGGACGATTTCCTCTTGATGGCCCAATCCCACAGGTTCTTCTTTCACACCTCAGAATGGCAGTTTCCCTATTGGAATCTCTGGGCTTCATTGTCAATGAGCAGATGGCTGTCCTCTCACCCACCCAATCTCTGATGTTCTTGGGCTTTGTGGTGGACTCAGTTCGGGTCACTCTCAGCCTTTCCTCGCAGAAAATGAACAAGATCAGGCATGAGTTGGGCTGTCTAGCAGCCAAACCGTCAACTTCCCTCCACCAGATCACAAGGATAGTGGGCCTGTTATTCAACTCGATTCAGGCCATATTCCCGGGTCCTGTTCATTACCACACTCTGCAGCGTCTCAAAGCCATACACCTTCGGAGGGGCCTCACATACTCTCAGGTGGTTCCCTTAACAGATGGCACGTGGCTGGAAATACAGTGGTGGCTTTCTCACATGGAGGCGGTTCTCTCCCCAACCAAGTCATAGAGTCCCATGCCAACAGTTCTGGGTGGGGAGCATGCTGTGGTGCGATCT
The DNA here is from genome assembly GCF_031143425.1 of Pleurodeles waltl. Taxonomy (NCBI): domain Eukaryota; kingdom Metazoa; phylum Chordata; class Amphibia; order Caudata; family Salamandridae; genus Pleurodeles; species Pleurodeles waltl. The sequence goes on from NC_090444.1 coordinate 1,826,370,911, forward strand.
CCACTGGAGGACTATGGTCCGCAGAAGAAAGGGTCATGCACATCAGTTGCCTCGAGCTTCTGGCGGGATCACTCGTAGTCAGATTTTGGACCAAGGACCAGGCAAAATGCTGCATCTTTCTCAAGATGGACAATGTGGCAGCTGTAAGATACGGAAATCACCTGGAGGCATATGCTCCAAGGCACTCTCGGATCCGGACTAGTCCTTCTGGGAATACTTATTCTTGCATCAAGTCTCAAGGACGGCAGAATACCTCTCCAGTGTCACCAACCAGACAGCCAACTGGCACTCCCAACATTTGAGGGACACGGGCCTCTGGCAGCTGCAATCCTCTCTCTTTCAGGCCCTTCAGCCCTGATGGGGCCCATTCTCAGTGGACCTGTTTGCCTTGCGCCTGGATCATCAACTACCCAGGTATTTCAGCAGGCACTCGGACCCCGGAGCAACGGCCACGGATGCATTTCTCCAGGACTGGCTCCCAGAAGAGGGGTACGCCTTTCCCCCATTCGCTATGATAACTCCCCTCTCTGCCCAGGTACAGAAGCAACAGGCAGAGGTGATGCTGATAACTCCGGTCTGGAAATCGCAAGCCTGGTATCCAGTTCTATGGGAACTTTCCTGCGATTTGCCAATCTACCGCTCCATCCTGATCTCCTCTGATGTACTGGCCACATCCACTAGTACTGGAGGGGTCTCTGTCGGTTATGGTGTGGAGGATTACAGGGAATGCTGGAAAGTCCCAGGAATTTTGGGGCAGGCTACAGCACTCCTCTCCAAGGCATGGGCAGGTAATACCATCAAAAGATATCACTCAGCATGGTCTCGATGGCTGGGCTGGTGTCATAGGTGACACCTGGATCCAGAGGGGTCAGATGTTGTCCACATCCTGAATTTTCTAGCTTTGCTAGCTTCGGTAGGGTCTCGCCTATAGATTGATTAACACATTTACATCTGTGATATTGGCAGGACAAACACTAGTGGCAGATCACCCAGTGAGGAAACTTATGAGAGGCATTTGGTTGTCGTTGCCCCCGGATCCTCGGTATTCGGCATTATGGATGTCAATCAGGTTCTCAACCTGTTCCTATTTTGGCCAGCCAACAAATACCTTTCTCGTAAAGAGCTTTCAGCCAAACTTGCCACCCTGCTGTGTCTCATATGCTTCAGAAGGGTATCAGATGTTAGAGCGCTGGATATCACAGGCAGAGTATTAATTCCGGAGAGAGTTATCTTCCACATTTCGAGCCGTACTAAGTTCAATTCATGGGTGGTATCCTACCCTTCCTTTACAGACTCCCTGAAATGATGCGTAGTCAGATGTATTAAATGTTATTAGGCGATGACAGCGGATATCCGCCCCCATGGCGAACGGCAACTCTTCATCGCTCTCAGGAAACCCTTTCGGGCAGTCTCTTCCTCGACTATTGCCAGATGGGTCTGCTGGGCAATGCAAGAAGCTGGCATTGACACTGTTTTTGGTGCTGACTCAGTCAGAGGAGCCATGGTCTCAAAGACATTCTCTTGGGGCTCGCCTTCAGGATATCCTCAGTGCAGCTGACTGGTCCTCAGACTCGACTTTCAAGCGGTTTTATTTTAAACCAGTCCTTAATATGACATCGCTTATGGTGAGGAAGCTTTAAACTAGCATAATCCTTGCCTCCGGTCCTGACATAGAATGAAAAATGTCCTAGCTATCGTAACGGAAAGTTTCAATTCTATTAAGGACACAGAGGGGAAGATTAACCCACCCATTTTGGCACACATTTTTCATGTTTCATTAAGACCGTTTTTATAAGGTCGTTTTCTTTGCTTATCGTGGTTGCAATTTGGATAATCTTGTGTGATATGGTCAGTATGCAAGGCCATTACTGTACATTTCTTTTCAGGATCAGAGGGGTCCAAACAAGACTGACAGAGTTGATTGATCTTCGTCGTTTGCAGATAAAAAGAAGAGGTGGCATCAGCGACAATGGACTTTCTATGGGACAGAAGCTGATGATTGAATACTGACTTTTGGTGTTGGTTGAATTTCCCAGGTGTTCATTAGAAATGTAGTTTTTAATAACTTGCTGCTGAATAAAGTAGTGAAGAAAGACCAGCATAATCCTTGCCTCTGTGTCCTTAATTACATTGACAAAATTATGTTACAATAGCTAGCAAATCTTTCTTTATAAAACAAAGCATCTGCAATCTGTTAATACAAGGCTTAGGGTTTTTATGAACCTTACTGAGCACATATTTCATCCCTATGAGATGCTTGAGTGGAGATATTGCCATTGCCAGAGTAAAACATTGTGCTCACTGTTATGAAAGTTGTGCAAAGAGCAATGTGTTACTTTACACATTGTTATGGAACCATTTTTGAAGGCATGGTATTTAAAACTTAATTGTGGATAAAAAATGCAATGTTTGAGGCTGCAGATTTTTTTTAACAGAAAGGAACCTTACGCTAGTGGTGCAGTACATATAAATATGTGATTGTGTGTGAAAAATGCAGAAACCTTTAGAGAATATAGTGATGGATCATTGTTATAAATTGCTGATCAGTATGTAACTTAATATGTTTTGTTTTATTTTTTTAAGGGAGAAAATGAAAAACAGAAGGACCATGTCACACATTATAGTGAGGAGTGTAACATAAATTGTTTACTTTGAAAGAAAGATGGTAACAGTAACTTTGTGAAAAGTCAGGAAAAAATTTAATTGTTGAACTGATGTTCTTACTGCCTACGGCAAAATGTTTACCCTTGGAGAAGTTTGCTCTGTGTAGCTCTACTCTTCTTGTTTTAGACGACAAAGCAGCAAAAAAGTGCTTTTTCAATATAAGGAAGGGTGTTATCTGTTTGAGCACGGAGTGCTTGGTCAGGCACAGTGTCACCAGGTTCAAAAGATAAGGACACCCGTGAGAAGTTAACAAGCTCTGCACCACTGGTTATTTTAGTCTGAGCAAGTTGCTGAGGTTGGTAGCCCTCAAATGTTGCCACATGCCAGTGGTACTCTTGGTCCATTCCTTGTTCTTGCTGTCCCTGCTGAACTCCTTTTTGTAAATTTTACAAATCACCAAAGATAAGTATTCATTAGTAAAGTGTGCTGTTTTTACTGTTGTTTATGCTGTTACATTTGTTTTTGTTTAATAAAATGTTTCAATATACTAATTATTTTTTTCCTTAATAGCCTTAAACATTTGAAAATTACTAGTCTTCTAATGTTGACATAAAGTGGTGGTTCATTCTTCAAGAACTGTAACTGTTCTCCTGCATGTATGTGTATGTTTAAGGTACTATAGAGATTAGTGCTTCTTCCCACTCTAGCACAAAGAGGTTTATACAAGAGGCATGTTCTGCTAAAGAGGCAAATGCATTATCATAGTATACTACATACTGCTGTCTGGTGGTGGCGATGGCAGTTCTTTTGCACATCTTAGTATAAGTGCTTATGACACTGGAGAGAAGTTTCAGTGCAGAGCTCTGTCTTTATGTACAACATACTACATGTGGCTGTCCCCATAGGGAGTTGTCTGAGAGAAAGGTGCGTATGTCCTTACATTCACGTGTACACTGTTTGTGCAAGACACAGTTGTCAACAGAGAGGATGCTCCATTCTACACTCTACTGATGAGATTCATTATCATGAAGAGAGGTCCGAGAAGGGAAAGCACTGGTATTTTGCACATGTTACTCGGGGAAGATGTCCCAGCTGAGAGGGCAGCGTGCTTTCATATCATAGTCTCTATAGTTGTTATGAAAGATGTACTTATAAGTAGAAAGGTAATTTCAACTGTATACTTTATTTGTACTTCTTTCATAATGGGGAAATGTATGACAGAAAAAATAAGCCACGTTTCACACCATAATTTACACAAGCATTATCCAAGAGACACATCACGGAGAGAGGCCAATCACCCTATACACAATAGTACACAGAGTTATCATTCATGCAACTTGTCTGAGGAAAAAGGGCAGTTTCCCCCTACAGTCTACTATGTATACCTGTTATTATGAGAGGAGGAATGATGAGAGAGATACATTTCTCTCAAACCTTACTAGGGACACCTCATACCCTGGTAAGATGTTTTAGCAGAGATATGACTTCCTTTCTAGACAGTACTACATATCGCTATTGTTTTAAGGAGAGGTATGAGGACAGAGCACAGTTGTTTGCTACACTATAGTGTATACCCAAGTTGTAGTGGAGATAGGTGTTAGTACAGAAGGAAAAATTTCCCTACAAACAATGTAACAAGCAAGGAACATTTATTTGCTTAAAAAAACAGACATCCATATGAACCAATCACAATCCTTCCTTGGGATCCAAATGTGCGATCTTGCAAGCGGATCGTGAGTGCCGAACGGGAAGTACAGCCCCCTATTAGTGTATGCAGAGGATTTTGTGTTTGGCTCTCGCGAGACCTAAACAAAATAATTCATACAATATACATACTGTACTGACTTTATGTTTAAACACTAGCATTCAATAATAGCCGACCAGGTGAAAAAGCACTCTGTACAACAGATTAGAACAAAATGTATAACTCTGCCATCTCACCCGGCTCTCACTAGAGCGATCATACACCTTAGAAATAGATGTAAACACATAGTTACAATATAGGAAAAAATGATCAGTGTGAAATATGAAGTTAATCTACAGATACATACAAAGACTATGAAAACTATGCTCAGAATATATTTCTGTGTATGTGAGTTACAAAAACTTAAAAGTTAAACATTCTCAGCAAAAACAAAATCTCCTTGCTGCAGTGCCTTACGCCAATGTGAAAAGACAGGAATGCACCCTATTTATGCAATACAGTGCATTCCTGTCCTTGCCGCCTTCGCTGGCACACAATTGGCTGTCTAGCACCAATGCAGGCACCATTGCACCATGATGTAAGGGAGTCTGTGTTGCATCCAGGATTGGTTTTGTGCAGGAAGGGGTACCTTCCTGCACAAAAACAATCCTAACAGGCATTTTCCTCTTTCTACATGGAAAAAGGGGGAAAAAAAACAGGAGAAATTAAACTATTTCTCTTCGTTACACCTGCTCCGGGGAGGCGCAAGGTTGTGGCGCTGCCCTAGGTTTACGTGATTAAGTAAATCTGAGGCAGTGCTAAAATCCATGGGTGTTGCTTGGGAAAACCCACCGCAATGCCCAAGAAACTCCTCCCTGGTGCAGAGTAACAAAACCCAGCAACTTGCGCTGCCTTGTCTTACTCCATATCCATGAGGCTATCCAAAGCCATGCAAAGTCGCTTTGCGTGGCCTCATATATATGCTTGAGAGGCTTGCACCGCTCAAGCATGAAACAAAAAGACACTCCGGCAGTGCAAGCTTCTCATAAATATTCCCTTTAGTGTCTATAGATTTTTAAATATATTTAATCACCTGTGAGCAAGGAAACTTTGTTTCTGAAATGTTTTGGGTGTGCTTTGCCCATTAAATCTTCACTTCAACTACGTTATGTGACGGAGACTCATTTACATCTGTGGCGCGATACGACGCTTTGCCCAGCCGGACTAATGTTTTTGATATATATATATATATATATATATATATATATATACACATTACCCACTGGCAGTCACCAGTAGGTAATTACAGTTTGGATCTAGTTTACATAGAAAAAACGTTCTTTGTTTTGCTAGTAACTTTGGCGCCGCTCGACAAATCTTAACAACATTTTAAAAACTAATGCAACAGTCAGTTGAGTTGCTGTCTTGAAAGTTTCGGGTGATCTGTTAAGTTGGGCTGAGAAAAAGGGGGAGTCTTAAAATGCATTTTCCCCCTAGGGATTTTGAACGATTTTGAACATGACTACAGCCCAAACCACTGGATGGAATTACATCAAATTTGGCAGAAAGCTAGCTGTAGGTCCAGAAAGCGTACTTTCTGTGAATTGGTGTAAATCCGTTCAGTAGTTTTTAACATATTATGGAAAAAAGGAATATAGGTATCTAGGGACGTGGATCCAGCTGTCCCTGTGCTGTTGTCTGATTGGCTGTCAACACTTTAACCAGGAAGTGTTGGCAGGCACTTTGGGACTCGGCTTCAGACGAGTCCCATAAAAAAAAATTAAGGAGAAAGAAAAGGGGCCAGGGTAGGCAAACACTGACCCGCTAGCCTTGGCACAGCGGTCCCCCAGGAACCCTACCAGGGCTAAAAAGCATTTTTATTTAAAAATAAATCTTGGAAAATTCCTTGGATGGATCTGCAAAGTTTTCAGTGATTTTTTTTCTTTAAAAAAACATGGTCACCCGCGCTCTTCATTTATTTGGCCCCCGGGTGGGCCAAGTCCCAGGGGCATTAGAAGGTAAAAATAGGTGGGGGGCACACAGGACCCCCACGTAGGGCTTATAGAAGCTTCAGGGACCACCACCTCCCCGGGGCAACCAACGTAATGTATGAGGGAAATTGGCTGCCCCCCCCCCCCCACAGCCCCGGGGACTGCCACCTCCCCGGGGTGGGACAATCAACATAATTTATGGGGGCTGCATGGCCCCCGCGCAGCCCCAGGGATGGCACTTCCCTGGTGCTCAAATAAAATTAATTAGGGAATCCATCGCAGAACCCTGCTGCAAGGATGATCACCTCTCCGGGGCTAAATGAAACAATAGGGGGGGGGGGGCCATGTGGCCCCCTTCATGGAGTCATGATGGCCCTGTGGACTGCCACCCCCCAGGGCCGGCTTCTGGTACCTCTCAAGGTGCCCACCCTCTGGAAGTTGCTGTTTCCTTTTGCTTGATGGAAGCTGACAGCTCCCACCAAGTAAAGGCAAACATAACAACATAACTCCACTTTCAGCAAGCAGGAGCTGTTCAACAGCTCCTGCTTGCTGAAAGCAGAGTTTTCATCTCTTTCCCTTCACGCAAATATGGGTACAGGGAAAAAGATGAATCATTGCTCCCACAAGCAGGGAGCTGCCCTGTTTGCAAGAGCAATGCCAGCTTCCGCAAGAGATGGGAGCCAGCTGGGACCGTGGGGGCCTTCAGATCCCCCCCATAGTCCCCCTAGGTTTACATTGGGTGCCCTAGGAACCCAGTAATATGTGGCTGGGCCCCGAGGAGGTGGTGGTCCCTAGGCCCCCCTTTATAAATATTTTATGAAATAGTCCCAGGGAGGTACTGGCCCCCTGTGGGGAGAGAGGTTCTTGTGGCTCTCCCTTATAAATATTTTATGAAGTAGCCCTGGGAAGGTGGTATTCCCCGGGTCTAGGGGGGGGGGGGATCTGTCAATACCAACATTTGACACAAAACCCCTCTTAATTCCCATCATGACCATGACTTGCCCAATAAGTATCCATAGGCCTATAAAAGCCATTAACAACCCAAAGATTCCTAGGTTCCCATAATTGCTATGATGTGCCCCAAATGCACTAAATAAATCAATCAAATGCATCATTTGCCCTTACGTCATCTTCCTCATAAGTGATGGGATGCCATGATACCCCAGCAAACTTTTTTGTAATTACTTTTAAAAAGTGTGAGCAATCGTAGCATCATCATGACATCCAAAGAATTAGTCTTCTCACATCAGGCCTCCAAATTAACATACATGCGGCAACATAAACAGTTACCATGCAAGGCGGGTGGTTATCATTCTTCACTTTTTTGTTCCTAATGTGAACTTCCCAGCACCACTTATCGGCTGTGTCCACTCCTCTGGTGCACACCACTCCAGCACATCTGACTCAGGACGTGCCTATTGCAACAGCCTACCAAGCCAACACTTATTATCTGGGCCTGTGAGCATTTTCCATGCCATTTCAATTTGACGTTTAAACAGGATTAAGGCGAGCTCAATAAGTCTGTGCAAGTATTTATCCCCCCTCGGTTTTGGGTGGATTCCCAGGAGGTAGGGATTCGGGTGTGGGTGAAAGTATGTGGTCCACAATCATGGCAGTGACCCCCACAATCTCTCTGCAGTACCGCACACTCCAAAGCCATATAAAAAAGCTGGCTTTGTGTATTCTGTACCTGGGGCACTCAAAGAATGCTTAGGGAAACATGTGTTTAATGCGGTGTGGCATGAGATATGTTTGATATACGCAGCTAAACTGTGTAAAACTGAACATGTGGATTACAGGACACTCTTTTGACATGTTAAAACACCTGGGACTATTGCTTGACCATTATTGGTTGTGGGAGGACTGTGGTCCATCTGGCCCCCGCGGTTGCCCTCTCCACAGCGGAGTTTAATGCATTACAGAGGACAATAATGGCATGCTGTGTGCCCCCATATGACAATAATGGAGGCACTATTAGTGATTGGGGTAGCTCTGCATCACCCCGCAAGTGTCCATGAGGTCCCGAAAGGATATAAGGCTCCCCTTGTGATGAAAGCACCCTAGGAGGTCAATCTCCGCTGCCTTCCAGGGTGTTCTCAAGTTGGTGGGACCCCCTCATGGAGGTCTGGTAGTTGCCATATTGGGATGAGCGGGGAGTATGGCAGTTGAGGTCCCTTGCAATCCCACATGATGGTACCAACAAAAGGGTACCACCTTCATCTGATGGGCACAACTCGATTCAGGCGGGCCCTATGGTGCGACAACCATGTATAAATCTTAGTCTCCCCAAGGATCCTACTAATGGTCACCCTGTCCGGACAGACAGCCATGCTCAACCATTGCATCAGCTATTGTAGCTGTGATACCACATAGCATAAGTTGCAGTTTGGGGTGCCTAGTCCCCAATCGAGTTAGAGTCATTGGAGTATGTGGAACGCCACTTGCTTCCTACCTGTGCCCCATATGAGCTCCTTCAGGATACTATCCAGTTCTTGAAAAAAAGACCTAGGAAGGGAAAGTGGTAGTGCCACAAAGTAGTTTGGCAGGCTATTGGGCCACCTTGATTTCGAGTCAACACATTTCCTGTTCTAGGGTGAGCAACTTCTCAGTCAGTACCAGTTAGACTCCCCTCCGCCATTGTAGCAATGCAAAACCCCCACAAGACCACCTTATGGGCATCCCATTCCAGTGCTCTGGACGAGAGCTTCCCTAAAGACGAAGGGTCTAACAAGGCCTCGGTTTGGAGCCTCCAGGTTGGTACCCTGGGGTGCAGTCTTCCTCATCTGAGAGTCAACAGCAAGAGACAGTGATCAGATAAGGTGCATGCCAAGTCCCTGAAATCCGCATGCGTAGTGGATTCGTTACATGTAAAGACATCTAACTTACTGTGGATGGCATAAACCTAACCTACTGTGGATGGCATAAACCGGGGAGTTAAATGAGAACTCTCTGGTAGTGGGATGACCCAGGCACCATCCATACTTCATACAGGCGGGCGTGATCCATCCATACTCGAAAGTGTTGTGAGGTGCGAACACAAGAGGCTCCATGAAGAGGGGTGACAGTATGATCTCAGGGCACATCTGGTACACAAAGTCACCGCCCCATATCCCAAAAAGCTTCGGGTCTTGGAAGATTGACAGCCTGGGAGTGTTGAAGAAGGCTGATTGGTTAAAGTTGGGGACATAAATGCTCACCAACCTGATTGGCAATCCATCCAAATGGCCCTCTGAAATCACTTATCTGCCCTCCTCACCAGTCGTGTGAATCTGTCATGAACTGAACCCCTGAGGCTATCCAGATTAACACACATCTCGTATAGGTTGATTATGTGGTGCCATACACTTGCACTCTCCCCTTTGCACGCACTTTGTGTACCTACCTCTCGGGAGATGTGTTTGTTGTAAGATAGCGATGTGTGTATGGCTGCATATAAGAAAAGCATGTTTCCAATACCTTTTAGCGGGCTGGCCATGACCAGCACGTTCCATGTCATCAGATTATATTGTGGTACAGCATCATGTATTTGAGTGCCCGTGGATTATAGTGTAGTGTAAAGACCATCAGCATGTTCTCCACATTGCCTCCTTATGACCGCAGTAAGGTCCTGCATCTGTCCACTGTGTCTAAGTGATCTGCTCCCATCATTACCATACCTTCACAACTTGTGCGTATGACTCCACATACATAACAAGAAAAAAAGAATCATAACAAACTCAACCCCTCCCAGGCCAGCAAGACCACATGTCTCAGGCCAAACAGCACAAGAAAAAATCCTTACCACTAACAGAAAAAATAACCTTAAAGCAAACCAAGTCCTGTTTGGAAACCATCTGGGGCATGGCACACAACAAGCTGAAGTTCTCCAACTGGCGGGTCCGTTACGATTCCCAGAGCATCCGACCCACACCCAGAATGGCCACCAGTCAGCTCGGTGTGTCCCAAGCAGCAAGCTCCATCCACAGGGCCAAAAGAAGGAGCCAGTGTCTGATTTCTGATCCAGCTGTAGAGTTTGGAAAGGGTTGTACTATGTTGCAGAGCCTCTGCTACTACCTGCACTTGCTCCCTGGTGATTTGCTCCTAGTGGGGAGATTCCCTCTGCGCCTCCTGCACTAGGGTGTCAAGGAAAGCATGCAGCACCTGCTCAAATTTGACGGAGTGGCAGCAGAGGGTGGCTTCCAAATGAGTCAATGCGCCCAAAGTATGATTACGGTGTCAGCAAGTGCATGGAGCCAAAGGGGTCCAGGCAAACAAACGCAAATGATGGACAGAATGTGGAACCAATCACACATTCACCCCCAGTCCAGATCTGAATTTAATCCATAAATTCTTTTGCTCACCATGCCACCCTAGTTTGGACCCAGCCATATATAAATCAGCCTTGACCCTGCTCCCTATGGGAACAGTCCAGCCCGAACTGCTAGGCCAGGTCTTCCCTGGACCGGAAACAAGCATCCAGGGACCGGTTTCAGGGTATCACCCTTCATCAGCCAGGCTAGCTTGAATCCAGTGGCATAGTGAGCCCGGGATCCACATCTGGGCATTCACGGCACACTTAAGGCAACAAAAGCAAACAAACACAAATGATGGACAGAATGCGGAACCAATCAAACATCTACACCCAGTCACAGATCTAGGTTTAATCCATCAATTCTTTTGCTCACCATGCCACACCAGTTTGGACCCAGCCATATACAAATCATTCTTGACCCTGTTCCCCATTGGAACAGTCCAGCCCCAGCTGCCAGGCCAGGTCGTCCCTGGACAGGAAACAAGCATCTTGGGACCAATTTCAGGGTTCTTGCTCTTGTTCTTTTTGCCAATGGGGTCCAGGGTCAGACTTTTAGCAGATTTGGGATTCACTGTCATGTCTCCCTCCGTGTCCTGAGCTTGCAAAAAACTCACAGCTCCTCACAAAGGGTGCCAAAGTCACCTGGCAGAACCTATAGGTGGCCAACTGGGCACTGCTTAGTGGTTAGGTACAGGGGGCTCTTAAGTCCCTAATATAGGGCTGAGTGATCAATATTAACACTACCTCTGAGTGTGGGGTTCGGGGCAAGCAGCAGACGATGGGCAGGAGGTGACTGAACCACTGAATTTGAAGAGGTACCAACAGTAAGCATAGCAAGGTACAACCAGCAAGCCTCCGATTGTCTCCAGGATGCCTCCTCTCCTCTGGTAATCTCTATGCACACCTCAACTGGGAAGGCCGAACATCCAGGGTCAGCTTCTGCCATCCCCCCGATTGTTGGCTTCTTTGGAAGTCCCTCATAGGAATTTCACTGGACTCTTAGGGATCATCTCAGAGCACAGCTTAAGTTACTATGGGGGTTATTCTAACTTTGGAGGAGGTGTTAATCCGTCCCAAAAGTGACGGAAAAGTGACGGATTTACCACCAGCCGTATTACGAGTCCATTATATCCTATGGAACTCGTAATACGGCTGGTGGTATATCCGTCACTTTACCGTCACTTTTGGGACGGATTAACACTCCTCCAAAGTTAGAATAACCCCCTATGTCTGGTGCAGCTCACGGCCCTGGTTGCAGACCCATGTAATTCACTGTGGGCAAAGGCTGTCACCTCAGCATTATAGCGTTCTACAGGTCTCTTCTCCTCCTTGGGGCACCAGTGCACACAAATGCACCAGTGGGTCTCCATCTGGCAACACCCCCTTGATGCAGCTATCATCGTGGATCCACTACCAACAGGGACCTCCTCCCCGGCACAGGCTGCGGCGGTGCACGGCTGGGCCCATCCAGTGCACAGAAGTCCGCTCAGTGTACCTCGAGTCTCACGTACTATGGTGTTGCTTCTCACTGGGTCTCTGGGTCATTCTGGTGAGCAACTCAGTTCCGCCATACAGCTACAGTCCGTCGATCTCCAGCATTGCAGGGTCTCACAGCGGAGTCCTCCACAGCAGCAGCCACGAAAGCCCTTGACCTCGGGCGGCTGCAGTTTTTTGTCCGAAGGTGTGAGAGGAGTCCCCCACGTAGTACAGGGTGATTCCGGGCCAGATCATGCCACTGAAGCAGGATACTTAGCGGGCCCAAGACAGAGCTCACGAAAGCATGTCTTATTTGGCTGGCATATTTGCCATACTCCAGCAAACCTGCTAGAGTCAGTAGGTGCCAAAATTGTCTACTCATTTGGCAAGCAATGTCAGAAAATAACCTGGAGTCTCTCAATAGGCTAGTAAATGTCTTGATCTGCTATGGGTGTCACCATAGGTCATGCCAAGATGTGCCTGAGATGTCCACCATAGGCCATTCAATACCATGATTTGTCCAGTGTATCTCCCCATAGACCCATCAATGCCATTATGAATCCAATGTGTTCACTCAGAGGTCATTAATTATAATCCTCCCCAATTGCATAAGGATAGGCCATTTAGTTCTCCACTTGCCCAGGAGCCCTCCATAGGCCAAACAATGTTATGATGTGCCCCAGTCATTCCCTGATAAACAACTCAATGCTATGATGTATCATGGACAAAACAGAGCCCTTAATATCATTGCATGCCAATAGTTAATGAACTGCTGTACTTTCTAGATACTTTCAAGAAAGATGGAAATACTTTTCCATAGCTATACAGATTTTGGTAAACTGCCTCATTTTTTTCTATACATGACAAAAAGATAAATTCGCTATATTTGATGATAAAACACAGAACAAAGACAAAGTGTGGTCTACACAATATGGCTGCATTTTTATTTTCAAAGGGCTTTGGTTGACCAATTATATTGTGTTTCGTGATCGTCATGTACCGCAGTATGCCAAGCATCATCAGCCAATGTGGAAAAAAGAGAATTTCTGCAAAGTTTCCGTGAGATTCATCAAATGTTCACAAAGCTATTAGCAAGCAAAAATGGGATGAATTCCTATCTCTTGAGAATCCTAACTATAACTGCAGTGTGGCTACTGCTACGCTGTAACATAAATATATTCAATTTAAAAAAAAGTAAAAACACAGAACAAATAGAAAGTGTGGTCTAAACAAGATAGCTGTCTTTTCATTTTTCAAGGACATTGATTAACCAATAATATAGTGTTTTGTTTATAGCCATGTACTGTGATGTCTGGCTAAGGTACTACTGTATACCACGGCCCACTACATCACTACATTTTTGCTTCTTATAAACCCTAGATCCAATTAAGATCAGATTACAAAAGAGACCCTTTCCACACCCTCATTTATATTCCTGTAAAATTTCCTGTAAAATTTCATGTAAATCCGTTCAGCCATTTTGTTGCTACATCTGAGTAAATAGTCAATGGAAAATGAATTGGTGGACAAACTGGTTTTGAGATCCCTCTTAATTACCACAAAACTGTGCATCATCAGTCAGGAACAGGTCTTCAAAATGTTATGGAGCTTTGTCAAACGGTGGCCCAGAGCAGGCGTTAAAAGGGGGCAGACCATTATCTATAAGGGGCCCCTATGTATTCTGCAGGAGCAGCGCCAACATTTTGACCCTACTCCTGCAGAGTACATCAATAGAGTAAAAAGAAATTATGGTGCACCTTATCTTAAACACAGCGCACACATGGTGGCGGTAGAGGGGCGCTATGGGGAGCAAGGAAAGTGGCGTTGCACTACCTGCAACAGCACTTTTCTCAAATCTGCCCTTAAGTATTTTGAAAATACGTTAGCAAATTAATATTTACTTTAGTCTTCGGAACCACAAACCTCAGTTTAGGGCACAGGTTTTTTTTTTTTTTTTTACACTTGATATTTTTTAACAAGTGTAACCTGGCATGAATCCCAATTACTGACTTTTTCATAAGGTTTTTATTATCCTTATGCTTTTGCGCTATTTTCACTCACAAGAAACTGATTTGAGATAAGAATGTCTTGCTAGAAGTGTGAACCTGGTCGTATATCGGTGCCCCCTGCAGTGAGCAAGAAACGTCCACCAGGTGAATTTAGAAACGGTGTTCAAACACATTTAGCAGACATGTTGTATGACTTTTGTATGTAAGAGAGTAACTTGTCATGCAGATGACTGTTAGGTGTGTGCAAAATTCGCAAATTTGCTTTTGCGTAATTATGTCAATTGTGGCGATATTACGTGAAATTAAACCAGATTAAAATCTTGCATTTAGTGGTACAATTTTTCCCTTTTAAATGAAAATTTAAATTTAAATTTCCATTTTAGGTTTCACGTTACAAAAATACTGCTAAAGATACAAATACCACGAATGACAGCCGCTTGCGTTCTGGTCATTCACATTGCTCCTGCAATATAATGGCATAATTTTGCAAACTTCGCATAAAAGAAACGTAAACAAGAACTTCCCAAAATTATGCAAATTACACCAACGTAACTGAAATTTCACCCAGGCCTAATGCCCACCCATAATACACATGGAAAATGTTTTGAAGTTCTGTCCACCTCTGCTTTGTTTCAAAGTGGGTAAATACACACGTGTGTGTGTTTCTGGCTGCGTGTGTGTAGTTTGTGAGAACGTGTGTGTGTAGCGGGTCAGGGTTTCGGAGTTCTGGTGTTATATAACACAGAAGCATTGACGCTCCTACACATATGCACACACTGACACACACTTGCTGTAAAAACAATCCTGCCAGAGACTCCAGCTTAAAAGGGTCTTTTGATAACACTAGAAAAGACACCATGCTGTGCGATCTCAAATAACATAATTAGAAGTCATATCATCATGAGTACTTTCATTACATTGATAATGAACTTACATTAAGGCAGAATGAAACAAATCAAAACCACTTACATTTCAATCCTCAAAGAAATTAAACTTTAATTCATTTATCGTGTTTTTGAAAAAATAGGCGTGAAAAATTGGGCCTTTTCGAAATCTATATAGTGGAATAATATGGGCCCAGCTATTATTACAGGCTACACGCTGTACCTTAATTACACATTGCCTTAAGAGCAAGGAGATGGAATTACAGCAATGCTGCAATTAGAAACCATAGCTGAAATTAATGGCTGGCTTTGTTAACTTAGTTTATGTGAGGGTGTTTCAGACAGGCGTGGCTCCTCTGTTTGGGCGGAGAAGCTTTGAACCCCCCACCCCCACCCCAGCCAGCAGCAACCGCTGCCAATCCTTTTACATGAAAAGGATAATAAACTCTGTTTATTATCCTTTCTATGTGAAAGTGGCAGGGCACTGGGGGTGACAAGCTGAGGGGAGTGCACTGTGCACTCCCCCCAGAGCGCATGTGTGTTTGGACGGCCCTCTGGGGCTGGCCAAACACACATGCGCACAGGGCTCTCTCCAGCCCAGCAACACGGTTGCTGGGCTGGAGAGAGCCTGCACAGAGTCCCAGTCTGCCTGGGAGCGCCCTGGCTGGGCGCTTCTAGCCATTCTTGACGCTGCTCTGAGCAGCGTCAGGATTGGGCGCAGAGCAGGATTGGAGCCTGGGCCTGCAGCAGCGACAGGAGAAGAGCGGCGCGGGAGCAAAGCAGGTAAGTGATTATGCCACCTCCCCGCGCCCCAGCACCCCGACAATGCCACACAAGCCGCTCCTGGTTTCAGATAGCACAGACCTAGCTCCAAGGAACACTGAAGCACTTTATAGAAAGTATTTCAATTGCAGCTGGTGAATCTCAACTAAGAAATGCTGTACAAAGAACAGGTGTATATGTATTAGCTCACAAGCTGAGAGAGAAAAAGAGAACAAGAGCGAGAGAGAGAGGGAGAGAGAGTGTGTGTGTGTGGATGTATAGTTCACACTGTGAGGACCGCTTCGGTCCTCAAAGTGTGATAAACACCCTCAGTTCCAATCACTATGCTTGTGAGGACCAATGCATTAGGAGGACCGGTCTCTGTAGTGTGTTTAGGTAGCTTCGAGCAGGTACATCAAAAAACTAAAAGTGCAGTTATATTTGCCTCATCCGCTTTATACCCTTCCCCTCAAAGCGCGTGTGGAGTTAGAAGAGTAAATACACACTTCATTACGGTCAGTGGCTGGTCCTCAAAATTATAGGTATGTCATGTTGTGTGTGTGTGTCCATCCATCCGTCCAGCGGGGTATGGTGGAGACATTCACAATTGCCTTCTTTACTAGATAGGCAGTGGGTGTAGGACATGGCCCCACCAAACATTATGGTCATTATAAGGTATGGAATTGTGTGGCACCGCTTCCTGCGCATTGCAGGATCTGCTGACCAGGTAGCTCTAGTCCCAAAGATAGAAGGTAAGATTAAATTCATACCGACAATACGTGATGAGCAATACAATTTGTGCGTAGTGTGTGCATGATTGTGGGTGGGCGCACTTGTATTCTGGTGCTAGGATAGAGAATGTGTCCCACAGCTCTCTTGCACAGTATTGTAAACTGTGCTGCAAAGACCAGGGAGGTAATGTTTCACACTCACAGTGTGTTTTACAACAAAAGGCCGCGTAGAGACTAGATTGTTTTGCAGGTCCTTCACTGTGAAGATGGATAGGGAACCAGAGCAGGAGCATTCAGGGAGTGGAGGAGGCGGGTAAGTTAAAAAATTCTACACATAGACACATATATATGTCTGCACGTTTATGTGATTGTGTAAGCCTGTGAGTAGCATGTCTGCACCTCCATGTGTGTGTGCATTTATGCATTTTTGTGGTTGTCTATCTGTTTGTTTAATAGTGTGTAAGTGTGCCTGGCATTGTGTCCTCAGGCCTGGCAGCAACCACCTTGGAATGTTGGGCCACTAAAGGCATGGGCTGACTCTATCAAATGATGGCTGCCTTACATGATGGTGTGCACCTAAAGACAGTGATGGCCATTCAGTTATATTGTGGGAATCCTAGACATGAAGGTGGCCACTTCCTGCATACGTCTGGCCTTTACATAATGCAGAATCTTGGGAGTATTCTTGGCACAAGCGTGTCCATCCACAGCATTTCCCAACCGTGACATGACAGTGGCTAATAAGTGTTTTCATATTTGGTATGGTACTGCCCACCACTGATATCATGTAGGCAAATCATTACAGATTGTATGCACACTTGAAATAACCTTGACCCTGGCATATGTGGTCATTCTTGGCTATCTGTGGCCATTCTTGACACAGTATTGTTCAATCCTGGAATATTTCTAGTCATCCTTGGTATCTTGTAACCTCCTTTAAGGAGACACCCAGGTCATAATTCTGGCCTTTCTACATCGTTTCCCCAATTATATTGAGACCATGTAGCCTAATTGTGAAAATCCCCAGTACTGAAAGGGCATCCTTGAGTAACATTTACATGACACATATGACCTATCACTTTTACGGTTCAATAGTTTCTACTGCAGACAGCACACTCACCACCTCTCATTGGCTGATGCTCAGCCCCTAGGGTAAAGTGAAAGATAAAGAAAAAATGTGTGTTCTAAAAAGCTTAAATGGTCTAGTTGCTATCTTCCCAGAGCCACCCTTGACTTATTAATGAGATTGGAGAAGGGTGTCTCCGAACCCTGCTACAGAGAACAGTGCAATGACAAAAAGCAGCAGGGGTCGAAAATTAAAATTGCAAAGGTAGTTAGAAGAAATAGAAAAATAGATTCACTTAAGATTCCTATCAACTACGAAGGTAGGAAATACATCATGACTTTACTCGTTGTAAGGCTAGAGAGGGTGTTAGCGAAACTGCACCACTTGGTACCTTGGAAACTGTGGACTCCATCACTGCACCAGATTATCCCCTTCTTCAAGTGAAGGAAAGATAACAAGGATAACAACAAGTCTGGAAGAGCAAGCAGTTTAGGCAGCTATTCAAGGATGGAGAGAAGCCTCATCGAAAGATCAGAGGGACCAGTATCTAGGATTTTGGGGAGATGGTGAATCAAAGTTAAAGCTCCGAATTCCTCCAGAGAAAGAAATTAGAACTAGGTTAAGATTGAGACACTGTGGAACACCCCCCTCCCTAATCGTAAAATGATTCCTTCGCAATTGATGGAAGATGGGTGTTTGGTACTTTTTAAGATGTTAGTAGGGAGCAAGGATTTATACAGCCAGCCTCCACCCAACAGAAAGCCAACTGGTACAACTCCTAGGAGACTGAAACGTTGAAAGCTATTGAAGAGCATTTGCCCTTATGGATAGTACAGCAGGGTAATCTAACCATGGAAAACAAACTAGAAGCTCAGATGTATGGCCAGTGAAACAAATAATTATAGCTCAATTAGCAAATAGACAACATATTTGAAAGAATAGCTTTACACATTTTCCTCCTTCTGATACCCATTTGGAAGATGACAGGCCCAATTAATTCCAAACATTACAACCAGTTCAAAGTATAACTAATGGGTAAAATGTAGAAGAATTCGAAGGACATTTTCAAACTTAACACCTGCAGATTGTTAAGTACCCCAACATATTTTGTAGTCAAATTATGGAATCCCCTATGAAGCAGGAAGGACTGTCTTTGGAATTTACGAACCCAGATAAAGACTTAGGTATGACTCTCAGAGCTTCCCGAGTTGATTTGAAAGACCTTTCAGGGGCTAAGGTCTATAAAGGAACTTCTTAAGAGGCCTCAATTAGAGAGATGGAAAAAGACAATCCAATACGCTTCTGCTTCATGAAGCAAAGCTTTAGAGGGCTTCAAGACACTCTTACGGTCCTTGACAAAAAGCTGAAAGGTTTTAAGACACAATTGGTTGATTCAGAAAAAAAGCAGAAATACATTAGAATTTAAGAACAAGAACTGAGCAAAGTAAGACTGATAGGAAAGTGATGAATGGTAAATTTGAAGAACTACTGCTGATGCAAGAATTTAAGATTTATGGGAATAACCAAAGGCTAGTAATCAGGAAAAGATGTAAAATTGTTTATGGTCGATAAGATTAGGACCACTTTACTTCTTAACTATGATACAAAAGACTGGAAGAATGAGGAACAAAAAATGTACCAGCAAATCGCCCCACTTGAATATCAAATCCCAGGTTTATTTTAATTTGCTTTAATGAAGTAGTTTGGAACTCTCTTAAACAAGTGGGATAGATTATATCTAATCCCGTTTGGTCAGATGCCCACAATAATAATAGCAATTGTCATGAAATTCATTTTTGTGCTTTGAGCTGTTTCTGATACTTTAGACCGCTATTGTACCAAGAAAGCACTGGTGGAGCTCAAATTAAATTGATCTAATCTTCAACAGTGTCCTGAAAAAGCTATGTTGTTCATTGCTTATGAAGGATGGGCCCTTCTTGGTTTAATGCTATGCTACTAGGCAATGCAACAGAAGAGAATTAGATTTGTCTTGCTGTCAAGCTAGTACATCCCTCTTGGACCATCAATAGAGTGATAACAACACCGTGCTATTCAAAAGGTTCCTTTGTTAAATTTTTTAAGCTTAATTCTATCACAAATTTAAATGTAAGGTTTTACTGGAATGGGGAACTCTGAATAGAAAGGGGATAGATGTTCTCAAACTGACTGTATGATTAGTAATGAATTAGAAAAAAAACAGATAGCTTCATCTCTTCTTTGCTTCATGTAGGGTTTTTGCAGATGTGTGTCCCAATGAGAGGATCTGAACTATAAACTAGCTTCAATAGATATTAAAGGCTTTTCATAGCTAAAATACTCCAATTGAAAAGAAAGGAACAACCGCTCGATACTAAGGGCTGGTATGCAAAGGGTATAAAATAGGGGAGAGCCCTGTTTGATCTTCACAGTAGAAAGAAATTCCTGTTGATGATGTGTTTTAATCTTCTTGATGCCGTTGAGATAAAGTGGAACAGGCACAATAAGCAAGAGATAGAAATATGCCTCCCCCAGGAGGTAAGCATTTTGCAGAGTCATGCACTTTTCTACACCCTAAGCCGCAATTTGAAAAAATATTTATTTAATTCTCTCCTAATTCTCGTATTCTCCAGACACACCAACCAAGATTAGGGCTGCTGTTCAAAGCTGTCCTACATCTAAAACCCCACTTGATGATCAAAGGTATATGTTGGTGTCCACTGAACTTCTATCAGTCTTCTGGGGTAAGATGATTGATGCAATAGAATTTCTACTAAATTGAAGAATTAAGATATATATGCCTTGCTTTTTTTGTGAGGATTGAAAATATTTATAACACTATGACTAGGGCAAAGTTGATTTATTTCAGTATTCTTATTGCCAGAACGCAGATGATATTTTGTATAATGGACATGCTACTATCACATACACACACATACAAACATATATATATAAATTCTCTTAAAAAACAAAGGTTATAGGAACATTATAGTTAGGCTCACATTTTAAATGTACAAAACCATAGAAATTGACCTGTTAGCGTTATCTCAAGTAACTACAACTCGAGCACTACGGTAATTATAACTCGCACCCCCGCCATGCACATTTTCTTTTACTGCAAAATTTGCATTGATATTATCAATGACGTTATCAAAGAAGTCATGATTCTGTAATTTGTGGGTTAATTAGCAGTTATAGTTACCTTAGGACACAAGTTACAGTTTTTTTTTTTTTCATGGATTTCTATGTTTTTTTAGCGTATCATAATTTTCATTACTATACCTTAATCCAGGGGTCCTCAAACTACAGCCCGCGGGCCGGATCCAGCCTACCAGGGTCATAAACCCCAGGAGCCTTGTCAGCACGACGGGTCCCTTTAAAAAATTGCAGCCGCAAGGTAATGGGAGGAAGTGACAGCCGGTCACTTCCTCCCAGCTCTCTTTGCACGGGAGGGGCCCGGCCCCTTTAAAAAATTGCAGCCGCAAGCAAGGTAATGGGAGGAAGTGACGGCCGGTCACTTCCTCCCAGCTCCCTCCTGGCGGGAGGGGCCCGGTCAGCGCTGCTGCATAGCGCGACCGGGCCCATGAAAAAAATGCAGGCCCAAGGGATTGGGAGGAAGTGACGGCTGGTAAATTCCTCCCAGCTCCCTCTGTGCAGGAGGGAAGAGACAAGACTTTGCTTGTCTATGGGCCGGTCAGCGCTGCTGCGTAGCGCGACCGGGCCCATTAAAAATGCGGGCCAAAGGTAATGGGAGGAAGTGATGGCCGGTCACTTCCTCCCCGCTCCCTCCGCACAGAAGGGAAGATACATGCCTTTGCTTGTCTAGGGGCCCAGTTAGCGCTGCTGCATAGCACGACCGGGCCCATTAAAAAAATGCAGGCCCGAGGAAGGTAATGGGAGGAAATGACAGGCGGTCACTTCCTCCCAGCTCCCTCCACGTGGGAGGGAAGAGACAAGCCACGAGGACAGGAGAGCCACGCCGACTTCCATGAGCCACAGCCACCCTCCTGCAAAAAAAAAAGATAAGAAAAATTAGCTGTGTGCATATGCATGTATGTTAGTATGTATGTATATGTATGTATGCCAGAATGTATGTCTGTATCTGTAGGTATGTCTGTCTGTATGTATTTGTATGTCAGTATGCATATGTCTGCCTGTGTGTATGTATGTATGTGTATGTATGTCAGTATGTATGTCTGTGTGTATGTATGTCAGTATGTCTGGGTATGTGTATGTATGTCAGTATGTGTATGTGTATGTCTGTTTGTCAATATTAATTGCATCCAGAAAAATCCATTGCCACAAGTTTGTTCCCAATAATTGGGCATAACACAAATGTTGATGTTTACTGTATGTTTGATGTATTTTGCATTAATTGGATCCCACTGCCCACCCTCCATCCATTAGTGCTTCCTGTGAACATAGGAAGCTTGTCCACTATTAGAGGCTTCTTTGGCAAGCAAGCTAGGACAGTGATGAAGCATGACACCCGAGGGGGGGGGGGGGGCCTTCTTTACAAATTATTGTGATAAGTGCCTGCTAGTGAGAGCTTGTGTGTGTGTGTGTGTGTGTGTCTGCTAGTGAATGAGCTTGTGTGTGTGCCTGCTAGTGAATGAGATTGTGTGTGTGTCTGCTTGTGAGTGAGCTTGTGTGCATGTGTGTTTGCGCCTGCTAGTGAATGAGCTTGTGTGTGTGTGTCCGCTAGTGAGTGAGCTTGTGTGTGTGTGTGTGTTTGTGTACCTGCTAGTAAGTGAGCTTGTGCGTTACTGCTGAGCGCTGACCATTTGCATTACTGCTGAGCGCTGTCATTTTTTATTTTTGTTCAGTCAATATTGCTGGTATATTGTTTTTGTAGCTGTGTATTTTTTGGTATTTTACTAATAGCAATTTTTAATCCCTAGGAAATCATTATGTCAACAAAAAGAAAAATTGACTCTGAATGCAGGGTATTCAAAGAACAGTGGATTTAGGATTACCTTTTAACGCAGTTCAAAGAAAGAGCTGTTTGTCTAATATGCCAGAATTTTGTGTCTGTGTTCAAGGAATACAATTTGCGTCCACACTATGAAACTCAACATAAAGATCAATATGATTGTTTGGTCGGACAAGTGAGAAAAGATAAAATATTAAAACTGAAAAATTGATTGACAACTCAGCAACATACTTTTGTGAAGCAAAAGCAGCTAAATATATCATCATTGCGAGCAAGTTTTCAAGTTGCCAAGCTCATAGCGTTCACTGGCAGACCATTCGTAGAGGGAGAATTTGTTAAAGAATGCCTTCTTTCTGTTGCCAAAGAGATGTTCCAGAAAAGGCTGATTTAATTAGTACAGTGAGTCTTTCAGGACCTACAATTACACGAAGGATTGAAGAAATGGGGGAAAATTTGCATCTGCATTTGCAAAACTCCTAAAAAAAACTTTGCTATTTTTTATTGGCACTTGACGTGACTCTGCACAACTTCTAATTTTCATTCGTGGGACAAATGATTATTTCGAAGTCACAGAGGAGCTTGCTGCACTAAAAAGCATCAAAGGAACAACAACAGGAGAGGATATCTATGAAAAAGTTACCAAACTGTGAATGATTTGGAGCTGGACTGGGCTAAACTAGCCAGTGTGACAACTGATGGTGCTCCTAGCATGTGGTGGGGTCTATGAAAGGAGTGGCTGCATGCATTAAGGAAGAGATGGACAAACACAGCCATTCACATCCAATAGCCATACACTGCCTCATCCACCAACAAGCACTGTGTTGTAAATCACTGAAGTTGGACTCTGTCATGAAAATTGTGGTATCTTGTGTTAACTTTATTAGAGCTCATGCACTAAACCACAGACAGTTTTAGGAATTTCTGTCTGAGCTAAATGTTGCCTATGGAGATATTCTGTACCACACAGAGGTCCGTTGGCTGAGTCGAGGGAGAGTTTTGAAACGTTTTTATGACTTACTTCCACAGGTTTCTGATTTTATGCTCTTCAAAAAACAAAGAAGTACCAGAGCTCAAAGATGTAAAATGGAAATGGCACCTTGCCTTTCTGACAGCTATAACAGAGCTACTCAACAATATTCAACTTCAAGGAAAGGGGAAGCTCATCTGTGATATGCATTCACATGTGAAAGCATTTCATGTTAAATTAGACCTCCTCATTAAACAAGTGAAGGAGGAAAACATCTGCCATCTCCCCACCACTCAAAACCTGTTGGCGGAAAAACCAGCAGTTGCATTCCCAAACAAAACATGTGGATTTACTAGAAATGTTGTAAAAGGAGTTTCAAATTAGATTTAAAGAGCTTCATCTCCATGAAAAGGACATACAGCTTTTCCGGAACCCATTTTCTGTTGACATTGAAGTTGTTGATCCGATTTACCAAATGTAATTGGCCGAACTACAGAACTGTGACTCTCTGAAAGAAACATTAAAATCAAGCGACCTTACTAATTTCGATGCATCTCTCCCCTCTGGGAAATATCTTAATCTCAGAAACCATGCACTCAAAATTGCAACCATCTCTAGCAGCACCTATATCTGTGAACATACTTTTTTCCGAATGAAACATCTGAAATCTCCAACCAGATCCAGACTAACTGATGAGCACTTGCATCACTTGCTACGACTAGCAGTGACAAATATGGAACCAGATATTGACCATCTCATTAGCCAAAAGCAGGCCCATACTTCCCATTGAAATAGGTCTATATTGATTAAAATTGTTCTTCATTGCATTGTTTCTCTTGCTTTTTGTGCACTATAAATAAAATATTTGTAGTGTGCATAGGAATTTGTTCATATTTCTTTTCAAACTATAGTCCAGCACCCGACAGTGTCTGAGGGACAGTGAACTGTCCCCCTGTTTAAAAAGTTTGAGGACCCCTGCCTTAATCTAATGACCGCAGTGCATGGCCTTTGGCCGTGCACAGCTGGGGTTGGCCGCAGAGCCTGGCCTGCGTACAGACCCTGCAGCCAACCCCAATAACCACCTAACCCCACAGCCTTTGGCAGTGTGCAGCGGGGGTTGTCCACAGGGCCTGGCCTGTGGCCAATCCCTGCAGCCAACCCCTATAACCACCAAATCCTGCGCTATGCATGGCCTTTGGCTGAGCACAGCAGGGGTTGGCCGGAGGGCCTGGCCAGTGGCCAGTCCCTACAGCCAACCCCTATAAAAACCCAACCCCACATGACCTCAGGCCCATATCAGCGCTGGGGACCCCATCCCCCAGGGCCCAGCATGAATATATTACAATTTTGTTTATGGGGTGTAGCGTGGCCCCCCCAGGCCTGGCCTAAACATTACATTTTTGGGGGGGAGGGTGTCTGGGTGGCCTCCCTCCCCAGGCCAACCTCACTTCAGAGACCCCATCCCCCAGAGCCCAGTATAAACATTAATTTTTTGGGTGGGTGGGAGTGTGGGTAGGGTGCTGCCCCCCTCCCCAGGCCGATCCCAGCCCAAGGGACCCCATCCTCAAGGCCTGGCCTAATGTTTTTGTTTTTTTGGGGAGGGGGCCTTGTGGCCCTCCTCCCTGGACCGATCTGGGCCCCAGGGACCCATTCCCCAGGGTGCAGCCTAAATATTTATTTTTTTGCGTGGGTGGCATGGCCCCCTCCCCAGGGGCATAGCCATGTGACCTGGGTGCCCGCCAACAACAATGATCGTGGGGGAAGCCTGAAGGCACCAAAAGGCCCCAACTGGCTCCTCACCTTCTGTGGGAATTCAGCATTGCTGTCACAGAGAGGTAGCTACTAGATCAGCTCCCTGTCTGTGAGAACCATTGTTTCCTCTGTCTCCCACCCTGCATCTTTGCAGGAACAGGGACTGAGAAAACCTCTGCTCCGATGAAGGGAGAGCTTCTGACAGCTCTCCCTTCATCGAAGCAGAGTGTTTGCTGTGACTTGGCATAAGCTGTCAAATCTGCTACCAAGCCACAGCAAACAGCTATGTCCCTGGGTTGCGTACCAGACAGGACCGCCAGCAGTAGCCCCGCTGCCAAGGAGGCGACCGCCAGCAGCCCCGCTGCCACAGACAGGACCGCCAGCAGCAGCCCCGCTGCCCAGGAGGCGACCGCCAGCAGCCCCGCTGCCACAGACAGGACCGCCAGGAGCAGCCCTGCTGCCCAGGAAGCGACCGGCATCAGCCCCGCAGGCCAGGTCAAGACCGCCACCAGCTGAACCGCTGCCAAGGACACCGCCGCCAGCAGCCCCGCAGGCCAGGACAAGACCGCCACCAGCTGAACCGCTGCCAAGGACACCTCCGCCACAAGCACAGCAGGCCAGGACAAGACCGCCACCAGCACCGCTGAACAGGAGAAGACCGCCACAAGCACCGCTGCCAAGGAGACCGCCGCCACCAGCACCGCTGAACAGGACAAGACCGCCACAAGCACCGCTGAACAGGACACCGCCGCCACCAGCACCGCAGGCCAATGAGCACCAAAAGCTCTGACGCTACTGAGACCGCCACGAGCAGGATGAAGCACTCTGGGCACAAAGCCCCCACCAGAACCAGTGGAGAAGAGCATCCACTACCTCTGTCCTTGGCAGGATGAAGCACTCTGGGCACAAACCCCACTCCAGAACCAGTGGAGAAGAGCATCCACTACCCCTGTCCTTGGCAGGATGAAGCACTCTGGGCACAAAGCCCCCTCCAGAACCAGTGGAGAATGTTATCCACTTGAGAGACTGTGGCTTTGTACTCCCCAGGATTGAACAGTGGGCAACCCACCCACTGTAGAGACTTGTGAGACTGTTGCTTTGCACTCCCCAGGATTGAACAGTGGGCAAAGTACCCACTGTAGAGACTTGTGGCATGGATCCCCCTCGTGGATCTGGCGTTGTGCACTCAACCGGCTGAGTTGCCCCCCCCTTCCCTTCCCCCTGAGGTGCCTGTTTTATTTTCAACCGATGCCCCTGCAGTGTTCTCTCCGTCTTGTTCGGGTATTGAGTGTGGGCCTCGCCCATGCCTTTTGGGCCCAGTGATCCACGGACTATGATGGTGGAATTCCTTGGACTTGTGTTCTTGGTGTATATAATTGTATATAGTATAAATGTATATATTTGTAAATATTTTTGATGTAGGTAATTGAATATATCATAATTATTCGACTCATTTCCTTTTGTCCTTGCATTCTTCCAGGGGGGGGTTGGGGTTTGTAACTGTTACGTGTCAATATATATTAGCGTGTGTGTTGTAGTGGGTGAGGGTGGGGGTGGGGGTGTTGCGTGTGTGTGTCACTGTTTTTTCCCTCCTCCCTCCCCTGTGTTGTAGGTGCAGTACTTACCGTTGTCTTCGCCGCCGGCGTTCGTGCTCCTGGTAGAGGAGCAGGAAGATAAAGGCTGGCAGAATCTGGAGCTCGGGTTCCATGGCGTCCTGATTCCTCGTGGGGTGTGTAGAGGTGAGCGTTTTCCTTTCGAAGTCCTGTTTCCGCCGTGTTTTTGTTCGCGGTGAATCCGCCCCGGAAAAGGGGGCGGATTAGTGGGTTGTAATAGTGTGGGCGGTACATTGTCCTCAGCCTGTCTATTGGCGGTTACCGCTGCGGTATTTGTTTGTACCGCCGTGGTGGTCGGAGTGTTAAAGTGGCTGTCTATGTTGGCGGTTTCTGCCACGGTCTTAATTCCATTTTTTTTACAGCCGGCCTGTTGGCGGTTTTACTGCCGCTTTAACACCGACCGCCAGGGTTGTAATGACCCCCATGGTCCCAACTATAATTACCTAGTGGCGACCGCCACTAGGTAATATACATATATATATAAAATCACTTTAAAAAACAAAGGTTACAGGGACGTTATAGTTAGGCTCATATTTTAAACATACAAAACCATAGAAATTCACCAGTTATAGTTAGAGCTATCTCAGGTAACTATAACTTGTTCCTAAGGTAAATATAACTCAGCCCTGCTTGATGGATCACCCAAAAACTTTTCGAGCAGCAGCTCACATGACTGTTGAATGTTTTTGTAAAAATTTGTGAAGATTCGTCAAGCGGTGCTAAACATGTAGGCAAGCACAAAACAGCTTTTTCTATAGAAACTAGGTCATAACTATAACTACATAGTAGGGACTATATATATATATATATATATATATATATATATATATATATATATATATATGTATATATATGTCAAACGAGAAATCCAGCAGCGGCTGTGATATCTCAAACATCCTTTATGTGCTGAAGAACTGACAACGTGTTTCTGCATGCACCTTGGTCACATCAGTTATGCCTTACATTTTCAATCATTTAAATACACCCAATGTGTTTTATAGTGCATAGAAACAATAAAAGGACAACTCCACTATTACTTGGATGGTCGCCATGAAAGAATGGTTCAACTCATATCTATCACTTATATACAATGCATCTTTATCATTGCATTTTTGATATTTTTTGAGTGTATGTCATCAAAAGTAGCACATGTCTGATTTGATATTACATTCAAATTCATTAATTCTTCCTAGTGATTAATTTTCTAAATGTAGTGACTATTCACCTTTTATATTTTTTTATCCACTCATCCTTAATCGTGCTACTATGTCTATTACCCATTCTGCTAGGCTTTTATAGCAGCAATTTCTCATAAAATATTTTGATTACGTATCATACATCTGTATAGCTTGTTATCTCAAATGGTCTTCCAAGTGTAATATCTTCTCAATAATTACTTTCTCCTTTCTCCTGTCAAGTGGCTAATTCTCACATTAAATTAGCTCAATGGCCAATCCACCCGCCCAGGATTTCTTATATTAATTGTGAGTCACCTGGCCAATTACAGTCTTTTATGTACAATGTGCTTCATCCAATAGAGTATTCACTGCTTTTGGCCCAATCCATGGATCCAAATCCATATATTCAACTATAATGCTACCAGATGCAATTCCTTACTCGGCAGTGAATCCGTGTCCTTCCTACCCCTCACCAATTCTAAACATCAAAACAAAATGTTTTAAAATCAATCCTACATCACATTATTTGAGGGTGCAACTTTTATATATACATATATACAGACATACACACACACACGTATATATTTACCCCAAATTTCCTGTTCCAAATTGCATTCATTTGGGAAATTGTGGAACATTTTCAGTAATCAGCCGTGAAAAACATTTAACAAAGCCTAGGTGTGTACCCAAACACACAAATCCACAAAAGAAACACATACACACACACACTCACTTACGCTAAGGGCTAAATGTCCCAGAATGAGTTGGAGTGATATACAGCTCCATATGTTAGCCTTGATCTTATAGTGTTTATTCACACATGAACTAGCAGGAACACTTGTATTAGACTTTAAATGATTCATGATTAGGGATGCACTATAGAAGTATTTCTTTCTGTCCTCTGGTAACCCCAAGAATTACTGCTAGACCTCTCGCTTATTAAGGTAGAATTCTGGGCTGAACGTGGATTGCAGGCCACCAACCAGAAGAGGGTGAAACTCCTACGGAGAGTGTCATGTATCCGCAACAATGGTGGCTATGAGGACATGGAAGGCGGAATGAACTTAACTCCGCTGCTGCACTACTCTATCTTGCACAACATGCCATATGGCTTTGCAGAAGATACCACTCATACAGTATACCATTCTTCATCAGTACAACAGTTAAGCCCCATAATACAAGATACTTTTAGAGGGAAGTAAAGAAACCGTTATGGGTGCCCAAACACACTTCACTGTAAGAGGCAGTAGATCCTGTCCCATTTGTAGGGGTAAAAAGGGCTATCTCCTGTACGTCTGTCAGCTGCAACCATCTGTCCTTCTCCCCATCGACTGGTGAAGGCACAGTGGACACTCTCCATTCACTGTGGGTGCACTTTGTGTTCTGTTGGGTTAGTAGTTCAGAGTAACTAGCAATGTTTCCAACTACCTCAAAGATGTCAAGTCCATGGAATGACAACACACAGGCTAACTAGAAAAGTGCAAGAGGAATTAGCTCAGGTATCTACTCAGCGCAAGGACTCTGGTCCCTACAGTAGGTCCACCTGTGGACTTGGGAAATGGGGCTAGGAGGAGTATTCTGCTGCTTAAATCACCACCAGCAAATCCTTTCCCAGATCTCACAGACCCATGATACTGACCTACAGAGCTTGCAAATACAACTTTTGGCAACAAATGTGTGTGCAAAAGAGTCCATGTGGGAAACCCCACTCCTCCTGTAAAATGGAATATAAATAAAGCAAGATACTGTTGATAAATGTTATTGGAAGTCTTGGGCCGAACTTTTTTCTGTGTCCTTTTCTGTTCAAGGAACGCTTTGAAACTAACTAAAAGGGAGGTAATTGGTTCCAATAAGTTGATGAACCACTTCAAATGTAATCATGTATACAGAGCCCTATTCGGGATAAACCTGTTGAAGTGCAGGTAGAGATTCATATCTTCTCCTGAGAGTACCTATAGAGTTTTTGCAATTGACAAACATTCTTAGAAGTAGAAGTATTCTTGGAAAGTTGTTCCACTCCTTGGAAGGTCATTTGACATCTCCTGTGGTGTCCTATTCCCCCTGTGCTGCATTCTACATAACAAAGTATTCCACGAAAGGGAACGGAATCCCCTGTACCCATGCATATTATATGTCCTCTTTCCCAGTGTGAAGATATTTTTCCGTGGAGAAAGCCCCTCTCCTCTCCAAATGTAG
Organism: Pleurodeles waltl; assembly: GCF_031143425.1. NCBI lineage: Eukaryota > Metazoa > Chordata > Amphibia > Caudata > Salamandridae > Pleurodeles > Pleurodeles waltl. The sequence continues at coordinate 1,826,401,024 of NC_090444.1, forward strand.
GGTGGCCCTATTCCCTATTCCATCCTGAAATTGAGGAGTAACTTTGTGACCATTTCTAAGATGTCAAATCACGCCCTATACCACCCACTTACCACTCCTTGAGTGGAATTTAAGACTGCACATTTCTCAACACTTGTGGTGGTGAAATATGCACTCTTAAATACATATACCTCTATCATTTGTGAACTCCTAGCAGGTGTGTATGATGTATTTCCTACAACTTGAGACCAAAGCAGTCTCTAACACGTCTGATTCCCTACACCGACAGCTTGAACTCAATAGAATATCGCTGTGGTATGTTAGTTTAATGATGCTTGTCAATGATGGAGGGAGTTCACCTGACATACATATATATATATATATATATATATATATATATATGCAGGGCTATAAAAGTTGTCAACTTTATTGGATAGCCATCAGGGAAGCTGGCTCTAAACTAATCCCTTCCATTACAGGCCCATTAGACTTCTCACTGCACACACCATCTGAGACACTTTCACAGACTAATATGAACGGTTGTATGCTCACCGGCCAAGACCCAGCAAGTAACTAGCCAATCCTCTCAACGGTATACCCCTTCCATGCCTCACAAAGTCCCAATGAGACAAACTGGATTCCCTACTCACAGAGGACAAACTCCTATCTACACTATGTAGTTTGAAAGTGGAGAAGACCCCCAGTCCTGATGGGTTTCCTCTTAAGTATTAATGTAAAGTGAGAGATATTATTGCCCCAAAATTGCTCCGGTTCTTTACAGACGTAGCATGTCTGGGCTCCCTCCCATCCAACATTGACCTAGCCTCTACGGTAGTACATCCCAAGGAAGAATACCCAGTCAACAGCTGCACCTCATGCTGCCCCAGTTCCCTGATTAACATAGATATAAACATCTTTGCCAAGGCATTGGCAAACCGACTTCAGCGGTTCCTTAGTTGCTTAATACATCCCGAGCAATGAGTCTTCACGCCCAACCGCAGCACCTGCCACTGCATTAGATGCATCCACACTGCACTAGCCAATGATTATGAGATAGCCATCTGTACAGCACTCTTGCTTGCAGACTTTAAGAAAGCCTTCAACACAGTTGATTTGGACTACTAATACCTGGTTCTCCATAGCATGCACTTTGGCTCCACATTCCTAGAGTATGTCAGGGATCCTTCAGCACAAGTCCTTATAAACAGAGTACTATCACATATCTTTCCAATCAGACTCCGGAACGGGCAGGCGTGCCCATTATCCCCGCTCCAATTTGCTCTGGCCATCGAGCCCCTCGCCAGAATCATTCGCTGCGATGTTCAAATACAGGGATGGGCTTCGAGGGGGGGGGCACTGTAGGATAGAATAGCACTCTACACCAACAATGTTCTCCTCTTCTTGCAGCCCCCCAAACATCTAGCACTCACATCCTAGATATCCTGAAGGTATTCAAAGAAGCCTCTAACCTTTGGGTCAACTGATGCAAAACACTTCAAGTCCTGCTAAGAGGAGACAGCACTGCAACCACTTGGCAATCAGGCATCCCAGTCACCCGTCTCAGCTCCAAGTACCTGGGTGTGCATATAGCAATCAAACCAGAGCATACACATAACCTCAACCTACCCCCTGTCCGGAACACAACAAAGGTCAGCCTATCCACATGGACTAAACTCCCCCTAAATGGGATGGGGTGTATAGAGCTCATCAAAATGATGATACTTCCATGCTTCCTGTTGTTGATTCACAATTGGATGGCATAGTAAAGGAATTGGTGGGTTACAGGAAAATACTGATTCCTTTTTGTGCTCCTCAGACAGGGAAGTCCCTCTTTCAAAAGAATCCTGGACAAGAGGCAAGGGATAAAAATAGGTCAATTTCAAGGTGTGTCTTTGGTTGGGAGTCAGTGCTGTTCTCTAGATCCCAGCCACAGCTAGACAATCAGCAGCCAGGTAAAATCTGGCAATATGGGCTTCTAGTGGGAGCCTATTTAAAGGACTTTTATTCACAGTGGCTTCATATGGTAATGAACAAATGGGTTTTAAACACCAGTTCCAATAGGCCCTGTAAAGAGGCATGCAATCTTAAATGGGGTCCAAGCATGAGACTGTGGTATGTATTCTCTAATCTTCTTGGTGCCAATGCTGGTTCTGGATTTGAAGTGGTTAAAAATGTTTGTGCAATTCACCTTCTTCAAGATGCTTACTCTACAGATGAAAATTCCCATCCTGGCGAAACAGGACATCCTGGCAACACTGAATTTGCAGGATGCTTATTTTCATGTTTTAATAAGGAGGAGCCACCAAATCTCAGGTTTGCGATTCAAGGCCATCACTTCCAGTTCATAGCACTCCCAGTCAAAGTCTCGTCATCACCAAGAGTGTTAAAAAAGGTTCTTGCATCAGTTGTTTCTTTTTTTAAATTAAAGAGGGTACAACTGTTTCATTATTTGGATGACTTGATGATTTCTGGCTCGTCTTCCTTGAAGATGGAGTCCAGTGTGAAGATGAAGTGCTCCTAGCTCAACGATCTATGGTGTCATTGTGAACTATCAAAAGGCCAGTCTACTGCAGGCCCAGAGCAGTAGAAGACATTTTTGGGGGCTCTAATAACACTCAGAAAGGGGAAATGCTGAAGAGCATGAGTCAGTCTCTTCAGACCAGGGTGGCCCAGGTTATGTAAATTCCCCATGCAACGCCAGGACGGTGGTAACTGCTCAGAGCTTGATGTCACCTATGATTGCATTGCCACCACTTGAATCCATTGGTTTATCATCTTCTGGACTATTGGTCCCCAGTGTCTTATCAGTATGAGGCATTGGTCCCAGTGACAGTGGAAATAAAAGGTCACTAACACTAGAGGTGTGATCCAAAAAATCTATGAAAGGCCATATATTTTCAATTCCTAAAGGTGTTAACATCAGATGCAAGCGTATGGGGTTTGGGAACCACTTTTGAAAGCTTGGAAGCAAAAAGGAGAGCAGCAAGATACAGAGCAGATAAACTCCCATTGGAAGAAGCTAAAGACAGTATGATGTGTCCTTCAAACCTATGCTCCTCAATTAGAAGAATCAGCGTGTAGGTGACAATGGACAACCAGGTAGTGAAAGCCTATCTCAACAGACAAGGGTGCACAAGGTACAAGGAGTTGGCAACGTTGTCCATCGCAATATTATTGTGGGCATAGCAACAACTCCGGGATCTGAGAGTGCTGTGTTTTTCCAGGAATAGAGATTGTGTGTGTGTATGGGGGGGAGGTTTAGTTGCAATCTTCCAACATCATTCTCTCATTCCATGAGCAGGAAGACTTTTCAGGTGATAGGTGGTTCAGGAAGTCTTGGTTAGACATATTTGACTCTCATGGCAGTGCTCTTCTCTCACATTTGTTTTCAGAAACTTGGCATCCGTGGGTGTGGGCAGTTGATGCTATGTCATTTAGTGGCCAGCAGGCCTGCAGTTTACATTTCCTCCAATACTTCTCCAGTATTGCAGCAGGTCTGGATCGAACAGGCTCAGGCAATTATGATAGCACCCCTATGGCTGAGAAGGACTTGGTTTCCGTTGTTGGACCTGTTGGAACATAGGCATTACTTCCGCCTTCCGCCTCAGCCTCCACTGCTATCCCTGGCACATAGGACAACTTTAAATTTCACTCTTTGGAGGTTTAACGGCAGGTCTTGCAAAGTTTAGGGTTTCAAAGGAAGTAGTTCTTGAGATTCAAGAGTGTGGGAAAGAGTCAGCTCTGACAGTATATGCTAGATTTTCAGAAAATGTTCATACTTGGTGACAAAAAAAGGAAGTTGATCCTAGGTCTTGTGAGCAATTTCTTATATTGAATGTTTTGTGTGATGGTTTTATGTTTGTCCCAGTCAATGGTGTTGGCACAATGGGCAGCAATTAAGGGCTGTAGAGAGCCAGCTGGTAATACTGACAAAATTCTCCCTTAAGTGTCAATATATGAATGTTGAAGAAACCAGCAATTCATCCTCCTACAGTTACCTGGAATTTCTTGAACCACTAGAATCAGCAGATATGGCCTGGGTGTCAGTAAATGTTGCTTTTCTGTGTCTATAGGCTCTAGCAAGAGACCTATCTCTCAAGTTACACAGCTCTGACCCGCAAGGCCTTAGTAAGTTGAGCAGTGCCTGGCTAAACATAACGCAGGTCACCCAGTGAGTGGCCTAGGATTGCACTGAAGCAGTGCTATAACACAAACGGACATAGCCCCCCCTGCAGATTTTGGCAGGGAGACCCCGTGACTCCCAAAATTCACAGAAATTCAGAGCCTTAGGGTGAATGTAGCGCCTGAAGGGTGTGCCCACCCTACGCTGCAGGGGCTGAAGGACCCATGTTACACCCGTGTAGTGAGTCTGAAAAGAGCTGTGCAAGTTCAACACTCTGCTTGCACGCTGGTGGGCTTACAGGGGGAATTTTCAGTATTCAGAGCGGTTAATTGGCTTGCATTAGTTAAGGATATGCAGGTAATCTGGTTCTTGCATATAACATTTACATCAAAGTTCCTGAAATTAGATAGCAAGGAAGGGCCAGATTATGCAGCATGTTGACCAAACTGTGGGGGTCATTATGAGTTTGGCGGGCAGTGAAATGCACGACGGTGCTGTGCATGGGGGCCCCTGCACTGCCGATGCCAAGTGCATGGGCAGTGCAGAGGCCCCCAGGGGGTGCCAAGTCACCAGTTCCACCAGCCTTTCCCTGGCGGTGTAAACCGCCCAAAAAAGGCTGCCGGAATGGGACCTGCTGGATTTCAAATGCTGCCACCACAAGGCTGCCTGGTGGCGGCAGCCTGGAGGTAGCGGCAGCCTGGCGGTGGCGGCGTTTCCACTGTGGCGTCTCCACCACGGTCATAATATAGCAGGTTGTCCACCACTACCGCGGTGGTACGCCCGCCACTGTGAGTCTGGCGGTCCATGGACTGCCAGACTCATAATGAGGCCGTATGTGTCTGGGAAATGGCATTTTGCAGTAAGAAAAGGCAAATTATGTGGCATACAATGCAATTAAGGGCAACTCATATAAGTCATTTTTTGGTGTTATTACCTAGTTATTTTAAACATTGTAGCACACTTTTAGGAAAAGGGGTCCCTGTTGTATAAAGAGACACTAACTTCTTAGTAAAGGATTCTAGTCTCATTCATCAGATCCTGTTCATGACACAATTCACCAACAATTAATACGTTTATCTTGTATGGACATAGAAACACAATTTTATTAACACCAGCCTTACAGACTCTATAAAGCATCCAAAGTGCTGTACTCCCTAGAAAGTCTGCATGTTCACACTGCTAATGATAAAAGCTTTGCTGCATTTATTTGGCACATTACCGCCTCTAGAAGCACATATTTCCATTATGAAACACTTGGCAGAACATTGTTGTTCATTTTATACTTCATAAGAATCCCAAATATTTTGTATCTCTTTTTAAAGTATGAGCTCACTCTTGAAATAACTTTTCTGCTAAGAACAATACCTGTGAATTCAAGTAAACATTCATTTGTGTCCACAGTCACTCAAAATATTTTCATTGTGCCCAGTGGTGGCTGGTGACATTTGAAAGTGGTAGGGCTTAAAAGCTGGGTATGACTTTAATGCTGTGAGCAAACCGAGCAAGCTAGATGGATAAAAGAATGAAAATGGTGCATTTCAAAGAAAAATTTTAAAATGAATTTAGTGAGAAAGCGAGGTTTATAAAGGAATTGTGAATGTGTAGTCTTGAAATATTTAAGTACATTAAAAACTGCCCCGTACCTTTCTCTATTACAATGTTTAATAGTTACTATAGTATGCAAATTGTACACTGTAAAAACGTTAGACTTTTTAAAGTGTGTGCCCTGTGTGTGGCATCAACTTTAAAAGAAAATGATCTAACAAGGCTTGGAAAGGCACACACAGCTGATGGCTGCAAGCAGTCATATCGAAATAGGCGCTGACAGGGCTTTAGGTTTCTCTCTGAACTTTCTGTTATTGTATCCAGGTATATCACACAACAACTGAAATATAATTAAAGCCTGCAAGGCCTATTGGCTTTGTCAGTGGCTATTAGCTGTTTAAGAATAATGAGTAACAACAATGAATTTGTTATAAATAATTAATACCAAAAATGTTTTAATTCTAACATTGTGAGACAGTGAATTAAATATAAATTAATCCTGTGGAAAGAGTATTTGTCTTCAGTTATGTGCACTTTATGTTAGATACGGATGACTTTTTCTTTTTTCTTTCATGTCTCATCCACCTGCATATCCCAAACCTCATCTCTTTTGCCTTCACCGCCCTCTTTTCACTATATCCTTAATGCACTTCCTAGACTGCGCTCCCTCAACTTACACTGCACTCACTCACACGTAGGCACTTTCTTTTGTTTGTTTCACCTTGTCAATATCTGTGTACCCCTCTGACACACATTTACTCATCATTTCAATTGTAACTGGAGTATGTGGCCATTGCTCTGAGTGTTCTGCAAAGAGACCAACCCACTGACAGACACTGAGAGAAACACACTCAGCGCCTCAGTGTCAGAGCTCTCAATCACGGCCCGTAACAAACACCTGGTGTGACTTAGTTCAAAGTATGCACAACACAAGAGCAATAAGATGCACAAAAAAAGACAGAAACACGACATGATGGAAATATCTAACACTCTTATTTAATGCAAGACTGAGTAAAACATGTGAAACAGGAACTGAGGGCCAGATATATCAAACATTTTTGAGATTGCAAACGGAATGCATTTTGGTATGTATCAAGTTCAATTTGCGATTCTGTAACTTCTTAATTTGGATTTGCGACTACATACCAATTCGGTATTAGGAAGGGGCGTGTCAGGGGCGTCCCTTCCTAATACCAAAATGCAGAGGTATGTATGATTGTTTTGTGACCGTGAATGCACTTGCAAAACAATCGCAGTTAACAACAGTTTCAAATTGGTGCTAACCCATTCGTAAAGGGGAAGGGGTCCCAACAGACCCCTTCCCCTTTGTGAATGCATGCAAAAACTTTTTTTAAGAGCAAGCAGTGGTCCCACGGACCACTGCCTACTTCTAAAAAATGAAAAGAAAACTTTTCATTTTTCTTTTTTAAATGCATCCCGTTTTCCTTTATTTAAAAGCAATCACAGACATGGTGGTCTGCTGAGCCCAGCCGGCCACCATCCCTGTGATTATAGCCATTCGCAATGGGTCACAAATTTGTGACCTACCTCATGAAAATGAATGAGGTAGGTCGGTTTGTGAGCCCTTGCGAATCGCTATATGAAACTCCTGGAGTTTCATACATTCCAATAGCGATTACTTACTTTGCAAAAAATCGCAATTTGGTAATCGCTATTGTAATTAATGACACATTTGACCCCAAATTCCTGACATGCATAACCTCAACGTTCTTAATATTCATTGTTCAGAAATCAATCAGTGTTTTTGGCATTAACATTAAAGGCATGAATTTAGGACCCAACAGGGACCCATTTCAGTGTTTTTTAATGCAATATGACACAGCCAGATCCACAGAATTATGCAACCACAAACTTCTAGCATGTTACATTGCTTGTTTTTACAATCAAAACCTGTCCGGAGTGGGGATTAAGTATTCTAGCACCATTATGGCGATCAATCTAAACACCTAGCACCAAGAAAAATAAGAAAAATAAGCACCAAGTATGCACACCATATTGTAGGCATCCATGCTCATAGCATTTAATGTTTGTTTGACATTTTTCTGGTATTCCACAAACCAGGACACTATATGCACATATTTCTCCCTTTGCGTTTGACTCCCTCAAAAGCTAAGGATATTTTGATCAATTTCGCGAGGGAGCAAAATTCCTGCACGACTTTTGGATCTTCTTCGCTGGGGAACAAATACAGCAGCACCCCTTCTAAGGAGGCCAGCAACCTACAGCCTCAGGTGTCTCTGTGGTGCAGGTCAGGTTGACAAGGTGGCTCAGCACATTACAGGTTTAGCATTAACACTTTCCAGTACTGAGGAGAAGCCGCAAATCGTATGTACCATGCACACATCTTATTCTACCCTGTGATGAATGGCAAAGGGTGGGATCTAGGCCAGTGAACGATGTCTAGCCTCATGCAGCGATGCAGCCTCCAACGCCCAAGGCTGTGGCATTGACAGCATCATTGACCTGCAGTGGACATCACCATACACTCCTGTGACACTGAAGGGCTAGATAAACGTAAGCCCTGCGTTGGGCATCACGTTGCAGAAAGTTGATTTACTATCTCACTTCCTTGTTCAAAGTGAGATGGGGCAGGCAGCCCAGGACAAGCAGCCCAGACTTAACTACATTGATTTATTTAGTGATACCATCTGAACTGGTATCTCTAAATAAATTGATGAATGTAATATTATTTGCTGAAAAGATGTAGGAATTTCAGAGGGGCGCAACCCCAGGGCCCTAAAGCAGAGACCGCTCCTGATGAGGTCAGTTCTTAATTTGTAAATGAATGAGTGCCAGGCAGAAGCCCACTGCTGGTGCAATTAAATGTCCGGGCACACAATACCGAGACTACGTAGCCTGGAATCCACCTCATGCCTCCTTAATCCACTATCAGACACCCTTTTTTTACACTTCTGTCATTCTCTTCCTCCCTCTTTCGCTCTCTTTCTTTTCCCTCTCTTGCTCTTCGGAAAATACTTGATGCAGAAAAAAAAGTGAGGGTCCCCAAAAATGCTTGCCATTGGCCCTCAATGGCAACCACGGCTCAAATTATGCACTGCATGATGCCAAAGTGGTCATTTCTACCCTTTTTCTAATTACATGTGAAGATTCTGTTTCTTGCTGCAGACAAAAACCCTTCCCCAGTCCATCCATTGGGGATGTTTTTACAATCCGTGCTAAACTGTCATAATATATCAATCAGTAGCCAGTAGGTGACCAGGCACGTTTTTGCAAAGCATCAGGTGCACCCTTTGTGGAACAATTTCAATAACATTAACCCATTTGAGAAATGATCTTGTTAAAATCTGCAGATTGGGCAATAGATAGAGGATTATGTGGTACATGTGGTAAATTCATAGTTCGCAACAACAGAAATGTTCTTTCTACTGACCATGATCAATGTTGAACAGTTATACAATATATATTTCTCATTTTATTTGCACCCTGTACGAAGCAATTTCAAAAACAATTTACATTTGGTAGCTTTTGATATTTTGAGCAAGAAACATTTTTAATCTGAAAATTGTGCAGCAGATGGTGTATTATGTGGTAGTTGCTGTAAATCCTTATTTAAGTAGAAAAAGGCGCTGTTGTGGAAGTACTTTTACAAGTGGCCCTGTTACTGTTGAGCTTTGATGTATAGCCGTTTCCACTCACCTCTTTTCATCTCTCTCTTACCCTCTCTATTTCACTCTTTCTCTTCCTCTTTTTTATGCACTAAATTAAAGGATGACCTGGCAGTTCAGGCTGGACTGTTCCTATTAGAGCAAGGTTGAGACTGATTGGGAGAAGCCTGGTTGGCATGGTGAGCAACAGAACGATGGTTTGGGATGCTACCCAGAGCGATTGCCGGTGGTTAGACAAATTGCAAGCTTTCTTCCTATAAACTTTTGTGTGTTTGATAACTCCTCACACCTATACCAGTGCATCCTCATCCATGGGTTACAGACACAACAGTACCTATAGATGACATCTCTTCATGGCACTGTCATTCTTGGAATGCAGTGTCACCATCCACACTGGTCCCTCCAAGGGCTTCTTTCCAGACTGAATGCTTTCCAAAATATTCTGTTGCCTATGACATTTGCATTTGTAGCACCAGTACTCCACCTTACAAGCCAAGGAGCCACTCCTGAGCAGGGTTCCTTCTGAAATTCTATACACACACAACACTCCGTCTTCATCAACCAAATTACACTCTGGCAGTAGGCACCAGCTGTCAGTGACCGCTGCTATCCACCTTAATGGCCGCTTCCTCAACAAGAGTGGTGGAGTTTGTTGCAGCAGGAGCTTCCACTCCTGTGACACCAGATGATGATCTCAGAAGCAAGCCTGGAAACGTAGAACACTAACCTAACTTTGAGTTTGAGTTTTTTATACAAGAGCAGGTTTTTAGTGAGTAGCAAAATCCAGAGACTGTGATCTTGGCACTGTTTGACAGCAGGAACAGCCAAGAGTGAGAGATGGCATATTGTCGTGCACAGCAAGATACAACTACAATAAAGCAGGAATGTGCAAGAACAGAGCAAGATATTACACAGCGTAGGCTTCAGTCTTATACTCACCCTGCTGCCAGAACCTCTGAAGCAGGAGAGAGGAGACAGGGTGGAGGTTCTTTCACTTGGTTAATAACCAGCTTGTATATGGCATGTATATGGTATTTCTATAGCCGAAAGACAGTGCAGTGCTGTACTTGGTCAAAGGCAAGCTTAAAATCGGCGAATAATAGGAGAGGAATCTGAGTTGTGGACTATCACTATATCGTGAGCTGATGGGAAACAATGTAGGTCGTACAGTCAGAAGGAAATGGGTGCCTTTGGGCAAGAAGTGAGAGGAAATCCAAAGAATAGGCAAATACAGGTGGTACAGGATAGTGAGAGTGAGAGAGAAGAGCGGAAATGAATCAGGAGGATAAGGATACAGGGAGACAAAATCCATTCATTTTTATACATTTATTCTGTGGGCTTTGCTCCCCTAAGTGTATACTTCTGGCTGGCCTCGTTGCTTACATTTGATATTACCACTTGTTTGCTAGTGTCCTCCCACCCCGCAATGCCCACTACCCCCTCTTTTGCTAAGCCCCTTTTTTTGGATGTTTGGGGTAGCAAATGCTTAAACCTTTATGACTTTTTCCACAAAAGGTATCCAAGCCAAATTTGCTGGCTTTTTTGCAACATTCTGGAAATTGTAAAAGAGCTCAAGGATTGTAGATTCTCTTGGAGGGAACCTCGAAAATGTTAGAAATATAGCTAAAGTTTATATTTGTGTGGGGAAAATGGGAAAACGTGCTGTGCAAGAAACTGCATGTTTTTTTAAACAAAATGCCTTCAATTAGCTTTTTAAGAACCAACAGCGTTGTATCAAAAATACATTTTTTATCACTGGTTTGCATTTTTCTGAGAGGTAACTGGTTTTTTTTTATTTCTGTGTTTTCAGTCTACTAGTTTGTGGTGGAAACAGGTGTGAAACTCACAGGTGAGCCCAGACAACTATACATTTCTGGAAAGTGTACAACATTCTCAATTCAGCAAAGGGGCATTTGTGTAGATTTCTCAAAGGTTTCCAAGCGAAATACACAGTTGAAATAAAAAAAATGATGAAAGTGAATAAAAAAACAGCCATTTGTGGCATTGTTTTCACCTGTAATTTTTTGTCTTAATGGGTGGTTTACAAAAGCCATATACTGTTACATCCGCTAGACCCTTCTGGCTGCCGGTATATGCATTGTTTGTCGGTTCTCCAAACACACGTGATACTAAATCCAGCAACTGAGCTGCACTTTACAACGATTTTTCACTGTTCATCAACTATACAACAATTAATATGGATAACTATAAGAAATAAAAAATAGGTATGAACAAAACCCATACATTTCTGAAATATACACAGTATACAGAGTTTAGAAACAGTGATTATATGTACACCTCTGAATTTGTGTTTTCCCATGCAATTATGTGAGTTGGAGGCTATTCTGCAAAATGTATTCTCCTTGTACATTGGAAGCCACAAATGGTGACAAATCCTATTGGTGAAAACAAATGTTCTTCTAATCTGTGTTCCCGCATGGCTCATGATAAAAATGGTACCCCTCCTGTGTTGCTGGGCCTTGAACCTGCAACACAAAATGCCTCAAAATACAGACTGAAGACATCACATTTCACCCAGCAAAATGAACACTTTCTTTTTTGTTTACAATGCGGGTAGTTGCAGAATTATGGCCCTAGCTCAGCCTCCACCCAGGGAAACCTACCAAACCCAGATATTTCTGAAAACTAGACACTAGATGATTTCCAGGGTGGTATAACTTGTGTTATGCTCACAAAGGTTTTTTATCCAGAAGCCCTTGTAATCCTCAAACTTTGGCAAAAAACTAACATTGTCGTCATATTTCTGTGAGGGAAAGTTCCAGAATCAGTGGGATCCACAAATGTCCTACCACTGAGTGTTTCCACATGCTTACTGATAAAATACAAGTAATCCACTTGTGCGGGTGGGCCTAGCATCCACAACAGGAGAAGCCCCAAAACACAACATGGACAGATCCAATTTTTTCCTTTCAAAACCGACCCCTTGTTTTGCAATGTGTTTAACTGCAGATTTTGGCATTGGACTCACCCACCACCCAGAGAAACCTACCAAACTGAGATATTTCTGAAAACTAAATACCTGGAGGTGTCTACAATGGTGTGACTTGCATGGATTTCATGAAGTTCTTTTACCCATTAGTCCTTGCAAACCTCAAATTGTGGCTAAAAACACACATTTGCCTCGTATTTCTGATTCAGTGGAGATCCACAAATTCCTGACCACACAACATTCCCATATGTCTCCTAATGACAATGGTTCCCCACATGTGTGAGTGGGCCTAGTTCCTGTGACAGGTAAGGGCCCAAAATGCTACATGGACCAATCAACTTTGTGTTACTTGTAACTGACCCTTAGTCCTGCATTGTGAGTAGCTGTGGATTTTGGGCCTGGGCTCAGCTACCACACATGAAAACCTACCAAACCCAGACACTTCTGAAAACTAGATACGCAGAGCAGTCCATGAGTGGATCTCACAGGTTTTTTTAAATTTTACAGAGAAGCATTTGTGAACATCAAACTTTGGCTAAAAACAGACATTTTCCACACATTTCTTTGTAGGAAAGTTATGTAAGCTGCAAGGATCCACACATTTCCTACAAGTAAGTGTTCCCACATGTCTCCCGATACAAATGGTGCCCCAACTATGAGAGTGGGCCTAGTGCCACAACAGCAAAAGGCCCCAATGAACAACGCAGGGGCATAAATATTTACTGTCAAACAAATGACCTGATTTGGCAATGGGGTTTGCTGCGGTATTTAGGCCCAGATTTGGCCGCCACCTAGGAAAACCTATCAAACCCAGACATTTTAGAAAACTAGACACCTAGGGGAGTCCTGTGTGGTATACCTTGCATGGATCCCACTATATTTTCTTACCCACAGTACCCTTTAAACCTCAAACGTTTTCTTGTATTTCTGTCACAGAAGCTTCCAAAATCTGCAGGTATGCACACAATTCCTACCACCCAGGGTTACCCCATTTGTCCAGATACAAATGCTATGCAACTTGTGTGGGTAAACCCTCATTATGCCCCCAGTGGGGGCAAAAAGTCTGTAATGCCCCCTTTGGGGTCAGGGCATGACAGTACGCATGGTGGGATAACCTCTACATTTAGATTTTTTGTTTATTTCCTCTGGCGTCTAGAGGGCCCTTTGCCTCTGTAGGGGTAAGATTGGGGCAAACCCTCAATCTGGTCGCTAGGGGACACAAAGACCCCAATGTCCACTTTTGTGGTGGTGGCATGGTCCTATTCAAAGTGGACTGCCCCTCTTTTATTTTTTTTTTGTTACTATTAAGAGTTAAATGTCCTCTTTTGGAATGGGGGTATAGCCGCTCCCACCCGTTTATTTACTTTTTACAGTGTTTACTGGTGTCTAGGGGCCTATCGTCAACTCCCCCACCAGTCCCCTGTGAGTTGATTAGAGGGAACCACCCACATCTGCCCCCTGGGGGGGCTAACAAAAATGTAAACTATTAGGGCAGTTGGGGAGAGCAAAGGCCCTTGCCCGAGGGACTGCTCCCCATACAAAAAAACTTTGTGTTGTCTAGTGGAAGTGTCAGGTGATCACATCCCACTATGTTCCCCTTACACTTTGAAGGGTAAGAGTGGTATCGCTGGAAAGATGAGTTTCCAGCCGCCTCCCTGAAACCAGGAAGCTGTTTCCTGTCTTGCAAATGTCATAATTGCATCACTGACACAATTGCATTATTTGCCGAATGGTCACAGTCCCCTGGGCCGGAGCAGGAGAGTCTCACGCTCTGAATGAGAAAGGGGTGACGAGCACCACCCAACAGCTGCTCCTCCAGTGCTGAGCACTTGGACATGACCTCGACATCCATAGCACCCAGTTGTGAGCGCTATGGATGTGAAGGTCATGTGCAAAGCGTCCAGAGATTAGTTTGTTGGGTGCTGTGGACATGACCGCTTCATCCAAAGCACAACCTATTGGGGTCTGTGGGTGGGGAGGACACATCTAAGCACCTAGCGTGGGGAAACCTGCTGTTGTATGCATCCCTGGTGCTTCCCCCTCACACCCCTCCGGCAAAGTGGCGGTGAGGCGTCCTGCAGCTAACACCATCACAAGGCGATGTCAGTTGCGGAAACCTGAGTCAGGGATCACTTCCTGGTTTTCCAGTGGGCAGAGAGGGGTGAAAAAGATGCCAAATTTCTGCGCTTGCAGAAATGGTGCCTAAGGGAGGGTGTTGCTAAAAAGCAGACACTCGTCTTTCTGGCAACACCCCTACTGTCCCGTAAAGCACCAGGTGAATGCCACTTATTCAGTCGCCCATTTCAGAAAACTGGGACATAAGCTACATTTGCTGGAAGTATTTGTGACAGATTGTGAAAAAAGCACTACCCACTAAACTGACCACCCTACGCTGGCGAGGATTGCTTAAAAGAGTATAGAAACTGTGATCCGAGTACAGAGGGGTCAGTGACTGTGGGGTGAAAGAGGCTAAACCGATACAACTATTCTGTAACAATGTTCTTGGCGTTTTACCCAGAGGTGACTGCACATAACATTTAATGCACAAAAAAAGATAAATTAGGAAAGCTTAGCTGGTTATTCTGCTCACTTCAGTTGTCTGTGTGTTTTACTAGAGGGTGGGTAATTTGAATCAAGGTGGGACACTGAGAAATAGTGACAACTATTTATAGTGCCACAAGGTCCCAGCCTGTGATGAAAAAAGCACTGTGAATGTGCAAGTCATTATTTTAAAATCGTATTTGCACATAGATGAATCGGACTGCGCGCTGCATTAGACAGCTGCTGCAAACTGTGCAGAAAAATATTATTTAAATGCTGACAGAGCTTTCAAAAGTTATATTTTTAATAATGTAGAAACAGACTGTAAGGAGTGCAAAGTTTTTTTATAGGTTTTGATTAAAAGGACTATTGCAGAACTCTAAAATCCCTCTCAAAAAGAACAGTTTGACACCATGCAGCTTCAAATGACTCTTTCAATTAAAGCCTGTAGTGGCTTCCAAAAAGCCTTTAGATTTGCTGATTAACCATTAGCACACATTTACACTTGGTTCAGATGACAGGCCGGCTAGGCAGAAGAAGGCCTGTTTCATTCCTTTCACCTACGCTGCAGCAAAGAGCGGGAACAACCTCCCCCTGCACCTATGACAAAGCCTGTCGCTCCTCATGTTCAGGAATAACCTCAGGACGTGGCTGTTCGGATGAGGCCCATCCCCTCCCCCCAGCGCCTTGAGACCCTCACGGGTGAGTAGCCACGCTTTACAAATATTGATTGATTGATTGATTCCTTGCAGCCTGAGGCAGCTCAAAGACCACATTAACTGTTCAGAGAGTTTGTTTGTTAGCAAAACTATCCAAACTGCTTTTGCAAAGTTGAAAAAAGCTTGGTGAAGTAGTTCCCGCCCACTTCAACCAGAACTGGGGACAGGTTTTTGAGTTTTTAAACTTTGAACCTAAGGGAAATGAATACAATGCAAGAAGGAAAGATATAACTGTCTATTTGAGTAGTTACATTAATAACCCTCAATATATCACTTACAAATGCATTTAATTCCACTCAAAGGGGCCTTTTTAGCAACCTTATATTAACAAAAGATTGAGGAAAAAACAGTAAGTTTCCACACTTAAGGCATGCAATTTTTATGTAGCAGCTTGATGTCGGTTCATGACTCACTAACATACATTACAAGGATTCTAACTAGTGACCTGCAGGCAACACAACCATCTTAGCAGTAAAAGCAGTAACTAAGTTTTCTATATAAAACAAAATAGAAATCTAGGACATGTATCCTACATGGTGTCCTTTGCAACCAGTAAATGAAATCTCTGTTAATTAATGATAACTCAAATCTGTGTCTAGACAGCACTCGGATTTCTCCAGCAAGTGCATTAACCACCAGAGTTAACTTACTGTTATGATTCCCCTGAAATTTCTGGGTACATAACGAGCTCTGCAGCACGTGCCTTAACCAATAAGGTATTATAAAATGCTGCCTGTTGTGATACACTAAGTAGGCCAGAACATATTCAGTACCTCATTTGTCCTTCTTCTTGCCAACTTCTTTGGGGCAGAGTTTTTAAAAACTAAGGGACTGATTTAGACTTTGGCAGGTTACTCAATTACAAATGTGACTGATATCCTATCCGCTGTACTACAAGAGCCATTGAATGAAATGCACTTGTAATATGGCAGACGTGATATCTGTAATTTTTGTGATGGAGTAACCCATCAGGTTGAACTCTAAAGCAAGCCCTAAATGTGTAAGTTGAATGCCAGGCTCATGTACAGTCAAATCTAGTTGGGACTGAGCACCATCATTTCATTTCTGCTCCACTGCCAGGCAACCCATCCTGCTTGTTCTTGGGTGTATAGCACTGCAATAGTTGTGGCATTCACTGGCCAGTGTCTCCGTGCATCATCCAGCAGGCAGAACTGCTGACTTGTGGCCTCAAAAGTGGTTGGAGAGATAGTTGATCAGGCTCCTAGCAGGCAGCTCTGCTCGACTGCCCAAAGGGGCTTCAAGCTCTAATCTTGTCAAGCGGTAGCATCCGTGCTTATGGTTTGCTAAAGTCCCCCGGGTGGACCAGGCACGAGGGGTACATATATTTCAATTTGGGGGAGGGGTTTGTGGGTGGACCCCTCCCCAGGCCTTTGACCCCTGAGAACCCCATCCCGGGGCACAGTCAAGCGGGCAGGGAAACAGATTAAAAGATTGATCCTGCCCACAAGGAGCAGCATTTTTAGATGCTTGCTCTGGGTGGGAAAAATGCCAGCTCCCGATAGATGCTGGAAGCCAGTTGGGGCCTGAGGATCTAGGGGTCCCTCCCCCCGCAGCGCCAAACGGAGCCCTGGGTGGATGGGATCCCCGGGGTCGAAATTGGATTGGGAAGGGGGCTGCGTGCCCCCTTCCCCTTATCAGATGTAGCTGGGCTCCGGGGAAGGGGGACCCTGGGCCCAAAGTTAGCTCAGAAAAGGAGGACTGTGCCTCCTCCCCCTTAAGCATTTTGCTGGGCCCAGGGTGAATGGGGTCCTCAGGTGGGCAAATTTGGCCTGGGGAGGGGATGCTGCATGTCTCCATCCCCTTAATTTTAATTAGTGGCCCTGGGGGATGGGGTCCCCAGGGCCATGATAGGTTTGGGATGTGGGCCACGCTGCCCCAACCTCTTTTTTTTTTAAAAAGGCACAAAGACTTAAGCATGCCTGCCCAATTATCACAGTGGGGGTGGGAGGTTCACCTCTAGCAGTCAAGAGGGTAAAATCTCTTCCTTGATTCCCTCACATTAACGTACAAAAAATATACTTACGTGTATGTATATAGTATTTCCATAGCACGACTCACGCCAAAAGGCAGTTGAGCGCTGTACTTGGTGAAAGGCAAGCTGAAAGTCACTGAGTAATAGGAGAAGAAGCTGTGCTGTGGAAGGTTAAGGCATGTGATGTAGTGTTCTTTAAAGAGGCGAGTCTTCAATTCTTTCCTAAATTGGAGCAGTGTTTGGGCAGTCCTGATGGATATGGAGATGTTCTTCCAGTAAATTCATCTTGTCTGTCCTGCGTGTTCTGATACTTGATGTACCTAACTTGGCTCTTAAATCACATTTTCCCTTCTTTTGTGCCTGCAGAGTGCATTTCACTCTCCGTGTCTTGGTTCTCGCAGCATCTTCACCCTGCTTTTATTTTTATCACCTCACAAGTCACTGTCATTGTTCTCTCGTTCTTCACGTTGGTTGCCCTCATTCCAAGCCTCTCTATTCGTTCAGGACTCCTTCAGCTCATCCATTCTGACACAGTTTGCTTTGCGCTGTCTCTTATGTTCCCAGTGTATCTTTCTTTGGCTGCAGTCCATCTTTCCCTGCTGTGACCTGTTTAACTTTTATACTACTTATTTTTAAGCTACATAAATGAACAAAAAGTACACTATAGAAACACTCCGCCTGACATCTGTTGTTTCAACCTTGTTGTCTCTTTATGTTATGTATGGCCCCCAAAATCATCTGCCCCTGCTTTAAACTGCACCACAGTGGCAGAGGAGTAATTGTAGCGATGCCCTCTTGGGCCCACGTTGTTTACCTCTTGTAGCTTAGTTTTATATTTCACATTTTCTATGTTTTAGCTGCATTGTTTTCAGAACAGCTTTTCATCAGTGACATTTTACACACTTCACTTGCATGTTATTTGTCCAGGAATACATTGTACGAGTTGCTTGTTTTAATAAGTCTTTTCTTGACATATAATCAGTACATTATGTCAAGGATAGGAGCACAGAACACAATATCTTAGTGCTTGAATTGCCCCTTCAGGAGACATTTTTAACATCTAGGCATAGCATTATATCAGAACTATGCTTATAATACAGTGGCTTTGTAGTATATAAATGGTGCACTGACCCAAAAGGGGCAGAGGGGCACTCCAGCCATGACCATACTGGGGTGAATACTGTATTCGACATGCAGCTTTGCTGGTGCTAATCTAACTAGAGTGGAAACCACCTGGCGAGTCACGGTCCCCATCAAGGGAACCCAGAAGCTGGTAGGTGAAGTCTATGATGTCCCTGAGACTTCTTAACAGGAGGAAAGCTCAGTCCAAGCTCTTGGAGAAACTTCACAAGCAGGATACACAACAAAGTCTAGTCTTTGTCCTCTCCAAAGCAGAAGCAGCATCTGCAAGCACACACAGTAAAGGAGCAGTACTCCTCCTCACAGCTGTTCAGCTCTTCTCTGTGGCAGAGTTATCTCTTGATTTAGAAGTGTCCTCAAAGTCTGGGGTTTTGGGTTGAATACTTATACTAATTTCTGCCTTAAAAATAGGCACACTTCAAAGGAAAGTCTTTGTAGTGCACAAGACCCTGCCTTTCCTGTCTTGGTCCTATTCAGGTGCACGTGTCAGCTCCTCCCACCACTCTAGCCCAGGAAGACCCATCAGGATATGCAGGGCACACCTCAGCTCCCTTTGTATTACTGTCTAGAATGGATTCAGAAACAGCCTAACTGTCATCTTGATCCAGATGTGTATTCCAGCAGACAGGCAGAGGCACAGATCGGTTAAGTAAGAAAGGGCCAGATGTACAAAAAAAGCAATTTGCGACTTGCAAATTGCGAGTCCCTGCGACTCGCAATTTGCAAGTCGCAAATTGCTATGCAGTACGGTGTCTCAGACACCGTCTGCAACTCGCAATGGGGTCGCAATGACCCACCTCATGAATATTCATGAGGTGGGTCGCAAATTGCGGCCCCATTGCGAGTATAGGCACTCGCTAACATGGAGGCCTGCTGACGTCAGCAGGCCTCCATGTTAGCGACCTGCCTTTTAAATAAAGCATTTTTTTTTTTTGAAGTGCAGCCCGTTTTCCTCACAGGAAAACGAGCTGCATTTAAAAAAAAACCGAAACCTTTAGTTTCGGATTTGTCAGGGCAGGGAGTGGTCCCTTGGACCACTCCCTGCCCTGAAAAATTAATATGGGGTCCAGTCACAAAGGGGAAGGGGTCCCATGGGGACCCCTTCCCGTTTGCAAGTGGGTTACCATCCACTTCAAGTGGATGGTAACTGCGACTCCATTTGCGACCGCGTACGCGGTCGCAAATGGAGTTGCATACCACTCCGACTCGCAAATAGGAAGGGAACACCCCTTCCTATTTGCGAGTCGCAAATGCATATTGCGAGTCGGTAACGACTCGCAATATGCATTTGTGCATTGCAAACCCACGTTTGCGAGTCGCAAACAGCGATTTTCGCCGTTTGCGACTCGCAAAAGGGTTGCTACATCTGGCCCAAAATGCCCACTTTTTGAAAGTGGCATTTTCAAACTTACAATCTAAAAACCCACTTTTCCAAGAGATGTATCTTTAAATTGTGAGTTCAGAGATCCCAAACTCCATGTCTCTATCTGCTCTCATTGGGAAATTACACAAAAAAGACATTACAAGGCAATCCCTATGTTACCCTATGAGAGAGAAACACGTTGTAATAGTGAAAAATGAATTTAGCAGTATTTCACTATCAGGACATGTAAGACAGACCAGTACATGTCCTACCTTTTAGATATTCTGCACCCTGCAATGGGGCTACCTCGGGCCTACCTTAGGGGTGCTTTGCATGTTTTAAAAGGGAAAGTTTTGGGCCTGGCAAGGTGGTGCACTTGCCAGATCGACATGGCAGTTTAAAACTGCACACATGGACACTGCAATGACAGGTCTGAGAAATGTTTAAAGGGCTACTCATGTGGGTGGCACAGTCAGTGCTGCAGGCTTACTAGTGGCATTTGATTTGCAGGCCATGAGCACACATGGTACACTATACTAGGGACTTACTACTAAATCAAATATGCCAATCATGGATAATCAATCATAATCACAATTTACATAGGAAACACTTGCATTTTAGCACTGATCAGCAGTGATAAAGTGCTCAGAGTACCAAAAGCAGCAAAAACTAAATCCAGCACACAGTCAGGGGAAACCACGCCAAGGATGCCAGGTCTAACAGTAGGAACATCTAGAAATCATTTATCATGCTTGGTTTTTTCATCTGCGTTACCATGTTTGGAATGCTGATTACTTTGCTCTGTTTCATCTGCCTGAATTATCGCAGCTCATTTTCTATGCAAAAGTACTATTGTTTTAATTAAGGTATTAAAATTGATCTCAAATCCCTCTTATGTTTCTCTTGGGCATGCATGAGTAATACAACGAAAGGGTAAGATCTGATTCCACGACTTACTTGGGAGTCAGAGTGTCATGTTAAGGTTGCATCAATCACCTTTCACCCTGAAAGGGTTAGGAGTGTAGGTGATGCACTGTGAGATAGTCAGGAGTTGGGCTGGTGGTTTCTGATGGTGTGGACATACCTAGTCTCCCACATTCTGAAGTTATGTCCTCCTAATACACAGTCCTTTTATTTTAGTGGGAAAAATATAACATGGCGACACCAAACATACATAGGTTAGGTACCTGTTTAATGGGTCTCCTGAGTAGTTTTCCCTTGTGGGACCACGGTGCCCTATTCTCCTTAATACGGAGATGTCCATGGTGTTAGGGATTATATGCTCCTAAGCATTATAGGAAACATCTCTATTTGTCTGTAGGTTGATCAAGCTTGCATGGTTAAAAAGATACCCCACCTTAATACGTCACTTCTCTGAATTCCATAGACTAAAATGGTGAATCCAATTATTATTCCTGCTAATTGCAACAATTTAAACGTGCATAGGCTACCCAATGGGGGTAGAGATGTTACCTTCATGATTGAGGCACACGATGCGTACAAAACTGAAATATTTTACACATTGGTCACTTTTCTTGCAGTTGATGCTAGTACAAATGCATTTCATACACACACAGCAGCCAATGTACCAGGCCAATACAGACAATATCACGATTTGGATATACCCTTATAATTTCAGGAGCACCAAAACTGGTTCCAAGGTAACCTACCACACATTTTGGAAAACGTCAGATTAGGTCCCGTCAGCAATGACGGGGCCAGTTCTAGCTGGCAACACACCATATACCAACTTACAGAATTTACTTATGGCTGATTTGCGCCCTTTATATAATAATCTAGATAGACTATACAGTTATTAAATGCAATTTGATATACGTACATTAACAGCTGCCCCGCGAGGGCTGCTCAAGCTGTCCAACAACAATTGTCTGTGCCTGGGATTAATCCAGGAGCCATTAATGCTATCATGGGTAAAGTACCCACCAGACGGGAAGAAATTCTGTTCAGGATAGCTCAAAAAACAAACCAAATTGAAGCAGTGTTTCCCCATATGGGCCCCTAAGATAAACATAGAATTCTCACAATGTACTTGCACTTCGGATGGTACCGTCTATTGATGATTGTCCGTCATGGGGTACAGTCTTTGCAGCAATTTATACCATAACTTATGTCACACCATCACTTGCTGTTTTACCTGATGTGTTAAAACAGATTGAAAATGAATACGGGGCTGCCCCTTCCCTGGATGTGGGGCTGAAACTATTTGGCAACTTCACCACAGTAGTACCACAGAAGCAGCAGCACTGGCGGTTCACCAACGCCTTGCACAAGTTCCATTATTAGATCAGGAGAGAAAGTTATTATTGCTGAAACCTATACCTCCACAGGTTCAGGATAATTTGGGGGCCAGACCGAACAAGCCACAGCTTAAAGGTAGTTCTGAAACAGACAATACCAAGCAAGCTCCAGAGTCTTCTAAAAAACACTGCGATAAACAAAGAAACAAAAAAGAAAAAACAAAATGATTGGGGGAATCTGCACAACTGGAGAGCTATGAGAAACATTATAATTTACGTAACAGTGATACTTTGAAACAATCTGACAGGTATCAGTACACTGACACATGCCATTCTCATTCCCTTCAGGACTCATCGGACAAACTGTGCGAGATAACGGGCAGTCAGAGCGCAGACAAGAAGAGTACATGAAACAGAAAAAGGACTTGCAACGCTCGTCTGACATCATCATGAGAAAAAGGAAGAGAAGCTTCCACAACAAAAACTCCAATTCAAAAAGAAGAAAATTGCAGGAGTTTCAACAAAATATGCCACAAAAATTGAGAACATTTCTTCAGAACAGGACATGGGCAGTGACTCTGCTAGACTGTGCGGCAGATGTCACAATAGTTCACCAGACTCTTCAAGAGTTTCTAGATGTGAAAGCAACTAACAACCACATAGAAGTCGAAACCCCAGATCGGTAGGTCACCCCTCCTGACAGAATGTACAAATTGAATATACAGATTGAGGAAGACATTAAACACACAATTAAAGTAATTTTCTGGGAAACACTAACACTTACATATGACATTCTCTTGGCTGAAAAGGATTGGCCTCCGGAATTTGTCAGAACTGTCCGACAAGGGTCAAACATAATATTACCATCTTTCTTTGTCCTAGTTCCTGAAGAATTGAAACAAGTCTAGACTGCGGAATGGTCCCTTTCACAAGCTCCTGCGCTATACCGCAACCATGTGGGCTGGGTTAAGGACTTGCCTTATCATGTAATACCCATTAGGTCCAGCCCGCAAGAACAACATCAGCATCCAATAAACATGAAGCGAAAGCCCTTGTGAGGGAAATTCTCACAGCTTGCGTACCAGAGAATAATTGAACCCTCTGTATCTCCAATGAACAACCCTTTCTTTTCCACTAGCTAATGGGAATCACTACTATATAATATTCTTAGTTTATAAACATCTAAACAGCCACACAGGCACATTTGCAATACAAAATTCACACAATACGGCTTTAATGAACAATATTGTTCATAAAAAATGCAAAATAACCCTGGATATTTCCAGCGGGTTTTGCTGCCATAACATAGCACCTAAAGGAAGGGATTTAACTGCTTTTTCCTCGCTCAGCTTTCAGTGCTGTTTTTGTCCGCTCTCTCAGGGTTATAAGAACAGTCCTCTACTGTTTGCTGCAAGTGTAAATCAATATTGCATGATATTGATCCAGAAGCATTGTCCTATGTTGATGACATATCTCACACGAACTTGAACTAAAGGTATTGAAGTGCTTTATATGAGCACTGATGCATTACACAAGGACACATTCATTTTTGGTAGGCTCTGGGAGATTAGGAGCCTGATTTAGATTTTAGCGAATAGAATACTCCTTCACAAACGTTACGGATATCCCATCCGCCATATTATGATCTCACTAGGATATAATGGGATCGTAACATGACGCACAGGATATCTGTCACATTTGTAATGGAGTATTCCCCTCCGCCAAGATCTAAATCAGGCCCTAAGTGATTTCCCCAGAATCACAGGATGTTGAGCCGATGCCGTGACTTGAACATGGTTACCCAGTTCCAAAGTCGGAAGCTCTGGCCGTTATGCCACAGCTTCTCCACGTTGTATTGGGATTTGCTAAACATGGCTATACCTTTGATTTCAGAAAAACTAAAATTGCTTTTGTCAGTGTCCTGTTCTTAGGATACGAGTTATCAAATGAGGGTCAGAGCCTGGCACCACACTTCCTAGAGAAGTGTGATCAATTATAATCACCAAACACTATAAAAAAACTGCATCCTTATTAGGATTTTTTCAGTTTTGGCAGAACATACATCCCAGACTATGAACAATGCATAAAACCACTGTGCGATTTTTCCAGTAAACATTGGACATCAAAACCCACAAATTCTCAGCTCACTACCGACTGACATGTTTGCAGCACAGCATCTGCACACACTTGTAAATAAAATAGACTTGGTCATTCAGTTAATACTGAGTGCCACTGGCTTCACTTACGTCACATTGGATAAAGGTGACACAGTGGCGATTGCATACAAATCACATTTATATTCTAATGCAGAAATGCGTTTTACATTCACTGAAAAAACTCTGACTGCAGTTCAGATAGCTGTTATAAAGGAAAGACAACTGCCTCAAGGGAAACGCATAAATGTTGTTACTGCTGTCCCAGCCTGGGAGGCTGTCACAAAGGTCAGCATGCTAATCGCGAAAGCCTTACATCCAAGATGGATACAATGAGCCACTTCCTTGACTGCCATTAATGTTGATTATGTTTTGGCCCTAAACTACAAAC
The DNA here is from genome assembly GCF_031143425.1 of Pleurodeles waltl. Lineage (NCBI taxonomy): Eukaryota > Metazoa > Chordata > Amphibia > Caudata > Salamandridae > Pleurodeles > Pleurodeles waltl. Next base: position 1,826,425,826 of record NC_090444.1, read on the forward strand.
TCAAGAATTTCTCCAGTATGAACACGAATACTCCATGGCCCCCAACATATTGCCTCTTGATCAATTAAAATATATCATATACACCAATGGTTCAGCTCAGACATCTATAGGGACCAACCACAATACTCTGCAGCTTGGGCAGCTGTACATAGAGTAATGAGGGATGAAGAGTTCCACCCTCAACAAACTTTCACACGGTTCCTAGGGGATTGCACTACACAACTGTCTGAACTCAAAGCTTTGATTCTGGCACTGAAGTGTACAAATCCTGAATTCCCTACTCATATAGTGTGTGGTCTGTATTACTGTGTCCAGTCTTTCAGTGAAAGCTTGCATTATTGACACCTAAATGGACTTAGAGACTCAAAAGGGAATACTATAAACCATAAAGTGCTTTGGGGAAAAGTGGCAGAACTCAAAGACAGTCTGCCACAGGCTCATGTAATTCTGACATTTAGTCACAGCAATGTGTTGGAGTATACTGAAGCAGCCAAATCTGCAGTCAAGACTGCAACAGTAGCTGCAATTACTCGTTCTCACACGAAGATAGATGAAGAAATAATGGCTCCTGTTATGCTTTGAGCAATGGCATGCTTTTACCAAAAGCTTATCCAGCACAATATTCCGACCCAAAACATTCCTTATGCTATCACTCCAGGGGTGGAGGACAAAGTGATCCTCAGCTAAGACTGTAGGCTAGCATTAATTAAAACAGCACATGAGGGTGTAGCATCTGCCCATACTGATATGCCGGTGACAAAGCAGTATGTCCTCAGTTATGACATTTTCCAACAGATTAAAAACTCCACCATCAAACGCCTACCGCAGACAGCCCTTTTAGTTTCAAACAAACTGATAAAATGCGTGAACCTAGATCATTGCAGCCCATTACATTTGGATGGTGCACTGAAATACATTATACTTGCTGTAGATTCTTGCTCCAGACTCTGGATATGACCACAGTAATCAGCTGATGCTGACACTGTTTTTAAAGATTTGAAAGTCTTTATCGGGACATAGGCAGTAGCCGCATGCCACTCGGACCAGGGCCCTGCTTTTGTCCCTACGTCCTACAGGGACACCATGGGAACCCTGAGTGTAGATGTGCATTATTGTTCTCCATATAATCCTGAGAGAAATTCAATAATAGAGAGGAAGAACACAGACTTAAAGCAATCCTTAACAGCTAGAGTATTAGGTTCAGGTTGCTTTTGGCTCCATCACTTGTATGGCATCAAGAGAGTATGAAATAATCTGCCTAGATGATCTTTGGGTTGCAGACCCTACATGAAGTTTTGTTCGTCATCTGAATGCATGTCCCAGACCTTGATGGTCTCAGAGCAGTGGCAGCAGACACACATTTTGACATACATGAACATTTCACTGTTACTCAGGAACTCCAAGACTTTCAAGGTGAGTGTTTAAACACACATACTTCCACTGAAGGGGTGAAGGAGCAACCAGCATGTACCGGCTGGATTTCAAAAGTTGGGGATCTGGTTTGAGAAATTGCAGTGAAGAAAGAATTTGGCCCATCATACCGTGCATCTGCACCAGTCCTTGGAATTCAAGATTTAAGAACTGTGATTTTGCCACTCTTTGCCAGTTGTAAAGACAAAGCTTTGTCTCTATTGCTCAAGTACAAATTACATCGTGTGGTCGAACCCTCACAATAGGCCCAGTGGACTTCCTCTGTTATGTATCCCTATCCCAAAGGTTAAAAAAGCACTTGCCTGCCATCTTTGACTAACCCCACCACCTTCATTGCTTTCCTTCCCCTTCCTGCAGCTGTGTTTTCTGCTTTCAGTGAAAGCAGACAAGCTGAGCTGCTCTGACAGGGCCTTAGAGAGCCCTATCAGCCTGCCCTGAAAGGTCTTTATAACATAGCAACAGTGAGTATCGGGTTTTATTATCAACTGTTGCTAAATATGTTTCAGTCTCGTCATTTAGTAAACAAAAATGAATTTAAGTAGAAAGTGCAAAAGAGTCTACACATAATAACATACATACAATAAATGCAAATTTTGTAATGGGTAAACATAGGAGTTTTAGGCATATAAATAAAGTAACATAATTTATTGACTTGAGTTAGCCTAAATACTGATGCAATATTAACAGTGATTTATACACTAGCATTGAAATGCCTTTTTTCACGTTGAACTGTTGTTTTGCACATGGTGTTTATCTCTTTCACTGCAGACGCTGGGTATTTGTTATGTATTAAACAACTGATAGTGAGGCTCTGACTGGGAGGAGAGGAGATGACAGGAAGTATGACTCATGGGAAGAACTGTCTTGAACACAAGATGGGGACAAAGTATCTTTTCAAGGACTTGTTTCTGTGGTCTATTGTAAACATGTGAGAAACTAGGGAGTTGACTTGCTCCCAGGTAGGTGTTTGTTGGAATTTTACTCCACGCCAAGAACGAGGAATGTGCCAATTGTTTCAACTTGTGCTTCAGTTTACTTACATTAGCATATGTTCCCAGAGTTAGTAAGGTCTCTGTCTCTCTCTTTTCCGAGGACTCTCTTTCCAAGATTCTTAGGGTTATCCATCTTCAGGAGAGATCACCATTCAAGCCCTTTCCTTTTCAGAAGATGTCTGCTGATTTACGGCTGAGAATACTTTCCAGCTTAAAAAATTATTTATTGCTTCAGTGCAAAGGCTTCATGCTTCTGCATGTTATTCTCTCATCGGAACTCATTATTGTTTTTCTGAACTGACACCCTTTCCTTGACTTATTTGTGAAGTTTCCGTTCTAATCCTTAACTGAGATTAGGAAAAATCCTTTAATCCTTTATGCTACACGATTGCTGTATCATCTCTATGTTATTTGTAATCTTCTCTAATTTAGTATTATACTTGTTTTTAAATACTGACAAATGGATTATTTGAATTTTTTAAATTGATGACTAAAGACCAATAATTAGTGAATAATACAAATTGAATATTATTAGAATTGTTAATAAATCTCTTTAACTCACACCAACTCTCTTTATTGATTATTGTGGAGCCCTAAATGGACTTCATTCTTCATGGTGTTTGATGTAAATTATTGCGCCTTTTAAATTCTCCTTGTCAACAGGGGTTATTTAATGATTACACGTGAAGATTGGAATAAAGAATACAGCAGCGTCACATCATAGCAGTGAGTTATCAGTTTTAGAAACCAAAATAAACAATAAAGGCTTTCTCTGAGAGCCATAGATAACAAATGAATAATACAATTACAAAAACCTACGCAAACAGATAAAACGCTTCTTTACTTGCCAGCTAAAGATTAATTTGGTGTTAATATTAGTGCCAGTGGTGCTACTCTTATATCGCAGTAGAAATATTATACTTCGAAGTGCTGTCTGATATTCCGATATACAACATAAATTGTTCAATTACACCCTCAAATTCTCAAATGTAGACACAGACCTAGACGCCCTGGCACACTTTAAGACCACTCATAGAACTTCAAAAGAAGCCCTTGGGATTTTGGGGCAGATTTAAGCAAAGTGGTGCTGCACTCAGTGCAGCGCCACTTTCCTTGCACACCTTAGCGTACCCCTACTGCCACCATGTGTGCGCCGTATTTAAAATACGGTGCACCATGGCGCAGAGTAGGGAGCAATAGCGCCCTTTTTTATTTTTACTCTGCTGGAGTACCGCCAAAATGTTGGCGGTACTCCTGCAGAGAACATAGGGGCCCATTATAAATAATGGTATGCCCCCTTTTAACGCCTTCTCCAAGCAGGCGTTAAAAGTGCCAAAAAAAATGGCACAAGGAAATCTCTTAGATTTCCTTGCGCCATTTTTTCAGACCCCCTAATGTGTAAGCATCCCCCTTGCATACATTATGCCTGGTGCAGGCATAATGAGGTGCAAGGGTTTACACTTTGTAAATATGGCACGGGGAAAATGTCACCTTTGCGTCAAAGAAATAACGCTATGATGGCGCGCGCTAAGGTGGCACTAGGGGTTCTTAAATATGCCCCTTAGTGTATATGTGGCCCCCATATCCACAAAAGCCCATAGATACAGCTAAAGTGGGATGCAGTTTAAGAAAGACAATGTTTTGTGCAATGCTGATTGCGCAATACTTGCACTTTGCACAAACCTTCTTGTGTGAATCTGTATACAGTGAATTTATCATACAGAAATGCAAACAAATATAACCACTCACTTACCTACTTGTTTGCTCAGCTAGTAGAAACAATGGTGATGTGTTCAAATGATAGAAAATGGGAGAAAAGCCTGAATTGTTACTGTCACTCTGAAGTTCTTGTTTTACGGTCTCCCAAGAGACATCTCCAGCTGTCTGTTGTGCACAGATTTGTATACAATACTCCACAGAGTCAATCCTTGCTCAAGAGTGAATGGCTTTCATGTGGATCTCAGTTTCCCTCTTATTTGTTACTTTTCTCCCTTTCTGTGTTTGACCCACCCACAGGGGTTTTTTGGTTTGCCGTCAGTATATTGGTCACTCGTCCTGTTCCAAATGCAGCTGTGCATCAATGTTTAAGCAACTCCAGTTTGCTGCATTTCAGTTCCACCTAGCAATCACTAAAAAACCTAAAGCAGAAATGTGGAAGATACAACATTGATCTTGACAGCCACTAAAGACTGCTATAAACAAGCAGCAGCAATTCAAATTGGTCTTGCTTCCATCTAAAGGTCAGTGCGACCAACTGGCATTGCCAATGTTTGTTTAAAGTATTAGTGTCCAAGTCTGTAGGTTCCTTTCTCAATCCTTGAGCTATCTGCCTAATAAGCAAAGTAATCCTAGGACAGCCACTAATAGCAAAAGAATATATGTGATGGCAGTAGAACTCCTATGGGAGGGTGGAGGAGGTATTTGCACCAGCAGCAGCCCATCCTCCATGTCAACATTCTTGTTTTTGTGCAAAGGGTGCTCATCTCTAAGGATGTGCAATAAATTCTGCTCTGCCAGTGGAGTTGGCAGAGTTTTGGCCACTCCACATTACACATGTAACTCGGAGTTTTGGCCAAATTCCACCAACCACCATGTGGTGGAGTTTTTTCTCATGCTCGGCTCGCCAATGGTAAGTTGTTGAGTAGGAGCAAGAATTGGCATCCCCTAGTGTGATTTTCAGGCTCTAGGAGAGCACCTGGCGCGATTTTCCCAATGCGTGAGGTCACGGGCGGTTGCAACATTTTGCACTGGGAAAGCTGCCACTCAAGTAGAAAATCTACTCGAGCAGCAGCAAAACCAACTCGAACAGCAGCGCCCTTTGGCACACCACGTGATGGGGCTTGCACTGATTTCTCAGTGTGGATCAAGCTCCCAGAACTAAAAATCAGTGGAGGCACTGCGACGTGCCGAATTACGCCTGCTTGTGGAACGCCATAACATCTGTTTTTACGTAAAGCTGTGGAATTCTGCGAAATAAAAGTGTGGGTTCTGCCCACTCCTTCTCGTTTCACAGAACCCCTGGCAAAATATTTAAAACAAGTTGCTCCCCAGCAAACTCATTAACTGTACCAGAGATGGGTTTAGCACAAACAACCTCTTTCAAGCAGGCATAAGAGTATTAAGAGCCACAGTAATGGCCCTTTTGAGTTATCTTTCCTGATTGAGTTTGAAAGGAGGTAAGAGATGACCTATAGCATGAAGCTACTGGGTGATGGCTGCAAGTAGATATAGAGAACAGAACCGTGAGTCTTTGCGCTGAGGTTTAGCAGGAACAATAGTTTAGGTTGTAAATTAAAGATTACGTGAGGGTACGTATCTGGGGATCATTTAGGGTAGGCAGTTAGGGAATAAGCAATTTATGGCTTTCACAACAGAACAGTAGTTTATGAATTGCTTTGTTTTTTGTTGACATTTAGCCAATTGAGTGACTGTACTGAGAGGCTTGGCGTGAGTCTGGGTAGACTAAAGAGGGTGATAGCAGCATAGTTTAGAAACTTTTCCGAAGGTAGGAACGGTTAGAGATGGACATCCAATGTAGGTTATTGCAGTAGTGTATGTAATTGGCTCAGGACAATTACTGAGAATGGTATTTTTAGCCATGCAATAGGCGATATAAAGGAAGATTTGCAAATGTTGGGTACTATTGCGGACTATGGCAGTCACACACGATTCAAAATGTTTGTTGGATCAAAGTATATATTAAGGATTCTGCAGTGGTTAATTTGTAAATAAAAATGTGCCGGTGCCCAAAGCACTCCTCTGAAAAAAGCGGCTGCAGCATTTAAATGTTCAAGCACAGAATAATGAGGTAGCGTAATCCTAAAGCCATCTGGGGCCTCTTTAAACCATTTACAGCCACTCCCTGCCCTTTCAGCTTCTTCTTGCAGCTTTCTCCTGCCTTCCTTTGTGGCGCTTTACGTCTTTCTTTGCTCTGTCTTTCCCATATGTCTTTTGCTTGCAGTAATTGCCTGGTGCAAAAACAACATAAGCACCAGCCCTCGAAAATAAGTGCTGGTGCCCCCCACCGGCAACCACTGACCTAAAGCAAACACTGGAATTCTGGCTGATAATGTTGGAATTAGATTATCTGGGAAGATAGTGTATGGAGAGGAAGATTTGTGAATGTTGCATTAGCTGGAAATTAAAAGATTTCAGTGTTAGATGATTTGGGCGGAGGGGTTGTGGCCTGGATGATAATGGCGTGAATTGTCCTGAAGCGTGCTCCGGTGCAGTGACCCCTGTTGCAGCTTCTTAGCCCCCCTGAACAACCAGTCAAGCTCTTGCAGACCATTTGACTTAGTCTGCTTACTTGCTGACTGGGCAGCATGAAGAGAGAGACAGGTGGGGTGTGGCCCACAAGCTTGGTGGTTGAAGCGGTGCTGTAGAGGTGGGGGAGGTGTAGAGGAGTATATGGCTATATGAGTATACGATGCTGCGTGACACCATTCTCTGCACTACTGCCAGCTGGAGGGGTTTGGGGTGACATCTGAGGACACAAGAACTAGCACTGGTGAGGACTCCAGTGGGTCTGTGATGCGGATAGTCCTGGTCGGTTAGGCCTCTCTTACTCCTGCCTGGCCTGGTGGTCATAACACCAGAAGGGCTACTCTACTGTGACTGACTGAGAAGGGAAGAGCAAAATGGCACAATAAATAATCGCCCACCACGCTTATAAAAGATTTTCCCCTCAGGTACAGAGGACTCAATACTGAAGAAGCCCATGGTCAGTGGGCGATGCGAAAGAACCTAATGGAGTGGGTTCCTCTTTATCTGGCCCGGTAAGCACAAGTCACTGTCATCATCCAAGCAATACTAGATACTAAAACAACTCTAGAGAGTAAGATCGAAGGGGTTGCCCTCGATGTACTTTAGTCAGCCAGTCTGCATGGCTGTAACAATCCCAGCACGGGACAAAGAATTTAGGCTACACCATCTAATACTTGCAATACACTGAGTTCCAAAGTTGACTAATCTACTTAATTGTCTTACATTAATTGTTAACATTTCACGGCATAGAATATGCCCATATTTGCATCATAGAAAGATGCATGTTGCATGCCTAAAAGAGACAGATATGACCTCTACAGAACTAGTCAAACTGCATGGGACATGGTAAGGTTAATTATATGGTACCACTTAGTCGGCATTTGCAAGAGGCAAACTGATGTGGATCTCACCAGAAGTGCCATTGCTTGAAGGGGCCACACACACACAGACACCAGAAGTGGACATGTTGTCATAAGTGGGGGTCCTTGAGAGTACCCACCTGATGTTGATGAGTCTGTATGCACTCAATGTGATTCAACTGCAATATCTAAAGACATTCAGTTCATACTTTTCCCAACATGCTGTGCAATGAGTTGGGCAATATAATTTGGTCATGGATGTCTTGACGGATAAATCGATTTCACCATATGTAGAACTCATGCGTTACACTGAATGGACAAGACAGTGGGGTCCCATTTAACCATGGAGGATGATGCACCCAGAAACCCCTGAGTTATTTTTCTACTCACCTACGCACAATTCGCACATTACACTTGAGATGTTTTTGAGCAGACTGGATAACATGTGGCAGCTGCAGCTCTCAGAATATCTGAGCTGCATGTTTTTGGATCATAGCCAATTACTTGTGACATTGGGATTGTTTGGGTACAGACTTAGAACACCCACATGGAGACTAAATAAAGACTCAGTATATGACTTTGTTTTACTTTCTGAAGTGGGGACACACAATACACACTACTTCTGGGAGAATGAGGGCTGTGTATAGCGTGGGACGCATTTAAGGTAGTCATAAGTAGTGTTTGCCTTACAACTGTGTATGGAGTGAAAAAGACTATAAGCCGCCAAATTTTGGAGAAAGAAGCCGAACTCAGAGCTCTTGAAAATAGACCTGTACATGACCTATATCTCAGTAAACATAAATTAGAAGTAAAAAACCAACATATTAGACTGCTTTACAGACGTAGGCCCTCATTCCAACCCTGGCGGTCGGTGATAAAGCGGCGGTAATACCGGCAACAGGCCGGCGGTAACAAAAATTGAATTATGACCACGGCGGAACCGGCTCAGACAGATAGCCACTTTAACACACCAATCGCCACGGCGGTAGCAACAAGCACCATGGCGGCAACCGCCAACAGCCAGGCGGAAGTCAATGTACCACCCACAGTATTACAACAGGCCTATCCGCCACCTTTACCGGAGCGGTACCAACGACATCAAAAGCACGGCAGAAACAGAACACAGAAGTCAAAGGACTCACCTCTGGAGACACAGGGAACAACCACAACGCCATGGAGCCCGAGTTGCACATACTACCGATGCTCATCTACCATTTCCCGCATTACGAACACCAACGCCGGCGAAGACGAGCACGGTGAGTACTGCTGCATAGCACACAAGGGAGGGGGGAGGAAAAAGAGAGTGACACACACACACAACACCCCTACCCCTAACACCATTCACACAAACAGATGCAGTAACATTACATATCCACCCTGTACCCCTCAGAGAATAATGCAAGGACTAAATGATTGGAAGAAAGTGAGTGTAATACGATTAAAGAACATGAATAAGTGCATTAAATTACAAACGTATATACATATTTACAAATGGAGGGACACTGCCCAGTCCTCAATGTCCGTGGGCCACAGGGCCACAACACATAGGCCAAGGCCCCACCTCACTCCTGCAACAACACGGAGAGAACACTGCAGGGGCATCAGGTCGAAAATACACAGGCACCTCAAGGGGATGGGGAATGGGAGGGCACCTCAGCCAGAAGATTGTACAACACCACTGGTTCTGGAGGGGGCTACATGCCCTCTGCGATGTCCCGGGGAGTGGGTGGTTTGCCCACTGCTTGGTCCTGAGAAGTGCAAGGCCACAGTCTCTCAAGTTGGTGGTTTGCCCACTGCGTGGTCCTGGGGAATGCAAAGCCACAGTCTCTCTAGTGGGTGGTTTGCCCACTGCTTGGTCCCGGGGAGTGCAAAGCCACAGTCTCTCTAGTGGGTAGTTTGCCCACTGCTTGGTCCCGGGGAGTGCAAAGCCACAGTCTCTCTAGTGGGTGGTTTGCCCACTGCTTGGTCCTGGGGATTGCAAAGCCACAGTCTCTCTAGTGGGTGGTTTGCCCAGTGCTTGGTCCTGGGGAGTGCAACGCCACAGTTTCTCAAGTGGGTGGTTTGCCCACTGTTTGGTCCTGGGGAGTGCAACGCCACAGTTTCTCAAGTGGGTGGTTTGCCCACTGTTTGGTCCTGGGGAGTGCAAAGCCACAGTCTCTCTAGGGGATGGCTTCTACACTGGTTCTGTAGGAGGGCCTTGTGCCCAGTGTGCTTCATCCTGGGAAGGATGGGGTGAGTGGATGGCTTCCCCACTGGTTCTGGAGGGGGCCTTGAGCCCAGTGTGCTTCATCCTGGGAAGGATGGGGTGGGTGGATGGCTGCTTCCACTGGTTCTGGAGGGGGCACTGTGCCCTGTGATTCAGATCTTGGGGAGTGCAAGGTCACAGTCTCTCACCTGGGTGTCATACCCACAGGATTTTCAGGGGCCAGGACGCACAACAGCCCATGGAGACAGGGCTACACACTGTCCGCTGTCGGTGACGGTTGCTCAGTGGTGGCAGTGGTGGTCCTGGTGTCGGTGCTGGCAGTGGTGCTGGTGGCGGTGCTGGTGGCGGTGCTGGCAGCGGTGGGGGGAGGCTCCAGTCCTTCCCTTACAGCCTCGGACGGCTGGACCACCATGGTTGGTGGTGGGGGCTCCGAATGAGTCCCAGCACCAGGCCTCCTGTCCTTCCTGGCCGCTGGTGCAGGCCCCCGGCCCATCCTGTCAGCAGCCGAGGATTGCCCCTTGGCCTTCACACCTGCAGCTGGTGGTGCCTTCTTGCCCTTCACACCTGCAGCAGGTGGTCCCTCCTTGCCCTTCCCTGTAGCAGCTGGTGGTGCCTCCTTGCCCTTCCATGATGCACCTGGTGCAGGCACCCTGTCAGTGTTTCTGCCTGGTGCCCGGGATCCTCTCCCACCTGCAGTAGCTGTCGACACTACTGTGCCCCTGGATTGGGTGGCTGAGGTGCTTGCCTGAGTTTTCTTCACCCTGGCCTGACCTGAAGGACGGGGGGAGGAGAGGTAGGGAAGAGGTCAATGGTGAAGAGGAAAAGCTTTTTAAGGACATTGGGGCGGGAAGAGGGTGAAGGTTTGGAAGTGGAGGAAGAGGACAAAGGGGACGTGTGCATGGAAGTGGGGGTGGTGACTGCCAGTGAGGGGCATGTAGTGATAGGCATGATGAAGGTAGTGGATGAGGATGTAGTGCATGCAGGTGTGAGTGTAGACGTTATTGGGAGGGAGGTGGAGGATGAGGAGGAAGGGGATACAGTGGAGGCAGCGGATGTTGGTATGTCTGCATCTGCATGGTGTTTGTGTGAGTGTCTGTGTGATGATGTGTGGTGCTTGTTTTTGCCTGAACCACCCCTGTGTGTTGTCCTGGGTGCATGCTGGTCGGCCTGTGTGCTTGGGATAGGTTGGGGTTGAGGAGAATGGGATTGGGTAGAGGATGTTGGAGGGGGGAGGCTAGAAACAGGGACAATGGCTACCATCAGGGAGAAGGCCAGAGCCCAGATTGATCTCTGTGGGCCACCATGCTAGAGTGAATGCCCTCCAGGAATGCATTTGTTTGTTGCAAATGGGCTGCCAGCCCCTGGATGGCATTCACAATGGTTGACTGCCCAACAGAGATGGATCGCATGAGGTCAATAGCCTTCTCACTCAGGGCAGCAGGGCTAACTGGGGAAAGGCCTGAGGTGCCTGGGGTGAAGGAGATGCCCACCCTCCTGGGTGAGTGGGCACGGGAAACACGCTGAGGGGCTGCTGGGAGGGTGGTGCTGGTACGGGGTGGCTGCTGTACCTGTAGTTGGGGTGGGCACAGATGTGTCCGCCACCACCAGGGAGCTCCATCGGAGGAGGTATCACTGTCAGAACTGTCCCCTCCAGTCACTGCTGTGGTGCTCCCCTCGCCCTCCGTCGCACTGGTTCCCTCACCGTCGGTGGATTTGGCCTCCTGGGCCCTGTGGGATGCAGCTCTCCCCATCGCCGGTGCCTCTGCTCCTCCGCCAGATGATGCTAATGCACATAAGAACAGGGTGACAAAACAAAAAGGGGGGGGGACGAGACAAAGGATACCCTTCGTCAATGGCGCAACAACACCACTGTTGGTGTACACAACACACTCACACACAGGGAACAGCCCTACGCACTAGACAATGCACTACCAGTCACAATACTAGTCACCAGCCCATGGACATGGATACCTAACGCCAATTGCAGCATACCTGAGATCCACAGACCTCTGCCCAGTAGTGGAGGCCTACTAGCTTGTCTGGAGGAGGTTGACATCAGACCCTGCCCAACATGGGCCCTACCCTGCACTGGCCGCCCTGGCCTAGGGGCACCCACAGGCCTAAATCCCCCAACCAAATGCCACTCCACCACACGCAAGTAGTATATTGGGGCACTGTACTCACCCCCTTGTGGCTAGCTCCGGATAGGCTACAGCCAGTATGCGAGCCATCGGAGGGTCAGGGTTCAACGGGCACCCCTTCCTTGTTTGGAGGCCATCCCCAGCTGGGTCCTCCGCCGTCTTCCATGCCCAGCGTCTCAGGTCCTCCCACCGCTTGGTCAGGTCAGGTAGCAAGTGGGTGAACAGATAGAAAATGGAGGTCACGTCTGCAGCGAGGTGTACTGTCACCACCGGCGTACATCACCATTGGCCACTGTAACCCATAGGGCCCAATGGGATCCAATGAGGATTTGCACAGCGGTTTTCGACCGCCTCCCGCAACGGTGCACAACGTCAGCGGAATTACCTCATTTCCACATGTCCCTCCATGCAGGACAGGCAGGCGCCATTTCAGGGGGGGGTGGTAGGGGCACCATTTGGGCCTATACAACAATATTGTGTTACAGTCACAACATGCAATGCAGTGTAGTGTTTGGAAATATGAAATACTGACCAGCTACTCACCGTTTGCCCCCTAGATTGCAACCACTGTGGATGAAAAGGAGATGGAGACATACCCCCATGTACAGGCCCCTGGTGGACTTGGCAACAATGGAGGACAAGCACATTATCCTCACCTATAGACTGGACAGGGCCACAATCACAGAGCTGTGTGCCCAATTGGAACCTGACCTGATATCTGCAATCCGTCAGCCCACCGGGATCCCCCCTCTTGTGCAAGTCCTATCTGTGCTCCATTTCCTGGCAACTGGCTCCTTCCAAGTGACAGTGGGCTTGGCAGCAGGAATGTCTCAGCCAATGTTCTCAATAGTGCTGACCAGAGTATTGTCTGCCCTGATTAAACACATGCGCAGCTACATCGTTTTCTCCCAGGTGGAGGATTTGGCCACAGTGAAAGCTGATTTCTATGCTATGGGACATATCCCCAACATTATTGGGGCTATTGATGGTACTCATGTTGCATTCTTCCACCCCCCCCCAGAGAAATGAACAGGTGTTCAGAAATCGAAAGTGCTTTCACTCCATGAATGTGCAAATAGTGTGCCTGGTGGACCAGTACATCTCCCATGTCAATGCAAAGTATCCTGGGTCTGTGCATGATGCCTTTATCCTGAGGAATAGCAGCATCCCATATGTGATGGCTCAACTCCAGAGGCACCGGGTGTGGCTAATAGGTGAGCCCTGGTTCCCATCCAGGGGTTGTTGGTGTATGGGTATGGTGTTGGTCCTAAGGGTTAGTGTGTGTCTAACAGTTGTCCCTCGATATTTGCAGGTGACTCTGGTTACCCCATCCTCTCATGGCTACTGACCCATGTGAGGAATCCCAGCAAAAGGGCAGAGGAACGTTACAATGAGGTACATAGGTGAACAAGAATAATAATAGAAAGGACATTCAGCCTCCTGAAGGACAGGTTTTGTTGCCTCCATCTAACAGGTGGATCCCTGTACTACTCACCCAAAAAGGTGTGCCAGATCATCCTGGCATGCTGTATGTGGCACAACCTTGCCTTACGTCGCCAGGTGCCTTTTCTGCAGGAGGATGAGGCTGGAGATAGGTGTGTGGCAGCAGTGGACCCAGTGGACAGTGAAGATGAGGAGGCGGAGGATGAGGATGAGGACAACAGAAGTGCTATAATAAGACAGTACTTCCAATGACACACAGGTAAGACACTGTAATTACACTTTACATTGACAGTTTTGTATTTGACATTGTCACTGGCAGGCTGATTTTCCCACTTCTATGGCCACTTACTGTACACTTCGGCATCTCTATTTTCAAATATTTGTGCCCCACTATCGCTCCTGGTGTGTTGACTGCAGCCAACTACAGGTCATTCCTATGTATACATTACTGTACAGTTATATTGCAGTGTTTAAAGCTTGTTAAACGAATACATGGTTAAATTATTTGACAGACTCCATACTTGTATTTATTCAAGTGGTGTTTATTTAAGTGCTAATGATTAGAGAGGGATGTGCAATGGGTTGGGGTGATGATGGAGGAATGTCCAGGATAGAGCCCAGTCTATTTATATCACAGGTGCATTGTCCAAGGGGGCATAGGAAGTGGAACAATGGCAGTTCAAGGTGGACAGGGTGACAGAGTGGGACACAAGGGTGACATTCAGGAGAGTCTTATTTCCTGGCGGGGGTCTTGTCATGTTTGCTGGCTTCTGCCTGGATCGCAGGGACCGTTTGCGGGGTGGTTCTCCTTCTGCAGGGGTTGGGGTGCTGGTGGCCTGTTGTTCTTATGGCGGGGCCTCCTGTCTACTAGCGGCAGCGGAGGTGGAAGGCTGTTCATCTGTTTGGCTAGTGTCAGGGGCCCCGTGGTGTGCCACTGCCTCCCTCATGGTGTTGGCAATGTCTGCCAGCACCCCTGCAATGGAGACCAGGGTGGTGTTAATGGACTTCAAGTCCTCCCAGGTCTCCTGCAACTTGTCCAGTATCTGGCCCATCGTCTCCTGGGAATGGTGGTATGCTCCCAGGATGTTGGTGAGTGCCTCCTGGAGAGTCGGTTCCCTGGGCCTGTCCTCCCCCTGTTGCACAGAAGTCCTCCCAGCTTCCCTGTTGTCCTGTGCCTCTGTCCCCTGAACCGTGTGCCCACTGCCACTGATCCCAGGTCCCTGATCGTCCTGTGTTTGTGGGGTGGCCTGGGGTCCCTGTGTGGTGGACACACTGCTGACTGATGTGTCCTGAGGACAGAGGTATGGGCCCGATGGGTGGGTACTGTGCTAGTGTTTCCTGAGGGGGGAGGCTCTGTGATGGTATGGGACTGTGCCTGGGTTACCGACTGTCCGGAGATCCCTGATGGGCCAGGTTGGTCATCCAGCTCCAGGTGCCCAGAGCTGCTGTCATCACTGTGGGCCTCTTCTGGGGGTGAACTGGAAGTTGCTGGCAGCTCCTCTCCAGTGACGTTGGGTCGGGGACCTGTGGGAATGTAAATGTAGTGTTATTGTTTCTGCGTGTGACATCTTGTGCATGGGTGCATTGCCCTCTAAGGTTGTTATTGCCCGGGCAGCTTTGCCTTGTGTGAGTAGTTATTCAGTGGGGTAGCTGTTTCCCTCTAGTGTGCATGCTTTGGTGATAGTTGTCCATGCAGGTCTGTGATGGGGGTCCATGCATTGGTGTTGCATGCAGGGCTTGGTATTGGGAGGGGTGGGTTGTGATGGTGGAGTGTGTAGGAGGTGTTGGAGTGATGGGAGTGTGGGTAAAGGTGGGGGTTTGTGATGGCATGCAGGTAGGGGGGTGATAGTAATAGAGATTTGACTTACCAGAGTCCAGTCCTACTCCTGCCAGGCCCTCAGGATGCATGATTGCCAAGACTTGCTCCTCCCATGTTGTTAGTTGTGGGGGAGGAGGTGGGTGTCCACCGCCAGTCCTCTGTACAGCTATTTGGTGTCTTGCTGTTGTGGAACGTACCTTCCCCCGTAGGTCGTTTCACCTCTTCCTGATGTCATCCCTTGTTCTTGGGTGCTGTCCCACAGCGTTGACCTGTCCACGATTCTCTGCCATAGCTCCATCTTCCTAGCAATGGACAGCTCCTGCACCTGTGATCTGAATAGCTGTGGCTCTACCCGGATGATTTCCTCCACCATGACCCTTAGCTCCTCCTCAGAGAACCTGGGGTGTCATTGCAGTGCCATGGGTGTATTGTGAGTGGTGTGGGTGAGGGTGTGTGGGTTCCTGTGTTGGGGTGTGTGATGTAGGGTGCTTGGATGATGTTTAGGTGATGGTAGTGTGTGTCTGTGGTCGTCTGTGGTTTTGCTATCTCTCTTGTGGCACTTGTTTGTAATGGTGAAGTATTGTGGGTAATGTGGGTGTGTGTTTTATGGTGGTGTGTGGGTGTGGTGTGTGTATGTGTGTTAGGTGTGTGTAGTTTGAATTGTCCAATGTGGTGTAGTTTTGTTAGGTTGTGTGTATTTTGAGCGCGGCGGTATGTTCCTCCAATGATTTAGCGCCATTGACTGTCCGCTGCGGTGATTCGTGGGTGATGATGCTGTGGGCGTAGTTCTTTTGGCGTAACGGTGTGGGTTTTGCTACCGCCAGTTTATCACTGACCTTTAGGCTGGCGGACTTGTGTGTGTGGCTGTATAGTGACGGATTGCTATGTGTGGGTCATAATATAGGTGGCGGTAATCTGCTGAGGCAGCGGTATGTTGCCGTCAGTTAGCCAGGCGGTAAGTGGGATTTACCACCTATGTCATAATGAGGGCGTTAGGGTTTGATTTAGAACTCGGCAGACCGGTTCCTGCTTCGTGACGGATATCCTGTCTGTCAAAATCTAAATACCATAGGATAGAATGGGATGTAGATTTTAGTGGATGGGATATTTGTCACTGTTTTGACGGGGTAACCCATCCGCTGAGTCCTAAATTAGACCCTTAGTAGGAATGTCTAACCTATCAACATGTTGAGGGTGATAAGGAGGGACACATTTTGGCATGGCGACTATGCTAAAACTCAAAAAGACAGCTAGTTTGTACCATGAGAATAATCGAGGGAGGAGGTAGGAAGGATATCCTTCACACACAGACAACTATCAACAAAGCATTCACAACATATTACAAGACTCTGCATTCTGTTTCAGTTGGAGTGACATTGCAGGGCACACCGCATTCTACAGAGCCTAATATTACCCGAGCCTAATGTACAACAGAGGGACTCCCTAGGTGACCAATGCAGGCATCAGAGCCAGACTGGTCGTACCTGACCATAGTAACAAAAGCAGGAAGCCAGCATAATCCACTCACTCTCGTTTCCAGCCTCTCGGGGTCAGCCAGTGCTTCATACTTGCACTCAAGTGCTGCTTTTGTGGGGACTGGTCTGACAAAATTGCCAGGGCTGCTTTGGGTTCCCAGTCCGGCTCTAGCTGGCAATTGATACGCTGGCAAAAGGTAAGCCGCCCCGTACCAATGGCTTGCATCCTGAATTTTACATAACTTATAGAGCTCAGATTGTCTCCAAGGTATTGGCCCTATATAACGCTTGGTGGAGAGAGAAAAGCAAGTGGAGTCAACCAGAAAAGCCAGCAACAGTAGTGGTATTGCGGAATCCGGGGCAAATCTACATAAAGTGGTGCATCAGTCCTGATGCACCACTTTTCTTGCGCCTCCCCTGCCCCATTGAATGACATCATGGTTCCACTGTATTCACAATACGGCACACGTTTCCACAATAGCGTCATAATTTATTACGTTATTGTGGCGCTTTGCTGGATTAGCTCCATAAATGACAGCAAAGCACTAGGGAGGCCTATGAACTACTGTGGACCCATCACTTTAACGCCTGCCTGGAGAAGGGGTTAAAAAAGGCATTAACAATGTTGCAGTGAAATCGTGTAGATTTCACTGTGCCATTTTTTGCAGCCTCCCTGTGTGGGAACGTCCCCCTTCCATAAATTATACATGGCTCAGGTATAATGTGGCGCAATGTGTTACAAAGTGGAGCTGCAGATATGTAGATAAGGCGAAGGGGAATCCCCTCCTTAACGCCACAGTAGCCTAAAAAAATGATGCTAGTGTGGTGCTAACAGGCGCTAGGGCCTTGTAAATCTGGCCCCCGGTGTCGTTACCTCCTGGACGTGCGATCGTACATGCCTCTGTCTCAACTCAGAATCAAAATTCTGGAGAAATTGCCTGATAATAGGTTGGTGCTGCTTGTTCCCTCGTTGGTTCCCCTATGACCTCCGAACTGTGGCCAGTAAGTTGGAGATGAGGCTAGGAAGATGCTGTCTTCGAGTGCTGGTTGGATGAAAAATGTAGGTACCTCTCAGCCCACCAGAAGCTCAAGAGTAACAATAGACCTCAAATAAAATCAGGTAAAATATATAGACATAATAATTTAAAAAACAAATGCTATGTTGTAGCTGGAAAAAGTAAAGTACAACTGTGAAAGTTACTGAAAATGTATAACAGTAAAAATAAAACTAGTGGAAATCAGTTCCAGCTGGGCCAAGCTCACTTCAACTATTGTGCTTCATTTGTAAATAAAACGTGTCAGTGCCCAAAGCTCTCCTCTGAAACTTGCGCCTGCTGCAATTAAATGTGAGAGCACTGAATACTGAGGAAGTGTAATTCTGAAACAATCTCGGGCCTCTGTATTCTATTTACAGCCACTGCCTGTCCCTTCAGCTCACTCCTGCAGCTTTCTGCTTTCTCCCTTTGTGACGCTTTTTCGTTTTCCCTTCCTCCGTCTTTCCCATGTGTGTATTTTGCTCGCAGTAAATGCCTCAGGCAGAAAAATAAGTACCGACCCTCAGAAATAACTGTCTGCCTGTGACCCGCACCGGAAACCACCGGTTCAAATTAAGCACTGCTACTGACTAAAATGAGCTGGTACACTGCATTATCAGATGCTTTGCACCTACTATTTAATTCCATTCACGCTGTTTTTTTCTACTTCAATTCAATGTATGATTTTCTCTCATATTTCAGGGCAGCAAACTACAGACTGACGCCATTTACCTCACTCGTTCACGATTCTTCACGGGTCGGCGACTTTAACCTTTTGGTGTTGAAAAATATTTCAGCACTGCAAAGTGTTCTGGCAACAGGTTTTAATCTCACGGAATTACAGATTTAGACCCTTGTCGATATTCAGCTTTGTTGCATTTTCATTTTCCCCCTTATTGCCGTCCAAACACGACACCTAATGATTACAGCGCGGACGTCCTCGAGCTCGTGACAACGCGTCACGCGCCAGCGGTGCACGGGGCCCAAGAATCAGAGGAAAGCTGTGGCCTCGGCGCGCGGAGCCCGCGTGCTCTGCCCAGCCAGTCGCGCAGGAGGAAGATTTTTATTTCCCGCGCGCTGAGCAATTTGTTGGTTTAAATGAGGCGATGAGGGAGTGCTTATGGTAATATAGCAGGGTCCGGAGGTTTCTGTGCAGAAGCCTGTGTTCTATGCATTTTATTTACGAAGCCTGGCGAGCAGTCGTTAGGCAGCCCTGGCAGCCGCACGGGAGGGTCTCCGGCCGCCGCATCCCTCGGGCAGCCCTGGGATGTTTACAAGGCGATGGAGGGAGACAGACGAGTTAATGGCGGCGCACACAGGTGTTTAACGACATAGGGGCTAAATAGAACCTGAAATAATTATGTTATTTGGTTATAAGAAATCCTATTTTCCCTTTTTTCTATCTTTTCTTATTTTATGTTTTTGTGAAAAATCTGGTTCCATTCTGGTCAAGCACAATGTCTATTGAGTGCCTAGATTTTTATATACTCCATTGCCTGGTGTGTCCTTCCTTCTGCTTCCAGGCACAGACTTAGAAAAAATATTCTGCCCCTATCATGTTATCCAGGGCTGTCATTTAGCTCCTGCTGAACAGCATCTCTTGGACTTTGCTCTACCAAACTTCATTCCTGGGGCCCTAACCCACACCACTTCCCTACATCCTGGGGGCTGTGTGCTGCACCACACAATAATGCATCTCAAGCAGGGGCGGCTCCTTTGTTAGGTCAGAGATGCGTCACGCCCCGCCAGCAGCAGCAGCTGCAAAACCTTTAAAAGAAAACAATAATAAACTTAGTTTATTGTTTTCTTTTAAAGGGGCGGGGCCCCTCAGAGGGCATGTTTGTTTGGCCAGCGGTCTCGGGCCGGCCAAACACACATGCGCAATAGGCTCTCTCCAGCCCGGCACTGTGTTGCTGGGATGGAGAGAGCTTCGAGAGGCTCCCAATCTGCCTGGGAGCGCTCTGGCTGGGCGCTCCCAGCCAATCCTGATGCTGCTTTAAGCAATGTCAGGATTGGCCGCAGGGCAGGCTGTGAGACTGTGCCTGCAGCCAGCTGATGCAGAGGAGACAGAGGAGCGGCGCGGCCTGCGTGCAGGTAAGTTTATTTTAAATTTCTTACATTTTATTATTATTTCCCCTGTAGCAACCGCCCCTGCTTCCCCCACCCCCGCCTGCGCACCGCCCCTCCCCTTCAACACCTGCAAGCCGCGACTGATCTCAGGGCCACAAACCCATGACATGGCACTGAATCCTAGATAAACTAGTCTATCACTCTGCGCGGTATCTCAAGAGAGCCTACTGACCTCATTTCCCTCTATGAACACTTACTCACTGAGGGGCGTATTTATAAGCCCCGTGAACTGCCGGCACGTCACTTTTAGTGACAGTCCGGCGGCACACACTGCAGGGCCATATCTACAACACAACGCAAAGCCACCTGCGTGGCTTTTCATGGCTTTGTAGATATGGACTGAGGCAATGCAGCGCAAGTTGCTACATTGTTCACCCTGCGATAGGGAGGCGTGCCATGGGCATTACTGTGGGTGTTCCCACATAATACCCATGGCATTTGACACATTCTCAGATTTACGAGATTTCGTAAACCTGGGAATGCGTCAAAAGCCTACGCCTCCCCAGGGGAGGCATATGGGACGCACAACAAGGAGAAATACCTTTATTCTGCAGCACACATAGAAATAAAAAAATGCCTCTCATGGTTGTTTTTGTGTAGGAAGGTGTCTCTTCCTTCATAAAAACAATCATCCGTGCAACTCAGACACCCTTGCACCATGGCAGCCCATTGTGCACCAGCGCCGGGGAAAAGGAAAGTAATGATATGGCACATGCCTGCCCTTTTCTTTTGACTCAGGGAGTGCAGCAAGAACCCCTGTGGCGATGCCCTGCACCAAAACCTCGTAAATGCGGCCCTGAATTTGTTATCACTGTTCTTATCCCATGACATTGCATCCCACAGATGCTAGCACGCAATATAGCATCACTGTGGCATCTACCCTCAATCCACACTGCACTTTAGGTGGAATGGCCCACCATACTACATTGACTTCTAATCCTCCACACTACAGGTGTATTTATGACACTAATCCACCACACTGTACTGCATCCTATAGACCTCAAGTCATAACACCCTAGGGCTCATAATTCACCACATTTGTAACAAAGGAAACGTATCTACCACACTGTAGTGCATTGTAGGGACACTATCCTGCCACACTTCATTTCAGTGCTCCCTTAAAAACCAATGAACCCACCCAGTTGCAATCTAGTGAGTACATTCTGGGTCAAGCTGTCAAAAAGCACCAATGGTTTCATCCTTCTAAAACAGCTGCCTTTAACCTCTACCCTAAGGCAGAGGACACAAACATGCACATGATTGTGGCAGATATGAGTGTAAAGAACCACACAGTCTGCCTCTTTCCCGTATAATCACCCCTTCCTTACCTCTTGTTTACTTTGTAAGTCTATTTAAACTGATATAAACTTGTCCACACGAGCATAACATGATCGCTGTCTTGAACCTGAATAATACTTTAAAAACAATAGGCCTGATTCACAAAGGAAAACATGCACTTTTGTGTAACTTTACAATTGTTTGCTGATCACAAAGGTATTTTACTGGTAGTATTGTTTACGACTGCGCAGCCGGGCCGCACCATACTGGCACGGACCGCTTTGGATCAGTGGGGGTTAATTGAAAGCAGTAAAAGGTAACATACAGCGCTTTTACACTGCAGAGCACTTTTGACTTCCTCGGTCACACTTTACTGGCACAAAGCACTTTAGCCTAGAGCAAGAATGATGAACTAGGAAGCACTTTTAGCACTAAGCACTCTAGTGTGTGCTGCCTTGTGGTCTTCATGATTAAGGATTTGCGTAAGACAGAAGCATACTTGTTATGTTGAATTGCTGGGAATGGGGTGTTTGATGCTCTTAAAGTGGACTACAAATTTGATACATTTTCCTTATGAAATTCTGTTTTAGCCTGTTTTATCCTTGGTATTTATGCTGAAATGTAATGTTTTTAATTAATTGAACATCAATAAATCCAATTCAATTCAATCAATTCAAATATGACTGCATAGTTTCCATACATAACAAGAAAAACAAAAGTAGATGCTACTAGTAAAATACCTTTGTGTGTGGCCAACAACTGTAAACTTAACCAAAAGTGTAAATTTACCTTTGTGAAACAGGCCTCTTGTTCCCATATTTTCATTTAACGGAAGTTGTTCATTAAAAAAATCTAAGCAGAATTTCCTCATGAAGTAATCTTGCATCATTGGAAAATATGTCTGTATAGTATTTGGAACAGCCGTATCACTGGTATTTTCTATCCTAGCACTATATTTGTATCCAAGCTGTGACTCAATTTCTCCACCGGTAATCCTAGAAACCCCTTAACATGATGTATCTAACCTGTCCATAATTGCTTTCTACTGCAAATTAAGAAAATTTAAAGCATAATCTCAATTTTAATTCGAACATATTTGGGTAAATTATGAGGGATCCAATTCAAGTTTAATTAATTCTCTCAAAGTATTTGGGAGAGCTTTAGATGGAACTACTCGTTTATCATGGCTCCGAAGGCTCTGGCTGTAGTGCTAGTTAAGTCATATCAGGCCAGCTGCCTGTGATTTCCTTTGGAAACCTCATGATCAATTACTTGTGCCTGACAGGACAAATTCTTGGAGAATACCATCCTGATGCAAGTGTAGTTGTTCCCCCCTGTCAACAGGGCTGGTCCGATAGACCATTTAAAGGTTTCCCCATAATGTGGTGAGGCAAAAATCAATATCCTTGCCTTATAAATATTTTTTTCGAAATTATGATTTTGAATAAACGGTGTGGTACTTCTTGACCTCTAAGAGACCTTTTTGAGATTGATGCATAATTACAGCATCATCTGCACATCATGTCATAATGTGTTTAACTTTTGTTGATCTTTGGGGGAAATGTTCAAACCCTTAGAAAACAAATGGCGGGAGATCATAAATATACTGGGAGAACAATGAAGAGGTGTAGGATATTGGATTATTGAGTCGGGGAGAAGCCCCACTCAATTTTACAAACACAGTTCTTGGCAGGGTTAACCACAAACAGTCACTAAATTAACCTGTACTTAACCATCTGGTAGGTTGGCACACAAGGAGTCCGTCTTAACTTAGAAGCGTTGTGTAAGGGATTTATGAGGCACATAAACAGTAGTGAAGTGCAAACACATTACAAGAAAACTCCCAAACCAATTTAGAGAAATAGAGTAAGTGTTAATAAATAAAATGACACCACAACAAATCAAATCCAATCAGTAGAACAAGAGTTATGATTTGTTAAATTTGTTTGTAAAAAATAGCACCAAAAAGAACAAATGGCTAACCTCGGAATCTGGTTGCGCGAGACCGGGCCATAGTCTCAAGTTAATGCTCACCATGATGGAGGCATGCCGGCTACCGGAGCCAGGTTTCCCCTGTCTGAAATTTACCTTTGGATTTAAAACATTTCTTGAATATTTCCTGGAGAAGGTAGAGTCCACCAGGAGGCAGCCAAGATGAGGTATCAACAATGGGGAGCACTGGATGAAGTCTTGGTGTAGCTGTCAATGATGGCAGAAAAAGCTCTGAGCAGGAAAAGCTGAGTTTTTATGTCACAGAAGACGTTGTTGTTGATGGGGTGCTGTTTGCCATTTAGCCCGGTGAAGATCTCTACTGTCAGACTTAGAAGTTTTTCTAGAGCTCGGATTTCTTCAGCGGGATGAGGCTGCAGGATGTAGCAGAAGAGGGCTCGATGGGGCCGGGCACTGTTGTCAAGAGGTCCGCTGAAAAAGTTTTGCAGCTGCGGAGAAGAACAAAGCGGGAGCTGCATCGAAGTCAACCCCACTGGCGATACAGCTTTGTCGGATCAGCCTACAGATAGGTCCCAGTCCCACACAGGTTTTCAGAGCTGAATTTGCTGAAATTATTTTCTAAGTTCCAGTATTTAAGGTTAGGCAGGAGTAATACCACCAACAGCACTTCCATGGGTCGTGGACCTGGCAAGCACCACTGGAGAAGGTTAGTATTCTCAAGAAGAGGCCTAAAGAGGGCTCAAGCCAGGTCCAGTTGCTACTGGTCAGGTGCAAGAAGGCCTCTGGAAGATTGTGCTCCTGTAGCTCACACAGGAGGCTAGCCAGCTAGCTCTTGGGATCACACTGGTGGTCCTGGGCTCAGAGGAGCACATCCAGTCTTCTTTCCTCAGGCAGTAGGGCAGTCCTCGTAGTAGCAAGACATCAGGGCAGTCCTTCTTCTGAGTCTTTCACAGGTCCAGAAGTGATCTGATTTGGGGTCTGAAAGTGCCACCTTTTATCCAGAGGGCCAGGGTTTGGGTGGGCAATGCCCCATTGGGCCCACCTTCGTCCTTCCTGAGTTTGGATTTAAATTGTGTAGGGTGACAGATGTCAGGTTCCTTTGTGTATGCTAGAGGCACAGCCCTTTGAAGTGTAAGTGTGCTGGGTACAGCCCTTCCCCAGCCATCCTGGATGGATGGTCCATCCTTTCACACATAGGCTTCCTTTGTCTCTCTATCTGTCAGCAATACACAGCCCACAACAACAGAGGCATGTGACTCAGGGTACTGCAGAAAGGCACAGCCAATTTGAATGCAAACATGCACCTTTCAAAAAGTGTCATTTTTATAATTGCAACTGAAAACCCAAGATAACTATTAAAGGGGTTTTTAAATTACAAATTCAAAAGAGATCAGGCAGCATTTTTCTACCTGCTCCCAATCTAAAGTTAGCGCTCATTCAATGTAATACGGCAACCGAGTGTTAGTCTATGGGAGAAAAGTGAAAACAACCTTTGGAGTTTTTCACTGCCATGACATGAAAAACTTAAACCCATATGTTCACTTTTAAATATCATACACCCTGCCCTAGGAGCTTTTAGAGCCAACTTTAGGGGTGAATTATAAGTATTAAAAAGGACAGTTTAAAGTTTTATTTTGCCAGGTTAAAATGGCACTTTAAAACTTCTCTATGGGCTGCAATGGCAGGCCTGAGACATTTTATAAAGTGCTTCCCTAATGGGGGGCACAATGAGTGCTGCGGGCCCATTAGTGCAACACAATAAGTATGCAAAACAGTGATGGATGGAATGCTTGAATTAATCTCATCCATGGGTAATCATTCGGGCCGCATCCCAATCCACCATTATTTCACAAACCATGCCACCTCAGTGTGGACCCAGCTATATGCAAATCAGTCTTGACCCTGCTCCAATCAGAACAGTCCAGCCTGAGCTGCCAAGCCAGATCCTTGCTGAAACAGTACACAACAAACGGACTGGTTTCTCCCTAGTTATGGGCACATCAGCCATGTAAAGTTTGCTTCCAATGACATAGTGTGCACAGGACTCAAATCTGGGCATAGCCATCCAACTTACAGTGACACAATAAGTATACAAAACAGTGATGGATGGAATGCTTGAATTAATCTCAGCCACTGGTAATCACTCTGGGTCGCATACCAATCCATTGTTATGTTACACACCATTCCACCTTAGTTTGGACTCAGCTATATTTAAATCAGCCTTTAACCTGCTCTAATAGGAAAAGTCCAGCCAGAACTGCCAAGCCAGATTCTCATTGAAACAGAACACAAGCAACCCAGGACCAGTTTTGCCATAGGTATGGACTCATCGGCCAAGTACAGCTTGCTTCCCGTGACACAGTGTGAATGGGACCCACGTCTGGGCATAGCTGTCCAACTTAAGGCGACACAATTAGTATAAAAAACAGTCATGGATGGAATACTTGAATTAATCTCAGCCACTGGTAATCACTTTGGGCTGCATCCCAATCCATCGTTGTTTTGTTGTTTCGCACACCATGCCACCTCAGTTTGGACCAAGCTATTTGCAAATCAAGTCTTGACCCTGCTCCAATGGGAACTGTTGAGCCCAAACTTCAAAGCCAGATCCTCGCTGAAACAGAACGCAAGAAACCCAGGACTGGTTTGTTTCCAGTCCAGGGAGGACCTTCCCTGGCAGTTCGGGTTGGAAGGTTGCCATGGGGAGGAGGGTCAAGACTGATTTGTATATGGGTGGGTCCAAACTGGGGTGGCATGGTGAGCAAAAGAATGATGGATTTAACCCACATTTGTGATTTGGGAAAACGTTTCTGCACTCTGTCCATCATCTTTTTGTGTTGCAGGCCCATTAGTTGCATTTAATCTACAGGAGACCTTTGGTACAGGCAGCACCATTTACTAGGGATTTACACATACATTAATTGTGGCAATTAGGTGTAGGCCAGTTTTACCATGTTTCTGAGAGAGAGCACAAGTACTTTAGCGCTGCTCAGCAGTGGTAAAGTGAACAGATTACTAAAGCCAACAAAAAATAATTCAGCAAAACAGGAGGAGTGAAGGCAAAAATTTGGGAGACTACCACCCAATGTTGTCAAGTCTAACATCGGGCCAACACGCAACTCTGCTTAACACCATTTTTTATGTTAAGTCTTCTTGATAAATCTCTATATGAATGCATAAGAATTCAACACCTAGCATTATTGTAAACATCATTTTTTGCCTTCCCCTTTTAGGGTCTTAATTACCCTTGTTTGAATTCCCCTTCTTTGAATGGCATACTGGTGTTAATTAATTAATCAAACATGATTATGTGTGGTCAAATCAATGGTACATTCTTTTTCATGATGTTCTGTTCCTGGCCATATACTAATCAAGCTCATGTGAATATATTTTTAGTATTTTATCACTGCTTTTGATCGGGAATCTTTAATGACATTAAGATTATGTACTTTTGTTGTCCACTAGGTCTGAATATGAATTCATTGGATTATGATACTACTGGAGGTTTATCATATTTGTGGATATGTGCACATATTCCCTGTATCTGGTAAGAACATCTTAATGTTGCCCACTGGGGATAGATTGTTGTGCAGTTAAATTTGTTACAACATTCCAAGTACCTTTGATAGAAATTCAGATTTTGAGTACTTCACAATGCAGTCTGACTGATGTTTGAGGGTTTCATTTTAATGACTAAATTGTTTTATATGATCAAATTATTTCCCTTATTCATCATGTGGATTGCAATGTAATATTTTGATTGAAGCTTTGTATTGTACACAGCATTTATTACATGAATTGTTTGCTTTTCCAGTCAAAAGATGTTATATTTTTGTACTTGGAACCTATTAGAAAATGGCTACCATATTTTTATTTAGAGCGGCACTACGGGCCTCATTAGGAGTTTGGCAGAGAGGAATATTCCATCACAAATGTGACTGATATCCCGTCCATTGTATTATTTCTGTTTGTATTTGAGTTTCTTATAAAGCGCATTGCTACCAGTGGTAACAAAGCGCTATGCCGGTAATAAGAGGCTGATGTTAATCCAGAGATCTAAAGTGAAAACAACCAAGTCTTTAATTGCTTACGTAACGGAAGCAGGGAAGAGATACCTCTAGTTTTGAGTGGGAGAGAATTCCATAGCTTAGCAGCAGCTGTTGAGAGTGCCCTATCTCCCCATTTGACTTTTTTGCTCCTCAAGGGTCATGCCATTTTGAGATCTGAAGATCTTGATGGGCGGCTGGGAATGTACCATTGTAGGAGTGGGTAAAGTCTGACATTTCTCAGGCCACCAGTATGAGTTCCAGATGGAGGTATTT
Organism: Pleurodeles waltl; assembly: GCF_031143425.1. Taxonomy (NCBI): domain Eukaryota; kingdom Metazoa; phylum Chordata; class Amphibia; order Caudata; family Salamandridae; genus Pleurodeles; species Pleurodeles waltl. Next base: position 1,826,453,173 of record NC_090444.1, read on the forward strand.
GCACCAAAGATAATAAGCTCGTTTTTGTCTCCATTAATATTTTGCCAATTTTGGCGCATACACTTATTGACTTCTCTCATACAAGCTTGAAACCTGTCGTCTGTAATGTGAACCTTGTCTTGAAAGGAAACAATTATCTGGGTGTCGTCAGCATAGGAGGACACCTGGAAGTCAAAAGATTGAACCTGTTCAGCCAGGGGGGTGACATACAGGCTAAAGAGAGTCAGACTTAGGGAGGACCCCTGAGGAACTCCACAGTGGAGCTGAAAAGGAGCTGCACTAAAGCCCCCACCTTGACTGACAAAGTTCCGTCTCAGAAAAATGTCTCCAAAATACTCAGAGCCGATCCCCTCAGGCCTGCCTGATGTAGGCAGTGCGTCAATATCAGAGGCGAAATAGCGTCCAATGCCGCCAACAAATCTAGCAGGATCTACCTGTTTTCTGATAGTGTCTGTTTCTGATAGTGTCTGTAGTCACAATCAGGGCGGTCTCAGTACTGTGATGTTTCCGGAATCCATGTTGGGAAATATCCAGACAATCATATGTCATCAGGTAGGTGGTAAGGTCTTGGTTAATATGTTTTTCTAAAAGTTTTGCTAGCATAGGCAGGAGAGCAATTGGGTGTACATTTTTTAGATCTCCTGGATCTCCTCCAGTTTTTTTTTTTGATAGGCATTATAACAGTTTCTTTCCAAGTGGAAGGAAACACACCCAGTTCCAAAACATCTGCATACATCCTCTCTAATGGTACAACAATCAATTCACTGACCATTTGTAGAACTGTGGAGGGGCAAGGGTCATTTGGGGACACCGAATGAGTCCCAGAAAACAGAGTCTTAATTTTGTCAGGTACAAGGGGTGCAAATGTTGCCAGGGTTGGGCTCACAACCACCTCGCCATTAGAACTAGTGTCCTGTTCCTCGCGAGCTAGATGAGGGGTTGAGAACTCAGAATGAATCTTTAAAATCTTATCTTTGAAGAAACTGGCTACACTATCACAGAAGGTCTGCAAATTTTCTAATTCCTGAGATGGAGTAGGGATGTCCAGGGCCTTTACGACTTTAAACAGTTCTTGCGGAGCATTTCCTGCATTTATGATTTTCTGTGAATAATAGCATGACTTAGCCTGTTTAATCGCGCTTTTATATAGACCCCTTAGTTCCCTGGGCTTGGTATTTTCTGGTAATCTAAGGTCTAATTTCCATTTTCTTTCCTGTCTTCTACGTGACCTTTGGAGCTCCTTGATCTCTTCAGTATACCGTGGGGCAGAGACATTTTTCCCGGTCTTGCTCATGACTTCCCTCAACAGGGCCACTAACTCAATTGCATCCCTGATCCAGGCATCAAAATACGCCACTCGTGACCCTAGGCTTCCATCAGGCCTCCTCTGCTGCCAGAGCTAGAGTCAGCTCCTTTCTCTTTATATGGTCCCATTTTCGGCAGTAAGTGGTATGAGTCTGCTTGGGTCCCTTTCTTCTCCTGTATCTTAACTCAAAGAGGATAAAACTGTGATCTGTCCAATCCAGTGGCCTGCACTCCCCTACCGTAATAAAATAATGTGTGGAGAAAATGCCATCCAGTACGTGGCCTGCTATGTGAGTATTTGAGGTAATCACTTGGGTCCAACCAAAACACATCATAAAGTCCAGGAGGGTAAGGGTGTCTCTATCTTCTCTGTCGTCCAAATGGAAGTACAAATCTCCAAGGATTCAGCTATGATCTAAGGAGGTCAGGAGTTCAGTAATTTGGGCCCAGTTCTCCAGGAATAAATTCTTGGGTCCAGGTGGACGAAAAACCAGAAGCCCTTCCATTCTTAAAGTATTCCCTTGTTTGAGCTTGAAATAGCCACCTTCGCAGGAGTCTGAGATAACCATTAATGGACTCAAACTACAACATAAGCTATTTTTAAAAATGATCGCCACCCCACCACCCTCTTGTCATGCCTATCTATCCTTTCTATACCATAATCCATAGGCAGATCTGTAACGAAGTCCGGGTCAGAATCCGCTCTGGCCCAGGTCTCCGTCAGGAATAAGCAGTCCAGTTTCAATTCTAGTAGGATTTCCCTCATTTCCAAGCTATGCCTAATTAGAGACTGGGCATTAATGAGCCCACATTTTAAAAAGTCCTGAGTGTCCATTCCCTCTCTCCCCAATGGAACATTTTTCATGATACCCATAGGACCGGCTATATGGCCAGTGTTAAGACCTTTTGCAGGTGCCCAAGTACAGGACCTGCAACTCCATCCATCAGCTGGAGGGAGAGGAAGAATAACCTCCTCCCCTATCTTACCACAGTTTTGGGGCATAAGACTCCTAAATTATGTCCCTGTGTATTGTCTCCCAGTAATATTTTCCTTAGGGGCTGCAGCGTTTCTGGCTCCTGGTCCCAGTCGGGCGTGGATGGGTGCAGACCGGCTTGCCTATTACAAGTTCTGTAGGATATGATGGAAGTTGTAATTCGGCAGACGGGATGTCCTTCCCTCCTAATGAGGCCCTATGTTTTTTGTGTCTTTTTCATGTGTTTATTTCATAACCATGCATTTGTCACATATACATATATAGCTAAAAAATCCACACTTATGGATTTTACAGGTGTCCACCTATGCCTTACTCCATATCTATGAGGCCATTCAAAGCCATGCAAAGTGGCTTTACCAGGCCTCACAGATATGATTTAAAGGTTTGCGCTACCATTTGATCACAAAACATGACACAACGGTGACACAAGGTGCTCGTAAATATGTTCCATAATGGGGTAAGACATAGATAGTTACTTTGTGGAGCATGAAGGCATGGCTGATGTACATTTGATGAGTGGGAGACCTTCAAGGTGGTGCTGCATGGCTCCTGCATTAGAACAACACATGTGACCAGGAAGACCCGGGTGTCAAAACTGGACAAAGTCAAAAAGCATCTCCAAACATCTGATCAATCAGTTCAGATAATTAAAGCTGATGAGGAAAAACACTTCCAGGTAAAAACACACAATCTAACCCATCAACTAAAATGCTATGACTGTAAACATATATGGTTTCAGGGCATGCAGGAGGTGACAAGGAGAGTAGATTTTATCCTGGCTTGTCCAACAGGAACAGAGGGATACCCGATTATTCTGATTAAGGACAAAAATGAGCAGCACAGACTCTCCCTGAATGACATCAATAAAGTGCCCACATGACCTATACCACCCTATACTCAGAGCAACAGAACCACGCTTTTTGAACGCAGGTCAATAACTTCACTCCTGAACAATGGGGTGACATCAATGGCCCCATAGCATCACAAGAAGTGAGAAATGTAATAACCTGTTAGTGTCAGGCAAGACTCTGTGGATCAGATGGGTTACCCATCAAACTATACAAGGCCTATTGGCCCCAAATTTATTGGAGTTATATGAGAAAATATATGAATTGCAATTGAGCAGATTAATGATTCAATTACAATTTATTTTGTTTCTGTGTTTACATGTTACATGTTTGTCCTTACTGTTTGCAATTAATATTCATACTTTTTTAATGTATGCCACACTTGTTATTTTATTTCATTTTTGTACTTCTGGGTCTCATATTAACGTACAAACAGTCTTTAAAAAGCCCCAGGCCTACACACCACATTGGGCAAAACACATGTCGGCTGTTTCTTAATTTTTAAAATCTCGCCAAGCACTGTAACAAAGTCTGGAGATCATTAAGGACCACAAGATTAATAAATTACTTCATCTCAACACAATGACTCACAGATTTATGCACTTATTTTAATTAAATTGGAATTTAACATTAGAGCTACATACCATTTCTGACTAACTTATACCATAAGTTACTGCTCTATAAAAATTTATTGCAAGCATTTATTACTGTGGTATGTTGAACAGGGAAGAAATTCACCAGCTTTAAATTCATACTTAGGTGTAGGTTTAATTAAGTGAAAGGGCCAGCGCCTCACCTTAAACCAATCTATGTGGAAGAATCGAGGCCCTTTGAATTATAATCAACTCAAATCAAACAAAGTTGGCCATAGTAACACAAGCAAAATCTGGAGAATCATAAACAAATGCAGTTACAATTTATTAGAAGTGCCAGTCACTTGTTTTTAGCCCCTATACAAGAGTCAAGGTTTGCTTGTTGGATGATACCCCAGTTGACGTGCTTTCGTGTAGAGAGCAAATTACCAGGGTGGAGATCTCCTTATGATAAAACATAGGGACAAAATTTTCAGTCTTAAAAAATGTAGCAAAAATATTTTCTAGATAAAATTAATGTAAATTAATTTTAAATATTCAATTTGAATATAGAACAAAATAAAACACCTACAGAAATATAAACTTATTTTAGGTAAATATTGAATCAATTTCAATATATTAAATAACATGTAATTATATGTTTAAAGATTTATTAACCCAGTAACCAAATAAAAAAAAACATTTTTATTTATTATGTTTTATTAAATGCTTTGTTTAGACTTAAATTAAGTTATTAAATGCTTTTATGGACTTTAATAAATTAATGTAATTTTTTTTTTTTAAAGTTAAAGGTACATTTTTTAATTTACAAAGTTGTTAAAGTACATTAAAATAAACAACATTTTCTATTTATATATTTTTAGCACTTAATTAGATTATATATTATAATGTACTATTTCAGAAACCATGACCTTGTACTTCATTTTGGTGTCAAAACATTGGTTTTGGAGGGCAAGAAGTCTTATAGAGGCAGAAAATAACTCCTCAGAGCAACCCTTCAAAAGGCCGCAAAAATAGAGGAAGAAAAGACATATAAAGGAATGAAAAAATAATAATGTTTTTTAATCCTTTTATGTATACACCAATGTTTATGATCTGAATATGAAAAAATAATGTTTATCACTCCTGTTTTGAACACATTTCCATAGTTCACTTTATTTGTTTCGGCACTTGCTTGTGGTGCCTTTGTAGAATGTTGAACATTTGAGAAGAGCATATCTACGGACATCTTTTTGTAGCACAAGTTTTGCAAGTACATGTACGTGTAAGTTCTGTGGGTAGAGGCTTTAGAAATTTTGTAGGGTTGAGCACCCCATCAATATCTTCCCAACTAAACACACCGGGATCTTGCGCTACATGATCCAAAACATTTATACATCTAATCAAGTAGAATGATATTTTAATGTTTCCAGGCACAGACTATGACGTCAATGGAAGGTCACTTAGCGGGACTGATCTCTTGAAATCACTGTACCTAAGATCATCAAATGTGTGACAGTCAGAACTCGATTTCCACAGAAGCAGAAGGTATTTTTCTACATCTTTAAAGTCAAATTTTTCTTCTGTCTCAGCAAATGCTTTTAGAAACTTCACAGGTTCAGCAGTTAAAGCTCCAAGCTTTGTTCTAATTTTGCTCAAAGTGTCATCACCCATAAGAATATGTGCCTTGATAAGAACACCGGGCATCTCTGGGTCAAGTTTCTTGTACAGAATATGAAGCAGGATTAAATGTCTTTTCTCGCCTGTTCCATAACGTATCCATAACTCTGACAAACCTTGATTTATGAACATTGCAACAAATCTAAGTAGCACAATAATAACATCTGTATCATTTGACAGTACAATGACTTGATTGGAGCCATTTTGAACAGTCCACTCAACATGTGGCACAACACGAAGATCATCTTCTTACAATTTGCTTTTAAGTTCTGAATAATATGGCCTGTACCTTTTGGATATCTCTATGCAGGCACCAACTCCTCATTGACAATCATTCCATTTGCAATAATTGAAAATTCAGGCCCTCACTATGAGATTGGCGGCAAATGCCACCTACCGCCACGGCGACGGCCGCCAATATACAGTCGCCATGGCTACCGACTGTCCATGCCATTATGACCGTAGCCGGAATTCCGGCAGCAGCCTAGTGGAATTCCGGCGACGGTCATGGCGGCGGACGGCGGTAAGGTGGCGGTGCTGCCAGCAGCAGCCCCACACCAGCAAAACACCACCTACCATATCATGTTCCATGATACGGCCTGACGGTGTTTTGCTGGCAGCAGCGCCGCATCCCGTCTGCTGCCGGAGGACCCCCTGCAAACAGGTAAGTCTGGTTCTCTGACAGGAGAGGGGGTGTTGTGTGCATGTATGGGGGTGTGTGTGCTTGTGTTTGAATGCGTGCATGCGTGTGTAATGTGTGTGCGCATGAATGGGTATGTGTGTACCTGCATGTTGTGTTGTGTGATTATGCGTGTGCCTGCATGTATGTTTGTGAGTTTTGCAGTGAGTGTGTATGTATGAATGCATTCATGCGTGGGTGAATGTGTGTATGTATGGGTGTGTATGTATGTGTGTGTTTGTGGGGAGGGGGCAGCAGGGGGAGGATGAGGAAGGACTCTCGGGAGGGGGGCGGGGGAGACCCCTATCAGTGCCAGGGAAGGAATTCCCTGGCACTGGTAGTGCCTACTGCCATGGTTTCCGTGGCGGTACAGAAACCACGGAAACCATGGCAGTGGGCGGGGTCAAAATGCCATGGTTCAAGCCTGGTGGTTGTTACCGCCATGGCGGTCGGTGTGTTGACTTGGCGGTTTGGCTTTGGCCAATGTCATAATAGTGGAGGTAGGTACCGCCAGCCTGTCGGCGGTAATACCTCCACTATAGCACCGACTGCCGTGGTCGTAATGACCCCCTCAGTGTTCACTGAAACATCAGCAATGTTCTGGCGAGTTATCATCTCCAAGTTCATCTTGTTCGATGTTCATGACCAGAATTTATCAAGTTGCACAGGTATAGGTGTTGAATTTTTGATGCACACAAGGTCAACTGGTCCACATGCAGACATTTGTCTGATTCTCTTACATTCTTTGAAAGATAGTTCAAAATAACTGTCAAAGACAATGTGAAGTTCTTGCAAGTTACACACTGACTTTGATATCTGTAGAACAGTCTGAATGACCTCTCCGAAGTTTTGCATGGATGAAATATTGACCATTCGTAATTGTGACATATAGTCCACAACAACAGCAGTTTTCAATAAGAACACCTTTTCTCCTGCTTCAGTTCTGCGTATAGGTTTGATCCATGTTCCAGGACATCTAGTAGATGTGCCTTTATATCTTTATTCACATATCGTTTGGTTACGAAGTTGTGTAGTCTCACAGGCTCATTCATTTCAAAGGGGTTTCCTTGCTGCTGCATCAAATGAAGAAGGCTGTCAACATGTGTAATAAAACGTTCCCTTCTCTTTCCCACAAGTTCATGGTGAGGAAGAGTTTTGCAATGGTCCAATAATTCTGAATTTGTCATCTCTCCGAAAACATTGCAAACAGAAAGGACTTTGTGGTAAACTAGCTGCCATTGAACAACATATTGATTTTTACGTGTCTGACGAACAATACCCTTGGAGCTTTTCTATGATCTCTGGATCGTCTGTTCCAGTTTCATATCTGAAGCCACAGCATTGAACCTTCCCTCTCTGTCTTTCTACACAAAATGTCTTTGGATTCATTTTCTGTAAAGGTATGGTTTTTCCACCTCTAGCTTCTTCACTCTTTCCAAATACCAGGACCCATATCTCAGGTAATTTATGCAATCGAAATTGCAAAACATAGTAATCAGTGACTCTAGAGTCTTCACTTGTAGCTCCCAATTGTCTTATCAATCAGCATGTACCATGTTTTTCACTGTAGCTATCATATGTTGAACATTTCCCCAGCACTTGCAAAGTTCTGATTTTTCTTAACATTCTTTGACAAACTCTGCCTACAAACTTGTTTTTTGAGATTTCCTGATTTTGAACTGAGTGTATTGACCATTGTCTGGCCTTGTATTATGTCTTTTGAATGAAGTGCACCATGTGCCTTGTTCACTTCTGAAATAAGATATGCAAAACCTACTTTACCATTCTTGTTCCAGAAAGCATGTCAATGCAATGTTTCTATAGCCTCAGATTTGATGAGCATACATTCTAATGAACAAACATAATCAATTCCACTCAATACTGACCGGACAGTTTTGCTTCCAAAGATTTCAGCCTGAATAAGTGCATTGTCTATGCTACATACACTGAGATAACTTCCTGCATACCGTAACACAACTTTTGTCATGTGGAAAATGCCCATCATTGGATAAAGATCATCAAATTCTACTGGATTGCTGATATAAATGTCAGCTACATTACAGAAAACACCTTCATTGCAGAAAATTGGCAGAATAGGCTGGTCTTCAAGCATAGCACGCACATATTGGAAATGTTTTAGAGCTGTGTATACTGTTGCGTAGTTTGTGACTGGAGATGGTATTACTGGTAAAAACCCAACCTTCTTTAGTGGGACAGTATTCTAGGAGATAAGAGCATACATTCCATCCCATTGAGGAACTGACATTTCTTCATCCTTCAGTCCGCACCAAATAAGCAATATGATAAATTCAGTTAAATCAGCTTTGCGGACTGCAGCATCAGGTAAAAGAAGATCCATGTCCTCAGCCACTTTAAAACTTTCTGGTAGATTGGAATGTGTTGATCGCTTGTAGTGATTTTGCACATGTTGGCAAGGCAGTTGGGTTATAAGTTTGCAGCTTTGTTTGTTTCTGCCTCCAGCTAACACAGCTTGTTTTCCAGCAGTTACTTCATTGGTACAGTCTTGAAAAAGCACCCTGGCAGTATTGTGTGTGCTGGATGTTCCAGGCAAAGAAGGCCCATCTTCAAAATTAAAATTATTAAGATCAGCAAATGTAAATCCTTTCCTGGTAAAGTGACTTGAAAGTGATGTGCTTTCAGATTCACAAGATTTTACAGCATGAACTGCTAACAAGTTCCCGCTCCCTACTATGTCATTAGAACTTGTTGATACACCAATTCTATTCATTGAAGTGATTAGCTCTCTACTTTTGCACTTCTCATAGATTTTGTGGGCAGTCATCATGTGTGGCAAAGTTTTATTTTTGAGGTGATGTAATTCCTAAAACATGATTGGAAAAGACAGAATATTTGCACAGCATAAGCCTGTCGGTTCATGGGATTGTCTTCCACTTCTTCGCTTATATCTTCAAAGCCATCATCAAGCTTGTCAGCTTCTGTTTGGAACTCAAGAACTTTAATTTGTTACAGTATTGCTTTGCTGATATTAAACAATGATGTAAAAATGTTAAGACAACATCAGGCATTCTTGTTGACTCCCATGATTTGCAAAGCTCTGGGGCACAAAATTTGTCATTAAATCGAAAATGTAAATCTTTCAGGCCTTTTTTTAAAATGGTGCCTGCTGATTTTACTGCATCCGGTGGTCTTATTTTGGCAGCAAGAACTTCAGAAATGAAATCAGCAGAGAAGACCATAAATTGCCCATTGGTTCTGTTAGACTGATAAAAAATAATTCTGTCACTGTACATTCTCATCAGAAAAATGTCAAGTTCATTATGATGGCTCAATACAGTTTCATCAATGTTAATCATTATTTCTCTGATCTCACTGAGTGTGAACTCATAGCCAGCACTCAAGAGGGGATTTAAAACATAATTTGTTTTTTCAAAGAGTCCAAACTTAACTGAAGACTGGTGGTTATATTGCTGCTGGGAGCTCATTGTACATTCATATTTTTTAATATATGCATGCAGTTCGGATGGCATACACATCTGCTACAAACAAATTCATCTCGCTGTTTAGATCAGCTACTCAGCTGATAACTTAATTTTGGAAGAAACTAGCTGCAAATAAAAACATGTGTGCCCTTTGAGACTCACATACTCTGTACTTTGTTCTTTTGTCAATCCCTTTGGCCCTTGTTCTGTCTAAACCACAGATAACACATTGAAGATCCTCTGCTTTCTAATCAGTTGTTGGAGGTGGACGATGGGTAGCTATCCATCTTCTAAGTGGATGGGCACTGGGTTTGTTGTCGCTTGCTCAGAAGACTCAGATTCTTGTTGTGATTCACTGGTTTCTGATATTTTTTTACTATTTTTTTCCAGGCGTTTTTTCAATGTATACAATCTGTTGTTACAGTGATAAAAAATTTGATCCTCTTCATCCATCAGTTTCAGTCTTTTGTGAACTTCGCCTTGCCGTATTTCTGCAGCATCTTGAACTCTCTTCTGTCCAGCCGCAGTTGATGTTAGCTTTTAGTTTAGCATATGACACATTTTTTTTGTTGAAGGAGTCCTCAGATTTTGTAGATAGCAAAACTCTGACAGGAGGTAAAGATCCTCTGCTACCACCTGCTTCGCTCATGTTTACAAATTTGAAACAATAGAAAACATGAAATAAAAACGATATGAAAATAAATTACCAATATGATGGCTAAAACACATGATTTTAGAGCCGCCATTTTGGAAAATGGTGGAAGGGGTGACCTGAGGAGGTATTTTCTGTCTCTATAAGACTACTTGCCCCCCAAAACCCATGTTTTAACACCAAAATGAAGTATATGGGTCTCATGTTCCTGAAATACTACATCCTTACTGCAACACATCCGTCATTTCTAAAAATATTGTCCAGAAAAAGTCGCCCCAGAAAAGCAATGTCTACCCAAACTAAATTATCTCTGTAAGGATACGAAAACACAAATCATAAATTAAAATCTCTGGACAACAATTTTTTTACGAAGCTATATCAAGGGGCCAGGCCTAATATAGAAACATAGGGAACCAAACTGTCCTTTGCAGCAAATTATTTGCCAAAGTGTTACCGCCAACATGAGAGGATAATGTAAGTATTTGTAATGCAGATCGAGCCCTAGGTCACTTAATGTATTCAGCCTCTGCCCGCTTAATTTATTTTGTACAAACATTTGGCGGGCTCTGCATATTGGGAAACACAGTGCTCTATTGGCGGCTGTTTGATTGGATATTAATTATTGATACAGAGGACTATTTCATGGTAAATGCAGAAATGAATGGCAGGGATTCCAACGTGTTTATTTTTAATGAATTCTTCGATCAAGAATGGCGGCACACTTGGGTCTCCAAAGGGGAGAATAAGAGCAGGCATATGTAAAGTCACATCAACGTATTGTATTGTAGTATTTATATAGTGCTTCGTAACCTGTTACAGTGCTCTGAAGCTCATTATTGTACGTGTAGCATGATGGACAGTGGGGGAGGGGGGTGGAGTGCCTTGTTGTCTATATTGTATTTGCTGCTATCCTATGTGGTGAGTATTTTGGCGTTGTACGTAAGTGACCAGAAAGGTGCTCTTCGTGGCAGCGCCTAGCAGTGTGATGGAGGACAAGCAGTGAGAGATTGGTGTACAAAAAGTGGGAAAAGACAAGGGAAAGAGGCAGAGATCTACGTGGACGGTCTACATTACAGGTTATCCAGTTTAAATGTGGGGGGACTAGAAACTAGGGGTGGCAGTGAACTCTGCTCCGCTCGTGGAATTTGCAGAGTGTTTTGCACTATGTGCTCCACTTAGAGCGCTGAGTTCTGAAAAACTCCGCATAGAGGAGTTTTTTCCTCGCTCGTGCTTGCCAACATTAAGTTTGCGAGCAAGGAAAATCTTACTCAAGACCACCTCCCGGAGAGATTTCTGAACATGGATGGTCGCAGATGGCCGCGACGGCTCTTGCTGAGAAACATTCTGTTTGCGTTGAGGAACCTACCGCTCTAGTAGAAAACCTACCTGAGGGCTAGAAAAGAAGCAGCGCTCTCTTGCACTGCACACGGTGACGTTCGCGCTGATTTTATAGCATAGGGCAAACACCCAGTGCTAAAAATCAGCATGAACGGCGCGACCTAACACACTCCACCGCTTTGCTGAACTCTGCATACTGCAGCGGAGTTATTTGGTCACTTTGCAGAGTTCCCCATAGCGGAACTCCGCCCAGGCCTACTAGAAACATAAATACAGCTAAACAGCACAAACCCAGATAGAGGGGAAATGGGATACTTTGTGCAATGGCACCAATGTAACCAGAGAAGGTCTAGTAATCTATATGGCCATACGCGCTAGGCAGAGATGCTGCTGACTGAGTAAAATGATGCCAAATGGGCAAGGATGGAAGTTGGTTGTATAAGCAGTTGCCCTGCACCTTTGAAGGCAGGTTTGCTGCCTACTGCTGTACAAACACTCTCCATGAATGAGGAAGGAAGCGGAAGAGCAATCAAGGGTAGAAACCTGAGCAGACACCATGCAGTCTTTAAAGGCCCAGATGCCACCTGCTCCTGCTAGGCTGAAGGTTTACACAATTGAATCAGGGGTTCGCAACCCAAACTACTCTCGCGGGCTCCCAAGGTGGGTGAGTTGTGATCAGGTGGTGGCTCATACCCTAGCCAGCCTGGCTCCCTGCACATGTGAGAGTGGCTGCTGAAATGCTTCATGTTCGGCTGTCCTAGTGTTACTTCACTTCTTCTTGGAAAAAATTCTCATTCAAGAGGAAAAATGACTCGCTGCTTGATATTACCTCTTGCATTATGCAAGGCATCTCCAAACGATGCTAAATGTCCAGGGGTTAAGATTAAGACATCTGTTATACACAGCAAAACCTCCATGGACCTTTTGTGCAAGAGCTAAGCGGGTGCGCAAAGAACCCAACCATGCTGGGAGCAGGACCTGAGAACTGTGTAAGACTGCTTCTGCACACCCGCACCCATGCACTAAAGCAGGCACTGGACTCTGGCTGCCCGCACCCATGAACTAAAGCAGGCACTGCACTCTGGCCGCCCGCACCCATGCACTAAAGCAGGCACTGCACTCTGGCTGCCCGCACCCATGCACTAAAGCAGGCACTGCACTCTGGCCTCCTACATCAACGTACTAAAGCAGGCACTGCAGTCTGGCCACCCTCACCCATGCACTAAAGCAGGCACTGCACTTTGATCTACATCAACATGCTGAAACAGGCACTGCACTTTGGCCTCCTACATCAACGTACTAAAACAGGCACTGCACCGTGGCTTCCTACATCCAGTGTACTAAAGCAAGCACTGCACTCTGGGCACCCTCACCCGTGCACTAAAGCAGGCACTACACTTTGGCCTCCTACATCAATGAACTACACAGACACTGCAGTTTGGCCTCCGACATCCAATGTACTAAACCAGGCACTGCAGTCTGGCCACCTGCCGTCTTGCACTAAAGCAGGCACTAAATTGTGGCCTCCTACATCAATTTACTAAACCGATATTGCACTTTGGCCTCCTATATCAACGTACTAAAACAGGCACTGCACTTTGGCCTCCAACATCCATGTACTAAAGCAGGCACTGCACTCTGGCCACCCTGACCCATGCACTAAAGCAGGCACTGCACTCTGGCTGCCCGCACCTATGCACTAAAGCAGACACTGCACTTTGATCTCCTACATCAATGTACTAAACAGGCACTGCACTTTGGCCTCCTTCATCAACGTACTAAAACAGGCACTGCACTTTGGCCTCCTACATCCAATGTACTAAAGCAAGCACTGCACTCTGGCCACCCTCACCCATGCACTAAAGCAGGCACTGCACTTTGGCCTCCTACATCAATGTACTAAAACAGGCACTGCACTCTGGCCGCCCGCACCCATGCACTAAGCAGGCACTGCACTTTGGCCTCCTACATCAATGTACTAAGCAGGCACTGCACTTTAGCCTCCTACATAAATGTACTACGCAGGAACTCCACTTTGGCCGCCAGCACCCATGCACTAAGCAGGCACTGCACTTTGGCCTCCTACAACAATGTACTTAAGCAAGCTCTGCAGTTTGGCCAAACGCACACATGTACTAAATTAGGCACTTCACTTTGGCCTCCTACAGCTATGTACTAAAACAGGCACTGTATTTTGCACATGCGTACGCATATACTAAAGCAGGCACTGCAGTTTGGCCACTTACTCATATACTACAGCGGGCACTGCACTTTGGCCTCCTACACCCATGTAATTAAGCAGGCACTGCATTTTGACCGCCCACACCCATGTAATAAAGCATGTTAATAAAAGGATTACCCAGTTGATTTAAGGCCCATAGGACCCAGAGAACTGGCCTGATTTCAGCATCAGTAAGTGGCCCTCCCACACCTCTTGAAAATATTATCTTTTTACTCCTTTCAAAGGCAGGAGTAAGTTTATTTTCAAGCTAGAAACGGGGGGTGGGATAATCTAATAATTAGAGTGGGTGTAGATTGAGGGGTTTCTTGGCAGGGAAACATTTTAAAGTATATTTTCTCAGCTATATCTCATTTCTGCATGTGAAACTGTAAAAAGTCAGAGGCAAATGTATAACTTTTTTCCGACGTTTTTCTGAGGCGGCTGATTGCACCATGCAGAGATGTCTGGGTAATGTGCACCCACTAGAAAATGGGCACTTCTTGTATTACGTCATGATGTACGTATTGTCCCTTTCCTTCAGTATTCGTTCATAACTGGAAGGCACCATGTGACGGAAGGTTGCGGGGGGAGGGTCGCGCACATCTCCTTCGCTGAAGGTTATCGGATACGGCAGAAGTAGACCGGACATCGAGTGCTGGGCTCGCAGTGGGGCTTCGATGAAAAGCAAACTACGTAAGTACCAGCACAAAGGAGAAATTATTGTAATTAAGATTTCCCGATTCCAGTGGTGGGAAGTCAGTCTGAGTAATATATTTAAATGTAAATTAATATTTCAGAGTTCAGAAATTGGTTCTCTCACGGTGAGACATTGAAGGCGGACATTTCTGACAGAAACGTAATTTGTCTCATGTTAATTTCGAGTTATGAAGACAGATTTTCCGTGTTATTAGTAATTATTGCAGGAGGGAGTTATAACAGAACTCCGGGACCGTGCCTTGCCCAGGAAACACCATATGGTCACTTAAAGGGACCATCGGGGACCCGATTCATAGGATTTTTATGGTCACAAGTGTGGTATTTACATGTGTAAATACCTGTATGAGGGCAGATGTTCCTAATCCTGAGTTTCTGGATTGGAGGACATTGCCACTTGCAGTTTAGAATTACTACTGCGGACTTCAGTTTTGCAAATTACCTGTTGGCAAATTTTCGACCACAAGTGATAAAGAGGGTGTTCTTCAGCAGCGGCCTGTCTGTACGGGCTGAGGGACCACGTCCCCCTACCTTTTTCCTGACCTGAAGAGTATCTGTCAGGCTGAACAAAAGTCAGCCTGACAGATACTCTTCTGGTTCAGGTCAGGCGGCCAGGAGTTGGACATGCACTAAATGCTCAGACTCCCGGCTGCCTAAGATGAACTTTGCTGGGCTGACCTTTTCAGCCTAGCAAAGGTGCCTCAAAGCCCTCCCCCTCATGACGTCACCGATTGCTTCGGATCTGGACACTTCAGTTTTAAGCCCTGAAGCACCCTTGGCTGAGTGTCAATCAGTGACATCTTGTCACAGAGTGGGGTGAGGTCAGCAGTCTTAATGTCCCCATCCCACTCGGTGACAAATCGGGACTGCTGCTTTCCCTCATTGGCTGACCTTACGCCAGCCAATCAGGAAAGACAGCAGTGCCAATCCTCCTGGGACCACCGAGGCTGAGCTGTCAGAGCTGCTGAGTTAAGTTTTTTTTTAAATGTTTGGTGCTTGCGTGCGTGTATGAATGTATGTGTATTTGTTAGTGAGTGTTGTGAATGGGTGTGTGAATGCGTGTGTGAATCAATGGGTGTGAGTGAGGTGTATGTGTGCGTGTGTAACGTACCCCTTCCCTCTTAAAATTACCGGCTGCTACTGGTATTCTTGGGTAGTTACAAAAGTAAAAGTTGGTGGATATTTCAAATTGTTTTCAGGGCCACTCCCACTTTGGGAACAGCAGGGCCAAGGGCCAGGTTTACTAATTGGATGCAAAGTACTGGTCGCAAACTGCGACCAGTGTTTATGTGAGTTATAACTATTTGTTATGCTGTAGACCTAAACTGATCATAATACAGTATGATCCCAATAAAGATTTTTAAGAACAGACCTATATACTAACAGGTTGATTCTTAAAAATGCAAATCGTAGTCGGTCACAATCTGACCTACCTCATGAATACTAATGAGGTGAGTTGTAAATTGTGACTTGCTACTTTTGGAGGATATCACTGCAATAGTGACCTGGTGGGCCAGCAGACCACTATGGGCCTGATTACAACTTTGGAGGAGGTGTTAATCCGTCCCAAATGTGACGGATATACCACCAGCCGTCTTACGAGTTCCATAGGATATAATGGACTCGTGATACGGCTGGTGGTATATCCGTCACATTTGGGACGGATTAACACCTTCCTCCAAAGTTTTAATCAGGCCCTATGTCTGTTATTGCTTCCACATATTTTTTATCCTCGTTCACATTTTTTTAAATCAAAGAAAACACTTTTTTAATGCAGCCTGTTGTCCTTAAAGGAAGGTAGCTGCATTTTATACGAAAAAGTTTATTCTTTTGAAATTTTGTTGAGAGGGGTCCATTGGTTCACTGCCTACCTTTCAACAAACAACTTTTATTTTGATAACGTGGAAAGGATCAAAAAGGGACCCTTTTCCCTTTTGCAAATGGGTTACCCTCTTCTTTGAAGTCTCAGGAACTTTGCAAAGTTTTGCGGCTTGATTTCAGTCGGAAACCATTGACAGATATCATACTGCTTCGGTATTTGGAATGGATATTTACAAAATGCCCCTCCAGATACCGAATTAGTGCTCATTGGCAATCCCACTGTAGCAGTTGGAAAAACATTTCTGACTCCTAAAATGGGATTGGTAGATCAGAAAAAGTCTTTTCACAGTTGCAAATGCAGAATCTGGGCATTTTCCCCCATACAAATCCTTAGCACAACTGGCCCTACGTCTCTTTCCAGGCTGAGGAGGAAATGGGAACACTCCCATGTCTTCCCTGTCCAGAAAAAAACAGGAAAACATGTTTGCACTTTAACAATATGCAGATGTCCCCTATTCATCAGCAATAAACAATCTGATGGAATCACATGCTGCTATGCTTTTAAGGAATTGCAACTGATTTTATGTAATTTCATGGAAATGTCTGTGAATTTATGGTGTGCAACACAGAGGTTCGACAAGTCCAACCATGTGGGGGATGCTGAAGTAGCCGGGTCCAGTTCCTGCCAATACTGACCTGCCTAGTATAGAGTAGCAGCACAAAATAAAGGTGGCTCTGATGGCAGTATATTGGTTGCCTTGCTGCCTTAGGCTCTTATCACTGCTTGAATGAGACATTGAGAGCTCATAAAACAACAGATTGCGTGGAGGTTACTGATCCACAGTAAATATCGTGGCATCTGAAGGCATCAATTGAACTACCTGTGTTAATGTATACATGCTCATCATCTAGTCAGCATGATATCCGTGATATATGGCAGACTCAGGGGTCCCTTGTGGCATTTTGCAGGGGGAGGGAATATCATTTTGCTTCACACCTTACCCAGGAATGAGTTAAAACTATTGTTTTGCTGTAGAACTAAACTGATCTTATGAAAGTATGAGCCCAAGGCTTGGAATACAAGAAGAAGAAATTGAGTTTTGAAGCAATAGGCGCAATGTTATAAAATATTTCCTAAAACTTAGAACTTAGATATATTTTACATATGGAGGGTCAGAAAAACATACCAACCCTGGCAAAAAAGATGTGGTCTATCTGGGTACATTTAAGAACTTTTCCTACTCTTTACTGCTAAATTTGATGCTTATATGAGACTGTAAAAAGGAAACATTCAGTTTTTAGTGTCTCCCCTCCTCAAGCTTTCTGACTTGCAGACATTTCCTAAGAGTGAAAGTAAGCTTTTTTACCAGGATGACCCACCAATTCCTCCTCAAAATCACTCTATCTATAGTCAGCAGTAAAGTGTGTCTAGGTCCCATTGAAGAATTTAATGGATAAGAGAGTGTATCTCCCCATTTCACTGCATTAATAGACTGAATTTTCCCCAACCACAAGGCCATTTGCTTGCTTCAATGTCCGGGTAATGGATTACTTTGCATCTATATGGTGGATCATGGGTTGTGATGACACTCTGGTGTAGTACTGTGGAAGTACTAAAGGTCCATATTCAGCTAAACAAGTCTGTGGATGTGACGGTCCTATGATGCAAAGATGTCTTATTCAGAAAGCTGAGACACGTTATCTCTTAGCCTACACCTCCTCCAATGACGACAACAGCAGACCTGGATGAGCCATACCTGGCCACAGGAGAGATATGGAGGAATAAAGTAAGTATCTGCCATTTGATGACTACATCCCCTAGAATGCAACTTTGAGTGCCTGTGGAGTGGCTCAAATCTTTAAGACCTCCGTTTGAGGCTTCCTTTCACTTTAATGGCACCATCTATTCCAGTTGTACCTGACAGTATGGATAGGGTGCTTGCATTTTGATTTTGGAGACCATTGACTTGGTATGCCTGAATGACCTTCAGAAGCATGCATATTTGTCTAAGTACTGCACGCTAGGATTCCACATCTGTTAGCTTTAGCCTGATCAACGGTCCCATGCTGTATCGATTACAAGATAAACCGGTGCCATTGGAAAGGGTCCACAGGTTTGTTTACATGATGCTTGTAAAACATAACATGGCATCCAACAAGGGGCCACGCACTAGTACTGCTGTCCGTTGTAATGTGGGATTCCTCCATCACCTCACATAAGAACTTCTCATTCTGTTGACAAGCTTGTTTTTTTATGCGTATAGTGTCACCATCTCTCATGACAGAGTTTCTAGGCACTTGTAGAACAAGATCCCCTTCAGCAGACTATGAAAAGAACAGGAGGAGTACAGCCAGGTTTTTAATTCTTCCTGAACCTGAGAAGGATCTAATCTCTGCAAAGAGAGAGAGCATTCCAAACTTGTGGGCCTGAGATAGAGAAAGCCCTGCCTCCCCATTTTCTGCATCTATATATAGGCCCCGCGAAGTGTAAGATGTTGGGAGATCTTAAGAGCCATACTGGGTTATACTCACATATTTTAAAGGAGGAGATACGGTCATTTGTTTGGTAGATTTAAACAGTTTGATGATGGTATTTTGAATGCCTATTTTAAGTATACATTTACTACGAGGCTGGTGCCAATGTGCCATTTGTTTTCCTGGCAATGCCAATGCAGGATTGCTGTCTGAAGCATGCAGAACAGTTTTAATGCGTATTCGTCCTAAATTGGGATATTTAGTTACAAAGGAGTCTAGCGAAGACACAAAGGGATTATTATTCAGGATGGGATGGTAACATTTCTAAGTAAACATGTACAGACCTCTACAAGTCCAGACAAAGCACAGTTTTCAATGCGCAGAGTATCCACTGGAAACCGTTCTTGGTGGAAAAGCTGGATGGAGAAGAACCCCTTCATCCAAGCAAGGTTCAGGGTATGGAAATAATTCAGGACATCAGATTTATGGAACAACAAGGCAAGAGAGAATTCTCCTGAAAGCTTTTAAGTAAAATATGCAAGATTTGGAGACTGATGTAATTTGTGCCTCGGTGGTAAGGTGAGAGCCCAGAATTACACCTACAGCCAGCACACAGAAGGGGAAAATACTCAGGAAGCAGAGCTCTAAGGCTTCAGTCCATTTGGGGCTAAGAGACTTGAGAGTTTTCTGTCATCCAGTCTAAAGTGGCAGCTAGGTCCACACTAGGATGTGTTTTAGCAGCCAAGGGATTTGCGGTGAGGTTAAAAATGAGATATCGGCACAGAAAGAGGAGTGCAGGCCTAGATCTTTTAGGATAGTCACTACAGGGATCAGGTACGGATTAAAAAGGAGAGGGGGAAGCGTGGATCCCTTCGGTACTTCCCAGTGGTGGGGTTTGCTATGAGATATAAATTGTTACAAGAAGGCTGACTTGGTTCTTCCTGTTAGGAACAAGGCAATCCGTTTCAGTACCAATCCATCTATGGGAAAGGACACTTTATGTTGTAGAAGAATTGAGTGGTCTATAGTGTTTGAAGTGACGGAGAGACCCAACATAATTTGAGCTCCATCTTCATCCACCATTTTTACAAGGTCATCAGTGGCATTGATAAGTACTAATTCTATACTCCTACCAGGTCTGAAGTCCACCTTAATAAAGCCATCTTTTCTCCAAAATTATAAAGTCGCATTTTGGCCGCTTTTTCTAGTAATTTTACCACATGAAGTAGACTAGAAATGGACCTATACTTCACAGGTTAGTTTGGGCCAAATTTTGTAAAGTTGACACACAATTCTGTGTGTAAAGCAGGTAGTGGCAGTTCTTCTCACAACTGAAAAAGTAATAGTCCCTACTGTAGCAGGGGTGATCCCTTTCATAATTTGCTGAGCGTGGGCCATCAGGAGTGCCTAAGGGGTGAGCTTATTTTATCCTTTTTTTTTGCATTTCGAGCTTGTAAGTAGTTTGAATTTTGATAGAATATGTGAACAAGTGTGAGATGGTGTCACTGCTGA
Source organism: Pleurodeles waltl (assembly GCF_031143425.1). Taxonomy (NCBI): domain Eukaryota; kingdom Metazoa; phylum Chordata; class Amphibia; order Caudata; family Salamandridae; genus Pleurodeles; species Pleurodeles waltl. The sequence continues at coordinate 1,826,473,446 of NC_090444.1, forward strand.
TAGACTTCTTTTTGCATTGCAGATAGCTCATCTCTAATTTTCTTAATTTCGATTAGAAAAGACGTATGGTTATGCACAAGCATTTGTGTATTTTTGATGTGTCATTGTCTTTAAGTTTATTAACTGATGCAAACAGTTCTTTGGATATGTTGGGGGCGTTAAAGCTTTTTTGTGACTGGTATTATTTTTTTATCTTTCATACCAAGTAGTTGTGCATGCATAGGTGTTTGTCATAGGTGTCTTTCTTTCTCTAATTATGTGTTATACTGCATCTTTTTCAGTTTTCCTTGGTCTGTTTTTTCTTGTCTTTAATAAAGGGAGCACCAGTTATAGCCTCTATGCTTCTTGGTTATAAATCTCCCTCATACACCCCAAGGTGTCTGAAATGTGATTCAACATCTTAGAGAGATCTGATAATTATCAGAATTCAAATTATCTACATAAGTGGAGTGTTTCAGGAGCATTATATTTCATAATACCCTCAGGGAAATTTTTGACCCCGGGCAGGACAGTTACTTTTATTGTCTCAGGTTTATTTGCTATAGGTGTAGACATGTCAAGTAAATTGAAATGTGTCAACTAATGATCTGAGTAGAACTTTATGTGGAAGCCTAGATAAGTAACACAGTGATCATTAGCAAAGATAAAATCGACATTATCTCCATTGGCTGAGGTAAAAAATTCAGTTTAGAATAGTTTTCACTTGGGGGTCATCTGGGCCATCAACACAAATGTTGAAACATCACTGAGAACAATTAGTCAGATGGTAGAGAAGTTGCTCCTTTAGCCAATTAAAATTTTCCATTGCTGAGGAGGGCAGTCGGTGTAGCAAAGGGCATCCTGTAGCTCGAGCATGTAATAAATGCCCTGCCCCAGCGAATTGTAGGCAAACCACATTTGAAACAGTGAACATACCTGCAAAATTAAGTGTGCCTCTGCCCCTTTTTTCTCAAAATGGTAAACTGTATGCACTTTAAAGCATTTAGTAATTATATCTTCCTCAATAGAGTTGACATATGAGGACAATTAGTAATGAATAGTTAGTGTAGATTATTCACTATTAAGAGGCTAATATTTACAGTATAAGAATAAAAATAATGCACCAAAATGGCCAAAGGCGCACCCCAAATGGGGGACGCTGAGCACTATTTGAGGCACAGCAGTAGCGGGTGCCATTTACAGTGCGGCGGGCCAGAGGGCTCCCCAGGTCAAGGGTGTGGCCCGACGCACTGAGTTATCATGGGTTCCACAAAGTATCACAACTTCCGCGGTTGCGGCGTGGTGTTGGGTGTGGCTGCTGATTGGCCTCATTTAAGAGGTGGGCAAGAGTGTGACTCTGTGGTTTTACCACACATCTCGGCCACAGATCACCCTGTACCAGCACCTAGAGCGATTTATTCCTACATATTAGCATACCTGTCACAAACATGTCAAAAGTGGGATAAAGATACATATACAAATAACCGACAGGAAGATAATATGGAGGAACAACCAAACCAAACCCAGGTGGACAACAACACTGCCATAGATTTAGCCTGTGCCTATCATAGGGCCCCTGAGTTTAGAAGCAATATGACCAAAATCTTACCATTGACTACCAAATTGTCTTCCTGTATGCCCACTCCAAAACCTATGGTGGGGGCAACCTCGGACAAAAGTCCTCCCTTACGGTTCCCTCTTAAAGAACCCATGACAACACCACAGTGTTTTCCTTGTGCGGAGTGGGGTCATATAGCTCGCTATTGCCCACAAAAGAGGAATAAGTTAGAACCAATGGAAATAGGAATCGCCAAGGGAAGGATCTTGTGGCTGGGTAACACGACTCCTAGGTATACCACCAACCTTACAGTAAATGAACAAACTTGACGGGCTTTAGTGGATTCTGGCTGCAGTCAGAATTTGGTAAACAGAAAATACGTTCGACCAGACCAGCGGGTGGCTGGAGAATTCGTGGTCATCACCTGTGTACATGGGGACAGTAAAACCTATCCAATGGCAGAAATCAATTTGAATTGGTGCGGTAAAGAAGAAAGTATCACAGTAGGAGGTACCCTGAATTAGTCAAGGACGTAATTATAGGGACTGATTATGTCGTGTTTCAAAGTCTTTTAGATAGCTTGGGAACGAAGATGCCTATAGAATCCTGGTGGGAGGAAGCTCCTTTCAGCAAGGGCGAGATAGAGCTGACACTGAGCAAGAAACGACTGCCAAAAGTTCAGAAACGACTTTAAAAGAAAGCATATCAACTAGGAAGTAGTAGAATGGAGGGGTACTTGGATACAAAAGACAATTGGGCACTATCCATCTCCAGGGAGTTCAGACAATGCCAGAGAGATAATCCTACTCTCAAAAACATATGGCACACGGCCCTCACAGATCCTACAAATCAGGTGTGTCCTCATTTCCTGATTAAAAATTAGTTATTGTACAGGGGTTTCCAACACCAAGGGAGTGAGAAAACTCAAATAGTAGTACCCAAGGAATACAGGGAGCAAGTATTACAGTTAGCACATGGACAGCTGGGGAGAGGACATTTCGGATGAAAGAAGACTGAGGAATATCTATTGAGACGGTTTTATTGGCCCGGGTTATATGGGGATATTCGAAGACATTGTCAACAATGTCCCAAATGTCAGTTACTGAACCCCAGTACAGAACCAAAGGCTCCCCTTCTTCCTCTACCCATTATAGACACCCCATTTACTTGAGTAGGAATTGACTTGATGAGTCCACTGATACCTTCCTCCAAGGGCCACCAGTATGTCTTAGTTCTGGTAGATTACGTTACCAGCTATCCAGAGGCCACCCCTCTTTCTAGCATGAAGACTAAAAATTTGGCTCCGGCAATGATCGGGTTCTTTTCCAGGGTGGGGTTTCCCAAAGAACTGCTGACGGACCAAGGAACATTGTTTACGTCACGATTAATGGCCAAAGTATGCCAGATCTTGGGCGTTAAACAGATATGAACATCAGTATATCATCCCCAAACTGATGGTCTTGTAGAACGATACAACAAAACAATCAAGAATTTGTTATGAAAATCCATAAATGAAACCGTGAAAGATTGGGATAGAAAAACTACCCTTAGTGTTATACGCTATACGAACCCATGTACAATCATCAACTGGGCATAGCCCTTTTGAGCTATTGTTCGGAAGACAGCCAAGGACCCTCTTAGACATGACGGTAGAACAGTGGGAGGAAACCGAGGAAGAAGCTAAGGACATCCTTACATACAAAAGGGAACTGAAAGAAAATTTACACTTGATTTGGGAAGAAGTACATTCCCAACTGGAGGAGACCCAAAAGAGACAAAAGTCTCTTTACGATGTAGGAAAGAAATTACGTGACTTACCAATAGGGAAGGAAGTCCTAATCCTATTGCCCACTAAACTACTAGCCAGATGGCAAGGACCATACAAAATAATAAACAAAATAACTCGAGTAACATACAAAATTGAAATCCCAGCAGGAACTAATAAGAGTCAGATTTATCACATTAACTTATTGAAAGATTGGTATGAGGATGAGGAACATAGTGGGAACAATAGTACAGACTTATATATTACCACGACTCAAACTCTAGATATTCCAGTTCTTCATCCGTTTGAAGAATCTGACCAAGGAGTCAACCCTAACTATGGCTTGAATCTAATCGAAGTACAAAGAACCCAAGTAGAAAAAGTAGTGCAGGAAAATAAAGGAGTTTTCTCTAGAAACCCTGGTAAAACACACCTCATACAACATCTCATCCGCATTATGGAAGGGAAAGTGGTAAGACAACGACCCTATCGCATTCCTGAAGCTAGGAGGCAACTTGTAGAGAAAGAAGTAAAAGAGATGTTAGAAGCTGGTATCATTGAGCCTTCCTCCAGTCCATGGTGTTTGTTCCCCAGTAGTACTGGTTCCCAAACAAAATGGAACAGTTCGGTTTTGCATAGATTTTCAACAACTGAATTCCTTATCTTATTTTGACACTTATCCGATGCCTAGAATTGACGATTTAATAGAGCGACTAGGGCAAGCTCATTACCTAACAACCCTAGGTTTCACCAAGGGATATTGGCAAATTCCATTAAGGAGCTCAGATAAAGAAAAGACTGTCTTTGCCACTCCCTCAGGACTGTATCAATTCACTGTCTCACCCTTTGGTTTACATGGAGCCCTGGCTACATTTCAGAGGTTAGTTGACCTCATCCTCAAACCACACCAGGAGTATGTAGCAGCATACCTAGATGATATTGTTATCTACAATACTACTTGGGAACAACATTTAAAACAGCTTACGGTAGTTCTACAGACCTTCCAAAAAGCCGGACTTACTGCTAACCCCAAAAAGTGTCATTTAGGCAAAACATCAATAAACTATCTGGGCTATGTAATAGAAAAGGGGTTGATAAAACCAAAAGTCGTAAGGTTGAAGCAATAAGACAGATACCTGTCCCAAAAAGCAAAAAAGATATGAGCTTTTTTAGGGATGGTCGGGTATTATAGAAGTTTCATTCCACATTTTTCTACCATTGCCGCTCCCCTCACATCACTACTACAGAAAGGGCGACCAAACAAAATAGCCACTCTATCAGATATACAGAGACACATCTTTCTGTCCCTCAAAACTCTCCTTGCAGCGGAACCCCTTTTGCAGTGTCCTGATTTCTGAAAACCCTTCCAACTAGAAACCAATGCCACCGATCAGGGACTAGGGGCTGTGTTGTCACAAGAAGGAGAGGACCACCAATTTCATCCATTACTTTTAATTAGTAGGAAACTATTACCACAACAGAAACATTATCCCACTATTTAGAAAGAATGTCTAGCCATCAAATGGGCTATTGAATCCGTACAATACTATCTGTTGGGGAGGTCGTTCACTCTCCTCACTGATCACGCTTCTCTGACTTAGTTGGCCAAACATAAGGATACGAATGCCAGGGTTTTATGGTAGTTCTTATCCCTGCAACCTTTTAAGTTTCAGGTCAAGCATTCCCCTGGCTCCCTCTTATCTAATGCTCATTATTTGTCCAGATACCCTGCTGACTCGTGGCTCCAACAGCCATTCTCTGGGGTGAGTGACTGTGACTGGGCACAGGGTTCGCAGTCACCGGGATGGACATAGAGTGCCCTTGGGGCACTCGCAGGAGGATATCCCCACACTTCCTACATATGCGTGAGGATGTCAGCAATGATAGCGACGTCCAAGGAGAGAACCCAGAACCAGAGACGGAGGAGGAGATGCGAGGAGGGGGAGAGAGGAGAGGCAAAAAAGACGGGAAAGGAGACGCACCGAAGGACGGAGGGAGAACGCCAAGTCTCCAGACATCGATGAGGAGGAGGAAGAACGGGCAGAGAGAGCGACAGACGAAGAAGCCAACCACGTTCCTAGGGAAGCGTGGCTTTCTCAGGTACGGGAACGGGCACGGGAATAGTTAATAAATGGAAAGGGGTGGACCGAGGAAGTCAAAAGGGCATAAAGGTAGGCATAACACAGATGTAGGGGGTCATTCTGACCTCGGCGGTAAAAGGCCCTTACCGCCGGCCAGAAGTCCGCGATTCTACCGCCGCGGCAAACTGTCACGGTCATTCTGACCACCAACTGTGCAACCGCCAAAAACCCGACATCCACGGAACTCCGCCTCATCAGCGGGCAGCGATAAACTGGAGATGACCAAACCTCCACCGCCACGCCAACACAATCACGCCCATGCCATTCTGACCCACGAATCCACGCGGCGGTCTTTCAACCGTGGTATTCCATTGGCGGTACACACCGCCGCGCTCAAAATACACACACAGCTCCAAAACACTGCCACATTGGACAATTCGAAATCCACACACCTGAGACACATACACACACCACTCCCACACACCCAATTAACTATAAAACACACACCCACTTCACCCACAAACCCCTACAACCATAAATATCTGAGAGAAGGCGCAATACACTGAGAGAGAGCACAGGGAACGCAAAGCACAACACACACAGGAACACAACATCCTCACACACACCACATCTACGCACACATCACCACACATCACCACGCACATCACCACAAACACCACCCCACACCTCATCCACACCACCCCATGGCACCCCAAAGACACCCCAGGTTCTCGGACCAAGAACTGAGGGTCATGGTGGAGGAAATTATAAGGGTAGAGCCCCAGCTCTTCGGCACACAGGTGCAGCACACCACTATAGCAAGGAAGGCGGTGCTATGGCAAAGGATCGTAGACAGGGTCAACGCTGTGGGACAGCATCCCAGAAATCGGGAAGATATCCGAAAGCGATGGAACGACCTACGGGGGAAGGTGCGCTCGATGGTGTCGCGACACAACATCGCTGTGCAGAAGACTGGCGGCGGACCCCCACCCACACCACCCCAATTCACAGCATGGGAGCAAGAGGTAGTAAACATCCTGCATCCTGATGGCCTCGCTGGAGTACACGGAGGAATGGACTCTGGTAAGTCGAATCTCAACTACTTCACCCCCCCCAACCACCAGCATGCCAACCCCCACCCCCACCCTCACCCCCAATCTCAACCCCCCAGCACACATCCTCCCTGCCAATGTCTCACCAGCACAACCCACCCTAAACAACACCAACCCCTGAATGCCAACACAACCCATAGACAGCCATCACCAAAGCATGACCATTGCACATACCCATACACCCCTCCCCCACCCTCACAACACCTCCCACAAGGGAATGCCAGCACTGGGGGACAAGGGCACTCAAAATGCACGCCATGGCACACACAAAAACAATAACCATACTCTTTCACCCCTGCAGGGCCCGAACGCCAACACACCGCCACGGAGGGTCCAGATATGTCCATCCCACCCCCTGAACAGGCCCCCAGTGAGGACAGCAGCTCTGTCGACCTAGAACCTGATGACCAGCCCGGACCATCGGGGACCTCTGGACAGTCGGTTCCCCACACACAGACACAGGCCACAGCAGACCCAACCCCCTCTGGGACCACCAGCAGAGCTCCCACCCAGCGGGCCCATGCCTCTGTCTCCAGGACGCGTCAATCAGCGGTGTGTCCGCCACTACAGGGCACCCAGGCTGACCCAACACCCCAACAACAACAGGGACCTGGGGGCAGTGGTAGTGGGCACACCGTCCAGGGGACAGAGGCCCGGGGAAACAGGGCAACTGGGAGGGCTGCTGTGCGACAGGGGGGGGAGGACAGGCCCAGGGAACCGACTCTCCAAGAGGCCCTCACCACCATCATGGGAGCATACCATCACTCCCAGGAGACAATGGCGACGGTACTGGCCAGGTTCACCGAGATCCAGGCACAGCAGGAGGAACGGTACATGGGGTTCAGCAATGAACTCAGGAACATCGGTACCGCTATGGGGACCATAGTCCAGGCCCTCAACCGTATAGAAACCACATTGCGGGACCATGTGGCACCACAAAGGGCCCCTGTCACTAGCCAGGACCAGGAACAGCCTACCACCTCCGCCGGCGCTAGTGGACAGGAGGCCCCACCACAACGACAGGCCACCAGAACCCCACCTCCTGCTGAAGAACAACCACCCCGCAAGAGGAGCCTGAGATCCCAAAGGAAGACAGAGTAGGATGCCAAGACCCCCGCCAGCATAAGATACCCCCGGATGTCATCCCACTGTCCCACATTGTCACCCTGTCCAACCTTGAACTGCCCCTGCTCCATCCTTCCACAGGCATATGGACAATGCACCTGTGCGACTGAGAACTGGACTCTGCCATGGACATAACTCCACCCTCACCCATCACCGTTTTAATATCATGTACCAATATCTAGCACTAAAATAAATCACTCATTGCACTGAAATCATTCAGGAGTCAGCCTGTATTATTTACAAATGTATAACACATTATTGATCAATAATGTTCAGGTAATTTTGTGATGACAACATACCGATGTCAATAAGCATTAGTCCATGGGCTAACCAAGCTGAAGTCACGCAGTGGGTCATACAGCACTGAAAAGGGAAGGGAAAATCAAACATCATTTTAAAAGAACTGGGGGGAAATACACAAAGTAAAGATGCAGGAGGCTTTCTGCAAATGTTAAATGGCGTGGTTGATTCTTACCTGTGTGCTACTGAAAATACTGTTGGATAACTGTGTCCCTGTTGTCTGTGTCGTCCCCGTCGTCTTCCTCCTCTTCACTCTCCACAGGCTCCACAGCTGCCACAACACCACCATCTGGACCATCCTCCTGCAGGAAAGGCACCTGGCGTCGCAAAGCCAGGTTGTGAAGCATGCAGCAGGCCACGATGATATGGCACACCTTCTTTGGTGAGTACATCAGGGATCCACCTTGTCATATGCAGGCACCTAAACCTGGCCTTCAGGAGGCCAAAGGTTCTTTCTATGATCCTCCTAGTTCGCCCATGGGCCTCATTGTACCGTTCCTCTGCCCTGGTCCGAGGATTCCTCACTGGGGTCAATAGCCAAGGCAGGTTGGGGTAACCAGAGTCACCTATTAGCCACACACGTTGTCTCTGTAGCTGTTCCATCACATAAGGGATGCTGCTATTACGCATAACATACGCGTCATGCACTGACCCAGGGAACTTGGCATTTACATGGGAGATGTACTGGTCAGCCAAACAGACCACCTGGATATTCATAGAATGGTAACTTTTCCTGTTTCTGTACACCTGCTCATCGTCTTTTGGGGGTACTAAAGCCACATGGGTCCCATCAATGGCACCAATGATGTTGGGGATATGTCCAAGGGCATAGAAATCACCCTTCACAGTGGCCAAATCAACCTCCTCAGGGAAAACAATGTAGCTCCGCATGTGTTTCATCAGGGCAGACAACACTCTGGACAAAATCTTAGAAAACATAGGCTGAGACATTCCAGATGACATGGCCACTGTTGTCTGGAATGAGCCACTTGCCAAAAAATGGAGGACTGACAGAACCTGCACAAGAGGGGGAATTCCTGTGGGTTGGCGGATGGGGGACATCAGGGCTGGCTCCAGCTGGGCACACAGTTTATGTATAGTGGCTCGGTCAAGTCGGTATCGTAGTATGATATGGCGTTCTTCCATTGTCGACAGGTCCACCAGCGGTCGGTACACGCGAGGATTCATCCTTCTCCTCGCAAGTCCCAGCGGACGGTGCCTAGGAAGGACAACATGGAGCACAGAGTCAAGCAAATCACAGGTATGTTCACCACAGCTTGCATAGCACACGATTATCTATGTTTTGAAAGGCGTGTATGTGTGTCAATGCAAGGCCTAGGCCTGTGTGACGCAGTACAGATTAGGCCATGTGGGCCCTTGAAATGGCGGCTGCCTGACCTGTGAAGTGGGACAATGGGATGTGAGGTCAATGCGCTGGCGTGGCACACCGTGGCGGTAGGCGGTCGAAGACCGCTATACGGAGCCGCATTGGTTAACATTGAAGCCTGTGGGTTTCAGGAGCCAATGACGAGGTGAGCCGGCGGTCGCGGTACGCACCGCCGCGGTACGCCCCGCTGCGGGCGTGACCGCCATTTTCTATCTGCTTAATCACTCGAGACCTGATCATCCACAGGAGAGGACCTATACTGCATGTGCTGCTGTGACCTCGGTCTGGAAGAGACAATGGCTGCTGCGACTGGGGAAAGGGCCCCTGCCTTCACGTCTGAAGAGTTGGAGAAACTTGTGGATGGGGTCCTCCCCCAGTATGCGTTACTCTACGGTCCTCCAGACCAACAGGTAAGTACACTGGGTGCACATTGATTGGGCTATGCCTGTGTTGACTGGGGTGGATGTAAGATGGTGGGGAGGGGAGCGAATGAGGAGTGCAACGCACGACAGATGAGAGCATGTGCCACATGGCAAAGTTGGGGAGGGGGGGGGGGCAATCGCATCTAACATGCAGATAAATAATGAATTTTCCTTTCCCACCCTGTACATGTCAAATAGGTCAGCGCCCATCAGAAAGTCGACATTTGGCGTGCCATCGCCAAGGAAGTCCGGGCCCTGGGGGTCCACATCAGACGGGGCACCCACTGCCGCAAGAGGTGGGAGGACATCCGCCGCGGGACCAGGAAGACCGCTGAGTCACTGCTGGGGATGGCCTCCCAACCTAGGAGGGGTGCCAGTCGTACCCTGACCCCCCTGATGTCCCGGATCCTGGCGGTGGCCTACCCTGATTTGGATGGGCGCTTGAGGACATCACAGCAGACACAAGGGGGTGAGTATCAGCACATTCTGCTATCTTTATACGCAGTGGAGGCGTCTGGGTGGGGGAGGAGGGTTGTGGGTGACATTAGGCCAGGGCGTTTCCTGTAGTGTAGTCCTCTCCTTTAGGCATGGCCCTGTGCCCCCGCACCCCACCTCTGTAGGGTGCCAAGTACAGCTATCCATGGTCCTGCATCATCCAGGTGTGTATTTGTTGTGCATAGACCTGTAGGCCTGGTCACAAGTACTGAGTAGTATACCCCGATTGCGCAGCGTAGTGCATGAGGCTCCTGTGTCTGTCCTCTCCGCCAACGGTGTTGACATTGCATGCGCTCAACCTGTTTTATTATTTCTCCCCCCCCCCCTTTTTCTTAATCTGCTTGTGCATTAGCATCATCAGGCGGAGGAGATTTGGCATCGGAGCACGAGGGAGCTGCAAGTCACAAGGCCCCGGTGGGCCGTGGTACAGACACCGAGGGCACCAGTGATACGGAGGGCGAGGGGAGCACCACAACGGGGACCGGTGGTGACACCAGCGACACCGACACGGCCTCGGATGGGAGCTCCCTAGCGGTGGCGGCAACATCCGGGCCCCCCGCCTCTACAGGTACAGCCGCCACCCAGCGCACCAGCCCCGCCCTCCCAGCAGCCCCTCAGCTTACGCTCCGTGCCCGCTCGCCCAAGAAGGCGGGCATCTCCTTCGCCCCAGGCACCTCAGGCCCTGCCCCTGTCACCCCTGCTGCCCTCAGTGAGGAGGTCAGGGCCATCATTGTTGGGCAGACTACCCTTTTGAATGCCATCCAGGGGGTAGAAAGGGAGGTGCATCGGAGCAGTGCCTACCTGGAGGGCATTCATTCGGGTCAGGCTGCCCATCAACGATCGTTCAATGCTCTGGCCTCAGCACTGACGGCAGCCATTGTCCCTGTTTCCAGCCTCCCTCTTCTAACTGCCTCCAGCCTGTCTCTGTCTCCTGTTCCTCTGCCTATCCCATCCACACCATTAGACCAGCCTGCACACACCTCAACACCCAAGGGCAGCTCATCCAGACACAAGCACCACAGATCCCACAAACACTCACCCAAGCAACACCCAGATGCAGACATGCCAACAGTCACTACCACCTCTGTGTCCCCCTCCTCCTCGTCTCCCTCCTCCCTCCCTGTGACGTCTACACTCACACCTGCATGCACACGACCATCAGCCAGTGCTTCCATCACCAGCACACCCTCCAGTCCAGTACGCACACGTGCAGTCACCACCCCCACTGCCATTTACACGTCCCCTGTGTCCTCTCCCACTGTGTCTGTCACCCCCTCTTCCAAGACACACAAACACAGGCAGCCACCCACCCAACAGCCATCCACCTCACGACAGCCTACGTCACAATCACCTGCACCCAAAGGCAGCACACCTGACTCTCCTACAACCACATCCTCTTCCTCCACTCCCATCACCACTACTCCCACCCTTTACCTTGGTCCTAAAATTTTTTACCTCTCTAATCTTGACCTCTTTCCCTCCCCTGACCCACCCCCTCCATCTGCTAAGAGTCCCAAGAGCACCTCAGCCACCACCAGCCCAGCTTCGAGTGTCACTGTGGTGCATGGGTTCTGGAGCCCACCCTTTGGCAGCAGTGCCACTTCCATCAGCAGCAAGGGGACAGCCAGCCCCCCCCCCCCAGGCAAGAGGACCCGGAAACTCAAGGGCCGCCGTGAGAGGAGTGCCACGGCTGCCCCCAAGGACCAAAGTTCGGCCACTTCACCTGCCACAACATCCAGGGGAGGCAAGGGCCAGAGAGCCTCTTCTAAGGAGCGAAAGGGCAGCAGGGCGGAGAAGTCAGCCAGCAGGAGCGCGGAGCAGGAGGGACCCACAAGCCCCATCCCGGCTTTAAGGGAGGACACCAAAGGGCCCAGGACTCAGTCACCGAAGGGTCCAGCAACTGCACGGTCGGAGGGCGACTGAGCAGGGAGTCCAGGCCAGGTCTGGCTCCCGTGAATTACTGGACAAGCACCGCTGAACAGGGCCCCGCCGTGCAGAAGAGCACCGCTGAACAGGGCCCGCCGTGCAGAAGAGCACCGCTGAACAGGGCCCTTCCTGTCAAGCACCGCTCCGCTGGGCCCCACCGTCTCAAGCACCGCTCCGCTGGGCCCTTCCTGTCAAGCACCGCTCCGCTGGGCCCCGCCGTCTCAAGCACCGCTCCGCTGGGCCCCGCTGTCTCAAGCACCGCTCCGCTGGGCCCTTCCTGTCAAGCACCGCTCCGCTGGGCCCCGCCGTCTCAAGCACCGCTCCGCTGGGCCCTTCCTGTCAAGCACCGCTCCGCTGGGCCCTTCCTGTCAAGCACCGCTCCGCTGGGCCCCGCCGTCTCACGCACCGCTCCGCTGGGCCCTTCCTGTCAAGCACCGCTCCGCTGGGCCCCGCCGTCTCAAGCACCGCTCCACTGGGCCCTTCCTGTCAAGCACCGCTCCGCTGAGCCACGCCGTCTCAAGCACCGCTCCGCTGGGCCCTTCCTGTCAAGCACCGCTCCGCTGGGCCCTTCCTGTCAAGCACCGCTCCGCTGGGCCCCGCCGTCTCAAGCACCGCTCCGCTGGGCCCCGCCGTCTCAAGCACCGCTCCGCTGGGCCCTTCCTGTCAAGCACCGCTCCGCTGGGCCACGCCGTCTCAAGCACCGCTCCGCTTGGCCCTTCCTGTCAAGCACCTCTCCGCTGGGCCCCGCCGTCTCAAGCACCGCTCTGCTGGGCCCTTCCTGTCAAGCACCGCTCCGCTGGGCCCCACCGTCTCAAGCACCGCTCCGCTGGGCCCTTCCTGTCAAGCACCGCTCCGCTGGGCCCTTCCTGTCAAGCACCGCTCCGCTGGGCCCCGGCGTCTCAAGCACCGCTCCGCTGGGCCCTTCCTGTCAAGCACCGCTCCGCTGGGCCCCGCCGTCTCAAACACCGCTCCGCTGCGCCCTTCCTGTCAAGCACCGCTCCGCTGGGCCCCGCCGTCTCAAGCACTGCTCCGCTGGGCCCTTCCTGTCAAGCACCGCTCCGCTGGGCCCGCCGTCTCAAGCACCGCTCCGCTGGGCCCCGCCGTCTCAAGCACCGCTCCACTGGGCCCTTCCTGTCAAGCATCGCTCTGCTGGGCCCTTCCTGTCAAGCACCGCTCCGCTGGGCCCTGCCGTCTCAAGCACCGCTCCGCTGGGCCAGTCCTGTCAAGCACCGCTCCGCTGGGCCCCGCCGTCTCAAGCACCGCTCCGCTGGGCCCCGCCGTCTCAAGCACCGCTCCGCTGGGCCCTTCCTGTCAAGCACCGCTCCGCTGGGCCACGCCGTCTCAAGCACCGCTCCGCTGGGCCCTTCCTGTCAAGCACCGCTCCGCTGGGCCCTTCTTGTCAAGCACCGCTCCGCTGGGCCCCGCCGTCTCAAGCACCGCTCCGCTGGGCCCTTCCTGTCAAGCACCGCTCCGCTGGGCCCTTCCTGTCAAGCACCGCTCCGCTGGGCCCCGCCGTCTCAAGCACCGCTCCGCTGGGCCCTTCCTGTCAAGCACCGCTCCGCTGGGCCCCGCCGTCTCAAGCACCGCTCCGCTGGGCCCCGCCGTCTCAAGCACCGCTCCGCTGGGCCCTTCCTGTCAAGCACCGCTCCGCTGAGCTACGCCGTCTCAAGCACCTCTCCGCTGGGCCCTTCCTGTCAAGCACCGCTCCGCTGGGCCCTTCCTGTAAAGCACCGCTCCGCTGGGCCCTTCCTTTCAAGCACCGCTCCGCTGGGCCCTTCCTGTCAATCACCGCTCCGCTGGGCTCCGCCGTCTCAAGCACCGCTCCGCTGGGCCCCGCCGTCTCAAGCACCGCTCCGCTGGGCCCTTCCTGTCAAGCACCGCTCCGCTGGGCCACGCCGTCTCAAGCACCGCTCCGCTGGGCCCTTCCTGTCAAGCACCGCTCCGCTGGGCCCGCCGTCTTAAGCACCGCTCCGCTGGGCCCTTCCTGTCAAGCCCCGCTCCGCTGGGCCCCGCCGTCTCAAGCACCGCTCCGCTGGGCCCTTCCTGTCAAGCACCGCTCCGCTGGGCCCTTCCTGTCAAGCACCGCTCCGCTGGGCCCTTCCTGTCAAGCCCCGCTCCGCTGGGCCCCGCCGTCTCAAGCACCGCTCCGCTGGGCCCTTCCTGTCAAGCACCGCTCCGCTAGGCCCTTCCTGTCAAGCACTGCTCCGCTGGGCCCTTCCTGTCAAGCACCGCTCCGCTGGGCCCCGCCGTCTCAAGCACCGCTCCGCTGGGCCCTTCCTGTCAAGCACCGCTCCGCTGGGCCCCGCCGTCTCAAGCACCACTGGCACAATGACAGTGCCGGATCTGTGTCGAGCTACTGTTCACGGTTCACTGTGCCCACCATGCCTCCTCCTTGACCAGTGGTGACTGTTATCCACCTGATGGACTGTGGCTTTGCACTCCCCAGGATGGTACAGTGGGCAACCCACCCACTGTAGAGACTTGAGAGACTGTGGCTTTGCACTCCCCAGGAAGGCACAGTGGGCATGGTGGCCCCTTCGTGGATCTGGCGTCGTGGACTTATGTGGCTGTGGTGCCCCCACCTTCCCTTCCCCCTGAGGTGCCTGTAGTTTTGTCATCAGATGCCCCTGCAGTGTTCTCTCCAAAGACTCAGGTCTCCTGTGTGGGCTTTGCCCTTGTGTTGATACACTTTGGCCCACGGACACTTGAATTTCGTTAAATGTGCAGGACTATTTGCCTCGGTTTATCGATTGCACTAAATATTGAATTGAATTATTTAAATTTTTATTGCTCTTTGACCATGACTTATCAGAGGCTATTTTTACATAAATTTTGATTCACAATTTAATTATGTCTTTGCATTTTTCAGCGGGGGTTTGGGTGGTGTCACTGTGACTTGTTGCTCTGCATTGGTGTGTACATAGTTTGGGGGGGTGGGGGTCGCATATGTGTGTGCCGTAACCTTTCCTCCTCCCCCCTCCCCTGTGTCGTAGGTGCGGTACTCACCGTTGTCGTCTGCGCCGCCGTTCGTACTCGTGGTAGATGAGCAGGTAGACAAGAGCAGGTAGTATGTTTAATTCGGGTTCCATGCTGTCCTCCTTCCTCGTGGAGTGCGTAGAGGTGAGCGTTTTCCCGTTCGTAGTCTGTTTCCGCCGTGTTTTTATCGGCGGTGCTCCCGCCCCGGAAAAGGTGGCGGATTGGTGAGTTGTGATAGTGTGGGCGGTACATTGTCTGCCGCCTGTCTGTTGGCGGTGACCGCCGCGCTGTTTGTTTGTCCCGCCGTGGCGGTCGGAGTGTTAAAGTGGCGGGCCGTGTTGGCGGTTCCCGCCAGGGTCAGAATTCCATTTTTTGGACCGCTGGCCTGTTGGCGGGTTGGCCGCCGCTTTATCACCGACCGCCAGGGTTAGAATCACCCCCGTAATTTCCTAAGTACAAGAGGGAAAGGAAAAGCCCTGTTATTGAATATCTGGTTCTCGGGGTGAATGTAATGTTGTTTTGTTGTCCAGTTGCTGAGAAACGTGTTTCTATGCGGGGACCATAGGAGAGATAAGGGATGCACGGCACAGAACGCACAGAGGAGTGGAGTATTAACCAAATAGATAAAACAAAAAGAAAAACCCCACAACTAATGAACAACCCATGTTAACCAAACACTCACGACGAACACAAGAGGGAAAAGGGCACTACATATAAATCATGTAAAGGTGGTGTAGCACGGTTTCGGTGTGTGAAGAAGAAGTAAGAAAATTACAAATCCGTACACTTACCTGATAAGGCTTCATATTTTCTTTCTTCCTTTCCTCTCTCTCGGAATTCATACAAGGTTACCCTGGAGCCACCAACGTACCTAGAAAGGAAACAGAAGAAACATAAATAGGGGAGAAAGGACAATAAAGGAAAGATAACAAGACGCAAGAAGGCAGACATAAAGACTTTGCAGTTATTTTATTTTCCCCATGCATAAAAAGATTTGTTTAGGATAGCTAACGGAAGAAAAAAAATAAAGTCCTATACAACCTAAGGGTCGCAAACCGGTGTACGGGTCTATTACAAGTATATGGAAAAGGAACAATTTATTCCTACATATTAGCATATCTGTCACACCGTGCTAACCTTGACTTCTGCTTTCCAGGTTTATTCAAGTCTATAATTGCCTTTTCTCATATCGGGACAGGTGTTGTGTGTGTTCAAGCTTGGCAGGATTTTTCTAGTCACCCTTGCAAGTTACTAAGTAATACATTCATGACAGCTTTGTCTCTGGGACCTCAAAGGAGTGTGCTTGCAGCATTCAATAGAGAAACTGACAGTGGTGGATTTTGGATGGTTGCATCTGCGGCCCCAGCCTGGCTCAACACATGCGCTGTGGCACTTGTGAGTTGTAAAGTGCAATCGGTGCCTCAGGAACAAGGCATGGCCCGATTGCATGGGCCTGCTCTGTAATGGGTGTGGGGGGTGCTTAAGGAGCAAGCACTCTGGGGTGAACAGGCCTTTTGCATTTGACCTAAGAATCACTTGCTCACAGGAACCTCTTTTAAGAGGGCTAAGGGATTTTTACACATAGCCGGAAGACCCTAAAAGGGTTTGGGGTGATCCATGGATGAGTCAACCATGAACTCACTGAAAACTATTTGCTTGGGTTGTAGGGGGGTTAGGTAACTTGATGTATAGCTGACTATGGGTCTGATTTAGAACTCGGATTAGATTTTGGCAGAAGGGATGTCCGTCGCCGTTGTGACAGAGTAACCCATCTGCCGAGTTCTAAATCAGACCCTATGTAATCACATGACTGAAATGTAAACTCATGTAAAATTTTAGATTTTGCTGTGGTTAATGTTTACTGAATTTTGTGTGTGGAGTATAAGCAAATATGGCCTGAAATGTCCATAAATCTCTTACCAAACAAAATGAGGTCTCAGGCTGGGTTATTATGGGTGAAAATGCTGGGCAGAGGTGTGGTGTGTCGGGCTTGGGCTCATTAGGTTAACAGGAGGGACTCAACGTGTCTCCTCACATATAAGTGGCCTCTGGCTGACACTGGGCTTGGAAGGACGCAGATGTGCGCATAGCTGCACATTCATGCCCTCTATCAAATGAGCCACAGCGAAGTCCTAAATCTAATGGAAGTAACGTCACTGACCATGCCACACATGATCCAGGGAAGGCGGATGATATGGCAAACAAAATAAAAACTTCCAAATAAAAAATAATTAGAATAAAAAAATTAAAAAAATCATAATCATAAGGAATTTTTTGGTGCACATGGAAAGTAATTAAAAGAAAAAGCACATCAATTAAAATAAAAACATGAGGACAAGGTTCAAATAACCCTTGTGATCTATGGAAAAAAAACTGGCAGTCCATTGTTCGATTCAAATGGAAAAAAGCATCTTAGGCGCCTGCCTCGACTGCGAGTCAAATAGAAATTGTCAGAATAAAAATAACTAACATTCAAAATCGCATAGTAAGAAGATAGCATACAGGGGCGTCACAATTTAAGGGACAGTGGACTGTGGTAAGATAAAGAATACTACTCTTCACAGGAATTTGGAGAGAGCAGGGGCTCACATAAATATTCTGCAGACAAAAGGAGCAGCCGGACTGAATATCGCAGAAGAGCTGAGGAAGATAAGGAAGGACAGTCTGTAGTTGGGGAGCACAGTGTGAAGAAACAGGAGAAAAGTTTGGATTCAAATGCTCATTATAAAGAGAGAAAGGGTGCTGGCTTGAACATTTAGAAGAAGAAACATGCATGAGAGAATAAGAACCCTCCTGGGGACTGGACATGGGGAACAGCTCTATGTACAGCAAAAGTGCAGCGTAAGTGATAGTGGATCATCAGGCTCTCAAGGACCATATAGTGATAACTCCTACTTATGAATACATTCACATAGAAAAAAATCAAATATATGTACATTTTCCCATAGAGTTTATAATTTAGAAATACAAATTGGGGGTGAAATATCGTGGAATATAAAAGTTGTTTTGGGCCACATTTGTCAGATGCCTATGATGTTGTCCTAGCCAAAGATGATGGCCCAACATCCTTTGTAAGGAATACACCATGTGGAGAAGTGTTTTCTGCGCTGGTGTCTAAAGATTTTAGACACCGGGGTCTGAACCAGGGGTCACATGAGTGGGCCCTGAATCAAGCTCCAGCTCTGTACAGAAGTCAGATATGAATAAAGGCTCTGTGCCACGTGCAGTTCTTCCTAGAATGTGAGGCACAGGTACAAGATCAATAAAAAAATGATCTTGACACAATTACATCATCAGGGAATGATAGTGCCTTGTCACTGAACATGAACATCCTTCTCTCTCTGTTGGTTGACCCAGACCGTTCTTACCGTATTATACAGGACAATGGAAATTTGAACTCTGACACACACACACATGTGCAAAATGTTCACAGCATTTGACTAATGACAAACAAATCAGTAAAAAAAATACAAGATACCTCCTGACAATGCTAATGATTTGTGCAGTCAGAATATAACTCCTGAAGCACAATACTCAGTGACGGTCAGTTTTTGAGGTGTCCATTATACACATACGAGATTATGGCAAGGGAATGAAAGCAGTCAATAATTATCTGAAGCAAGAATAATGGGAATTCTCTACATAATCCCAGAGCATTACCAGGCTATTATGAGATGACTGACAGTGACGTAGGTGAACATTTACAAAGGGCAGACAAAATAGTGATTATTTCAGCCCAACTTTGCTGGAAAATAAAGTTTCATAAACCAAAGAGTGCCCTCCTAAGTGTAATATTTTTGTGGTATGAATTATCCAGTGAATGCAAAGGACTACCACCAAATTTGTTGCACAAATGTGTTACTTTGCAACCTCTGAGAAATGTACAAGAACTAATGGGATTCTTGAACTTTTGGAGCAGCTTATCGGCCACATTAAACCAAGCACTTGGAGCCTATACATGTTTAGTGATGTTCACCGTTTCTGAAAAGAAGTAGACAGATGTGCAAAAGGCTATCTTCTGTGAGCTACAAGCAGATATGCTGAAGAGAAAATATTTGTAATCTTGTAACATTAAAAAAAGACCAGTTATCAGGATTTTTCCAAACACAACATGCTATACAAATAAACCCAGAGTCTACAGTCCACATTTATGTACAGCAGCTGATAAATGATTCGCTCGTGCTGAAACAACTCCCATGGCTGTGCTGATGGCCATTTTGAAGGAGAATCTTCCATGCAGAGAAAACAAATTATTATAGTTGCTCTCATACTGACCTTAGGCTACTGAAGCCAACATCCTGAAGGTGTATGTATTATACAAGCACTTGGTGCAAAAGGCCTCTATCAAAATTTGAGGGGTGTAAAACTTAAGTATGATCCGACCTCAGAACACACGGTTTTTCACAATATCAACAGGCAATCCCACCGACTCCTCACATACTACCCATACATGAGTATAAACGCATGCTCTATGAGGATGGTTTTACAACGCATGTGGCTGGCACTAAGCAAACATACGTCACAGCTTGTGCTGCAGTGCAGGGAGATTTCCAAGATGGTGACTTCAGGGTCCTACAAACTCACACGAAAGTGTTAAATGGATCCACTGCACAGATAAGTGACATTTATTACCTCTTCCTAGCCTTTTAGAGGGCACATCCATTGGTTCTCACAGTTTGTGTACCAGATTCTACTTTTTTATATGCAGGGTTACATTGTTGGCATAGCCCATTAGCTCTTAAATGGATTTAGCGAATTAAGAGGTAAATCGCTAAGCTAAATAGCTTAGGGGAAATGTGGCCGCACTGCGGTATAGGCTTCCTTTGGTTCATTTACATACCATGGCCGATAACATAGGAGGTACTCACACTAAAGGAGCTGTGCAACTGATGTAGCTGCAAAGACAGATGTTCAAACCTATCAGGATGTTGCTGTAACTTGATCCTAAGCTAAGATCAATGCTGATAGCATCATAATAGTATAGGCAGCAATAAAAGGTGCTAAACTCCATGAAGGACTCCCTGTTACTTATTCCTAATGTTTGGCTGAGGATAATATTTATGCAGTGGGGCTAGATACATTCCCAATGATGCAGTAAGGTTAGACCTCATAAAAGCAGCGCATAAGGCCATAGCATTTGCCTATGCAGACAATAAGGCTACGGTATCAATTCTACAGCATCAATATTGGTGTCCATATATGCCCAAAACTAGAATGCAATACACACAGTGATGTACTATTTGTCAACAAATGACATCCTCTGCTGCTCCAAGGCCATAGTCTACATATCCAAAAGAACCTTTGGCATTATTCACCTCAACCACATTGGCCTGTTGCCAATTATCAACCAGTACAAGTATATATGGGTACTAACGATTCATGTTCTAAATTCCTGTCAGTATGGCCCAAAAGACAGCCACTGCTCACACTTTCAAAAAAGACTTGCAGCGGTCATGTAAAAGGCCTAGTATCCATAGGAGTGGTACACACCTTTAACTCAGACAAAGGTTCAGCATTCACTGCTAAGGCATTTTCTGATCCCATTTCTGCTCTAGGAATAGGATTGCTATTCTCACAGCCATTCTGCTTGGAATTGGATGGCATGGCCTAGTAAGCCAATGGTGCACTTAACCAAGCCTTGCATCTGAGGGTGAAGGACACTGGAGTGTATGGTACCAAAAGCTATGTCAGGCTGAGCAAGCACTCAATAATTTGCAGAGGGCAGTATTAGATTGTCTCACACTATACCAACTTCTTTTTTGAATGCCAATGTCGGTATCTAATTTTCTGCTTTCTGGGAAGGCAGAAATGCAAAATGATTCACCTGATTCACATGTTAATCTGCTTCAGAATCTCTAAGATTTGAGACTAAAACTCATGAACAAGAAAAGTTCTTCCATCTCCCCCACCATCAAAGGGAAAGATGTTGATGGGTGGCTCCCTGAAGTGGGAAAAGTAGTCCAAAATGGATTCCTGAGAAAAGTACCATTTTTTCATATAGACTACCTGACATAGAAAGCACTCACACTGTATTCTTACCATTGTTGCTTGATGCTATGGAAAACAGGGAGGTGTAAAATGAGCACATTAGGAAGCTCCATCTTTTGATTATGGTCAGATTAGACCAAGAGGTCAGTCAAGTTGGCTCTTCAATTGGCGGGACTGCTGAGTCTCCAGCTTTCCACCCGATAACTCGACAAACATGACCAGCTGTTTTTGCAAGTAATGACTGAACTTGCTTCCACTCTAACTGCATCCACAGCTCTTTTACGAGAATCACCACCAGTAAAAGATTTGATTCCTTTGCAAGAATTTGTAATAGCAAAAGATGACCATGAACCTGAGAAACACAAGCTGTTTTTCTTCTACCACACCTGTAAATACTGGAGTCAGATTCAACAGGTGGCAATCTAGAAGGATGGTCAATCACTTGTTGTTGAAACAGTAGTGGGTGCATCCATCCACCATTGTCTTTCATTTGGCGTTTGCAGCAAGTCCTTCCTCCCTTTTGTGGATTAAAATGCTGATTATCATTTTAAGGATGGTGACTGGGCCTTCTCTTCCAGAGTATTCTCCATCACCTCCCGCTTTACTGCATCTGCAACCACATTCATTCTCATATAATGTGGCAAGGAGCCACCATGTTTTAACTAGGCCTGGGCGAAATGTTAATTACACTAGACTAATCAGAATAATTTTGGTAATTGCCTGTTACTCTCTTAACACAAAATTACTGAAAATTATGCAAGTGCATCCATTCATTACCACAGGAACAACACACTTAGCGAGCACAAGCAGCTACTGTCTGCTGCTGTTTGGGTTCTGTTGCATTTAACCCAATTTTCTAAGCTCAAAATCCTTCCTTCAGTCAATTTTGGACATGAGGGTATCTTTTGCTCTAAGGCAATAGCCCTATATGCTAGGTTATGCTCCTCACATAATTCTGCATAATCTTGTTTAATTTTTCTCGAATTTTGTTTTGCTATGGTACTGCAAATTATGCGAGTTACACCCACCCCTACTGTTAACATCCCTGCTTACCCACTGCCTGATGGCATTCTTGGGAATGAGTTCAATACTGGTTCTTGGGAATGATGGTGGTGGTAGAGATGTCACATGTTCTGCACATTTCATTAGATGACATTGTTACGCCAGGTTCTTTTGTGCGTCCATGAGATGAAAAACCAATCAAGCAATGATTTGACATGTATGATGGGATGTTTGGTTTTCATCTCCACGGACATAATCAAATTCTTCAATCAACTAACCACTTTGATTTCTTCAATTTCACATAATGGGAGCACTGTGAGACCCCTGGGTCTAACCGTTCGAAGTAATTTCCGCTAAAAATAATACAACTAATGTTTTCATCATTGAGACATCTGATTCATCAGCTTATTTTTATTTACATGAGCCTGAGTTACTGCCAATGGATTCATTAAGGCAATATATTCTCCTGAGTTTTTATAGTTCTTTTTAGAACAAGGTTACACATATTGCCATGGAGTGATGCCAGTAAAACATTTTTGGATAACTTCACCATGGCAAATTAAGGGGTTTGACTTTGTAATTCCTGCTTGTTTATATTCAAGCAATTGAATTTTTTCTCAGTGAACTTCCAGCAAGATACATGTCTCGGACTTGCCTCACCTATAATTTTGAAAATTGTAATAGCACCATAGAATAACTACATTTGGTGTTAAGATCGGAAATGAGATTTTCTTGAAATGACAAGATAAATAAGTTGATTTAAAGTGGTACATTTAATATGACATAATGTGCTTGAAATGGAGTAGCCTTATGGTTGATCCACCCTTAACAGTATATGCAAAGATTTTTGTTAAATGGTTTGTGTCCATTTATTTACTTATAGATCTGGTCCTAAATATTCTCCTGTTACCATTACTGCCTATATTGTTGGAAAGGTGATAAAAATACATGATGATATCTATAGGACTGAATTTCTTTAAGGTCCCGAACCTTTATACACAAGGAGAAGTATTCTTCCTGTTTTCATTTATGGTTTGATCCAAGAAAATGCTGCCTATTCTGAAAAATAAGCCACTATCCATTTTAGGGCACTTGATAAATAAGGATTACATGACACCTTTTCTGGTGTATATATAGTAATTCTCGCACACTGTCAGTACATGTCTAGTCTATCTCTACCATTACTTCATCTGTGTTGCTGCTCACTAAATAAAGAACATTTACAATACATAAAGAAGGAATTCAGACATGCTATTGCACAGCTATGTTGGACTTTGCAAATGCTTATATCATGTAGTGTGCCCTGATCCCTTCTTAATGGAACTGCACTTTACACTGTTGCTTTTCTCCAGTGTTACTTCACCAGCAAATGGAGCATTTTGTAATTGCTATCTTTCCAACAGCTACAGAAGCTACCATTCTGTCTAGCTACAAATCCTAATCTAATGTGGTTGACACACAGCACTGTTTCTCTGCCCATCATCACTTCTCATTTCAACAAAGTTATATAGGCTGGTACGAGCCAATGCACATTGCATAGTGCCTATATCACTGGGAAGTTCCTCTCCTTCTTAGCACATTTTTGTGTATTAAGGCTTTAGGACACTCAGGGTCTCATTTACAAGACTCTGATGCATCCCCATTGATGCGTCAGATTTCTTGCGCATCTGGTACATCCCCTAACAACTCCATGGATGCGTTGTATTTAAAATGCATAGCTCCATGGCGTACGTTTTTACAGATGCATCAGAAATTCTGACGCATCTGTTGGCTCTAAACTCACACATTGTTGGAGTAGCATTGTTAAACTGACCCAACTCCAGCAATGTGAGGAGTCTCCCATAGGAAAAAGCCCTGTGTCAATTTTACGCCTGCTCTGAGCAGGCGGTAAACGTTTGACACGGTGACGTCGCAGAATGACGCATTGAAATGCAGTAAACTTCACTGCATCAGTTCTGCATGGCTTTTCCCAGGGGAACGCCTACCCTGCATACATTATACCTGGTGCAGGTATATTGTGATAAAGGGCTTTACAAACTGACGTACTGGGCCCAATGCGTAGGTTTGTAAATACAGAGCAGTGTAGTACACTGCTAGCGTCACTGCTGCATCAAAACAAATGTTGCATTGGTGGCGCAAAGGGCTTGTAATTGAGGCCCTCAGTGCTGTGCAACTCTATGACTGTGCAGAGTGCTGTGCAGCACTATCACTGTATATGGCTCTTGTGACTTTGAGAAGCCTGGCCTTGTTTGCACATTACATGCTGCACTATCCCTTCTTGTTATCCTCTTCTTGCAATGGAAGCTATGTTTTTAGAACTAAAGTTTTATGTTGTGACCTGGTTCAAGGCTAGGTTTACCTGCTTACTGTGCAAAGGCCAGTGAATGTTGTAGGATAACTTTGTATCCTCTACTGGCAAGGGTTTTTTATATTCCTGTTTGACCCCTGTTACGTTAAATCCTGCCTGCCTTACTAAAGTGAATAAACTTCAATCAATATTAACAAAAAATGAAGTTATTTTAACTGTTGCAGTGCAGGCTTTTGTGACCTTCAGATATTGGAGTCTGTGATGTGAAAACAATGCCTTTTAAATGACCAGTTTTTGGCTCATTTCGCAGATCTGCTTGGTGCTGTGCTCCATGCCTTTAACATCACTGACATTCTAACTGTTTTCAAGAGCATTGGCTCTAGACTGACTGTTTTCAAAAGTTTACATGTAGGCGTATCGGCATTTCTGGGCTCACTTTTTAACACCTGTTTGGTGGATTTACAGTAGCTTTTTTGCTGGTCGTGTCATCTTGATGATTCTGCTAAGATGAAGAAATCGCTGTATGCAGCTATGCAGCACTGCAGTCATGCAACGGATTCGTACTTGGGCGAAGAGCTGCTTTCAAGCATGGAGGGACACTGGTCTCTGGATTTCACAAGCTTCTTCCACTGAGCGCAAGACTTCTCTTCCAATGGTGCACTTGCTTTCACATAATTATGCTAAACTTTCCATTGGAACATCCATCTGTACTTCTTGATGATCAGCCTGAGATGCTCCATCCACTGATTATACATCCTTTCTTTTGTGGTGCATTGCAACTCTCCATCATCACATTTGCTCTGTATCAAGGGCCACCAGAGTATCTCCATTGTAACTGATGGTTACTGGCCCTACAGCTCCTGTTGCTTCTGTGGCGCCAACGCCAACGATAGCCAGAGCTGCTGCATCTAATCTGATTAATTGCTGCATTTTTGATTGAAAGATTCAGCCATCTTGTGCCAAAAATGATGCTGAATGCAAGATCTAATTTATCTATAGTTTCTTCACAATGCTTCCTACCATGACCTCTGATCATGGGATCAGTGTTTGATAGTTTGGATTTGGAGGTTTCAGGCCTTCCTATGACACAGAACTCAGGCCCTGATGTATACTTTTTTGCGCTGCATTATTGTCATTTTTTTACGCAAAAGCAGCGCAACCTTACAAAATACAATTGTATTTTGTACGTTTGCGCCACTTTTGCATCAAAAAATGAAGGTAATGTGATGTAAAAAAAAGTATAAATCAGGGCCTCAGTTTGAAAGAGAATGGTGTTCAGCTGGTGCTGCTGTCACTCATAAAGCCATCTTTTTCCTTCTGGCTTTTGCACAAGATATTTTATTGACTTTTCACACCTTGCTCAGACATTTGTCAATGATTCCGGGGGTGTCATATATTTTTCATCATTTGCAATACATGATGCATTTATTTTCATTGTTGCACAACAATCTGCATGACATTTATTCTGTGTTTTATTGGTATCCTTCTAGTTCACACATTCATGCATTTATCTGAATACAGGGAGCTTAGGGGAAAGAAGCTTTAGCCTTTCACATGACTGTGCAAGAAAGATACCAGGTTATTTCTCTCACCTTACATCATGATGACTAGGTTTATTAGTCACAGAATAGAAGTGGCATAGAAAGTATACTACAGCTGTGCACAGCCTTTTCAGGAAGAAAAACAAACATCAGGCCTTTGACATTCCAGACAGCAGAGCCACACAAGGGCATCTGGAAGAAAGACATTTTATTAACATTTCTTCCTGCAGATACATAACTAATAATTCATTAATTCAGCCTTGTTTTAGAGAGAGGCTTGCAAACCGGAGAAATATAAAAAGTACCCATACACATGTGTGTTGATTCTATAGAAATGCTGCCCATCATTACAGCAACATGTTTGATGCTTAAGGGTTGGGCATGTAGGAATATATATTGTGCTGATTTCAGAATATTTACATTTTCTGCTTATGGCTTTGCTTAGAGTTTTCAGATTTTTGATTTATGCAATTATTCAGTTTAATTTATATTGAACACAAACTGAACTACATCTGACTTAAGCCTTTAAAAGTGACAGTATGAACTGAAAGGCTGTCAGAGCTCCAACTACAACAGCCTGACAGTGCCTGGCGTTGTTATGTGCCCAAAAAACCCGAAAGGAAAGTTTCAGATGGAAAGGTTTTTAATTCTTTGTTAACTTGCACTGGAATGGAGGAAATTTTAGTAAGGATACCATTAAAATATTTTTTCTTGCTAAAATAAAAATGGAGTCTCCTGCTTCAATGGGAACAACTGGTATGTGTGTAGTGCTCCCTGGCCGCCTAAATGAAAAATTTATGTAGGTGTATTTTGTAAGCGCTTGTTATCCATTTGTTATATATGTTTGAATATGGATAACTCCAAAATCTGTCTTAGAGCCTGCCAATACAGGCCAAGATCCATTTGGAGGAAGCAAGATTTTAAGAGACTAAAAGGGTAAGTCATGTGGGGCGCAACTCTGGTACCCCTCCCTCTTCTCCAGAAGATCCCAGGATATGGATCTTAAACAGCACTGGAGCAACATGAAGTGGCTAGCTGGGTATTTGAAGGCCAGTGTGGCCTGTTTTCTCCAAGTACTGTACTTGTGTTGTGCACAGTGAGATGTCAGCAGAGAGGGACCAGCAAAAGTGACCAATTCCTTTTTAAAATAGTTAAGCAATCAGGAATGCCCTTAAGCGCAATCCAAAAGCTCTCAATCATGGCTTGTTATTAAAAGTGTTCATAATGGGCCATGAATAAGAGTACTAGAGTTGAGGCTGATGACAGTGTGAGTTTAAAATAGAATAAAACAGTATACTAACTTAAACAAACAAATGAAATCTTACCTACTCCAGTCTTCTCCGGTCCAGCAGTTCGACAGCAAGGGATTTCTGACCAAACTCCCCTAACCAATCCAGATGCTTCTCTCATGCATGAGAAAAGCTCCAGGATTGGTTGGAGTGGGCTGTCTCTGCGCTCCTACATGCACTGGAGGCCTGTGCCTGCTCTCCACCCAGCTAAGACAGCTCTGGTGGAGGGCTTTATAGTGCGCATGTCAGGCTGGTCACCGCAACACAGCTGGCCAAAGTGAAAGGCACACTTTAAACTTTAAGTGTGCACCACTCCTCCTCCACTCCTGCCAGGCAGCAGTGATGGCCCCCGCCCCAACACTTGTCTCGGGCTGGCCAACTGCACAGAAAAATAAAACGTGATAAAATAATTTTATTACCGTTTTATTTTTTATTTTTGCTGCCCTGGCAGCAGGGTGGGCAATGCTCCTCTGCACTACAGGAGGCACCGCCACTGGGGACCAGGAATGCATGCATGAGTGAGGGACATCCGTAGCTGTAACAAAAACAACACTAGAAATGTGTTCTACAGCAGCTCCTTTTTTGGCTCAAAATATTTTATTAAGCCTAGTACTGCTGCTATTGTCGCTAATAGAAGCATATGATTGCACACACAGTGTTGCATTCTAGCACTTATGTAGCGCTCCCTACCCCTATGTGGGGAGCTGAAGCGCTTATCTATGCACAAAGCATGCTACACCATGTGGTTCGAAGTGTGCTGTCTTTTCTTTGAATCTATGTGTCAAGAGTTTCCTTGCCGTGCGTGGCTACAGCGCTTTGCTGTGTGATGGCTAGGGATGTGTGAGACATAGATGCCCTTTTTTCTTATAGTTTGTGGTCTGGTGGCAGCACTGATTAGTTCTGCAGGCCTCTTTATTGTGCTGGTAGTTTTTATTTTACGTTCTCAGTCCTATTTCACATGCTGGCTGTGACAGGTGGTGGTCCACTCTGAGATCTTATAGATCCGATGGAGGTAAGAGCACAATGTGTGATGAGGAATTAGAAATCTGCCTGGACAAGCTACATTATTGTCCTTCTTAATGACTACACTCCATCGGAGCCTGCAATCCTCTATAAAAGCCTGTCTCTAATTTCTTTATTACAGGCAACTTGGAATGTCCCTAGTAATGAAGAAATAACATAGTTGCTCAACTGTAATAACTTATTATAGTTGGGGTCTGACGTCACCATGCTTGCTGCAGAGCCAGCAGCAGAGGGGAAAAGCAAGACACAGAACATAATTAAAACTGAAGTTTAAGTAGTGTAAAGGAAACCTGGCTTTTCCTTCTTCTGTTCTGTTTTTTTTCTAGATGAACAGTGATTAGAAGAAAGGAGATATTTATGGCAACATGATTATTTTTTGCATGCTTTAGGTAATTAGAAGAAATATAGAATCTCTGCATGTTTCAACATATTCTGAGATTGGGTATTCTTTTAAATCTGGTTTGTATGAAACTGATTCTGATATCTTTTTGCAATAAAATATCTAACTAATTTTTTGTGTGTTTAATTTATCACTAGAGAGTCAACTTTTGTTCTTAATGTATCCAATTTTCCTATCTCTTTTATCTAAGAGACATACCAAGGGTTTAAGCAGTTTGTGGGAATGATGATGGTGTGAACATGTCTTATAAGGGTATAAGGTACCCCCTGCCATGCATTATAAGGATATTGCAATTCACCTAAGGTAAGCCAATGAGGGAAGGCAGCCCTCCCAACCCTCCTGGGACCTCGAGGCTGAAGGTAAGTGTGTGTGTGTGTGATGTTTTAAAATGAATGTTTGGTGCGTGCGTGCATGTTTAAATGTTATGAGTGTTGTTAATAGATGTGCGTGCGTATGTGTGTGAAAGAATGAGTATGTGTGATCTTTTAAAATGAATATTTGGTGTGTGTGTGCATGTTTGAATGTTATGAGTGTTGTTAATGGATGTGCGTACGTGCGTGTGTGTGGGAAAGAATGAGTGTGTGTGAACTTTTAAAATGAAGTTTGGTGCGTGCTTGCATGTTTGAATGTTATGAGTGTTAATGGAAGTGCGTACGTGCGTGTGTGTGGGAAAGAATGAGTGTGTGTGAACTTTTAAAATGAATGTTTGGTGCCTGCGTGCATATTTGAATGTTATGAGTGTTGTTGATGGATGTGTGTGTGTGTGTGTGTGTGTGTGAGCTACCCGCACGCCCCCCTCCCTCCTAAAGCTGCTGGCCGCCACTGGTCATACTATACTAACTACCGTAATTGTCTTCAATGAAGTTGCAAAGCAAATTTCACAAAAGCTGCCACACTATTGCTAGGAGAAGCACATATTAGAAATCACTCTCCTGGCGCCCTTGTCGCTAACACCTCAAACACATCCCTGCTCTTGATGTGTTATTAGCATAAGCACAGCGTATGCGCCCTCTCATCCCTCGGCTAAGCATCACCTGTCCCTGCTGAGGGCGCATCTCCACTCAAATACTGAACAAGAGCAAGCTGAGTGATGGAGCTGATTGGTAGGAAGAGGAAATGGATGATGGAACTAGGCTCGGTGAGAAAAATAACAAGCATTTACAATTGCTAATTCAAGGGGGTCCTGCCTTGTTCCTGGTGCCTGTGGGACAGCTGGGCCTTCCAACCCTCCCCCCTCTGAGTCCGCCTGACGCAGCCTCGGCTCCTCATCCTCACCCCCAGCCCTCTGCTCGTTAACCCTCTCCACCATGACAGGGCATCCTTTGACATTCTGCCCCTCGGGAACGGCCGTCCTGGGGTGAAAGGGAGAACCCCAGCACGCGACGTCTAATTGATTGCATCCGATGGTCGCATGAATGCTAATGAGGCCATTAATAGGAAAATGAGCGGCACTTCATCATGTGCCAGAGGTTTGCTTAAGACGCTGAAAGGTTTCCAGAGTGCGTTGGAAAGAGCGCTAATAGCGCGATGAATTTCTCATTAGCATATTAGTGTAGTGCCCTGCTTGCAGATGGGTCCCCGGGCAGAGGCTGTACCCACGAGGGGGCTGGCTCAGCTGCTGAGAGCTCAGAGGCCTGAGCTGACCCACTAACCACAAGCGCGAGACCCCGCGCCAGCACGCGCCCGGGGAGCATGGCCTTTTGTGCCAGCAGCACGCGCGCGGGGACCTGGCCTTCTGTGCGCCAGCACGCGCCCGGGGAGCAAGGCCCTCTGTACCGCGGCGCGAGCGCGGGGACCTGGCCTTCTGTACCGCGGCGCGAGCGCGGGGACCTGGCCTTCTGTGCCAGCTGCACGGCCTGCTGTGGCTCCACGGTGGTGCGCGGTGGTTGGTGCAACGAATACCGATGCGGAGTAGGGATAACACGCATCATTTATATTAATGAATGGCAACTCCACATAGGCTCGTGGAAATCGGAGCAACTAAGGCCCAGATTCACAAAACAGTTCTGATATCTGCATCCACTGGGTTATGCCCTCAAATGGGTGGAGATTTCCAGATTTATGGCGTCCACTGGACTCTATTCAGCAGGGTTTTAAGTGAGATGAAAAAACTGGGGAGTCTCTCAAAGGATCGTGGCTGATATAATTAGAAGCGTGATTTAACAACTTGTAATATAAAATCTGCCCTTAGCACAGTGCGCCACCCCACTGGAACTTTGCTGCTTCTTTCTATTTCTGCATCCAGATATATAATACAAAAGCTGACACTACAACTAAAACAAGCCAGGACTATTGGCTTTGTCAATGGTGGTTAGTTGCATAAGAAAAACAAGTATTGTATTGTATTGTAATCGTATTTATATACCGCTTACTACCCCTGACGAGGCGCGAAGCGCTTTTCGGTGAGTAGCACGCTACCCTGGAACCCAACAAAAATTAGTGATGGATTAGTATCGAGAAATAATGAGTACAATTTTAGTATTGTTATGAGTTAATTTGAGCCGCGGATATGAGAGTTTGTTAGTTAGATTTACTGGAGTAATGGAGGGATGGAGGAAGAAAGAAATCCAGAAGTGTTAATTGGGAGTATATCCTTCATTTACTCAACCCAAAGGCTTGGGATGAGTAAAGGGGGATGAAGGAGGGAAGAGTATGTGGAAGTACAACAATGGCATTGTTTTATATAATATTGAAGTGCTTCAGTTCTGAAATGAGACTGGGAAAGAACTATAAGGAGTATCCTTGAAGTGACTTCAAAGGCAGTGAAGGATGGTATTGTTGCAAAAATGGGGGAACTCGTCTCAGCACCTGCTCTTTAGAACGAACCGGCCCACTTAAAGCCCAGCAATTCAGAAAACCTTTGCACTGCACAAAATGTTTTTGTTGGACTTACATGAAAAACTAGCTTTGTGCTGGAGACGTGCCTGAAAGTAGCACAAAACTGCACAAAACGCTATTTTGCATTACTCTACCTTAAGGGGAGATTCCATGTCTGGTATATGGGTGTTTCCATGCAATAACCTATGGTTTTTGGCACAAAGCCCTATCCACTAACAACAGTAGACAGGGTTTTGCACCAAAAATTAATGCCACTATGAAGAAGGCTTTTATTGCTCCTCACCTTTCCCTCTCTGCATGTGTGTTGCACTGTACAGCACACATCCGAAGTCGAAAAAGTTGTCAAGTTAGTCTAAGGAGAGTACTTTTTATTGGAAGGTTATTCTTCCACTACAAAGTCAATGCTAGACTCAGGCAGACATCTTTGCACTATGATGCAGAGGTGTGTGTTTGGCGCTCATTAGCCTGATTGTGTGCCCGTGTAGAGAGACAGGATAGTGCTTTATCGCTGTAGATATCTCACTTTCCTGTTCTCTCCCTCACGCAACACAGTGCAGTATTTTTTGTTGCTGCGCTGCACTGTGTGATAGGTATATATGGGTCTCCGTGTTTTCCAAGGATGCACTAGCACCCCTGAAAAAAGTCAGGTGGATTTCGAACTGCAATTGTGCTCAGAATCTTGCATACATAACTGATCTTAGTGCACAATCGCACATGAGGAAACACCTTCTGTAGTGTGCAAGTGCACATTTTTAGTTTTTATTTCCCTCCACAGTGGAATAGTTTTAACAGTGGAGAACACTCTTCCTGTACACCCCACCAGTTTTTCAATTGCTCGTTCCCATTCCTTCCCTGATAGAGGGTCTGCTCCTTCCCTTGACAAGGTAAAGATTGTAAATTATACTGAGACATGGAGTTTGAGGGGGTCCCACCACTTCTAGGGTCATAGGGGATCCTTAACTACCCCCTTATATCTCTTAGTAATTCTATTTCTCAGGACATAGGACTCAGTCCCCGAGTCCTAAAATGGCTGCTGTCACATCTTTCTTGATGTGGTGACAGCCAATCCCATCTTATCTAGACATCTGTCGGCTCTGTGCAGCCTGTCACAGCAATAAATACACAAAGTATTTGATCTTTAATGTCATAAAATCTCCAAAACCACTTAACAGATGTACAAAAATCACAAAAGCATGCTTTCAGGGCAAAGATCAGGCTTTTTGACACATTTTGTGCAATTCCCCTCAGCAGGTTTTGTAGTTCTTTTTTCCTATTGAAAAATTATTAGGGAAAATGCATTTTGGGACCCCCCCTTTTCTTGGCCCCTGCTTGACAGATCACCCAGAAACGTTCCAGGAAGGAGCATGAGGTGGATGTGTTTCTTTTTTGGAAAGGTTTGTAAAGATTCGTCAAACAATGCCAAGTTATAAGCCATTAATGAATTTCCCAAGAAAACATGGTCCTAGCTATAAATACACAGTGGTGAGTCATTTGTGAGGTTTTGTTTGCATTGTTAACATCTTTCAAATCAAAATTAATCTTATTAGTTTTTTTGTGGATTTTCCTGCAGCCATTTCCTAAACAATAACTGAATGAATTACCTCGCTATATTTCTTTCCATCTCTAGGTGCACACAAGAACAGGCAATCACACATACACACACATGCACAAGCCTGTCAGCATTCCAATGACAACATCCAGTTAGAACCTCATCTCTCAGACACTGAACATGCCCCATGCACAGGCTCAATCCAGGTCACATAACATGCATCTTACTTCAGATTCTCCTGCAAACTTACAGAAAGCACACTATACTACTGGTACAGCATGGGATTTCCAGCAGTCTATCATCCTCATCAGAGTGGCCCTTAAAGCATCCCTTAGTAGTCACTGTAGGGAAACAGAATGCTGGGCTCTAGGTGATGCAGTGAGAGGTGACTTAGCAAACCTGAGTAGCCAATCAATCTGCCCCTCACAGTGAGACTGGTACTGTAAGTAATACCTTGGTTTAGCCCAGGTACCAAGTCCTGAGCATCAGCATGCAGTCTAAGAAAATGTGTGGCAATGGAAAACAGCTAGTCAAACAGCATATTTTAAGAACTTCAAGTCCCTAATAAAGTTAGTTAAAAAGACGAAAACGTAATTAAAGAAGTCAAATCATATATTAACAGAAAACGAGTAAAAAATTATATAAAGGGGCCTTCTAAAGTATCACAACCAGTAAATTAACATGGACCAGACATAGGCCCTCATTTTGAACATGGCGGTTCGGCCCGCCATGCCGGCAGTGGCGGCTGAAGCCGCCATCCGGCATGGCAGGCCAAACCGCCATATTATGGACATGTTGACGGCCGCCAGCGGCAGCCGTCACCCACCACAAGGCTCCCACCGTCAGGCAGCCTGCCGGCGGGTTGAAACACCATCCGCCAGGGTAGCTGTGCTACCCTGCAGATTATGTTTCATTTCCCGCCTTACCCCTCCAGGAAAAGGCTGGCGGAGGTGGTGGCCCGGGGCACCCCACCCCTGGGGGCCCCTGCACTGCCCATGCACTTTGCGTGGGCAGTGGGGCCCCTGCACTGCCCATGCACTTTGCATGGGCAGTGCAGGGGCCGCGGTGCAGTGCCCCGTCGCGCAGATCATCGGGCAGTGATCTGCGCGACGGGTGCAACTGCACCTGCCGCACAGAGGCATTGACGCCGGCTCCACGTGGAGCTGCCGTCAATGTCCCGGTCGAGCCTTTCTGTGAGCCGGCGGGCGTAAACAATGTTTCCGCCCCGCCGGCTCTCAGAAAGGTTCATTATCTGGCCGGCAGGGTTCCGGGGTCGCTGGCGGTCAGTGTTTTGACCGCCAGCATGAACACAACGGTTGTTTCCGCTGTGTTCATAATGACCCCCATAGTCATGTTCAGCTCAAAAGTACACTCCAATCCTGGACATCCGACCACACCTGTTGAAGTAGCGTCAATTTTACTGTAAACCGTCTAGAAGGCTTGAGGATGCAGGACACAGAACTGGTGCTCAGACTCCTATTTATGAGGGTTGTGTGACTCGCTGGGAAAACTTGAACTTATGTGGTCCACAGTTGGCATGACTGGTTTGCGGTGGCTCAATATCAGGAAGCTCTGGCAAAGCAATGGTATATGGAGAGTTGGTAGATTGAGGTGGGATCACACTTGTTGCAGGAGGGTGGAACTCTTGGGTTCCGTACTATGCGTGTGGGCTCCTTGCAGAAGATACAGGCACTTCTTGCGGCAATGACTCGATGTGGCGTCTGCTCCCCTGGAACGGTACAAAGATTGGTGAATGCAGAAAGGCTTCGATGTTCATGAATTTTATTTATGATGATAAGATAAAAACAATCCCATGTTCTGGTTGCCAATTTCTGTTTTTTTAAAAGCTTGCTGAGGGCATTTTTGAAGTATGGACTAAATCTCAGAGGGCATGCCGCGCTGCACATAGCAACAAGATACATATACACATGAAAGATATGCAGGCTTGTTTGAAATGAAAAGCCATGCCAGTATATGAAAAAAAGCATAGGTAAGACATGATTTCTCAGAGGGAAGAAGACAGGGTATTGTAAAGTCTACAGTGTTACAAAGATTGTGCAATTTTCAAAGTTAATTTGAACCAATGGGGACGTGCAAAAGGAAGTCCTGCTAGAGTCTTGGTCCATATGCTGAGAAAGCCTTTCAGTGTGTGCATTCTTTCCAAGCCTTTTACATTTCCATCCAGGTGAGAGATGAGCTCCAAAGAGCCTTCATGCCACCAAGAGAACTGAGCGTATAGGCCAAGTGCTGAGGTTTCCACAGGTGAAGTGTTTTGTAGATCTTATAACACACTTTAACATTACTTCTACTAGGGAGATGGAACCAATGCAGATACTTTAAGGTATCAGAAATTTGCTCAAACCCTCTTTGGTGGCTGATTAACTGTTTAATTGGGGTCAACGAGGATCCTGCAAGACCACTGAGAAGTGTGCAAATCCCATCAATAAACTGATGGAATCGAGCACTTAATTTTGTGCAGTAATGTAAACTAACTGAAACCATGTTTTTGTGCCTTTTTCTTAACACAGAGAGAAAGGAGTCCATGAGAAGGTTCAGGAATTTGATTAAGCACGTAGAATGGGGCAAAGTCACCAAAATCCATAGTCCTGAACCAGGTCTGAGTGACAGGCTCAGTGGCTTCTCCATTTATGAGGGCAAAGTCATTGTTTCTGGGGTTAAATTTCAGATATACTGAAGACATTCTTCTTTGAATATTGTCCCAATAAAATCTGAGGGCAAAGAGTTTTTAGAGGTTGTTCCATTGAATCAATTGTCCCTTGCAATCTGCACAGGCTATTCTCAGACCTCACCGCACCCAACTTTTCATGGCAGGTTCCTTCGTGCATGACAGTTCCTTCTCGGCTCCCAGGATTCTTGGAACAAAAGTCCCTTCTGCAGGCAGGCTCATCTGAGAAGAGGGATCCAAATATCTCTTAGGCTTCCAAGGCAGGAAAGTGGCATTTTCTTTTCTGGAAACAAGCACTGGAGGCAGCCATTCAAGGCAAAGTAGGGAACAGATCTTACCGCAGTCCTCTGACACGCATTCAGGAGTTCTGTGCAGTAGTCAAGTTTTCTGATATTGGTGATGAACATTCATGCTTGATGACGTGAGGCATCAAATATTATGCAGAGTCCTTCACACTAAAATTTCAAGATGGCTGGAGCCCCTCTACTTCTCCTTCAATATCTTTCCCAGTTCATCAGTTCATCTCCTTAAACTATAAGGAAGTTTAGATACACATTTATATCCCATAATTGCTAAATGGGTAAAGGGTAACTGTAGCCTCACTTACCTCACAAACATAGACAAACGCACCTGCATGAGCCCTCTCTGCAGATCTGTGCATTGTTATATTGTGGTGTGATGTTCTTAGTGCCGGCTAAAGTGGCATCTCAAGCACAGAGCTGCATGTTTTACAGTGAGTGATGTTGTTTGGTTAGTTTTCACATGGCTGTCAGAGACTATGGGGGTTATTCTAACTTTGGAGGAGTGTTAATCCGTCCCAAAAGTGACGGTAAAGTGACAGATATACCACCAGCCGTATTACGAGTTCCATAGGATATAATGGACTCGTAATACGGCTGGTGGTAAATCCGTCACTTTTCCGTCACTTTTGGGACGGATTAACACCTCCTCCAAAGTTAGAATAACCCCCTTTGTGTGTAAATATTGCATTGACTGCAGCTTTAACATGCATATTTAGTATCAGGTGATTTCTCAATTTTTTCCATCATTTGGCACAGGGCAAAGGTAAGCCTCTGCATCCAGCACAGAGACACCTCTTCGGATTTTAAAAAAGAACAGGAAGGTCCAAAAACTAGATTCTTAAATGGTAAAAACCTTGGGGGCGCAGGCGGTAGGAACATTTTGACCAGTTTTTTTCCACCGCTGGTGAGTAAGTGGGGAGCTCTACCCCAGCCAACATGTGGAAAGGCATGTCAGAAGGGGTGTCTACCAGAAGGTCACGCATCCGAAACATTTCTAAGGAAGTCAGTAAAAGGACTATTTGAAATAAAGGTCCAAGGTGCAGGAGGCTGTCCGGCATGAATGATGATGAAAGGGCTAGTTCCACCTTACACTAAGGGTCACTCACCCAACCAACCATGAAGCACTCTCATGCAATGTAGCAAGGCAACGTGACGTGCTGCGCCAGTTGGAGAGGACAGGAATGTGCCACATCTACTAAGATATGACACATTCCTGCTCTCTCCATGCACTGGTGCACTGAGTGCTGCCTAGCGCCAACGCAGGCACCCTTGCGCAACGGTGCAAGTGTGCCTGCTTTACAGGCAGGATTGTTATTTTGCAGGAAGGAACACTTTCCTGCACAAAAGCAACCCTTGGAGGTACTTTCGTCTTTTTATGTGTGCTGCACCATGCAGCACACGTAGACAGGGGAAAGAACCAGGAGAAATTAAGATATTTCTCCTTGTTACGTCTCTGTTTGGAAGATGTATTCTAGGATCGCATCAAAAGCCATGCGTGGAAACACCCATGCTCGACCCGTGGAAGCCCTACCTAGAGCAGAGTAATGCAAGGCAGAGATTCAGAACTCTTTGTGTTACTCTGAATTTACTAAGCCACACAAAGACACACAAGCTGGATTTGCGTGGCTTAGTGAATCTCACTTAAGATCTTGAATTGCCTTGTGTGACACAACAGTGATGCAAGAGCTGAGTAAATCTGTCCTTCAGTTCATCCCACAAAGGCTACACTACAAACCCATATTCTAACAACTAAGCTCAATAAATGGATCGGTCTCTAACTCAACCATTCAGAAGATGGTTCCGATGAGCAAGTCCAACTCCATTGTCCAGCTCTGTGCTTCACTCCCTTAGTAAGCACAGCCAAAAGGTCACAATCTATAAGGGGGGATACCAGTCAATTAAAAAAACGTTTCTTCGTTTCTGAATCATTCAGACTCTCCCTAATCATCAATCCCAAAAGAAAGTTCTGAAGATAGCAGCAGATCTGGACGTTTTTCACGTTCAGAATATATGTAAATCTGCAGCAAGCAAAATAAATGCCCTGGAAGAACTGTTGGATATATATGAGAAAAGGAAAAAGAGTCCTGTGCATGTTAGCCAGAGACATCAGCATTGTAAACTCCTCAGTAGGACTTCCATTAGATGAATTTCAGTCCTCCTGGAGTGCTGACATGAGCACCTCTGAGGTGTGTATCATTAAGGCTGTCTGTATGGGTTTATAGTTCTAAAGGAGTTGGTGGGAGTCTGGGGCAACCACAGGTTTTCTAAAAGGGATTTCTTGTATCATAGGAATGGTACTGTTGAGAGTCTGAATTTTTAGAGGAAGCTTGCCTTCCCCTGTGCTCTACATCCCAGACACAAATAAGTCAATGATGACACAAAACGTACTGGTTCAGGTCTCACTAACAGAAATATGTCTCAATGTATACAGATTTTCCATGTGCTGATCTCTGGACAGTGACATTTAAGTTTCACATATCTTGGAAGCTTAACATCCATACTATCCCTCAATGAGAATACATGCTTAGGCTTTGGACAGCTGAACTATGCCTTGGGTTGCACAGACCTTGTAGGTAATGGGTTGAGACAGCATAGTTATCACTCATTCTTACACGACGTATATGTTCAGGTCTCAGAGAGCAGAGATATCTCTCATTCTACACAGAACACACATGGCCCAGCATCTAAGCTATTCCTCATGAGACAGCAGAGCTTTTTCTTAGGCCACATACAACAAAGCTATTGCTTAGGTTAGCTGACCACCTGAGGCCTTATACAGCAGATCTATCTACCTCGATACACTGCTTCTGTGACAGGTCTGTGCAAACATAAACATGGCTCAATCAAGCAAGTTGCTCAGGATCACACATCTCAAGTCTCAGCATTTTGCTCAGTGACTGGGACACCTGCAACAGTGTAATTGGGTGTAACACAGGCCCCTGCAGACCCAGTAGTAAAGCATGGGGGCCCCCAACTTCCCAGGAACCCCTCAAACCTTCGGGGTGCCCCACTTAGGCCAAGACCAATGAATATCTGTGAGATATTGGCAACTAAGGGGCCCCTCTTCACATTCTGCAGGGGCCCCATCATTTGGCATTATGCAACTGACCCATTTAGCACCAAATATCTGCTGCTAGCTTTACTGACACACACACACTTCATCTGGTTGGGATGAATTTTGAAGAAACATTTTGATTTATTGGCCATTTTTTACACTTCAAGGCTGATTTTCAAGCAGAGCGCAGCCCTCTGGGCCGCTGTGCTTGTGCTACAGCTCAGTTCTAGATAACCGTGACTCACTGCCATTGTGGACAATGCCCACAGTCTGACACCGTGATTTGAGGCACAGCAAAGCTCTCACTGTTCTGTTTGGCATTAGAGGCTTCTCTCTTAATCTCAGGGGCATCCTCAATTACAGGGGGTCTGTGTGGCTGGTTCTTCTGTCTCATTCCATGCCAGGCTCTATGTGCATTTCCTACTCAGTTTTTTAGGGTCGAGCCTGCGAGTGCATGCACTTGCGCATGCGTCTCGCTTGCAAGACTGTTGTGTTCAGTACAGGGCCTGGGGCCCGCCTGTCGCTTACCATTTGTTGGCTTGCGTGGCACTCTTCTTTACAGTCTTGAAAACTGTCAAGGCATGTCTGGCATGGTTTCAGTTCCTCTGTGTGGAGCAGGGATCTAGCACTAATTGACTCAACTTAATTAGTGCCCGTCCGCTGCCCCCGATGTGATTGAGGTACTATGTGTTATTTTTAACTTCTAGTGCCCTGCAAACAAAAGGCTTGTGACAGGCAAAAACGTGTCCGACAGGACAAACAAACTTACAAAGTTTTATTTTTTAAAGCTAACTTTTTTGTTTTACCAAGTTGTCTTTTCTCAGTTTTCATGCATGTTTTCTTTTGTTTTTGCTCGTGGGTGCCATGGTCAAAAGATGACAATTTACTGGTTCTAAATATCCGACACCTATTGCATTGCAAATGCTTGTTCACCTTATTGCCTCAAAGAAGACGTAGGGCCTTATTTAGAGTTTGATGGATGGGAATCTCTGTTGGAAAGTGACAGATATCACAGCCCCCATACTAGGCATGCCGTAGGCTATGATGCACTTCTTTATGGTAGGAGGACATGTTTGTGACAGAGGATCCAACCCACCAAACGTTGTAGAAGGCAAATATTTTCTTATATACCTTCTTGAGAACTGTAGCCATCAAGTCAGACAAGGAAGGCAAAATTGTATTCTATATGAAATATGAAAATGTTCTTCAAACATGTGACTATAAGTGGTATGGGTCTTTATGCCTGTTATTACTGAAACTGTGCTACACACACCAAAAAGATCCCAGCGTTTTGGGCTATTGCCACAGTCCTGTTCTACAAATATAGAATGGCCTGTCCCACTGTCCAACCTGTGATGCATGTGTCAAAGGGTACACAGAAATTTCAGGCCAAAACGAAATTTATAAGTACAGAAATACCTTACATAAAGATTATGCATCAAAAACTATTAAAGTAGGATAAGAAAATAACATTATATTAACTGTAAAGAGTTAATCATTTCAGACTGGCCCAGTGATAAAGTGTGCAAATTGCAAAGAATTCAATAAAAAGTAAACTTTGCTTGAGTTGTAGCCTGCGAGCCACACTCACTGTCGGGTTGACTCTCCATTAATGAAGATCTGAGGTGCATCATCAACTAAGTCACAAAAAGTTGTCAAGCCAAGTGCTGGTGCTCAAGTCAGTCATTGGTGTGGAAGCTCCAAGCTGTTCGAAGGCTTAAATCAGCAATTGATTCCCGATGAGGTTGCTCGATTTGAATTTAGCGACTCAAGTACATTTCAATATTATTTTTAAGTGCTTGCAGACTTTCACATTAGTTTCTAAAGAGCGCCAACCACGTGGTCAATGAGGGGCTCATTTTGAGTTTGGCCAGTTGGGAGCACTGGCATACATTGGTGATCACTCATCTTTCAAAGTGATGGTCCATCTCTCCCCTGTTTAGAGGCGGGAGGACCAGAGGGTTTCGGCCAATAAGCTGCAGCTCTCTCTTCACCTTGTGGCCCATCCAGAACTGGGCCTCCAGGGGACGGTGACAGGCAGCCTGCCTTAATCAAGGTAAATTGGCTATCCCTGAAGTTCAATGCAAGGGACCATAGAGAAAAATCCCTGCACCCAAGACTATATATTTTTTTTTTACTAAAACAAAGTCTGCTTTGGGAATTTTATTACAAAGAAAGATATTTGTAGATATAAAGATTAACCAGGGGTCGTGTTGCTTTATGCTGAAAACAAGTGAACTCCAAGTCAAACCAAAATAAAAAAAATCTTGCAAAGTCCCTGTAAACTCACTCCATTGATGACTCCTCCTAGTTCTTGTAGATTTGTATGGGTTTTACAGATATTGCTTACCTCACCAACCGTTTCTCATGTCCTTTGTGTTTTCTGTTCCAACACAACCCCATCTTCCTCTTCATCTTTGGAACACCAACATACTTTATCTTACACCTGTGAACTTTATCATGTGTTTCACTTTCTATGTTTAGAAACTAAGTAAGCACTGTGATGGGCTCTGTACAAATACTTTTGTGACAATATTTTCATAAACCAGGGCAGCAGTTCCTTCTTTTTCCTTGTTTATTCTGTTTAATTAATGCGTACGTGTAAAGTAGAGATACATAATTTAGTTTTCATGCAGCGCTCATTTTTTTTTCTTTTCCCATTGGCAGTTTTCCCTATTTTTAAAAAACGGACTTTATTTTAAACATTTTGGAAATTATCTTCAGAGTTTTAAAGCACTGTGTTTCTCTTTGTGAGTTATGTTTTGATTTTATTTCTCTGATGGTCCTGATTGCTATGGTGAGGTACTCTATGGCTAACTTAAAAAGTGAGACTGAA
This sequence comes from Pleurodeles waltl, assembly GCF_031143425.1. Taxonomy (NCBI): domain Eukaryota; kingdom Metazoa; phylum Chordata; class Amphibia; order Caudata; family Salamandridae; genus Pleurodeles; species Pleurodeles waltl. Next base: position 1,826,515,389 of record NC_090444.1, read on the forward strand.
AATACAGCTCTCTGCTTTGCCTCCAACATATATTAAAAATCAGACAGATATACTCTGCTGGTCACTTTTACTTAGAGGGTTTCCTCTAATTGTCTTTGCGCCATGCATATGTTCCTTATCACATACTTGCTTATAGAATGAAGGTGCCCTATTGTAGTCACACACTTTTCAAAGTTCAAGTTTTGGTCTAAGTGCTTGGGGCATTTCTAAGAGCTGTAGATATCAGGTGCGGTATTATTACCCCATCTAAAGGGGCATCATTTGATGACCACAGAAGGAGGAGAGGCTGAGCTGTCACATCCCTAATTCAGACTCATGACCTGCAACTCACCACAGATGTCAGCAGCAAGTGTTGACAACCTTATCCACTGTGCCATATCAGGAAAAACGCGGTTCTCAAAGATCCCTGGAAGTTCTTGCTAGCGCAAATCCCACTTGCAAGTCAAGGGTCACTTTTAAGACGATATTTAGCCCATATTTAACGAAACATCATGCAGCGCTGCACAGCAGGTCATCGTGCTGCACTGCGTGATAGGATAGGGCAGGAATGTGCAGTATTTGGCATTGTACTGCGAATGAATGTCTTTTCCCTGTGCTGGTGCACGGAGTGCTGCCTAGCACTAACACAGACACCCTTGTTCCATGGTAGTTTTGTGGGCTACCACAAAGAAGATGAAATCTGAGAGGATTACCAAGTGATTTGATAAAAGGTAAAATATTGAACATCAAGTTGATCATGATCTAATTGTAACATGACCAATAAATACAGAAGATTTGAATTTTTAAAATGGTTTTCAACAAATAAAAGAAATATTTTGATGCATTGAGCAACTAGCTATTCCTTTTTGCATAAAATAAAAGAGAAAACACAACTGCAAAAATTATGCCAATGGTATAGGGTTTGGAGCTACACTTTGAGCGCCTTGGAGCCACACTTTCAGCTCTAAAGGCAGGGCTACTGCAATTGTGTGACTCTGAGCTCCGGCATTTTCCACATAATTATGGATTTGCCACACAGTTCATCATCTGCTGCATCACCTTCAGGGAGGAAGACAGGAAGGAATATCTTTTGCTGTTCTTGGATCTATGTTATGGAACTCTCCCTGCTAAAATTTCAGCTTGTACCTCTCTTCTGGATTTTTCACAGATTGCTAAAAACCTTGTTCTTCTAAACTTTTGTTGTAATTTCCTTTCACTGCAGTGCCTGGTAACTCTAGTTGAGTAGCCATGCACTCCAGAAATTTACTGATTGATCGATTTAAAAAAAACTATTTTCTTTCAATCTCAAATGGATTAAATGTTTTTAAAAACACAGTGATGCATTTTGCCACACAATGGAAGGTCCTTAGCAAAGCTTGACTGGTCACCTTTCATTTGCTCATTGATGTGTTTGGGTGTTAAAGTCATACTACTGGGGTGAAACTACACTGTTTTAAAATGAGTAAAAATAATGAAGTAATACTATAAAAAATGTGCCTAATTATGCTGCATAAATTGCCTTTTCTACCCGCGTATTGTAGTCAACCCTGCCGCATAATTTGGTCCTTTGCTGCTGCATTATTCCAGTGGCCCTGGCTTAGGGAGTCATCGCTGCAGAAGTGTGTGCGAGGTATTACCGGGTTCAGTATGCCATGCTGCACGCTGTGTGCTGCAGAGAGAGAGAAATGTTTGTGTAAGTAAGAGGCTGTGTTTGCAGAAGCGTGACCTGGCTCTGTGCAGGAAGACTCAATTATCCGCCCCAGAGCGGCCTGCCAGCGCCCCGAGTCAAGGATGTGATATTAGGTTAAACATGCTGGCGCCTCTGTTTCTTATTCTCACTCAGTGGTGGAAGCGCGCCAAACTCTGCGAGGCACTGCAGAGGTCAGCCAGAGGGCACAGCCACTCCACAGTGCACACAAGGCGTTGTTCGCCCCTGACCTTCCATAAACCGTGTTTATGCCGGATGAATTCTATGTCAGGACCGGAGGCTCAGATTATGCTTTATCTTTCTTTTACTGTCCCAAACAGCAGCCAATGAAATAACAGTAAAACAAAAACAACAAAACCCATGATGCTTGATAATAAAGTCACATGGTCCAATCATAGCACAGTACCTTAACCCATAAAAGCTATGACCCCAAATGTCACTTCCTCTTTCTTGGCTGCTCCGCAGCCAGATAAGTATAGCATTGTTACTCTGCACTTTCCCCTTATTCTAAATATGCATAGCGTGTACCTATATAGCGTTATGCTATCTTGGTTTGTTTTGTTCTGCACAGTGCTCGCCTAGCGCTGAATTTCATACCGGGCGGTCTTGCAGTTTTCTTCCCTGTGGAGCTGGAGCAGGAGCGGCCTCCGCGGCCTCAGCGTAGTCCTATTTATATTTCTATGACTTGCGTCGTGTTGCATGTATGAGCTGGCGTTTTTTCCTCTTTTTTCATGATCATGCCAGCTCTTTTTTCAGCGACACAACACAGTTTTAAAACCTTGGTAGTTTGACCCTCTGTGCTCCCTGGGTGCCCCACTGCTAGAGCATGGGGTTGTGAAATTGAATAGGCACTGCCTAGAGTGCACATTCCAGACTGCTCCCTCCACGTTTTATAGGCATTTCCAAAAAAATAGCCTGGCAAGGGTTCTTGCACTCCCCCTTTGATCTCTCCTGCAAATTTATCTCTGATTACCTGGAAAAGACATTTTATAACAGGAGAATGGCTCTATGGCATGGGGATGAATCAGGATATTATCCGGAAGATATTTTTGACCAGCTTGAAATGAATCTGGTCAAGGCCCTTGATTCTAGGGTTCAACAATCTGTTAAAGACGCCCGAGTGAGGGTATTGGGACCCTTTTCCGGTCAGTTGATTGATCACGCTCGTAATCCAGGTTGGATGCCAGGGATTCCGGCTCCTGGTGAAGGCTCTAAGTCCAAGGACAAAGGAAAAAATTCTGAGTCTATGCCCCTAATGCCCAGGCTGACATCTTTGATAGACTTCGATGCAAAAGGGCCAGCGAACATAATTATAGTAGTAAAAAAGATGCTGATTTTTCTCCATCCTCTTCTGAGAATGACTCCTCCTCTGATTCTGACGACCCGGATCTCCCCGGTCCCAGCAAAAGGCCCAAGTAACATGCCTCACCTCCTAAAGCTCTTGATTTTGACCCCACTGAGATTATTCACCCTAGGGCATCCAACTGGGTCCCCTTTCCTGAAGTAGCTAAGTATGTACACTCTCACTTATGCAAGAGTTTTGATAAGGAGGTTCGAGCCCACCTTCGGGCTGAATGCCACAGGCCAGACTTAGAGGGTAAAGTTGCGGATACCCCAGAAGTGGGTCCCACTATGATGATGTTCATGAGGAAATTCTCTAAAGATCCGAAGAAGGGCTTAGACAGGGTGTCAAAAACAAACAAGAGAGGGCTGATACATCAGGAGTGTTTAGAATGTAGTTGGTCCTGTGTACGGTACTCCCATCAAACTTCAAAAAGCCAAAAGTACACAGTTCCAGACAGTGAATTCTATACAGGTTCAGTGGGTAAAAAATGGATCCTGTGAATCTGCCTCCTTTAGAACAAGAGCCCTCACTCACCAATTGGTGACATGCCTCATCATCGGGCTTTTGCTCCTCGTCAGCCCGGCACTGCAATGCCTGACAGGCCCCTCGCGGGGGCTCTTTGCCTGGAGATCTTTTGGATATAGAGATGCCAGTTGTTGAGTGCTGAAATATGGAATTGGTATATGGGTGTGTGAAAGTAAAAATGGCTAGAGGTCTGCAAAATTAATTTTTAATCCAACTCAGACCCCTGTCATTATTAAAAACCGTAATGTGGGGAAGGATTAGTAGTAATGTCTAATCTACCCTCAAAGGACAAAAATTAAAGTTAAGTCTACAGTCCCTAGATTCAGGGAATGTTAGGAGTGTCAGTACAGAAATCGCTATACTGCTACTACAAAGGTCAACATGTTTCTCGCAAATAAAGTCATTTAAGATTGGTGAGATTCGTCAGGACCAAAACATACCTAATCCACATGTTATAACCTAATTGGTAATCAACTAATTTCACAGGAACCTATAAAAAGACAAAGAAATGCATAAACTTATGTCACAAATAAAATAATGTGCACTGTGAGCTCACTCAGGCGACCTATTCCCTAGTGTGAGGTGTATCAGACGGTGACATAGACATTAAAAAGACATACATTCCTCTAAATTAAGAGGATATATCCTTACCCTTTTTGTATTAAAGGATGGGCCCCATCGGGATAACGGCGAGCATCAGTGGTCCGAACTGGTATAATTAACTAGGTGTAAACGTAAATGGCATGTCATACACAATAGTTGTATATATAGATATAGAGAAAGATACTATCCAGAGAAGGAAACATACTCAAAATAAAGATATGGGCCAAACGTGTGCAGAAGTTATCATATAAAAATATATACATTGCTTGGGGGTACAAACGTATCCAACTGGTGGTCGTAACAGTTTAAAGCCACAAGATGGTACTGGATAATGTGACAGAAGAACATTTGTCCTAATATTGTTATGTACTTAATTCCTCACAACATAAAGAACCAAGGAGCGTTGCAAATCGATAAGTACCTAGTGTGTCATAGGTCTTGTTTATTTACTTATCGGCTCCAGTAATGACAGCTCCCACCAAGCACCAATATGGTGGAACAGTTGATGGTACTGGCGTAACAGGTCAATATGTACCCGTAATGTCTCATAAGTCTTATGTATTTAAATGGCTCCAGTAATGACAGCTCCCACCAAGCGTCAGTCTTTTCGAACAGCTGACGGTACTATGGCGGTCATTCTGACCCTGGCGGTCAAAGACCGCCAGGGCGGAGGACCGCGGGAGCACCGCCGACAGGCCGGCGGTGCTCCAATGGGGATTCCGACCGCGGCGGTAAAGCCGCGGTCGGACCGGCACCACTGGCGGGCTCCCGCCAGTGTACCACCGCCCCATTGAATCCTCCAAGGTGGCGCAGCTTGCTGCGCCGCCGAGGGGATTCCGACCCCCCCTACCGCCATCCAGATCCCGTCGGTCCGACCGCCGGGATCCGGATGGCGGTAGGGGGGGTCGCGGGGCCCCTGGGGGCCCCTGCAGTGCCCATGCCACTGGCATGGGCATTGCAGGGGCCCCCGTAAGAGGGCCCCTACATGTATTTCACTGTCTGCTGCGCAGACAGTGAAATACGCGACGGGTGCAACTGCACCCGTCGCACAGCTTCCACTCCGCCGGCTCGATTCCGAGCCGGCTTCATCGTGGAAGCCTCTTTCCCGCTGGGCTGGCGGGCGGTCTGAAGGCGACCGCCCGCCAGCCCAGCGGGAAAGTCAGAATTACCGCCGCGGTCTTTCGACCGCGGAACGGTAACCTGACGGCGGGACTTTGGCGGGCGGCCTCCGCCGCCCGCCAAGGTCAGAATGAGGGCCTATGTCTGCTCGCGTCAATCAGTACGTGAGGACAAAAAATAAGGTTTGCCCAGTATCGGGCGGCCTTAAAGGTATAATTACAAACAGGAAATAGTAGGCTTGGCCAGGTATAAAGACCTACCCCGCTCTCTAGGTTCACTCTGAGGTTGGCACCTACCCCTGCTCCGCGTTCCCGGGAAAGTAAAACGGGACCGGAAAGAGGCGAATAAAAAGAGCTGAAAATCATAGAGATAGAAAGAGGACAGGGTGTGTCATAACTGCCAGGACAAGCTTTTGGACATGTCAGTCCTCCTTACCAAAATTCTAGGATTAGCTTTCCACTCCAAGGAATCTAGAGCTGCGATGGACACGGATATATTGATTGGCTGGGCACAGAGAGCCAACTGTCAACTTGGCAATACTAACTGTGCTATTTCTCCCAAACGTAGATGGACCTTCCTGATGCATATTGATCCCAAACTAAATGATTTAGCAACGTCAGAAGCAGGTCCTGCGGCAGATGGAATGCTCTTTGGAGCACCATTCGTGAAAGAATTATCTAAATTCTGCTCTACCTACTCCTCCCTCGACAAGGCACAGATGTCCCTTAATAAGGTTTTCAAACGTGGCCTTTTTCTCAGAGCCGGTCGTTATGGAGGGGCGTATGAATGGCCGAGGATCATTCACGAGCCCTCAAGCCTACTACCTCAGAGGTAGAGGAGGTTGGTACGGTGAACCTGCGGATGCCACCTCCTATTCCACCCGCTCCCGTGGAGGGCACACCAGATTCCATAGGGGTCCCAGACGGGGACAACAAGGAGCGATCCAAGATGCTGGATATTGTAGTAAGAGTCTTTCCTTCTTCCCAGGTGAAGTTGGGGGACAGAGTGGGTTAATTCCTACACAATTGGAAGCTGATTTCAGAGGAGCCTTGGGTTCTTCAGACAGTGACAGGCTTCAGGCTGGAGTTTTTCAGTACCCCAAAACAAACTTGGCCTCCTACCTCAATGTATTTTTCCCTAGCAGATCTGTCTATTATAGATCTAGAGGTGCAGTTCCTTCTCATAGGAGCAGTGGGTTTTTCCTCCCTTCACCCTTGTGGTTTCATCTGTTCTATTTTCTTAGTAGACAAAAAGGGTGGATATCATCATCTAGTATTAAGCCTCAAAGAGTTCAATTGTTGGATATTATACAGACACTTCAAAATGGAAGGAATTCATATGCTGAGGGACATTTTGTTAGAGGGTGATTGGATGGTCCGTCTGGATCTAAAAGACGCCTACCTCTCAGTTCCCATATTTCCTCCTCACAGGAATTTACCTCTAATTTCAGTGGAGAGGCCAATGTCTAGAATTCAAGACTCTCCCTTTTGGCCTGTCATCAGCTCCTTGGTGCTTCACCAAACTGATGAAACCAGTGGTGGAGTCCCTTCGAGCGAAAGGGGTTCGTCTGATAATCTATCTGGATGACATTTTGCTGGTGGCACAGGATGCTCAGACTCTCTGGAGTCATTTATCGTGGACTGTTCAACTTTTACAAGATCTGGGATTCATTATCAATGTACAGAAATCATTGTTGAATCCTTCCCAGGTGATAGATTTTCTGGGTTTCCAGATAGACTCTGTCCGATCCCAGCTGATTCTCCCTTCTCAAAAGATTCGCAACATCAAGAGGGAGTTGAGGTCTGCGTTAACCAGCCAGACTGTGTCATTGGGAGCAATTGCCAGGATAGTGGGACTTCTGTCCTTGTCCATTCAGGCCATCTTTCCTGCCCTTCTTCTCTATCATGCCTTCCAGAGTTTGAAAATTCAGCACCTTCGGAAGGGGCTGGCATATTCGCAACAGATTCCATTATCCAAGGAAGTGAAGACGTAAATTCATTGGTGGATGAATCATATGGAAGCCTGGAATGGCACAGCCATATTCGGATCTCACCCAGACATAGTAATCAAATCGGATGCCAGTCAGTAGGGCTGGGGGGCCCGTTGTGGATCAACTGCGACAGGGGGCTGTTGGTCCCAGTCGGAGATGCGTCTTCAAATAAATTGTTTGGAGCTTGTAGCAGGCTCATTTGCCATAAAGAGTCTTTCCCCTCAGAAGTCTTATTGTTGTATTTTTATTGAGGATGGACAATATCTCAGCAGTGAGATATGTCAACAAGCTAGGGGGGACCAAATCCAGGATTTTAGGGGAGATAGCCAAGGAATTTTGGCATATTGTCTGGTCATGCACAGATTGAAGGTAAGCCGGTTGGGGAACATCCACTAGTTTGCAAAGTAATGAAAAGGATTCACATGTCATCTCCTCCTCAACCCAGGTACTCTTCCCTTTGGGACCTAGATATAGTTTTGAGGCTTTTAGAAAAATGGCCATCTAATCGTTAACTTTCTAAAAAGCAAATCTCAGCGAAGTTAACTATGTTACTTTGTCTCATTTCTTGTAAACGTGTGTCAGACGTTCGGGCTTTAGATTTGGCAGGGGGAGGCTTCTCTCCAGAGAGAGTTACGTTTAACATCACTAGAAGAAAGAAAAACCAATTGCAGGTTGGTAACATATCCTATGTTTCCTGAAAATCCACAGTTGTGTGTAGTTAAGTGTTTGAAAGATTATGAAACTGCTACAGTTGATATCAGACAAGATTCTGGGGGTCAATTGTTAATATAATTTCAAAAACCTTTTAAACCAGTGTCATCTGCTACTTTATCCAGATGAGATGGTTGATGAATGAAGCGGGAATAGACACTACTTGGCTTCCAAGACCTATGAGTTAGGCTCTTGTTTGGAAGACATTATGAGAGCAGAGGATTGGTCCTCAGAATCTACTTTTAGGAAATTCTATCATACACCAGTAGTTGATGTAGCAACTGTGGTTATAGAGCAACTTTAAACGAACATAGGTGGTCATTACAACCTCAGCGGTCTTTTCGAAAGACCGCTGAGGGACCGCCGTGCTGAAGACCGCCAGTGCAGGCGGTTTTCCGCTCGGCGAATTGTGACTGCTGGCAGCCCTCCGTCCTTTTTTGGACGGTGCGCCGCCAGCAGCCATACTGGCGGTCGGTGGGGAAGTGGAGGTTGCTCCATCTCCACCACCCGTCATCAGAACACCGCCCACGTGATTCGGCGTGGCGGTGTTCTGGTGACGGGGTGCTGGCGGCGGAGCAGCTCCCATGGATTCCGTCCCCTCCCGGAGGACAATGGACCAGGTAAGTTGATCGTCCGTTAGGGGAGGGGGGGCGTTGTGTGTTGTGTGCGTGCATGGCGGTGTGCGTGTGAGTATGTAGAGGGGGTGTGTGAGTGCGTGAATGCATGCGGGGGTGTAGTGTGTTCGGAAATGTGTGCGTGTCTGTCTGTATGGATGTGTGCGTGTATGTCTGTATGTGGGTATGCGTGTATGACTGTGTGTGTCTGTAGGCATGTTTGTTGGTATGTGTGCGGGTATGTGTGTTGGTGGTGTATGCATGCATGTACGGTGTGTATCTGTGTAGCAATGTTGGGGGTAGGGGTGGGGAGGGGGGTCCTGCCACCTTTGGGGGGTGGCAGGGTGGTGGATGTGTGGGGGGAGGACTCGGGGTGGGGGTGGGGGGTGGTGGAGATCCCTATCAGTGCCAGGGAAGGAATTCCCTGGCACTGATAGTGCTTACCGCCATGGATTTCATGGTGGTTCCCAACCGCATGAAATCCATGGCGGTCAGCCGGGTCGTGATACCGCCGGCGGTCTTGTGACGGCCGCCGGGCTGGAGACCCAAGTCTCCAGCCCAGCGGTCGTCTCCGCCCTGGCGGTTGGAACGGAGAAGTGGCGGATGACCATGGCAATTCCATTTTTTTTTTTCGCCAGCCTGTTGGCGGTAATACCGCTACTTCCCCGCCGACCTTCAGGGTCATAATGAGGGCCATCATCTGAGCCTCCGGTCCTGACATAGAAAATAATTTTTTCTAGCTTACGCATCAAGAACTTTCAATTCTATTGAGGACATGGAGGCGAGGATTATCTCTCCCTTCATATTGTATGAACCATATTTCGTTCTCATTCATAAAGATTTGTCATTAATTTTGTTGAATGTTTTGGGGTTTTGCCCACCCTGAATTATGGATTCTATGCAGATGTTTCCTTTTGAGTATCTGTTATTTTGGTGAAAGTATTACCTTCAGATTTTGTTATCTTTAGGATCGGATCAGAAGACACCATAATGGTTTCTTTTGAGGAAGCCATCTCTGTGGATATCAGTTTTCCTGAGGAAGCTACTCGTGTTACATCTTGTCCTGGCACCTGTTGGGCTCGGAGTGGGGTGTTCTGGACTTCAGAATGGTTGTTCATGGATGGTTAATCTGTAAGGAGATTTGTTTCTACTACGCTTTGGTTCTTATCTGAATATTACAAAGAAAGAGGAAGTGAAATTTGGGGTCGTAGCTTTTATGGGTTAAGGTACTGTGCTATGATTGGGCCATGTGACTTTATTATCAAGCATCATGGGTTTTGATGTTTTTGTTTTACTGTTATTTATTGGCTGCTGTTTGGAACAGTAAAAGAAAGAGAAAGCATAATCCTCACCTCTGTGTCCTTAATAGAATTGAAAATTCTTGACGCGTAAACTAGATTTTTTTTTATTTAGCACTGACATTTCCTGACTATGTGCTTCGAGGTGCTACAAGTGCAGTTTCCTACTGACATTTCCAGATTGATTACATACCTCGAGATCCTACTTGTGTATGTCTGCACAAACATGTCCATATTATATACATCGAAGTTTTCCAAAGACGTTTCAAGATTACGTGCATCCAGTTTTGAACTGACATTTCCAGATTATGGGGGTCATTACAACATTGGCGGTAAAAGCCGCTTACCGCCGTGCAGAAGACCGCCAATACACCGCCGCGGCCGTGGAATTCTGCCACAGCTATTATGACTCACATCTCGGAATCCGCCGAAATTCAGACATCCATACAAGTCCGCCACACCAAAGGTCAGTGATAAACTGGCGATAACAAATCCTCCACCGTCACGCCAATAGAAACACGTCCATGCTATTACGACCCTCGAATCCACGCGGAGGTCTTTCAACCGCGGTATTCCATTGGCGGTACACACCGCCGCGCCCAAAATACACATACATCTCCAAAACACCACCACATTGGACAATTCAAAATACACACACCTGATACACATACACACACCACTCCCGCACACCCAACACAATATAAAACACACACCCACATCACCCACAAACCCCTACGACCAAAAAATAGAGACGAAGGTGACAGAGAGAGCACAGCAATAGACAACCCCACCACACAGAGGCACACAACACCATCACCCACACAACATCCACGCACAAAACACCACACACCACTCTACATCACCACACTCATCACCACACACACCACCCCACACATCACCTACACCATCCCATGGCATGCCAAAGACACCCCAGGTTTTCGGAGGAGAAGGTCAGGGTTATGGTGGAGGAAATCGTACAGGTAGGGCCACAGCTATTTGGATCACAGGTGCAGCACACCTCTATAGCTAGGAAGATGGAGCTATGGCGAAGAATAGTCAACAGGGTCAACGCAGTGGGACAGCACCCAAGAAATCGGGAGGACATCAGGAAGAGGTGGAACTACCTACGGGGGAAGGTGCGTGCCGTGGTCTCTAGGCACAACATCGCGATTCAGTGGATGGACCCCCACCTCCTCCCCCACAACTAACAACATGAAAGGAGCAGGTCTTGACCATTATGCATCCAGAGGGCCTCGGAGGAGTCGGTGGAGGAATGGACACTGGTAAGTCAAATCTTAACTATCAGATCCCCCACCCTACCTGCATGCTATCACACCCCCCCTCCCTCACTCCCTCCCCTATCACTACAACTCCTCACTAATCTACCCATGACACAAACCACCCATCCCAACACCAAGCCCTGCATGACACAACTAAGCATGGACACCCCTCACTAAAGCATGCCCACTGCACATACCCAGTACACCCCCCCAACCATCATCACACAAACTCACACACAGGAATGCATGTACTGGGGTACACAAACACCCACCCATTGCACACCATTACACACACACATGCAATAATCATGCTCTTATGCCCCTGCAGGAACCCGAAGGACCATCACCACACCAGATGGTCCAGACAACACCCCCAGAAGAGGCCCACAGTGATGACAGCTGGAACAGGACAGAGCAAGATGGCAAGACCCCCGCCAGGAAATGAGACCACCCTGATTGTCGTCCCACTTTGTTACCCTGTCCATACTTAAACTGCCCCAGCTCCACTTCCTATGCCCAGATGGGCAGTGCACCTGTGAGACTAATAGACTGGACTCTGCCATGGACATTCCTACACCATCTCCCATCACCATTTTGCCATCCCCTCCAATAATTAGCACTTCAATAAACACCCTTGAACCACAAAACATTCTGGAGTCAGTCTGTGATTATGAAAATGTGTATTATCGATGACAATGACAAAATCCGTTCAAAAATGTAATGTCAACATACCTATGTCACACATCACAAGCCCATGAAGGATTCAAGCAGATGACACACGTTGGTAACCACGCCTGTGAAACTCTAATGGAAATGTACCACTCAGTTAGCAAATACTGCTTCAAATTGACAGACAGGATAGAGGTAGAAGTGTGAAAGTAAATGTAATAGTAACAAAATTGTTCTCACCTGTGTGTCACTGGAAATATTGCTGTATGACAGAGTCCCTGTTCTCAATGTCTTCTTCCTCTGCTTCCTCCTCATCACTGTCCACAGGCTCCACAGCTGGCACAACACCGTCATCTGGACCATCCTCCTGCAGAAAAGGCACCTGGCGTCGCAAAGCAAGATTGTGAAGCATAGAGCAGGCGATGATGATCTGGCACACCTTCCCTGGTGAGTAGAATAGGGAACCACCAGTCATATGGAGGCACCTGAACCTGGCCTTCAGGAGGCCGAAGGTGCGTTCGATCACCCTCCTAGTCCGCCCATGGGCCTCATTGTAGCATTCCTCTGCCCTGGTCCTGGGATTCCTCACTGGGGTCAATAGCCATGACAGGTTGGGGTAACCAGAGTCCCCTAATAGCCACACCCGGTGCCTCTGGAGTTGACCCATCACATAAGGGATGCTTCTATTCCACAGGATGTAGGCGTCATGCACTGAGCCAGGGAACATAGCATTTACCTGCGAGATGTACTGGTCTGCCAAACATACCATCTGTACATTCATCGAATGATAACTCTTCCGGTTCCTGTACACCTGTTCACTCCTGTGGGGGGGACCAAAGCCACATGGGTCCCATCAATGGCACCTATGATGTTAGGGCTATGTCCCAGGGCATAGAAGTCACCTTTAACTGTAGCCAAATCCTAGACCTGAGGGAAAACGATGTAGCTCCTCACGTGTTTCAGCAGTACAGACAACACTCTGGACAACACGTTGGAAAACATAGGCTGAGACATCCCTGATGCCATGGCCACTGTTGTTTGAAATGACCCACTTGCTAGGAAATGGAGTACTGACAGCACCTGCACTTGAGGGGGGATTCCTGTGGGATGGCGGATTGGTGTTTTCAGATCTGGCTCCAACTGGGTACACAGTTCCTGGATTGTGGCACGGTCAAACCTGTAGGTGATGATTAAATGTCGCTCCTCCATTGTCAACAGGTCCACCAGCGGTCAGTACACCGGAGGATTCCGCCATCTCCTCACATGTCCCAGCTGACGGTGCCTAGGAAGGACAACAGCGACCACAGAGTCAAGCAACTCAGAGGTATGTACCCACAGCTACACAGTACACAAAACATAATCCAAAAAGTTGTCTGTAAGTGTGTTGAGTCCAGGCCTAGGTATGTGTGACGCAGTTGTAAATGAAGCCATGTGGGCCCCTGAAATGGCGGCTGCCTGACCTCTAAAGTGGGACAATGGGATGTGAGGTAACTGCGCTAGCGTTGTACATCGTCGCGGTAGGCGGTCGAAGACCGCAACGCAATGCTGCATTGGTTAACATTGGACCCTATAGGTCCCAGGAGCCAATGACGAAGTGCGCCGGCGGTGATGAGATGCACCGCCGCGGACGTCACCGCCGCGGACGTGACTGCCATTTTCTATCTGTTCAATCACTCGATACCTGATCTTCGACAGGAGAGGACCTGTGCTGCTGTGACCTCGGTCTGGAAGAGACAATGGCATGGCGTCTGGGGAAAGGGCCCCTGCCTTCACTGCACAGGAGTTGGAGAAGCTCGTGGACGGGGTCCTCCCCCAATACACGCTACTGTACGGTCCTCCAGACCAACAGGTGAGTACATAGGGTGCAAGTTGTATGGGCTATGCCTGGGTGGAGAGGGCTGGATGTAAGTAGGAAGGGGGCAGAGTTATGAGAGCATGAAGGACTGTGAATGCATGCGCCACATGGCAAGGGCAGGGATGTGGGCCACTCACTACGACGGTGCAGTTGGAAATGACTTCTCTTCTTCCCCTGTACATGTCATGTAGGTCAGCGCCCACCAGAAGAAGGATATATGGCGTGCCATCGCCAAGGACATCCGGACCCTGGGGGTCCACCAGAGACAGAGCACCCACTGCCGTAAAAAATGGGAGGACACTCACCGCTGGAGCAAGAAGACTGCGGAGGCTCAGCTGGGGATGGCCTCTCAATGTGGGAGGGGTGCCCGTCGCACCATGACCCCCCTGATGTTCCGGATCCTGGCGGTGGCCTACCCTGAGTTGGATGGGTGCATGAGGGCATCACAGCAGACACAAGAGGGTGAGTACACTCACATTCTCATGACTTTGCGCGCAGTGGAGGGGTCTGGGTGGGGGAGGAGGGCTGTGGGTTTCCCTAGGCCAGGGCGAGTTCCGTAGGCTAGGCCCCTCCGTAATGCAGGCCATGTGCCACTCCACCCCACCTATGTAGAGTGACAAGTACAGGTATACATGCCCCTGTGTCATCTATGTGGGCAGATGACACTCATTGCCATGTAGGCCATATCCCAGGAACTGCATCTGTAGAGGCCAAGAGCACGGCGTAGTGCAGGGGGCTGCTGTCTCTGTATTGTCTGCCAACGGTAGCGGTAATCCATGCACTCAACCTGTCTTTCTTCCGTTTCCCCACCCCTTTTTGTGCTCTCCCTGTTCTTTTGTGCATCAGCATCATCAGGCGGAGGTACAGGGGCACCGGAGCACGAGGGGGCTGCGTCCCACATGGCCATGGAGGGCCACAACACGGACTCAGAATACACCAGTGGGACGGAGGGCGAGGGGAGCTTCACGGCGGTCAGCGGATCAGCAAACAGCGACACGGACTCGTCCTCCGATTGGAGCTCCCTTCTGGTGGTGGCACCATCTGTGCCCCCCACTTCTACAGGTACAGCCGCCACCCCCCCCTACCAGCACCGCCCTCCCAGCAGCCCCTCAGCCTTCGCCCCGTGCCCGCTCATCCAGGAGGGTGGGCATCACCTTCGCCCCAGGCACCTCAGCCCCTGCCCCTGTCACCCCTGCTGCCCTCAGTGAGGAGGCCATTGACCTCCTCAGGTCACTCACTGTTGGGCAGTCTACCATTGTGAATGCTATCCAGGGTGTAGAGAGGGAGTTGCAACACACTAATGCATTCCTGGAGGGCATTCATTCTGGTCAGGCTGCCCATCATCGAACCCTGCAATCTCTGGCCTCAGCACTGATGGCAGCCATTGTCCCTGTGTCTAGCCTCCCCCTCCAACTTCCTCCACCCAGGCCCAATCTCCTGTACCTCTGCCTATCCCAAGCACACCATCAGACCAGCCTGCACACACCTCAACACACAAGGGCAGCTCAGGCAAACATGGGCACCACACATCCCACAGGCACTCACACAAGCATCACCCACATACAGACACAGCAACATCCACTGCCTCCACTGTGTCCCCCTCCCCGTCGTCTCCCTCCTCCCTCCCAGTGTCGTCTACACTCTCACCTGCATGCACTACCACTACAGCCACTAGGACTCGCACCAGAACACCCAGCACCACACCCCGCTCACCTGCACTCACCACCCCCACTACCATTTACACGTCCCCTGTGTCCTCTCCCAGAGTGTCTCTGACGCCCCCTCCCAAAGTACACAAACGCGGGCACACACACACCCAACATCCATCCACCTCACGACAGCCTCCAGAACATGCACCTGCACCCAAAGCATCAAAAGTTACACCTCCTACAACCACCTCCTCTTCCTCTACTTCCAGACCCCCTCCAGCTACCCGTCCCAGTGTTTGTCAGAAACTTTTCCTGAGCAACCTTGACCTCTGTCCCATCATCCCCCCTCCAATTCATAGGTCCCGTAGTAGCACCTCAGCCAAAAAGATTCCGGTACCAGTGGTGCCTGTTAGAGGTATGTGGAGTGCACCGGGCACCAGAGCAGCCAGTGTGACACGGAGCCAAACAAAACACTGCCAGTCCACCCCCTGTGAAGCACCAGAAGTTGGACAGTGCCCGACGGGAGAGGGGGAAGACACTTGGCGGCAAAGCCGCCCACAAGGGTCCCGGGGGGGGAGTGTCGAGTGAGCTGTGACTCCTCCCAAGGTGGTGAAGGGGCAGAAGAAGTCTCCAAAGTCTGGGAAGAGCAGCACGGCGGAGAAGGCCGCTATCCTACCCGCTGCCCAAGATGCCACCACCAGCCCCATCGTCACTGGTCAGGAGACCACCGCCAGAGTCAGTGCCCAGGAGGGCAGCACTACCGTCACTGGTCTGGAGACCACCGCCGGTGTCATTCCCCAGTAGGGCAGCACTATCATCACTGGTCAGGAGACCACCGCCGGAGTCAGTGCCCAGGAGGGCAGCACAATCGTCACTGGTCAGGAGACCACCGCCGGAGTCAGTGCCCAGGAGGGCAGCACTATCGTCACTGGTCAGGAGACCACCGCCAGAGTCAGTGCCCGGGAGGGCAGCACAATCGTCACTGGTCAGGAGACCACCGCCGGAGTCAGTGCCCAGGAGGGCAGCACAATCGTCACTGGTCAGGAGACCACCACCAGAGTCAGTGGCCAGGAGGGCCCTGGCAGCCACAGCCCCGCTGGGCAATGAGGGACCGCCATGGCACACACCGCTGCACAGGTCAGAGACAGCAAAGTCAAGCAGCGCTGAACAGGGCAAGCACCGCTGAACAGGGCAAAGACCGCCATGGAAAGCACCGCTGAACAGGGCAAACACCGCTGAACAGGGCAAGCACCGCTGAACAGGGCAAAGACCGCCATGGACAGCACCGCTGAACATGGCAAGCACAGCTGAACAGGGCAAAGACCGCCATGGACAGCACCGCTGAACAGGGCAAAGACCGCCATGGACAGCACGGCTGAACTGGGCAAGCACCGCTGAACAGGGCAAAGACCGCCATGGACAGCACCGCTAAACAGGGCAAGCACCGCTGAACAGGGCAAAGACTGCTGAACAGGGCAAAGACGGCCATGGAAAGCACCGCTGAACAGGGCAAGCACTTCTGAACAGGGCATAGACCGCCATGGACAGCACCGCTGAACAGGGCAAGCACTGCTGAACAGGGCAAAGACCGCCATGGACAGCACCGCTGAACAGGGCAAGCACCGCTGAACAGGGCATAGACCGCCATGGACAGCACCGCTGAACAGGGCAAGCACTGCTGAACAGGGCAAAGACTGCCATGGAAAGCACCGCTGAACAGGGCAAGCACCGCCAACTCAAGCATCGTTTGCCCATGAGCGGCAGGGGCAGTGACGGAACTGGGACCGTCACGGGGAGCGTGATGCACTCTGGGCACCAGTCCACTGATTCTGGAGACTGTTATCCACTTGAGAGTCTGTGGCTTTGCACTCCCCAGGATGGTACAGTGGGCAAACCACCCACTGCAAAGACTTGTGAGACTGTGGCTTTGCACTCCCCAGGATACATCAATGGGCATGGAGCCCCGTCGTGGATCTGGCGTGGTGCTGTCATCCGGCTGAGAGGGCCCCCCTTCCCTTCCCCCTGAGGTGCCTGTTGTATTTCTCTCTGATGCCCCTGCAGTGTTCTCTCCGTTTCAGGACAGGTATCATGTGTAGGCCTTGCCCATGCATTTTGGGCCCAGTGGTCCACGGACATTGAAATGTGCATACCTGCACTACTAATTGTGATGTATATATTTGGAATGTGCATATATTTATGTATATATGAGCTTACTGTATTTTGATACATTAGAATTGTTGTACTCATTTCGTTTTGTCTTTGCATTCTTCCGGGGGGGTTGGGGATTGTTACTGTGATGTTTGGAAATGCATTGGTGTGTGTGTTGTAGTGGGTGAGGGTCGGGTTGGGGGTGGGGGTGTTGCGTGTGTGTCCCCGTGACTTTTGCCTCCCCCTCCCCTATGTCGTAGGTGCAGTACTCACCGTTGTCTTCGGAGCCGCCGGCTCCATGGTGCCCTCCTTCCTTGTGGAGTGTGTTAAGGTGAGCGTTTTCCCATTGCAAAAGCTGTTTCCGCCGTGTTTTTTTCCACGGAGTATCCGCCCAGGAAAAGGTGGCGGATTGGCCTGTTGTAATACTGTGGGCAGTACTTTGTCTTCCGCCTGTCTGTTGGCGGTGACCGCTGCGCTGCTTGTCTGTACCGCCGTGGCGGTCGGAGTGTTAAAGTGGCTGTCTATGTTGGCGGTTTCCGCCACGGTCATAATTCCCTTTTTTTTTTTCGCCGGCCTGTTTGCGGTATTACCGCCGCTTTAACACCGCCCGCCAGGGTTGTAATGACCCCCTATGTGCTTTGAAGTGCTGGTGTAGTTTTGTACTGACATTTCCAGGTGGATTACATGCATCGAAGTGCTTGCAAACGGTGTAGTTTTGCAGTGGCATTACCTAATTACGTACATCAAGGTGCTATCTGTGTAGTTTGAACTGACATTTCCTGATTATGGTGGTCATTATGACATTGCGGTGAGTGATAAAGGCTGGCGGTAATTACTGTCAAATTATGACCATGGCAGTGAGAACTCCCATAGACAGCCAATATACCACACCATCTGCCAGGGCGTTAACACCACTGACCACGGCGGTAGACATCAACAGCCAGGTGGAAGACAAGGTACCGCCTACCATATCATGACCTTGCAATCCACCATGATTTCCGGGGCGGAACCAAAGACATCAAAAGCCTGGTGGAAACACTGCACAGAAGACCAAAGACTCACCATCAGAGACACCGAGAAGAACAACGCCGCGATGGAACCAGAACTGCAAGTCTTCCCAATGCTCTTCTACGCCATGCCCCACCTGGAATACCAACGCCGATGAAGACGACGGTGAGTACAGCCGCCTTGCACACAAGGGAGGGAGGGAGAAAAAGAAGAGTGACACACACACCCACACCAGACACACACACACCATACACACAACCAGCTGCAGACGAAAAACAATGGCACACAGCATAATAATGCAAGGACAACAATAAGGCAGTACTGAGAATATTGAATGGGAACAGCCACCAAATGAACCAATTGGATAACAAAGAGATATGTCCAATTGTCCACAAAGGGCCAATGTCCACTCCAAAGTACTAAGGGCTCACATGGCCACCGGGCACAGTCCAAGGCCCAACTCGTTTCCTGACAACATCTTCACAGAACTGTGCAGGGGCATCATTATTGAAGTGGGCAGGCCCCTCAGGGGGAGGGGGTATAGCAGTACCTCAGCCGAAGTCAGGAACTTGCCTACTGATTCCGGAGGGGCTCCATGCCCATTTTTCTTAGCTGGGGAATACAAGGTCACAGTCGCTCAGGTGAGGAACTCGCCCACTGCTTCTACAGGAGGCTCCTTGCACAGCAGTCCCTGGATGGTGGCCTACATGTCCGCTGCTAGAGGTGAGGGCTGCACTGTCTCAGCTGCAGGTGAGGGCTCCGTGACCGCTGGTGGTAGCGGCGGTGGTACCCTCCCAGGCTCTGCTGAAGGTGAGGGCTGCTGTATCTCAGCTGCGGAAGGTGCCTCCTGGGAAGCCTCTGCTGGAGGTGAGGGCTGCTGTATATCATTTGTGCAAGGTGCCTCCTAGGCAGTCTCTGCTGGAGGCGAGGGCTGCTGTCTGGCAGCTGGAGGTGAGGGCTTCTTCACTTTCATGGCAGGAAGTGAGGGCTTCTTCCCTGTCCTGGCTGTTGGAGTGGGATCCTTCCCCTTCCTGGCTGTTGGAGTGGGATCCTACCCCTTCCCAGCTGGTGAAGAGCGATCCTTCCCCTTCCTACCTGGTGGAGTGGGATACTCCCCCTTTCTGGCTGCTGGAGTGGGATCCTTCTCAGTCTTGCCTCCACAACTAGGAGGTGCCTCCACTGTCCCCATGGACTGTTTGGCTGAGGTGCTGGGCTCTGTTGTTGGGACCCTGCTCCTACGGGCAGGACGGGGGGTGGAGAGGGAGGGAAGAGGTCAAATTGGGCAAGGAAAAGCTTTTTAGGGATGGTGGGGCGGGATGAGGAAGGAGGGATGGGAGTGGAATTTGAGGGAGTGGTTGTTGGAAGAGTACGTCTGCTGTACTTGGGTGCAGGTGCATGGGAAGTGTGCTGATGTGAAGTGGGTGGCTGTTAGGTGTCTGAGTGCCTGTGTTTGTGTCCTTTAGAAGGGGGGACAGACAGGGTGGGACAGGACACAGGGGACGCGTGGATGGATGTTGTGGAGGTGCCTGCAAGTGAGGTGTGTGTGCTACTTGGTTTGGTGATGCTGGTGGTGGATGTTGAAGCATTGCATGCAGGTGTGAGTGTGGACGTGACTGTGAGGGAGGTGGAGGAGGTGGGGGAGACAGTGGAGGCAGTGGATGTGGTTGTGTCTGCAGCTGTCTGGTGTTTGCATGAGTGCTTGTGGGCTGAAGTGTGGTGCCTGTGTTTGACTGTGCCACTCTTCTGTGTTGTCTTGTGTGCATACTTGTCAGTATGTGGGCATGGGATAGGTTGGGGTTGAGGAGTCTGGGACTTGGAAGTGGTAGTTGGAGGGTGGATAGTAGGAACAGGGACAATGGCTGTCATTAGAGAGGAGGCCAGAGCCTGAATCGATCTCTGTTGGGCTGCCAATCCACCGTGGATGCCCTGCAGACATGGATCCCAGGAGGTCAATAGCCTCCTCACTCAGGGCAGCAGGGCTCACTGGGGCAGGGGCAGGAGATGTCCACCCTCCTGGGCGAGTGTGTACGGGCAACTCGCTTAGGGGCTACTGGGAGGGCGGTGCTGGTACAGGGTGTGGCGATTGTACCTGCAGCTGGGGTGGTCACAGAGGTATCCGCCACCACCAGGGAGCTTCCATCAAAGGAGGTATCTGAGTCAGTGTTGTCACCTCCTGTCTCCACTGTGGTGCTCCCTCGCCCTCCCTCCCACTGGTTCCCTCGGCTTCGGTGGACTCTGCCTCCTGGGTCTTGTGGGATGCAGCTCTCTCTGGCACTGGTGCCCCTGCTCCTCCGCCAGATGATACTAATGCACACATGGACAGAATGACAGAAGGAAAAAAGGGGGGGAGAGAGAGAGAAAGGGAACACTGGGTCAATTACAGCACCAACACCACAGTTGGCATCCACAGCACCGTCACACACTGGGATCAGGATTGAGCACTATGCACTGCCATTGATTTGGGTAGATGCCACAGCAAGATGAGGGCCAAACACTGCCAACTGCACACCTCTTGAGACCCACAAAGCCCTGACTGACATGGAAGGCAAACAAGCTAGGTTACCTGCACTTGCCATACACCCATTACCCTTGAGCTGGATCACGCTGCAATGTCTGGCCAGGCATTATAGGGCACCCGCTAACTCACATGCAGCACCTGGATCCCATGCCACCTACCAATTATTGTAGTAATGTCCACTGTACTCACCTCCTTGTGGCTACTGTGATGCCCTCAAGCGCCTATCCAGCTTGGGTAGGCCACCGCCAGTATGCGGGCCATCAGGGGGGTCAGGTTCCGACATGCACCCCTTCCTCATTGGAGGCCATCCCCAGCTGGGCCTCCACGGTCTTCTGTGCCCAGCGTCTCACGTCCCCCCACCATTTCCTGCAGTGGGTGCTCCACCTGCTGTAGACCCCCAGGGTCTGCAGGTCCTTGGCAATGGCACGCCACAATCCCTTCTTTTGATGGGCGCTGACCTGCAGAGGGAATGCAGACAGGAGGACACCGTTACACATACAATCCAGCCTGTCACACATATGGCCCACCAATCCCGTTTCCGTCACCATTGGCACACACATCATCCGGCGCCCACCATGTACACTATCACCAGACACCCCAACGATGACGCGATGCTTGCACACACATCCCCATGCATTCTTCTTACATGCATCGTACCCATGGTTTCCTCACCTGTTGGTCTGGAGGCCCATACAGAGGTAGGACCCCATCCACCAGTCGCTCCAACTCCTCCGAAGTGAAGGCAGGGGCCCTTTCACACGGGCCATGGTAGGTTCCAGACACAGATCACAGCAGCGCACGCAGTGTAGGTGTCGTCCTGTAGAAAGTCAGGAAACAAGTGAGGATTTTGATACAAAATGGCGGTCACGTCTGCGTTGGTGTATACCGTCACCGCCGGCGCTGATCCCCAATGGCCACTGTACTTGATAGAGCCCCATATTAGCAAATGAGGAATTGCACGACGGTGCAAGACCACCTTCCACCACGACACCTAATGTCGGCGGAGTTACCTCACTTCCATCTGTCCCAAATTACAGGACAGGCGGTCGTCATTTGGTGGTGGTGGACAACGATTAGATAAACCATAACTGCATCATTGCCTAAAATAGCACATACATTGCCATTCCCACGGTCCCTTCACATTGATGCTCTATGTACAATGAGGTGGTGGTTCCATTGTTCAACTTGTGACAGCCTACTCACTATTGTGTCCCTTAGATACCTACCATTGCGGATGAATAGGAGGAAGAGACACAACCCCGGGTACATGCCCCTTGTGGACTTGGCTACGCTGGACGACAGGCACATTATACTCACCTATAGACTAGACAGGGCCACAATCACAGAGCTTTGTGCCCAATTGGAACCTGACCTGTTATCAGCCATCGGTCATACCACTGGGATTCCCCCTGTTGTGCAAGTGCTATCAGTGCCCCATTTCCTGGCAACTGGTTCTTTCCAAGTGACAGTGGGCTTGGCAGCAGGAATGTCACAAGCAAAGCAAAACACAAACGCTGGGACCGGGTTCGGGGTTTCACCCCTCATCAGCCAGGCTAGCTTGAATCCAGTGGCACAGTGAGCCCGGGACCCACGTCTGGGCATACCCGGCGCACTTAGGGTGGCAAAAGCAAAACACAAACGCTGTGGGATAGCGTAACTGGATGGACGGAATGCGGAACCAATCAAACATTCACCCCCAGTCACCGATCTGGGTTTAATCCATTCATTATTTAGCTCACCATGCCACACCAGTTTGAACCCAGCCATATGCAAATCAGTCTTGACCCTGGTCCTCATGGGAACAGTCCAGCCCGAACTGCCAGGCCGGGTTCTCCCTGGACCGGAAACAAGCATCCTGGGACCGGTTTCGGGGTTTCACCCCTCATCAGCCAGGCTAGCTTGAATCCAGTGTCACAGCCAATGTTCTCAATCGATTCTGTTTGCCCTGGTGAAACATGTGCAGCTACATTGTTTTCCCCTGATGGATGATTTGGTCACTGTTAAGGCAGGATTCTATGCAATGGGCCATATCAGCAATATTATTGGGGTGTTTGACTGTACAAATACTGCGTCCCCCCGCCAGAATGAACAGGTGTTCAGGAATCGGAAGAGTTTCTACTCACTGGTTGTGCAAATGGTGTGCCTGGCTGACCAGTACATCTCCCACGTCACTGCCAAGTATCCTGGGTCGGTGCATGATGCCTTTGTCCTGAGGAATAGCAGCATCCCAAATGTGATGGCCCAACTACTGAGGCACAGGGTGTGGCTAATAGGTGAGCCAGAGTCTCCACCCACTCTGTCAGTGTATGACTTGAGGTGTTATCCCCATAGGATTGTCTAAGGCTAAAGTTTGCACCTCACTATTCACAGGTGACTCTGGCTACCCAAACCTGACCCCTCTGAGGAATGCCAGGACAGGGGCTGGCAACCGTTATAATGAGGCACATGAGCAAACCAGAAAAATAATTGAAAGGACCTTGGGCCTCCTGAGGTCCAGGTTCAGGTTCCTCCATCTGATAGGTGAATCCCTGAGCTACTCACCCAGGAAGGTCTGCCAAATAGTAGTGGCATGCTGCATGTTTCCCAGCCTGGCCCTCAGAGAGCATGTGCCTTTTCTGCAGGAGGAGGAGACTGGAGATGCCCCTGTAGCAGCAGTGGCCCCTGAGGACAGTGATGATGAGGCAGATGATGAGGATGTGGACAACAGAACATCAGTTATACGTCAATACTTCCAATGACGCACAGGTGAGACAGTGGAACTGATCACTGCTCTGAATATTGATTTCATCTGTGTGACTGTGGCATGATGGCATTCGCTTCCTTTGCATCTAAACTTACTCTCACCTATGGCTTGTCATTTTACTGTTGTTGGTGATATGACAACTGTGTCCTGATGTGATTACTATAGACAGTTACAGGTCATTAATTGTAAGCTATCACAGTGTCCATATCATTTGCACCAGATGTGACTGTTCCCCTAAATGCACATTTTCAACACATAAAATACTGTCAGTCAAGTTGTGTTCAAGAGTGTTTATTGAGGTGCTATAAAATTAAGTGTAAAGTGCAATGGAATGGGGTGATGGTAGAGGGAAGCCCAGGGTATTGTTCCAGTCTGTTTGTAGCACAGTTGCAGTATCCAAGGGGCCATAGGAAGGGGCGCAATGGCAGTTCAAAGTGGACCAGGTGACAGGGTGGGACACAAGGGGGACAATCAGGAGAGTCTCATTTCCTGGTGGTGGTCTTGGTCTCGGCAAGTATCTCTGGCGTCGGTCTGGGTTGCAGGGAATGTTTGCGGGTGGTTCACCTTCTGCAGAGGGAGGGGTGCTGGTGGCCTGTGGGTCCTGTGGTGGGGCCTCCTGCCCACTAGCTGCAGCGGAGGTGGTGGGCTGGTCAATAGACTGGCTAGTGATAGGGGCCTGCTGGTTTGCTGTTGATTCTCTCATGGTGTTGGCCATGTCTGCCAGCACCCCTGATATGGAGATCATGGTGGTGTTGAGAGCCAGCAAGTCGTCCCTGATCTCCTGATGGTGTTCCTCCTGCAGCTGCTTGTTCTCCTGCATGTTGTCAAGGATCTGGCCCATCGTGTCCTGGGATTATTGGTAAGCCCCCAGGATATTGGTGAGTGCCTCCTGGAGATGTCGGTTCCCTGGGCCTGGCCACCCTCTGGCACCCAGCGGTCCTCCTAGTGTCCCTGTTCCCCTGTGCCTGTGTCCCCTGAACAGTGTGCTTACTGCCACTGACCCCAGGTCCCTGTACAGGTAGGCATACTGCAGATTGACATGTCCTGCGGACAGAGGTGTAGGGACACTGGGTGGGCACTGTGGTGTTAGATACTGATGGGGGAAGCTCTGTGGTGGATTGTGAGTGCGCTGGGGTGACCGACTGTCCAGTGGTCCCTGATGGGCCAGATTGTTGATCCAGATCCTGAAATCCAGAGTTACTGTCATCACTGGGAGCATCTTCTGTTGGGGGACTGGTTTGTTGTGGCACCTCCTCTCCGCTGACATTGGATGGGCACCTGCGGGGATGTAAATTATGTATTATGCTTCATGCCTGTGACATATTGTACATCCCTAGCTTCCCCTCTATCATTGCTGTTTCCCTGCCACCTTGGTCTGTGTATATTGATGTATTGTGGGATTGTTAGTTCCCCTATGCTGTGCATGCTTTAGCCATGGGTTTCCATGCAGGGCTGGGAGGGTTGTCCATTCATTGGTATAGCATGCAGAGCTGGGCATTGTGGTTAGTCATATGTGTAGGTGCAGTGTGTGGGATGGGAGTGGAATGATGGGAGTGAGGGTGAGGGTGTGTGATTGCATGCAGGTATGGGTGTGGTAAGTAGTAAATATTGACTCACCATTGTCCAGTCCTCTGGCAACTTCAATGAGTCCCCCAGGATGCAGTATTGCCAAGACTTGCTCCTCCCATGCTGTGAGCTGTCGGGGAGGAGGTTGGCGTCCACCGCCAGTCCTCTTTATGGGGAGCTGGTGCCTTGCTGCTATGGAACGTACCTTCCCCCGTAGGTCGTTCCACCTCTTTCTAATGTCGTCCCTTGTTCTTGGATGCTGTCCCACGGCGTTCACCCTGTCCACGATTCTCCACCATAGCTCCATCTTCCTGGCAATAGAGATCTGCTGTACCTGTGCTCCAAACAGCTGTGGCTCTACCCTGACTATTTCCTCCACCATGACCCTCAACTCCTCTGTGAAAAGGGGGTGCCTTTGT
Source organism: Pleurodeles waltl (assembly GCF_031143425.1). Taxonomy (NCBI): domain Eukaryota; kingdom Metazoa; phylum Chordata; class Amphibia; order Caudata; family Salamandridae; genus Pleurodeles; species Pleurodeles waltl. The sequence continues at coordinate 1,826,541,136 of NC_090444.1, forward strand.
GGGGACATGGGTGTTGTGTGGTGTATGTGTGTGGGTGTTTGGTACTTTGGTTGGGTGTGCGTAGTGATGTGCGTGAGGGATGTATGTGTGAATGTGGTGTGTGTGTTTAGTTGTCAGAGTGGTCTTGGTGTCAATCTGGTGGCAATGATTTGTATTCGTAAAGGGTTGTGGGTAATGTGGGTGTGTGTTTTATAGTGCTGTGGGTGTGTGTGTGGTGTGTGTATGAGTGTCAGGTGTGTGTTTTTGATACTGGCCAATGTTGTGCAGTTTAGTATTTGGGTGTCCATTCTAAGCGCGCCGGTGTGTACCGCCAATTGTTTACCACTGTTGAATGTCCGCCATGGTGATTCGTGGGTCATGATGTCGTGGACGTTGTTTTGTTGGCGTAATGGTATGGGTGTTGGTACCGCCACTTTAGCATTGACCTTTGGACTGGTGGATTTGTGTATGTGGCAGTATTCTGTCAGATTGGTGTGTGCCTGTCATAACCTGGTGAACGGATATTCGCCACCGCGGCGTTGTATTGGAGCCCGTCACTGTGGCGGTAAGCGGGATTTACCACCAAAGTCATAATGAGGGCCTATGTGTTTTGAGGTGCTGCTGGTGCAGTTTCGCACTGACATTTACAGATTATGTACATTGAGGTGTTACTGGTGCAGTTTTGCACTGGCATTTTCAGATTGATTACGTATATCGAGGTGGAACTGGTCTTGTTTCACACTGACATGTCCAGATTGATTACCTGCATCAAAGTGATACCGGTGCAGTTTCGCACTGACATTGACACTGCTAGCCAAGTACAATATCAACATGTTCACTAATGGAGCACTGCACAAAGGACACCTTAGACTGGGTAGTTAGTACAAAGAACAGTGCACACTGAAGTTGCACTGATGCAGTCTTTAATATCCGTAAATGTTGCAGCATAAGTTCACAACACCTCTGCAATGGATGCAGTTCTGCCTTAGTAATTCTGTGGGTCACATGTATGATGAGTTCCTTTAAATAGGAAACTACTGTGAGGCAGAAGCTGCCCCTGGAACATGTTTAAAACCACCCAATTATTACACGAAGCAGGTGAGTGTACTGAGCTCCAACCCCTTCGAGGCACACTCTAGAGCGTTCTCTTTTCATCCCATGTTTCTGGGCAGTTAATACACATTTTTTGGTTCGGCTTGGTGATTCCCTATTGTAGCACTCATATGCCACATAATTTCTGATGATTTGAGGATAAGACACTCTGGTGTGACACTTGGAATTGCTGGCTCTCTGATTGGCTGAACTCACACAGCCTTAGTGCAAAATCTATTTGGAATTTGCAAATCATGTAAATCCTGGTTTGTGTGGCTTTGCGTGGCTTTGTAAAAAAATTAAATAAACAAGGAACGCAGTGCATAGCGCTGCCTTGAGTTACATTGTGTCAGGTTGGCATTACGTGGGTGGGCAAACCCATATTCTGCAGCACGCATGCAAAGAGGAAATAGAGTCAAAAGTTACACCTTCCTGCACAAAAACTCTCTGATCACAACACAGGCACCCTTTAAGCATGACACAAGGGTGCCTGCATTGGCACTCGGCAGCCAGCAATAGGAGAGAACAGAACGGCGCCATGCCTATGAAAATATGGTGCATGTCTCTCTCATCTCCCATCCTTTTATGCAATCCAGCTATTGCTTTGCATGAAATGTTAGTAAATATGCCCCTTTACTTCTTGACAGTAAACATTTTGATGTCTGCTTTTACTTATGGTGTTCTATCTGTTTAAATATCAATGCACTAACCATATGCTAAAACTCAGAACCTTAATAGCCCAACACATAACGTAACTTTGTTACATGAGGCCCATTGTTTGCAATGAAAACTAAACAAGGGCTAGAAACCCATTCAGAGGGCTAATGGGCAATCAGGAAACATGGGGCCAAACCGTTGGGGTTAAGGCCTTTTAACCCTGATGTCCTGGGGACAGACCTACTATGGATCCAGAGCAACTGGTCCAAGTACCCTTTAAGCTCTTGGCTCTCAGTTGTAGCGCGGGTCGAGCAGTCCAAGGCTTCTCAAGGGGGAGGTAGACCCAGGGGGGTGAACACATGTTCACAAATCATAATATGCTCAGCAGTAGAAATAAATTATTGTCCAAATACTTGCTTTCATGAAAAAAGGAGTATTTAAATGCAAACGCAAAGTAAAATATGACATTCACAAACAATAACCACACTTCCCTGAGTTCAGGGCTCTAGTATTTCATAAACGGGCGCCTGAATTCCACTCCTGTCTCACCAGCAGTAGTGGTTATTTACCATTCACTATAGGAGACATTCAGGTTAAGCCTCACTAGTAGTCGGAGCTGCAGGAGTACCAATCCAACTCTTTACTAAAGTCAAAAGTGTATGAGCGTCAAACCGCTATCTGGCAGGCAGGTTTCTTCTGACCTGCCTGATCTGAAAATCAATCTTATCCACACCAGTAGGATCTGAGTGACCAGAGTCTCTTACCACACCCCATTTATGGGTGTTGAAGCTGCAGTGGCTGCCTATGATAAGTCTTTCACAGGTGGCATGGGAGTCCTGCGGTCAGGTGTACTTGAGTTACTCACACACGGTCTTGCAGCAGCTGGAGTATTCTCAATGCTCCTCTGATGCTTGGAAAGTTTCTTGGGGTCCTCCCAACAGGCGGGGGGGTGCAACGCTCCTGGCGCTGGTCCTCAGTATCCGTCCGCGGACTTGGTACAACACTCAGACTATGGCCCTATCAGCATGGCAGCAATCTTCACGGCAGCCCCACCTGCCATATGGGGTCACCAAAGTGGTACTTGCACATGGATCATGACCCTTCAGTGCAGCAATGGTCACAGTTCACTTCAAGTTGGCCCTTCACTGGCATACAGGGGTTGCCAACTTTCCCATGCTCCATGCCTAGTCCTGGGGCCCCCCTGGCATACAAGGTCATGGTTGCTTCTCGGCTCACAGGCAACAATCTGATTGGACAGCATCCATGTAGTCAAATCTATTTAAGGCGATCCACTGGCCACTCCCTCCAGCACTCCTGTTTCCCTCATAGGGCACACTGGTCTTGCAAGGAGGCAAGCACTGATGCTCCACGCTCCAAGGGCAGGCAGTTTTGGATTGCCTGGGAGAAGTCTCCTCAACAAGCTGGGAGACTAGCAGTCCTTGGCCCCCAGTCCTGGCCACACGCAGAAGTTTTGCAGAGCTCCTCCTCGTTGCACAGCCTGACTGTCTGATAGTTGACTTGTGGGGTCTCCATCTCACCTGGACATTTTCCATTTCCAGAGACCAATTGTGATTTAGAGTCTGAGTCTTTGACGTTTATTTTGAGGGTCTGCTCCCATTTGAAGTGCCCTCTCCTCCGTTCTCCCTTAGTCCAGAAATCAGCCTGCCACAGCAAGAGCGACTCCAAAACACAGGCCATGGGAGTGACTAAAGGATCACACTTGAATATCAGCCACAGTGATATGTGCATCAAAAGGTGATTCCAAGCCCCCCAGCCCTACTCTTTATGATTTCCTTATCAGCCCCATCTCCTTCCTGAGATGTGCCCAGGCCCCTTCTCTGTGACTTCTCTCTGAATCAAAGAGTAGCCATTGAAGAGCACTGGAGAGCGTGGCTCTCCTCTCACTCCAGTGTGACACACCCCGCCAATGGGACAGCACCAATCTACAAATCTTTCTGGGGGACTCCTCTACCTCCTCTCTTCTTGCTTCTCCAGTCATCCCTGGGTCTCAAAATGAAACCCATTGTCTTCTATATATTGCACAATTCACAGGCACACATACACCAAGTCCATGCACAAAACATACGTGTGCTGCATAGCACTAAATCATTTTTTGTACCATTCAGATGCACACATACACCCAGCCCACACATATAACAAACACACACTGCACATCACTGAAATATCCCTGTATTGTACCATTCACAGGCACACATACATCCTTCACGTGTGCTGCACATGCACTGTGCACCACTCTGCTGTAGGCCAAGAGTGAGATAAGCACACAGCAGCAGAACTTTGAACAACTGAGCCCACATGCCTCGCTCCCGTGCACAGGTAAAAAGGTCCTTTTCACTGGTTCTGATCACTCCATGGTATGCTGCATTACCGCTCCCATGCCGCTTAATTTTTGTCAAAAACCAGAAGCCACCACTATGAGGATAACACCTTGGGTGCACCTGCCGGCCCGAAAAGACCGCAATCTGTGAGACAGGCGTATGTCATTGTGCACACACATGGTGTGTGTTTGCCCATGAAAACAAAAATTAGTATTCAGCATTCAGACATCATTACAGTTGGGGCATCCAGGGGAGGAGAGCACATCCTCACTATGCAAATGACTTTTCCGTCCCAACACAAATGTATTTTAAAGTAGCAAAATAATTCAACTTGAGAGTAGTTGAAACATATGAAACATCAACAAGGTTATTTATCACTGCTCCACACAGAGGAGCGGAAATGATGCCAGGCGTGCCTTGAGGAATTACGAGGCTGTGAGGAAGAGTGCCCCGCAAACCAACAAATGGTGAGCGACATGCGGGCTCCAAGCCCTGTACTGAACACAACAGTGTCTCACATGCTAGACGTATGCGCAAGCGCATGCACTGACAGACTCGACCCTAAAAATGGAGCCAAAAATATGTGTTATCTTCCATTGCCTAGTACAGTGGTATGAGGCAGGTGCAACAATTCACTGTGTTGCTGGCACAAATTTTTCTTGGATTGGGGTGTTTTTTGCGCTTGTAGTTGGCCTATGATTCTTAAAAGGTAAAAATAAAACTGTGGGTCGCTCTGTATCACCTGGAGTGTTGTTTTGCAGACAAAAGGGTGTGTGGATGGCACTGGGTATTCTCAGTTCTTGCCAAATTGTTTTTGTATTGAAGACTGCACCACAGATCCATTTTATGCCATGATTTGTTTAGTGCATGCTTTTTCATACTTACCACAGGCGCAGCACTTCAGCAGTGTGTTATGTAACACACCTAACCTGTTAGGAGTTTATGCACTATTAATTGGTTTTAAATTGTTATGAAATATATGAGTGCTTCTAGGACAGGTTTACCTCTTGCTTTGATATTTAGTCGTGGTTAGTTCTGGATGCCCCTTATTTTTCACACGTTCATTGAGTTTCATTGGGTAAATAACTGAGGAATCAACGTTTTGTGGGATAGATTACAGTGCTTGGGATTACATTAATGGGTTTGCCAAGGTGTGTTACATGGATGCCAGTCGTTGATGGTACATTAGAAAGAAAGAAACACTTTCTTGCATAGATGGCAGATGTTACAGGTACATAGTAGGGGTGCCACGTTTTATCACATAGATTAAAATGTTGGGGGGTACATGAATGGGGATGCCATGCTTTGTTATATAGATGACAGGTTATAGGTGATACATTAGTATGGCTACCACATTTTCGTACATAGATGGCAGTCGTTGGTGGTACATTAGTAGGGATGTCAAGATTTATTACAGAGAGGACAAGGTGTACAGTATTGGAGGTATCATGAGTTGTTGCACTAATGACAGCCATAGGAGTACATTAATGGGTACACCATGATTTGTTGCTCAGATGACAGTTGGTGTAAATCAGTAGGAATGCCGCCTTCTGTTGCGTAGATGTATTAGTAGAACACCATGGGCCAGATTTATGAAACGTGGCGCTGCACCTATTGCAGTGCCACTTTTCTTGCACCCCTTAGCGCCCCCCTGACACCACCATGTGTGCACCGTATCTAGGATACGGCGTGCCATGGCGCTAGTTAGGGAACTAGCATCAGAGTGTTTTACGCTAGTCCAGCGCTTTGCAGGATTAGCGTAAAAAAATCTGGCGCTAATCCTGCAGAGCACCCACAGCCTCATTGAAACCAATGGGAGACTCCTTTTAAAAGTGCCGAAACAAATGACACAAAGAAATCTCTTAGATTTCTTTGCGCCATTTTTTCGGCCTCCCTAATGGGGGGACCCCCCCTTTGCATACATTATATCTGGTGGAGGCAAAATGTAGCATGCAGGGTTACAAAGTGGTGCAATGCATGCATTGCGCCACTTTGTAAATTTGGTGCTGCGATTTAGGCCTCGTTGTGCCACATTGGCTTAAAAAAAATGACGCCAACGTGGAGCAAGGAGGCGCTAGCTGCTCTTAAATCCACCTCCAAATTCTTTTGCAGACGCAGCCATTGGTCCAATAATATGGATGTTACATTTTAAGGATGCCGCATCTAATTTCATAGATGACAGCCATTGGTTGACTTTTAGCAGGGATTAGGCCTGGGCGGAACTTGTGGAGTTCTACTTTGCAGAATTCTGCGGAGTTACATAAAAACTCAGCGAAATTCCATGGAGTTCTGCAAGCGGGTGGAAATCAGCATGTCTCGCTGATTTTCAGCAACGGGAGCTTGTCCCGCACTGAGAAATCAGCTCGAATGGCACCACGCGCGGGACAGCGGGCACTGTTGCTCGAGCTAGTTTTGCTGCTGCTTGAGTAAATTTTCTACTTCTCATTTCTTGCAAATGTTGTTAGTTCATTAGATGAATGTTTTACTGCCCCTTCACTTGTTACATTGTTAACATCAATATTTGTAACCAAGTGTAGCTTTAGATTTGTATTTTTCAATTCAACATCAATTTTTGACTTCTCAAACTGCACAGTAGCTTTAGACATCGGTCAAATGACAAGGTTCATGGTGGTGTTAAAGTCAATACACCACCTCTTCCTGTGGCTCTTTGTGGGTCGCCACTGTGTAGCTATAGTTAGGACCTATCATAATAAGACCATTTTTTGGGGTTGCTAATAACTTTATATATAACCATTTAATTAATTTTCACAAAACTTTCTTTTCAAAAAGTTCATCCACTTCAGCTCCTTCCTGAAAGTTTTGGTATGATCCATCAAACAGTAGCTGAGAAAAAAAGGGGATCCCAAAACGCAATATCCTGATGCTTTTTTCCATAGGAAAATTGAACAGTGATACTGCTATAATGGCTCAACGAAATAACACCAAATTTGACAGAACACTAGATCTTGGTCCAGAGAGCCCCCTTTTCATGATTTGGTGTAAATCCATTCAGTTATTTTTGAGAAATTAATTTTCAAAAACTTTTTAAATATGGATAGTTGGGTTCACAGGAGGTTCAAGAGAGTCCCACAATCACTCAACTTCAAGCAATAGAGAGATCTGAATGACCAAGTTTTTTTTGCCATCAGCTGCCTCGCTCCCAGAGGAGCAAAAGGCTGCATGAACTCCTGTGGGAGCTTGCTCTCTGATTGTCTGAAGGGAACATAAAGAGAAATGTTGCTGCTGCTATTTCAGGACATGGGAACTAGGTCCCTGTGTTCTTAAAATTAAAACTAAATAAGGTATAAGAGGACAGAGTAGGGGTACCCCACAGCTTGGGACTTGTGGGGGTGGGGAGCCCAGAGAGACCCCTTCTCGATGACCAAATTTAAAAAATGTTTTTTTTTGGTTTCTGCAATCCTTCTGGTGTCGCACAGGAGCCAGCATGGCCCCCTGGACTCCTGGGGAAGTCCCTCTGGTGTGCAAAGGTCACACTGCCTCTCGCAAGAAACTCGCGAAATCTGAAAAAATTAAATAGTCGGGCGGGACCTGAGTGTCTGCAGTGGATTGCTGCAAATAGGCAAAAGCCATGATGGTGAGTGGGGGAGTTGGCTGCCCACAGGTGGATGGATGTAGGCAGTGCGTTGCTGAGGATTGGCCTTATGTATGTGTAGGAAGCTGGCTTTCTATATGATGCACTAAAAAGAAGTACACCGTGCAGAGCGTCCAGTAGATCCCCAGCTGGTTTGCAGAGGCAAAAGTAGATAGTACTAACACTATATTTGGTGGTAGTGACTGAGCAGTCAGGCTTATCAGAGGGTAGTGCTAAGCATTTGTTGCACTCACAGAGGCAATAAATGAGGTACACAGTCAAAGAATAAATCAGAGGCCACATTAGAAAAATAACGCTTCTTTTTATATATATACCTTGAAACCAAGAACTTCATCATAAATTCTTTTCATTTGACAGTGCAATTTCAGAGTTCTTCAGTGTTATCCTATTGGAGGAAAAACAAGTTCAGCAAACAGGTAGAGTACAGCGACTTACAAGACCAGTCTCCTGGGGTTAAGGTGAGTAGTGGGCAAGGTCAAAGGCAGCACCCACAGTACACCCTCAGCAGCATGGGGGCGGTCGGGTGCAGAGTGCAAATCAGCGTCAGGTGCCCAATGTATTCCTATGGAGATTGGTCAGTGTCACAAGAGGCTGCAGGCTAGGACTGGGCATCCTGTTTGGGTGAACAACAAAGTTAACTCTGGTCTTGCAATGCTAGGGGACGGAGGAACACCAGTGGTCCTCTTCTCCTTGGTCTGGGGCGTCCGGTTGCAGAGGGTTCTTGGACCATTCGGTATCCATCACTGGTGGCAGTCGTGGTAGAGGGGGACCCACAGAGCAGGCTGCAGGCATGGACTGGGGGACCAGTCCAGGCGAACCAGCAAGTGGGCACAAGTCCCAGGAGACTGGGGGATGTGGCAACACCAGTGGCCCTCTTCTTCTTGGACTGGGGTGTCTGGGTGCAGTGGACCGTCAGGGTTACTGTCACTGGAGGAGGTTGCGTTTGAAGGGGACCTGCACAGAGATGCTGCAGGCGTTGGTGTGAAGGTCGCAATAGGGAAACCCACGATGGACTTAGCATGTGGAGAGGCTGGGGATCAGGTTGGCACAATTGGCCCACTTCAACACAAGCTGGGCAGCTCGAGTGCAGTCGTGCTGTCTAGCGGTGGTTATGGAGTCCTCTTCAGCGGTTCTTGGGGGCCTGCAAAGAAGCAGGGGAGCAGCTCCACTACTCCACTGGAGTTCCTTGTGCTGGGGTAAAGGTTGGCAGTCTTCCTGGGCTTTTGGAAGTTTCAGCAGCTAGAGGATGAGGCGTCTTTCTTGCAATTGTCGAAGTCCACAGTCATACTGACAGGGTTGGCGCCGAGTCTGTCACTGATCTTCAGTTCTTCCCTTTTGTGTCTCTGAGGGTTCTTCTTCCTCAGGTCAGCAGGGATCTGAGTTTTTGGGTTCAGGGGTGCCACCTAAATACTCAATTTAGGAGCATTACAGGGAGTGCCATGTGGCTGCCAATGGGTTGCCCACCTTTAGGGTGATACACCCTCTCAATGATCACTTCTGTTGGGAAGTATGCATAACCCTGACCCTAGAGGCCTGATTGAATCCAAAACAAACTGGAAGAATTTAATCTAACTAATTTTCCCGCCTTTCTTGCCGCCAAGAAGTGGGGTCAGGACAGGGGGGATGGTCATCTCCTCCATATGGAGAGACCTGGGTTGCACAACAAAGGTGGCTAGGTCTTTGAAGCTTCATGCCCTGGAATGTCTATCCTGCCTAGGGGAGGTGTCAATACTCAAGCTCATAGCAAGCTTTTGTCTCCGGCCTCCGAGAGCACTGTCTTCTACCTTAGGGGATCAGAAACGGGGTTAGGGTGGCTGAACTGGTCAGGACCAGTCAGCCAACACACTAATATTTGTTAGGCTTCCAAGGGCCACCTCTAAGGTAAATCCAATACTGGCATCATTGTGGGTTCACTAATTTCAGATGTTTGATACCGAACATCCCTATCTTCAGTGAAGACATCATATAGCTGGGGAACTCATATTGGCCAGTGTTTACCACAGGCATTTAAAATGGCTTTCCTGGTCACTTACTATGTCTATGAATTGACAAAGATATGCCCTCACATGTAATATACTGCACCCTGCCTTAGAGCTGTAAGGCCTGCTAGAGGGGTGGCTTACATATATTGCATGCTGTGTTAGGGGACATGGCACACAGCCTGTGCACCATGTTGTGTTTTCACTTTTGTCTGCACCAAGACACGCAGCCTGCAATGGCAGCCTGTCCTCTGCTTGATGAGGGGTGCCTGAGAGTGGTACTCTTCATGCTGCAGCCCTTAGGGACCCTCCTTGGTACCCCAGGCCCTAGGTACCACGGGTACAATTTACTAGGGAGTTACAGAGGGTGTTAAAGATTTTCACACTTGGGGAAACAACTGTGCAGTTTTGGGGAAAGAGATCTGGCACTGGGGACCTGGTGAGCAGGAACACAGTGCACTTTCAGCCAAAATTATATCAGATATCAGGCAAAACGTGAGGGGTAACCATGTCAAAAAGGGGAACTTTACTACAGTATGGTAATAACATATATGACTTTATGTTAAAAAAAATAAAGTTTACTGAAAAAACAAAGGTTAAAGTGATGATATAGTTAGATATGGTAATAATATCTTACTTTACACTAAAAACAAAACTCAGAAGTTCACTGGAAAAACAACGGTTAAAGGGATGTTGTAGTGAGGTGGACATGTCAGTTTAAACATAACATTTTAAACATAAAATACACTGAAATTCAACAATTATATTTATTTCAAGTAACTATATCTCATGCCCTCACCATGCACTGCTTATAACCTCACATATTACAACATTTATGAGATGTTCTGTGACATCATTGATAACATTACTGATGACAACTGAAATTACATCATTGACAACAACACTGTGCATGGCGAGAGCCTGAGTTATAGTTATTTGAAATAACTATAACTGTTGAATTTCATTGTTCCCCTTGGGGTCCTGTCAGCAGGATTCAAACCCATAAATTATTAAACAAATGAATAAACATGAAGATTGCTATTCAAAAATGTAAGAATATTATAGTTAATAACTGTAAGCCTCCGTACCCACCCCTTCACTTTGAAGAATGCCTCCAATGTCCATTGTAGCCAGAAGCCTCTTTTGAAGATGGGTAAACAATGGTTATAAGGACAGTTCACCGTGGATTCGCTGTAGGTTCTCCTTGGGTCACAGCAGGGGCGTAGGCCCCCTCCCAATTAATCAGCTTAAGCGGGGACAGCCAATGGACGCTATGGGCTGGTGAAATGGGTCACAGTAAACATGAATTAGTTCTTTTTGAGCCTCCTCTATCTGAAGATATGTAGACAAAGTACTCATAAATGATACCGTCTTGCAATAAATTATTTAGTTATGTGATCTGGGCAGACATGCACAGCAAAGGAGAAAGAGAAATAAAAAATTGTGAAATCAAAAACTGGGGGTAAACACAAATAGAAAAAGTAGGCATGAAAGAAAGATAAGAAAGAAAAAGTAGTGATGAAAGACAAAAGATGGGGAAATAAAAGGAGGAAAGAAATGATGGGAGGAGAAAGGAAGGACGAAAGGAAGGAAAGGTGAAAGAAAATAAAGAAGAAAAGGTAAAAAGATTGATAGAATGAAAGGTTGAAAGGTGAGAGGATGTATGAAAGAGCAACAAGATTGATAGGGTATTGGGTGAATGAATGGAATGGAATGCGGAATGGAAGTGGGGAAGAGTGAAAGTGGATGGGTGAAAGTATGGATAGATTTATATGAGGACATAGTGATGGGTGGATCTGTGAAAGAATGGAAGTGTATACAAGTAGATGATTAAAGGTTGATGGTAACTTTCCTAAAGAGGGTAGGGTTAGCTGGCCTCAAATGGTCCGTTTGAGTACAGGTATGATTCAAGTGGGGGGTATTTTAATTTTCTGACTTGCACTAAATGGTCAGCACGGGCTCACCACCGGTCCATCACAGGTTCACCACAGACTGTTAAAGCACACTTCTGGGTAATCCAGCTTTTCTCTCCTCTCTCTTACACATCTCTTGACATCAGTCTATCATCTACTCCTGGTTCCAGTGGCTTTATACAAGCCATTACATCAATGTTCACTAAAATGATCTTCCATGGGACCTTCCTGACAGATAAAGAGATTTGATGTGACCACATCTCACAAAGTTCATCATGGTCTATGAGGATTTCATCACAAGAATTTACAGGTATTCACAGGGCATGTCCTGGGACCTCTGACAGTTCTTCCATGCCCATCACACTGCTGTATCGAGAGATGAAGAGCCAGCCAGCAAAAATACTTGTGGAAACTCTGAAGGGTTGTCCACAAAGACTGGTCTTTGTAATGATCGCTCTTTCTGATCCTTTATCCCCAGGAGCTTGGGGACATTTTATGAGAGGCTTACACCGCTGTTCAGTCTCTTTCAGTGACGCAATGGTGGCACAAACCTTTCAACCATATCCATGAGGCCACACAAAGCCATTTTGCCTGGCTTTGAATGGCCTTATAAATATGGAATAAGGGAAGTCAGCGAGTTCCCACGCAACACCCGTGGATTTTGACACATCCTCAGATTTACAAGGCCATGTAAACCTGGGGATGTGTCAAAACCTTACTGTAGTATTGTGTAGCATCATATTCTAGAATTGTTTACTTTCTTTTCTCTATGCTATGTAAAATTGTTTATGTTAAAGATGGTATACTCCTTTCTCCCCTTTCCTGGGGGATGTTGTATTGTACCATGTGTGGATATTCTAGAATGGAGAGTGGAGAAAGGAGCTGGAGTTGATGCAGAGGCTGTACGTGGAAGGTGGATGGAGTTTCTTTAATGGGATTATCTGAATAAAATACATTCAACTATCTCTAAGAATTTTCAGCGTTTTTTGTCATTCTACACTTTGAACAAGCTATACTACAATTTGGCGACAATCGAGCTGAACTCACAGAAGTTTTATTTACAAAAGGAAACTCCAACACTTATTTTTATTGGAAAAAGTTCTGTGAATTCATTTTAACTATTTTAGCGATTTCGCTTTACTTTCCTATTCATCGCTACTTCAATCTTTTACTCATCTTTTTGACAAATTACCATTGAAGTGTGTTTCGTGCTTTCCTCAGCGTTTGCCAGTTTCCTTAGCAATGCCTCAGACATTCAAGGATAAACAAGACGCGCGCCCGCTTCAAGCTTTCAAGATTAAACAGAATACGTGCACGCCTCAAGCAAAGCACGCGCTGAGTTAATCTGAACTTCACTCTCGCTTCTGATGTTTTTCACATACAATGGATGATTCTGACATTATTACTACGTGCGCTGTATTAGCTCGTGCTTCTTGTCTTCTTTCAGCTGAAGGATTAAACAACACGAACAAGTCAAGACGTTTCATCATCAAGTCGCATTTATTTCCACTTACATCTGCTTGGATCCATTTAATATGACTACGGTGGAATCTTTTAAATAACAAGGAGTTTTCTAAACAACGAGTTTTCATTTTTTAATATAATGATTATCAAAACATGTTGGCTTAATTGTTTTAATGTAATTTATTTGGCCTATTTGTAGGTAATAATTTGTCCTAATTTATAATTTTGTTTTCTTCAGGTACTGAAATACATGTTTTACAACATATAAAATGCAAACCATCAATCCAACCCCTTTTTTTCTATCTGTTGTAGGTGATCCACCCATTCCATGGCCTAAATGGAAAAAAGTATTTTTGACATACATACGTTTTTGCGGTAGCAATTGGTCTTCTGAAAGGAAAACTTCTGTTTTACAGCACTGTCTTGGAGCTGAAGGCCAAGACGTTTTGGAAACTTTACCATCTATTTCTTCTTCGGAAGGAGGGGAAGGTGATCTAAATGAATTTGAAATGACTTTACTGAAACTAGATAAGCACTATTTGCCTAACATTTCTATTACACTCCAAAGATATTATTTTGGTAAACGTAAATAAAATGAAGATGAATCAGTTGAGGATTTTGTAACAGCATTACGTAAACTAGCTTCATTGTGCAATTTTGGTGAAAATGTCGATGAGCGGATTTGGGACCAATTCATGCTTGAATGCAAGAGTGATAAAATCAGAGAAGCATATTGGACTAAGAGTGACCCGACGTAAGATGAAGTATTGTTGCTAGCTAAACAAATGGAGCACTCGATGACTTGTATTGATGAATTGAAGAAATCAAAAGATAATTCAGTTAACGTGCAAGCACTTGATGTAAAATCAAAAAATAAGAGTTAAGTTATTTCAAAGCCAAAATTGTCATGCTTTAGATGTGGTTTGTTTTCTCATCCGGCCAATAACAGGGATTGTCCTGCTTTCAACGTCATGTGCAACAAATGTGGGAAGAAAGGACATTTTGCTAAATGTTGTAAGTCTTCTCTGAAGCTTAAAATAAAAATCAAAAATGAAATTGAATGTGAGGGGGAATGTGATTTCATTCTTCAAGTTGTAAATGATGTCAATTGTGTGTGTAGCGCTCAATGTGAATATCCATCTGACTTGGTGGAAGTGAATGGTGTTAACATTTCAATGATGATGGATTCAGGTGCAAAATTGTTGCTAATTTCTGAGTCTGATTATCTTAAACATTTCTAGTGGAAAGCAGTATTGCATGACACAGCTATGGTGGTTTTACAGCTATGGTGGAAAACCAATTGAATTGAAGGGATATTTTGAGGCTACCATTGTATTAAAAGGAAACAAGATGCTGGGGAAAGTATATGTACCTGTTGTTGGTGATACTATTTTGAGTTGGCCTCATCAAAAGTTGCTGGGGATTATTTTAAATCCCAATTCTGTACCACAGGTACACGTTCAAAAACTTAACAGCAGTGGTGATGATCTGATGAGTGAGTTTTCTGATGTTTTTTACTCTAAAGTAGGATGCATTAAGGGGTACAAGCATCACATTTGTTTGAAAGATGGGGTACAACCAATTGCTAGTAAAGTCAGAAACATCCCTTTTAGTGTACAAGAGAAAGTCAAATTAGAGTTCAAGAGATTACAGTCGGAAGGTATCATAGAGGGTTGCTCCGACCGTGGTAGCTATGAAAGGTTCTGGCAAAATTAGACTTTGTGTAGATCTCAGAAAACTCAATAAAGCAGTGGTTGAGGATACATTTCCACTACCCAATATTACAGAAATGCTCAGTTCTTTGGGAAATGCAAAGTATTTTACTACTATCGATCTGAGCTCTGCATACCATCAGGTGCAATTATGTGTGGCTCCTACATCTAGGCACAAGATGCGATTCATAAAGCATAAAGTGAAGAATGCACTGACACACATGAAAATGTCTGTAATTAGAGACCAATGAAACTGCATGATGTGGGAATAGTAGAGCCACTCTGGCCAATGTGACGCCAGAAGAAAATCAAAAAGAGATTCATTTATTTATTTCTTCATTTAGGAGTGATTTAAGTTCTACATAAACTTTTCTGGTACTGGAGATTCCAAGTTGATTCACAGGTCAAGTCAAAGTCTGTCTTGAATACCTGCCAAACTGTAAGAAAACTCACTGCTTTGTAGAGATGGGAGGACTTTGTACACATGTAACAGAAATGGTAGAAGGCATGCACTAGTACACACAATATAACCTTCTGTATATACACCACTCAAGAAGAGCAACAGTACTTCAGGCAAATATTGACATTCTCTATTTTGGGTAAAGAAGTGCACACTGTTGCTGTGATCACAAGAATAAAACGGTTACTGCATATGAAGTATAAACCTACCCACTCTACACCGCACTTCACACTACACCTCACGCCTGCCACGTTAACACCTCACCTTATTGAAATTTAATGGATGCAGCAAGATGCCGATTTGATCTACAATTGTGCAAGGTATGCAAGTTTAAATCCTGGAAAATTACATGAACATAATGCAGTGAAATCAACCTGTTGGGAAGATGCAATAAGACAGAAACACATTACAAGTGAGTTCCTCAATGTTCATGTTCTAGAAAGGTAAGTGTTTTCTTGTCTTGATAACTTTAAAGTTTGATAGCTTGTGGTACAAGGGTCCGAGCAAGCAACACTATGGACAGTTGCATGTCCAGAGCGGACCAATCCTGGAACTGAAGTGCGGCCAGTCAGTGAGTGGACAGTCAGTGATAAAACAACACACAGGGACCTTATTTATGCACTGGATCAAGCTAGCATGCTAGGTAACTGTACCTTTGAAGGTGCCACCCTGCCCCTGGGCACCTGAGTCTTCTTCCTGGTGGAAGGCTCCAGCCACTAACACCAGATTATTAGTTGACCTCAGTCCTTTGCTCTTCTGAACAGCCGTGGTCCCCTTTTCTAAAGAAATAATCTTCTACAGGAATACACTATCAGCAACCCTCTTATAGCGAGTTGGCCTCTTCCCTCAAGACACATGCAGCTCCTTTAATATCGACAGTACCCAAATCTCTTGCACAGCTCCTTAGTCATCAGGCAGGGGTGCTGATGGATCTGGAAGACAGGTTATCCTTGACCTTCACCAGGCAGTCAACAGATCTCCCAGCCAGGGTCTTGCACAGGTTGTCTCCACCTTGATCAGGTTGTCTCTACGTTGCCTATGTTATCGTGCATCATTTAAAGATCCTGGCTGTGAAGCTCAAATAATTCACACTCGCAATGTGGTGTGGATCCTCTCACTGGCCAGAATGAATACTGGCACCCTGCCCTGGGTTCTTACCCAATATATTTATTCAAATTTTGTAGATGCAGATTCCAGAGATCCATCTCTGGAGCTCATTTCAGGTAGTTCCAGACAGTTGTTTTTCAGACCCAGCCTGGTTAGGCTAATTTATCTGCTATTTAAAATTCAGCTGGAAGAGGAGTTGGGCCAGTGTTCCTTGACAGGGAAATCCAAAACAAAATCACGAAAGCGAGAGATGCCTTTCCCACTCAGCCTCCAAATGAAACTGTCTGTAGTAATACCTCCAGGGAAGAATGAAGATAAAAGGGGTCAAGACTGTTTCTGCCCTTAAAAGGGACATCTGCGCTCTTCTTCTTTTCACTAGAACTTGGCCCTGTTCAAATGACCTTAGGAATTTACCTACAGTTTACAACCTTGTCTGACAGGGTTTCAGCTGATAGGAGATCCAAAAGGTGTGATGTTCCATACAGAAAACATAACAGATAGCCTGCATGCTCACCCTAATCCACACATGCAACATGCACATTACACACACACTTTCTAAACATGCAACCTATCAAAAGTCCCTTTTCACACTTTAATACATTTTTCCTAACACAACTTTAATTAATTTACAAACCAAACTAAACATTAGTAAGCAAAATGATGCATAAATGATTGCAGTTAAATTAAAAGAACAAGAGATTGATGTGTTAAAGTTTCGAGGCAAAAAGTGCCACAAAAACAGAAAGCACAGGTTAAAGTCAATAGTTGACCACGATGGAGGAGGTGTTAGGTAAGTCAGGTCCCTGGATTTCTGTAGACCTATGATATCATCTAGTGTTTGCCAGATGTTAAGAATCTGCCAAAAAACATTGGACGTCCAGCCAGCCAACCTCACAGTTCCCTTGCCTCATTTAGAGTTGGGGAACTGCAGGGTTTCTGATGGCTGAGCCTCAACTGGTTCTGGTTTTGGAGCCCTTTCACCAAAAGCCCATCTGTTACAGTGCTGTAACACCACAGTTACTGTGAAACCACCCTGTTAGAGCTGGACTAACGTCAATCAATTTCCCTGCCAAGGATCACCATTAAAGCTATGGCATTACTGGCAGCTAGGAAGGGAAAACACCCAATGCATTTCAGGACCATTATATTTTCACTACTACACTACTGGGAAACACTTTCAGGAACCCTCTTAAAACAAGTTGGCTTTTCCCTCAAGTCAGGTGCAGCTCCTGTAGCAGAGACATTACCCAAATCTATTGCACAGCTCCTTAATTACCAGGTGGTGGTGCTGATGAATCCTAGTTTGTAGTTTGTGTTCAATAAACAGAAAAGCTGAATGAGGCCAAAACAACATGAGCCCCCCCTTAGCATTTCACTGATCCTACAGCGGTGTTGCCAGTGCTGTGGATACACTGTAGGCTGAGAAATACCCATAGGTAGGTGAGGTTTTCTAAAGAGGGTGAGTGGCCCTCCATCAGGGTAGCAGAGGCCAAATCTCCTCTGACCAGGCTACCCAACATGACACTTGCCCTACTTTAAATGGGGACCTTAGTCTTTTTCTTGGAAGTCCAATGGGGCAAAGCATGATGCTGAACCAGAGAGGGTCTGTCAAAATCCGGACTACCACTAAAGTCTACAATTTTGTAGCAAAAGCTGAGTGAGTGAATAAGCTGAATTCTATGTCAGGACCGGAGGTGAGGATTATGCTTTATCTTCCTTCTCTTTAATGTTATCAAAGAGCCGCCATTTTATTCAAGTAACAACAAAAAACAACTACTGTTCCCATAAATGCCAGGAAATCATAAACAGCTTGTTCATCCAATCAGGTAACGTGGATCCTGACATAGCCCAACTTCACTGTTCAAACCCCCTCTTTTTTCACTGCTCAGCAGTCCAAGTTAAGTAATCTTTTCTTGCTCTCTCTGTATTGCATGGTTGTGTATTTTGCAGGTATTATGTGTGGGTATTTGCCTGTATAATGATACCTTGATGTACGCCTAACAAACTTTGCCTTAGCATATTGCCATTCTTGGTCATGGGACCGCTCTGCGCTCCTCACATGACCGTATCTCTCATCTGCGGACACTGCGGTAAGGTCTGTGCCCATTAGAGGGCGGTGGGGGCCAAGCATCTCCACCGGCTCTGTGGTGCCCTTTTCCTCAGAAAAACAAGTTCCATCACGTGCAAACAGAGCTTAGCATCCCGTCCATCTTGCCTGGGTGACACCCCGCTGTGGGGACTGTACTTCCCCATACTAAACTTGCTGACGCCCCCTGGGGGTCTGCATTGCCGCTGACGATATCAGATGCCCCGGGGGGTCTGTGACATCATATGTAGGCCGTTCAGGACACGTGACCAGGGAAGGTTCCCCTGTACTCATCGAGGAGCGGTGTCCCTGGGCTTGTGCCCTCCACATTGTGTGGCCACCAGCTCACCCATATCACTGGGCTTGTGCCCTCCACATTGTGTGGCCACCAGCTCACCCATATCACTGGGTCTCCCCAGTACCATATCTCACACGCTGTGTGCGTAAAAGCCTAGGCTACGGCCCACCCACTCAGAGTCCTGTTTCCTCCAGGTTGGCTGTGGCCAGTTGCACAGGGCGCACTTTCTACCCATTTAGCTCAGTTTTTTGTCACAATGGACATATTCTATTTGTAGCCTGCTTTATTAACTGTTGCAATATCTGTTCCAGGGTGAGCACTCTGTGGCCCATACCTCAAGAGTTTTATGCAATGCAGGCCTCCCAGAGTGAGTTTGAGGAGGAAAACCCCTTAGTCTTCCTGCAATGGGACGATTCATTTTTTCATGTGGTGGACAACATTTATAGAGCTGTGAATAAAGCTATAACCCCCTCTAGAGGAGGGCATCTCTTACCAGACTGCACAGCAATATGCTAAATTGCCAGGGGCAAGGCCTGCACCCTTGGACTCCCAGCCCCCCCGCACTTCTCCCCAAGAAGCACAGGAAAACACCACCCAACCTCAGAAACAAAGACATAAGGCTGGGTGAACCATGACGTGTTTGCACACCTCAATAGAGCCTTTTTGGCCCAAGTAACCCCTCCAATGGATCCCTCCAATACTTCTTATACCCTCTCAGCCCCTTCTAGGCCAGACTGCCAGGGCCATCAAAGATGATGGGGATTTTCCCAGACATTTGGACGTCGAGGCAGATCCTTCTCCACCATGACGCCCGTCTCCTGATCCTGCTCACAGTTTGGAGGACGTGTCAGACATGCTGGACCCAGATGACATCATCCACCATAGATCGGCAGACTGGATCCCTGAGAAAAGGTGGCCAAGTACGTTGGAGGACAGCTTTGCCATCCCCTAGAGAAAGAAGACCGCAGCCACCTTCGGGTGGAATGCCCTCACCCCTCTTTGGATGGGAAGGTAGCCCTAACCCAAGATATAAACCCCAAGATGGCCATCTTTTTGGCCAAGTTCATGAAAGACCCCAATAAGGGTATAGATAGGTTGTGGCGTTCATGCCAGGGCAAACTATTGGACGCCATTGGCCTCATGACCAAAATACTTGATATGGCGGAAGAAGATAAGGCTACCGGATTCCCTTATGCCTCCTGAGGTTCTCTCGACTGGGCCCAGCGTGCAATTATATTTTTAGGCAATACAAACAAATTGCACCCAGTCCACGAGCCCCAGTGATCCCTGCTGATTAAAGTGTATCCCAAATTGAGGGATCTCACCTCCTCGGAGGCAGGCACAGTGGCTCAGGAGGTCTGTTCATGCCGACGCCTTTGCAAAACAACTGGGGAAATTTGGGGCCATGTTTACATCACTTGACAAAGTGCAGGCTAGCATTAAGCGCATTTTCTAACCCACAGGTTTTCCAAGGGGCTGGTCACCTCTCCTCCAATCCTCCCAGGGGACAAGGCTCCAGGCATGGCCAGTGGCAGAGCAATGCGTGCTTCACTTCATTCTACCCCACAAAGAGACCAGCAGTTCTGCAAATGTGCTGGTTCCCAGGGACAAGCCAACTGCACCTCTACTCAAGGTGAGTGTTCTCCCTTCTTTCCGACAAAGAGAAGGGGGGCAGCTAGCCCTCTTTCTGCCAGCATAGGCTTCAATCACCACAGACACCTGGTTATGCAAAATGTACAGGGTTTTCATATTGAATTCTATGGGTCACCCCATCAGCAGGTAAAGCCTCATCCTTCTACCACCAGGCCTTTGCGCTTATCAATGAAGAGGTCTAAGCCCTCCTCCAGAAAGGAGCCATCCAGCACTCGGTCATACATCCCAGCGGGCTTATCAGCAAAGAATTTTTGGTAGACAAAGTGACAGCGGCCAGATGCCAGTTATAAACCTCCGGGAATTCAGCAAGTGGGTGGTTTACCGCCACTTCAAGATGGAAGGCATCCATCTCCTCTGGGATGTGTTGCTCCCTTTCGATTGCATGGTGCATCTTGATTTAAAGGATACCTATCTAACAATGCCTCTCTTCCCCACACACTGTCGGTTTCTTCAATTTCTGTGGCGGTTCCAGACTTTTGAATTCACCACTCTCTCTTTTGGCCTGTCCTCTGCCCCACAGTGCTTCATGAAGGTTCTCAAACTGGCAGTGGAGTTTCTCCAGCGACAGGGGATAAGGTTAATCATCTATCTGGATGGCATACTACTTCTTGCCCGATGCCATCAGAAACTGTCTCTTTATCTCCAGGCGTCAGTGAATCTCCTGCAAGGTCTAGGTTTTGTCATCAACGAGAAGAAGTCCCTTCTATATCCCTTTAAAAGGCTCAGCTTCCTGGGGTGTATCACTGTTTCTACCTCAGCATCGCTGAGCTGCCTGTCCTGAAAGATACCAAAAATTCATCACAAACTGTGCCAAACGCTGGCTAAGCCCCTCACGTCCCTCCACAGATTGCTCATCTGGTGAGTCTCCTCTCTTCACCAACCCAAGCGATATTCCAGGGTCCCCTAAAATATTGGGCACTCCAGAAGCTCAAAGCATTCACCTACACAAAAGTCTAACATACTCCCAAGCGGTCCCCTGTCGGAAGAAGCCAAAGAAGAAATCAATTGGTGGCTTACACATATGGAGTCGTGAAATGAGAGAGTGATCTTCGGGTCCACTCGCAACTTGGTCATAGAGTCCGACGTCAGCAGGTCTGACTGGGATGCCAAGTGTGGGGAGTTCTCCACAGGAGGGACCTGGTCACCACAAAAACAGAATTTACATATCAACTGTTTGGAGCTCCTGGCCAACTCATTTGTGGTGAAATGCTGGACAAAGGACAGGGTTCAGTTGTGTGTCCTTCTCAAACGTCTCCACGGTGCGTTTTATCAACCATGTGGATGGTACCAGGTCCAAAGGACTGACAGAGCTGGAGAAGATCTTTTGGCACTTTGGCCCGGACCATCACATGGATTGGCAGTCTCATCATATTCAGGATTCAGGACTCTGGAAGCTGGACCCTAAGGTCTTCAGGATGCTGTCGGAGTGGTGGGGTCCATTCTTAATAGACCTGTTTGCCTCTCACTTAGACCACTAACCAGATAGGTTCTTCAGCTGGAGACCAGATCCGATGGAGGTCACGACGGATGCGTTTCTCAAGAACTGGTGGCAGGAGAAGGGCTATGCGTTTCCCCTCTTCACGATGATGGCCAGGGACTCGGTCCAAGTCAGACGGCAGCTAGCGGAAATAGTCATGATAATGCCTTTGTGGAGATCTCAACCTTGGTTTCCAGTTCTCATGGAACTTTCCTGGGATTCTCCAATCCTACTCCCTGTTTCTGACCAGTCTATTGAATCTGGATCGGGTCCCACAAAGACAGGTGATAGAAGGATGCCTGCGTTTGATGGTGTAGCAGATTACAGAATAAGATGGTCACTCCCGGGCCTTTCGCGACACACTGAAAAACTCCTATCCAAGGCGTGGGCTGACAGCATACCAAAATATATCATCCTGCTTGGACAAGGTTGATGCGTTGGCTTCTGCAACGGGGTGTGTATTCCATGGACACAGATGTAGTTCAGTTCCTCAATATCTTAGCAGGCTTGGCTGAGGAAGGGCTGGCCTATCGCTCAATTAACACATTAATGTTCGGCCACTTCCAAGGCTGTGGCCACTTCCAAGGGCCTCACCCTTATTAAAGACCACCCAATGGGGGAGTACCCTTTTGTGTGTTGGTTGCTCCGAGGGATTCACCCCTCCCTTCCTCCTGAACCCCATGATTCAGTGCTGTGGAACGTGAATCAGGTACTCAACCTTTTCCTTTCCTGGCAAACCAATTGATTTCTTTCTCGTAAGGAGCTGTCAGCAAAGTTAGCGATCCTCCTCTTTTTATTATCATGCAGACGGTTATCTGATGTGAGAGCTCTAGATCTTTCCGGCAGGGTCTTTTCACCGGAGGGTGTGGCCTTTATGGTAAGTAGACAAACCAAATCCAATACCTGTGTCATATCTTACCTGGCTTTATGGGAGGTTCCCAAGTTGTGTGTGGTTCAATGCCTAAAAGCTTACTTGTTAATGAAAGAATACAACCCGCCCGGCGAAAGAAGTTGCTTATTGCACTTAGGAAAACATACAAAGCAGTGTCTTCCCGCATGATAGCCCAGTGGGTTTGTTGGGTGAAGCAATAAGCAGGTATTGGCATGAAAGACTATGGTGTTCATTCAGCCAGAGGAGCAATGGCTTCAAAAGCATTCTGTTTAGGAGCACGCTTGGAAGACATAATGAATGTGGCGGATTGGTCCTCAGATTCTACTTTCAAGAGGATTTACTTTAAACCAGTGATGAGTAAGCTTTGAACTAGCAAAATTGTCACCTCCAGTCCTGACATAGAATGAAAATTTGCCTAATTTTTTTAACAGAAGGTTTCAATTCTATTAAGGACTCAGGGGTGAGGATTATCGCTCCGCAGTGCTGTATAGCACGAGTGTTACCCTTCACATTCAGAGTAAGTTCCTCATTTTGGACTATTTTCTACATTGTATCATTGTATGATACAATTAGTATTGTTATCATGCTTATCTACAGTTTATTTCAACGTACATGCATATGTAGATTCTGCTTCAGAATGCATTTTGCTCGAATGGTTATAATTTGGTCACGGTTGTGTGTGATCAGTCATTTATAATCTTTATTGTTTCTTAGGAATGAATGGTTCAAAACAAGACACAAGATGTTCGTGCTGTGGGGTGATTCCCACGAAGAAAGAGAGAGTTTGGACAGTGAAGACGGACTGTATCAGGATCCAAGTTAACTTATTGGATGAACGAACTGTTTATGGCTCCCTGATGTTTATGGGAACAGTAGTTCTTTTTTGTTGTTACTTGAATAATTTGGCTGCTGTTTGATAAATTAATATTAAAGCGAAGGATGATAAAGCATAATCCTCTCCTCTGAGTCCGTAATAAAACTGAAAGTCTTACAAAAGTTAGGCAAAATTGAATTCTGTAGATGTTAGGTTTCTTCACCCCCGGGTTTCTTTGTTGCTTTGCCGAGGTCCCCGGTTTTACCTTTGGAGTTATGCACTTTCTGGCTCTGAAGATGCTTCAGCTGGGCAGGGCTGAACGTTATGGCTGCAAAGGGCTCCACAAGGCTGGTTTCCTTCATTGTGACTGCCAGGTGAAGCCTATTATTTGCAGCCAAAAAGGCCTGAGCAGTGGACCCTGGAAATATTGCCCTTTAAAATCGCTTTCTCCCCCGTGCAGCTCAGGCACCTTACCTCATCTAGAGGTTGGAAAAGTGATTTTGTCCCACTTTTTGAATATAGTGGAAAAGTGCCTCTGAATCTGTACCGACGCTCCCAAGCGAGCTCTCAAGGAATGTTTTAAGGATCCGGGGGTCTCACAGGACCTAGTGCTGTCTGGAATTTAATTGAAAATAAAACTTCCAACAGTGTGTTTTATTCATACATGCAACAGGAAGGTTAAACATGATTCTCCAAACTGAAAAGGATTCTGTGCCTGGGAACATGAAATCTACCACCGTTTTCCACCTCTGCTTCCACCTCTGTTGAGCAGAGTGCAGTACCTTGTGCAATACCTTGTAATATGGATCAGCGACAGCTGCAAAGAACGCCTGTTGGCTGGTGGCTTCTCTTTGATGCACAATATAAGACATTCTGGTATTTTAGATCATAAGTGTTATGCTTACTCTTCTTTATCATTTTATGGAAATAATTATGATTCAAAGCTTAATAAAAAGTTGCATACATGCCAACACTCTAGATTTGGACGGATGTGTTCTAGATTTGTAAGCTGAAAATATATTTCCCCAATTTTTTACTCCACATCTTTGGGCTCAATTTGCACACCAGCTGGTTTGCAAATGGAAATGCAATTTGTGATGCAAACTGTGTTGTAATAGGACACCTGGCCTTTTGGGAACCGATTACCACCCCAACATGGACGTCAGTAACTCATCAATGGTTTGTGACCGAAGTCACACTCACATCCCATTGATACATTCCTTTCGAAATGGCAAATAGGAGAGGGGCATCCCTTTCACACCCCTCCTATTTTCATCGGACAGGATCACTAAAGTTCTTTTAAAAACCCTTTTGTTGTAACAAATACTACAATTTTGTGAATTACAGCATTTGGGACCACAAAACGTCTTTGTACATCACACGTCTGAGTATGGTATACCTTCATACTGGGAAACCATAAGAACTTGAGAATTTTAGTTTCACTTTCATATCAGAAGTTTGACATCTTCCATCCTTCGCAAGTAAGAGACTGCTACAGGAACAAAAGTCCTTCCACTGTGCAGACAGATGTTTATCCTGCCCTTGCTTGACTTACTCTAGCTGATCCTATATTTTTCCTCCCAGTATGCGGTCAACTCAGTCTGACAAACATTTTGCTGCTCCCTAGCCGTACACTAGGCTCTGCTCGTCTGACAAGGAGGTGTGCCTCCAAGATCCAGGATCTGCTGGTGGGTACGGCGGGCTCTGGAGAACAACGGGGAGCTAAGAAGTTGCAGGGAACAGAGGGTGAACATCAACACAGGACTTTCAGACATCGAGGCCTAGATTTAGCAAGGGATTGCATTGCCCTTGCATCACGCAGGGTGTTGCAAGGGCAATACAGTCTCTAAGTCAGATTTACCAAGCAACGCGTTGCCCTTCATTCCTTGCTAAATCTGGAGTAATACAAACCAGCTCAAGTCCCCGCCTTGTGTTACTCTGCCCCAGGGAGGCTTTCCATGAGTGGAGCGTGGATGTTCACACGCATCCACCCATGAATTTCGGCACATTCCCAGATTTATCAATAGTGGTAAACCTGGAATGTGTCAAAATGCCACTCCTTCCCAGGGGAGACGCAACAAGAAGAAATATCCTTATTTCTTCTTGTTGTTTCCTCCTTCTAAGTGTGCTGCATTCTGCACCACACTTAGAAAGAGGAAAATGTTTCTGAAGATTGTTTTGTGCAGGAAAGTGCCCCCTCCTGCACAAAAGCTATCCTGCCAACAACACAGGCACCCTTGCACCATGGCGCAAGGGTGCCTGCACAGCCGCAAGGCAGCACATTGTGTGCCAGCTCGAGGAGAGGACAGGAATGTGCCATATAATGTTAATAAGTACATTAGAATGTTGAGAGCTCCAGTGAAGACAATGAATCAGCAGTGGCCTATATGAAGTGGTATAGGGCCGCTGCTCTCAACATTTCAATGTCCTAATACACAGCCGCTGCCTTTCTCATTCACTGCCTCTAGAAAATATATTATTTAGGCAGAGAAAAATGAAAGGTCGAAGCTGTGCAAGAGGACGCACACTGTCTTCACTCTTCTCTCCTCCAGGAGCCACAGAGTCACTTGGGCTTCCCAAGGAGAGGGGGTGAAAGCAGCTCCTCTCCTCGGTCTCTCTGGCTTGGCTGAACTAGAAAAAGCAGTTTAGATTGGCTGGGGAGAACCAAGGGCTGATCTCAGCCCCCTTTCACAGCTCTCGCTGTACAGCTGTGGCCCTGCGTACGGCTGTTAGCTGTAGAACATTCACAGCAAGAACTGGGAACAAAGGCTTTGGAGCCTTCAGCTCGGACCTTTAACGCTGGAGCGGGGCTTTAATGGCCGGTATAGCTTGCTACGATGGGCTATAAGGTGTAATTTGGCCCATTCCTGCCTTCTCCTTCTCACACAGCGCAGCAAGGTGTCTTGCTGCCTTACATTGCGTGAAAGTTTGACCAATAGGCCGCCTACTGTTTAGGCACTGAGGCCATCTATCCTGGTTTGTACTTTTGGGTGCATTTATTTGGGATGTAACTATGATGCCTCTACACCTAGCGTTTTTGGCAGGCAATGTTCAGGTTTATCTATTAACAATGCATGAACATATGTGGTGTCAAAAAGCGATATTTCAAGGGAAAAAAGGTCACTATGTAAGAATTACATATTTTCCATAGATTGTGAAATTCAGATTACCTCTGTGAACTACGGATTTGAAGTAATAAAGAGTGTAGTAATTTACACAGTAACCCGCACATTTAATGAATATTTATCTTCTATAATAACAGCTACATAAATATTACAGTTGTGCAACAAATGTATGTTACAATGCGCAAAGGGAATTCAAAATCCATTTTCTGCTTTAACTTTTGACATCTAAGTTTAAAGTTCATATAATTTCGAATAAACTCTCGCATGTGGAGCCATAAATTGCTTTCGCAAGCCCATAACAACTAGCTTTGCAAATAGAAGGTACTGATTTGCAACGTAGAAAAGTGAATGTATTTATATTTCTTTATATGTTTCTAAAATGCTTGTTCTCCTAATTGCATATTGGCACGAGGAATGCTAAAAAAGAAACGCACCAGGAGGAGCTTAGCAAAAAAGGATTGCTTTCAAGCATTAGTTCAAGCGTCCAAAATTCCTAGAGCATTGTGGGTCATGGGGGAGTGAAATGTCATGACATCGGTGTCCCTATCTGTAAAGAACTTAGCAGTGCCCATTTTGCCCCTGCAGCAGGAGTCCCTCTTGTGACTGCCCCAGCCCTGGAGTCCCCAAGCAGAAGTGCCCTGACTACTATACCTCCCAATGCTCCTGCCTACACGTGGGTTATGCATCATGGTGCCACAGGCAGTCTTCCCAACGAAAACACAGCAGGCTCTAGTTCTCGTGGGATTTCGGCCATCTTGGGCACAGCTCCCTATTTAAGATGGCTGACCAGGCAATCCTCTCCCTGTCTCTGGAACCACTCCCTCAATTTATGACAAGACCGGAGGCTCCTATTATGCCTTCTTTTCTTGTTTAATAGAGCAGTCAAGACGAAGAACTACAAATCCCACGAGGCAAACGATAGTAGCCAATGGGAAAAAAACGTGTAGTTCCCAATAACACACCAATCACAAACAAGCTGCCCCCATAATACCTATCTTGACGGTGAACAGCCCTCTTTTCTTGCTGCTTGCAGTCAAGATAAGTTTGTATATTTTCATGCACCTACAAAAGCGATGTTATTAGTGTGATTTATAATTGTATATGTAAGCGCGTCTTCTTATCGCACAGTTTTTCTTTGTAGACAGCTTGTAGCCGCACATTTTCCTGCGCTCATGCATCGCGCGTGCCTACTACTCAGAATCTTCGGTTTTTCCTCCCAGCTTTCGGTCACCATTTTAGACGACGGTTCATGGGAAACGGTGAGTTCTTAACGCTGCGCCCTCAGCATTTTCTGCATTCTGGTGTCGTCGGCTTGGCACTTTGAATTTCTGACCGCTGGCAGTGTGGTCTTTCCGAATGTCGGTCCTCCTTCCCTCTCACATTTCTCCTCGCCAGCCAGTCCTTTTTCTCCAGCCATAGGTGGAGCTTAGCCATTTCTCTGGCAATAGTGAGGCTAGTAACCCTTTCCTCACCAGCATTCTCAAGGTTTGCAGTTTGCTATTTATTCATTATGGAGAGGGACAGTTCTCCTATTTTCCATGCCCTGAATGAGGAGGAGGAGGCTACTAAGAAAAAATTAAATGATTTTATTCAGTTTTCTGTGGAGCAGGGAGACTCTGCTTCATTAGTAAACTGTCCAAACATTTAGAAAGCTCTGTTGTCAAGTTGGTTTCAAAAACGATTTTGGCCCAGTCTGCGGGGGATAGCAGAAAGCGTCCTTTTTCATCAACAAATTCCAAAGTGACGCTATTGGTTGGTGAGGGTTCCTCACAAAAGGCAGAGGACGTGGTTCCTCAAACGCCTCCCTTAAGGGAGGGGTTAACCATAAATAAATTGTCTAAAAAATGTGCATCTAAGTCCAAGCACTTATCTTCCCCCATTATTATATCAAAAATCCTTGACACTGATGAGGAGCTGCATGATGGTGATCTTGATTCGGATAAATCCGACAATGATAATGGGGATTTGTTTCCCCCCCTCCTCCCAAGAAACCCAAAATTGTGGCTCAAGAATTATCTAAACCATGTAAAAGTACTTACACTGAAGGGGTTCCTATGTTTGACCGAAATGATATTCAGCATCCACATTCCAATGAATGGTTTCCTGCGGACCATGTGGCTGAATACATAGCTTCCAGACTACGCACTCCTCTAGACAAGCAAGTCAGAGCAAAATTAAGGTCAGAATGTCCTCGTCCATCCCTACATTAAAAATATCTGTAACTCCTACTATTGACTCTTCCCTCGTTACCTTTTTTACAAAGTTCGGCAAGGATCCCCACAAGGGAGTGGATAAGGCTTGGTCCACATGCCAAGATCGTGGGGCCTTTAACCTACATTTTTGACACGGCTGGGGCAGCTTGCTTGGATAATGCTACTGTTAACCCTGTTGATCTGTCTTTATGGGTGCAGCGAGCTGTATGTTTACTAGGTATTGCTAACTCAGCGATTACCCACGAGCGCAGGAAGGGGCTCCTGCTCAAGCTCGACCCAAAACTGGTGAGTCTGGCAGTTTCAGATCCAGGGATGAAAGCGGAAGGTCTCCTGTTTGGGGACTCATTCACAAAGGAGCTTAGCAAATATGTGGGGACGTTTGCATCACTGAACAAAGTTCACCAATCGCTTAAGAAGATATTTTCCATTCGGGTTTTTGCAAGGGCCGGCAGTGGCAGGAACCGCTTTGGCGGTCGTGCATACAACAACCAAGGTTCCTGTGGTGCCTAAAACAACTCTTACCAGGAGTACAGACCTCAATTCTATCCGCAGAGAAGCCAGGGTTTCAGAAATAAAGGCAACAGAGGTTCCAGATACACTTCCCAGCCCGGTAAGTCAATCTTCTGGCCTTCCTATTGTAGGAGGTTGGCTTTTACTATTTCTTCCTAAATGGCAGTCACTAACAGCGGATCCATGGGTTTTAAACACTGTTCAGGGATATACTATTGAACTTTACTCAGAACCTTTTCAGTTAATTTTTCCTCATCCTCCCCAGTTTTCTATGGAAATGACAAACTTAATCTCCTCAGAAATTCAACTCTTCTTCAAAAGCGAGCGATTGTCCCTTTTCCACTCGATCCTTCAGGCTTCGTCAGTTCGGTCTTTCTAGTTCAAAAGAAAAACAGAAAATGCGCCCTGCTATCAATTTGAAACAGTTCAACTACTTTGTCATTTATCAACACTTCAAAATGGAAACCATATTATATCTCAGGGATTCTTTACTTCAGGGCGACTGGATGGTTCACTTGGATCTTCAGGATGCGTATCTCACCGTCCCCATGCATCCGGATTCAAGGAAGTTTTTACAATTCCAATGGCTAAACCAATCTAATAATTTTTCATTCCTACCTTTCAGCCTTTCTTCCGCTCCATGGTGTTTCACAAAACTCATGAATCCAGTAGTAGCTTTTCTCAGAGCTCAGGGAGTCAGGTTGATCATTTACTTGGACGATATCCTTCTTGTGAACCAAAATCGTACCTCTCTTCTATCTCACGTCCAACTAGCTTGCACTCTTTTGACAGATCTCGGTTTCATTATCAACGATAAAAAATCTTCTCTAGTTCCTGTTCAACAGATAAAGTTTTTAGGCTTCCTTGTGGATTCCGTCTCGGCTACTCTTCTTCTCCCTCCAGTGAAAGTAAAGTCCATAAAATCAGAAATTCTTCAAACTTTACGCAGTTCTCTCATTTCCATCAGGTCCCTAGCAAGGATAGTAGGCCTTTTGTCATCGTCAATTCAAGCCATTTTCCCAGCTCCGTTGCGTTATTGGGCCCTTCAAAGGTTGAAGATACGTCATCTTCAAAAAGGTCTCACTTACTCAGACTCTATCACCCTTGATCAAGAATCTCGAATAGAATTGCAGTGGCGGATAGACCATTTAGATGCCTGGAATGGCAGGACCACCTTTGCATCAGCCCCAGAGCTTGTATTAGAATCAGATGCAAGCCTGTTGGGTTGCTGGGTCCGGTGTGGTCCAATCTCGACTGGAGGTACATGGTCTCTACAGGAGTCAAAATTGCATATCAATCGTTTAGAGATGCTTGCCGATTCCTTTGCAATCAAAATCCTGGCAAGAGACAGAGTTTGCTGTTCGGTTCTTCTCAGAATGGACAACATTTCAGCGGTCTGCTCCATCAACCACTTGGGTGCACAAAATCCAGACCTTTAGCAGAATTAGTGAAAGGGTTTTGGGACTTTTGCTTCTGAAACAGGATTTCAGTTCATGCAGAGTACTTACCAGGCAACCTCAATTTAGTAGCAGATTGGCATTCTCGTAATCTTCTGGACTCAAGCGATTGGAAGCTCCATCCCAAGATTTTCGAGACTATTCATCAGAAATGGGGTCCTTTTCACATAGATCTCTTCGCTTCTTGTCTCAATGCACAGCTTCCACAGTTCTTCAGCTGGTGCCCAGATCCCTTAGCACTAGCCTTCAATACTTTTTCTAAGAATTCGTCAACCTCTCTCAATTATGCTTTTCCTCCTTTCATTATGATCACCAGGTTGCTAGCACAAGCAAGACACCAACTTGCTGTGATGGTTCTCATAGTCCCCTTTTGGCAATCCCAGGTATGGTTTCCCACCCTTCTGGAACTATCAATAGACTCTCCCTTTCTTCTTCCCTCCTTTCCAGAACTGCTGTTCAATCCCCTTGGCCTCTCTCACAGCTTAGTCTTAGAAAATCTCCTTACCCTCCCTGCCTGGAAAATATCAGGGAATCCCAGTCACTCCCTACTATTTTGACAGACGCTTCAAACTTCATCGCACTCTCTTGGGGTCCAGGAACAAAAAAGGCGTACAGATCAGCTTGGTCACTGTGGCATAGCTGGTGCGTGGGAAAACATATTGATTCCTTTTCAGTTGATGTAACCTTGTTAATTTCCTTGCAGCGGAAGCTAGTAATCATTATTGTATCATTAATTTGTACAGGTCAGCCATTTCCTCCTCTCACTCTTACATTAATGGAAAGCCGGTTGGAGAACACCTGTTGGTCTGCCATCTTTTAAAGGGACTAACATTTTCCAATCCTCCACAACCAAAATACAGCTCATTGAGGGATGTCAATTATGTTTTAAAGCTATTCGTTTCTTGGCCAGATAATTCAGTGCTTACTTTAAAGAAGTTATCTGCTAAACTTACCATGTTGTTATGCCTTGTGTCTTTTAAACATCTTTCAGATGTAAGAGCGCTAGATATCACTGCTCGTCATTTTACTCCAACAGGTGTTTTGTTTAATATTCATAGACGTACTAAGACTAATCTTTCATCTATATCTTATTCCTAGTTCCCTGACCACCATAAGTTATGTGTGGGCCAAAGTTTGAAAGTTTATGAACAACAGACAGTCGACTTGAGAAATTCCTCAGCATCCCAACTCCTTATTTAATTCAGGAAACCTTTCAAACCTGTGTCTTCCCCTACTCTGGCTCGATGGGTTAAGTGGATCATGTCCTTAGCGGGCATTGAGACTTCTTCCTTTGGTGCCCATTCAGCTAGAGGAGCTATGGCTTCCAAAGCTTTCTGAGCTGGTTCCCGGCTTGAGGACATTCTCAGATTGGCTGACTGGTCTAACGATAATGTTTTAAAGTATTTTATTGGAAACCAGTACAACATGCCTCGTTAAATTTAATTGATTTGCTCTGAACAAGCTTAATAGGAGCCTCCGGTCTTCTCATAAAATGTAGATTTTCCTAGTAATTTATGAAGGAAAGTCTTAATTTTATTGAAGACACGGAGGCGAGTATTATCCCACTTCTACAATTTCTTACCAGTTGTTTGTTCCCTCTCTAATAGCGTCATCGACAATTTCTCAGGCTTCCTCCTAAAGGCTTCATCTCTAAGCAACGCCTTTTGGGAGCTCCTGCAACATTGATGGTCCAATGCAATGAAGTTTAATCAGACGTATGGGTTCTTCTGAGTTTTGTTTCTGGAGTTGTGAACTTTTTACAAGAACTTTTAACCGTACTCACGGCAATCTGCATACGTTGATCTATCATTCCATTGCTTGTTACTTTCTAAACCCTCGCACAAGAAAAGAGGGCTGTTCATGGTCAAGATAGGTATTATGGGGGCAGCTTGTTCGTGATTGGTGTGCTATTGGGAACTACAAGTTTTTTTCCCATTAGCTACTATCGTTTGCCTCTTGGGATTTGTAGTTCTTCTTCTTACCTGCTACTATTAAAAATAAAAAATAAAAGAAGGCATAATACTTGCCTCTGTGTCTTTAATAAAATTAATACTTTCCTACATAAATTGCTAGGAAAATCTACATTCTGCATCTGCTCGTACCTTTCACTCTTGCCTTTTCATGCCACACCAGGCCCTCTAGGTATCTGAAAAGACAGAGCAAGAGACAGTGAGGAGAAATACAGATGTAGTGTACCTGATTCCCCTCACACAAAAAGGTTTCACCTGACTCCTGTATTTCAGCACTGATATGTGCCTGATTCCACAAACTAAGTAACAAAACACCGTTCAAGCTAATATAGCAAAAGACCTAACAATCTTAACAAAAAAGCTAACAAAACAAACCTAAAAGGCTAATGCACCAAGCGGCAACAAGTGCAGTATAATGCATATGAACATTTAGATTCTCTTCCTAAGTGGCACTGTTTTTACATAATTATCACACCTGATAAAAACCAACACCGATGTGTTTAGGATTTATAATGTCCCATAGTTATCCCCTATAAATGTTTTGCCATCAAAATGAGGCACAACGTAGATTTCGGTGCTAAGTGTACCTAAGTGCACCTATTTGTCATGGCTGCCGCTGCTCTTCCCTAAGCGCGCCACTGCAGCCTTGACCAGGTAAAGGTTCCTCCCATAGGACATGATTCTCATTTCTTGACCATATCCTGTGTGTCAGGTGGCCACACCCACCCTGAAAGACAGTGGACCTCGAGGTGTGGCAAGGACGTTACCTGCAACCAGAGCTCAATGCTTCCCTACTATACGTCTATTTACCTGTGATACCTACATTCACCTATGATACCTACCAAGGTGCTGGAGTCTTGTTTCCTTGGCCATGCATTTGCTGACAGCCCAACCTAAAGAGCTTTGGTACTTGCCTGACATTCTTACCACCAGCTTGTCTCCTACCTCTTGTGATGCCCCGAAGTCGAACTGTACCCTGGTGCTGCTTCATTGCTTCGTAGAAGGAAACTGGGGACCTGCAAGAGAAAACTTAATAACATTTTACCAAAAGAGGACTATAGCTAGACAACCATTTGCAATGCAATGGGTCTCGCACTTGCTCGATTTAGAGCTATTAGTGTTGCAAATTCCTAACAGGACTTTTCTTGCCAAATAAATTGAAATTTAAAACAGTTGACATAAGCAAGTCGATTCAAAGCGCCATGAGCGCAAAGGAGAGACACAAAAGGAAAAAGAAGTTCACTCACAGCCAAACGTATTGGCAATCGTGCAATTATCCATGTAACAGGGGCAGTCTGCAAGGCGGTAACAAAACTGTCCCAAGGAGAGACAAACGTAAAGCATTTACCAATGATAACAAAGGATTTTTGAAAGGCAGGCCCACGAAGGAGTTAAAGTGATGGGCGTGCTGTGAGCATGGTTAAAAGCCCACAATAATTACTTGTACGCTTGACCTAAATATGGGTAGAGTGCATACACACACAGTATATGAAGAAGTACTAATCGTAATGGAGAGTGCCTGGAAAGAGAAACAGACTCTGTGTGAACTATAGAGAAGTACTTGTTTTTTCATGTTTTTGTTTTCCTTTATGCACTAAGACTGTGGTCCTAAACTCTAGTGTGGGACATCTCTTGAGTTCTAATACAAAATTCCAATGTTGATTGTTAACTGGATTTAAGGAGAGAGTGAAGTCAAATTCCTTGGATGCTCCCAGCATGCTATTGGTGCTTCCCATGTGATTTTAAAAGGTATTGAGAAGGTGTCTGTAAGGAAGTTACATGTGTTACCACATCTCTATAGAATTACTGGTAGTGTCTCATTTGTGCTTTGGTCATTACATCTATCCATAAATTCTTCACTCAAAAGTGGGTAATAGGGAAGTCTTTGTCAAGCTGGGTCCAGGGGAGGCAACTGGGTTACATTTACACCTTCTATCAAAGTATGACTACTTATCACCTCTGTTCATTTGTTAGATGTACTCGGACAGGTGCCTGCACGCCGAAGGAGCATACTAGCGGACAACATTGCTTCTCCTTCTTTTCATCCACTTCCCCTTCCCCCTGAGTACTGGCACTGCTGTAATCATCAGTCAGAGGTAGATGGAGTCAGTGGTTGAGTGGTGCAGTGAACTAGCTTCTGGGATCACATCTCGCTCCTACAGGATTGCCCTGACTAGGAAAGAAACCACAGAGCAGGTTAGTGCCATAGCGTTACACCAGTGTTTCATGGCCATTTTCCAGTATTTACTGGTCATGTCCCCCCTCTTTACGTTCCGGTGTCTGGCCTGTAATAGATCAGTGGCCTGGAGGATGTGCGGTGCTATTAGCCAGTTCCATTTGTGTGATCTGTCTGAACCCCAGCCAACCACTAACAGATTCCTGAATTGGCAGAAGATGTACTTGGCCAGTTGTCTGAGAAGTGAAGGAAAGATCAACCTTTTTGACTATTTCCTCAAGCAAGAGAAATTCTCACAATTGTCTTCAATGTTACTGATATTGAGAGTGGAAATCAGATTCATTATTATTAAAAAAAATAATTTTACCCATTTTCTAATAGATTGAGCTCAAATACTGAACTTCAACCTCAAAAATCTAGTGATCATCTTTTTTTTACTTCTGTAAATGTGTTTTGTGTGTTTTGTAAAAGAAGGACCGGTATATGTGCTGCACGTCACACAGCTGTGCAAGATATCCATTTTTCATTCAGTGCCTTAGAATACCAAGACCCAGATATTTTGTTTTTTAGTTTACATTTCAGGCGGAAGATGCAATTGATGATCTTTCCATTTTAATGTTTTATGATGATGAACTTCCCAGTTTCCAACCAGAAATCCGTGATGCAATAGAAAACTGAATTAGGGAATGATCAAACCAATCAGCAAGTGTCAGGTGTTTGCAGTTTTAAGGTTGTCTTATTTGGTTATTAAAAGATCTGAGATATATTTTGAAGATGCATAAGTGCAGAGCAAAATTTTGAAACATCGTTGTTGAGCAGAAAAGACAGCTTTATGGGAGTTTTTTCATTGGAATCTCCCCAGTGTGAGCTGAAATCCTTGTGTTGCTTGAGAATAAATTGACAGTTCTGTATTAAATTTTATAAATTGTTTAAGTGATGGATTATCACTGGGGTGTAAATGATGTGCATCTTGCTTAGCTTTGCTTCAATGGTACAAGTTGATTACACTATTCAAGGTGGATGAAGACATTTGTACAGTGCTGTGACTGAGTTTTTTAAAATTGATTTCAGTACTTTTGACACATTTTCTTTTTAAGGTGTTTAGTTTTGGTATGCTAACATGCATACTATATTCCTCAGGAAGCAATCAATGTGCGCCTGTATAGGAAATACTCACAAGGTATTGAGCAACACAGTTTCAGAATACTGGTAATAAAATCAAGCATTTACAATGCAATGGGTCTTGCGTTTGCTCGAGCTACAGCAATTAGCATTGTAAACTCCTAACCGGACGTTTCTTGCACATAAATTGAAAATGAAAAGTAAAACAGTTTCACATAACTAACTGGACTTTTCTTGCCATATAAACTGAAAAGTAAAAGTTTCACATAAGCGAGCTGACGGCCGCCATCAGTGCAAAGCAGACACATAAAGGGAAATAAAAGTTCACTCGCAGTGAAACGTATCTGCAAACGTGCAATTATCCATGTAACCGCCAAAATTGCAATTATCTACGTAACCGGCAAAAGTGCAATTACCTATGTAACAGGATTGATGTCATGCAAAGCGCTCGAGTTC
This sequence comes from Pleurodeles waltl, assembly GCF_031143425.1. NCBI lineage: Eukaryota > Metazoa > Chordata > Amphibia > Caudata > Salamandridae > Pleurodeles > Pleurodeles waltl. The sequence goes on from NC_090444.1 coordinate 1,826,577,700, forward strand.
TAGTCAGTGAGATCGCGCTGTGAAAAAAGAGAAAAAGTAGTCCAGAAACTGGGTGGAAAACATGGAGCTTCGTATGTTTTCAGTACTTGGTCAGTGCGCTCGAGGAGGGCTAAACACTGGAAAAGGCATGACGTATGCATGCCTTTCACTAATGAAAGCAAGCAGATTTTAAAAGGCAAGACCACAAACCAATGAAAGAGACTGACGTGACATGTGTGTGGTTTGAAGCCCAAAGAGAGATTACAACACAGGACGGAGTGTTTTGCGCTCGTCCCTAAAAACGAATCAATGTGAGAACTTGCATACATAATGAACTTGAGTTTCCAGCTCGGCATAGTATCAAGAAAAAGTTATGAAAAAAATTACTTGCCTACAACCTGCACCAACTAGTGCTTGCAAGAGAAAACTGTGTCAGTCCAAAGGCGAGGAAAAGAAGGAAACTCTGCAGACTACGGATAGGCCCATAATCGGAGAATTAAATATTAAACACTTCACTGAGGCCCAACCAACATCCATTGCAACCTTAACTTCTATATAAAATATTTATTTATATTTCAGATGTAATTTACTACAACAAATGTTGCCATTTTGTGACAATGTAAATTGTAACTGTTGGTCAGTTCAGGAAACTCAGTTCCGAAGTCATTGAAGGATGAAAGCCTGAATGGCCCCTGCACGGTTTCAGGCCTGTGACCAGTATCAGACATACAGAGGTATACCACCAGAATGTTAAGTATGACAATAATAAATCTGTACCTTCCTATGTGTATATATACTTACCTTCATCATATGTTGGTAGTCAAAATTCTGCTTGTGATGTTTTGGTAACATAATATTTATTTTCTGATCGATATTCTGACATAAAACCATACATGAACCCCTGAATAAGGTTCTATACCTTTGATATATCCACCTCACACATAGATGTCATGTGTTTTGAGTAAACATATTAATAGAACATAATATAAGGTCATTTGTTTTGTTTATTTAGCTTTCCCATAGTAGCGCATGGTATGAGTGCCATCACAATACTGATAAAATAAAATACACCTCCATTAATGTGAATGTCTTATTTCCACATACATTTTTATTTAGCAATGCCTTCTCTTGGAGAATGTGTGTTTACTTACTTTCACTGCTTGTATTCGGTCTGTTCACTTCAGTCTAGAGTGTGTTCCTTTGTGGTGATGGGTCTAATGACGAGAGTCCTCCAATGATGTGCTGTTTGGCAATCATTTGTGGGGTCTGTTCAATGGATACTGCTGCCGACGTGCTGGACTTTACAGTGAAATTGATGTACTCTTCAGCTGTTTTAGATGTTGAACTGTGCCTGTGTAGAGGTCAGTGCTTAATTTGTACTTGTTGTTTCCAGTGCGGAGCACTGGCACTTATTTTTGAGGGCCAGCACTTATTTTTCTGCCTCAATCATTTACTGCAAGCATAAGACACATGTGGGAAAGAGGGAGGAATAGAAAAACGCAAAAGCGTCACAATGGGAGAAAGCAGAAAGCTGCAAGAGTGAGCTAAAGGGGCAGGGAGTGGCTGTAAATGGATTACAGAGGCCTGAGATGGCTTCAGGATTCTGCTGCCTCAGTATCCCGTGCTCGCACATTTAATTGCAGCAGCCCGGTGTTTAAGAGGAGGGCTTTGGGCACCGTCACGTTTTTATTTACAAATTAAGCACTGGTAGAGGTACTCATGAAAAGTAATCAGAAAGGGTCTGATCTTTATCCGGCGAGTGCATAATCACATAGTCATACTCTTGCAATGGCAACTTCCATCTCTCAGTGCGAGGGGGCATCTTGGCTTTTGGGATCCCAAAGATAGAGAGTAGCGCTTGGTGGTCTGTAATGATAGTAAAACATTTTTCATATAATAACAAATGAAAATGTTTGCTGGCCCAGGCAACAGCCAGACTCTCCTTCTTCGGCTGAGAATAGGCTTGTTGTGTGTCAGACAGTCTTCGGCTGGCATAGGCCACAATATGTCTTGGAGGATTTGGATGACCATAATGTTGTGGAAGGATTGTCCCCGGCCCCACCGGGCTCGTGTTAATGGTTATCTCAGTATGTAGCTTGGGGTCGACATTGGCCATCTCAGTTGCATTCTCAATGGCATGTTTAATTTTTTTTAAACTCTGAACACATTCCACAGACCACTGAAAAGTAACATCTTGTTTTGCCAACTCTCTCAGTGGGGCACTCACTGTAATGAAATCACCAATGTACCTTGACCAATACCTGGCCATGCCCCAAAAGGATCGCAGCTTGGTGACACCAGGTGGGGGGCAATTAACTGACAGTTCTTGCACTTTATCTGGGTCAGGAGTCATTCCCCCAACAGAGAATATGTGTCCAAAGAATTTAAGTTTGTTCTTTTGAAACTCACACTTTTCTGCGTTCAGAGTTAAGGAATTTGCACACTTGTGTAAGAGCTTTGTTATGCTCCTCCCGTGTTTCTCCATACACCAGTATGTCATCACTGTAGTTAAAAGCATGTGCGACTGATTGAATTATGCAACTCATAACATACTGAATTATTTCTGCAGCTGATGACACTCCAAAGCACAATCTTTTATATGTCATCAAACCAACATGAGTCGAAAAATTTATAATGTACCTGCAGTTCTCTTCCAGGTTGACTTGGTGGTATCCTTAGTTCAGGTCAACACAAGAGAAGACTTTGGCACCATTCAACTGCATGATCATGCCCGCTACATGTGGACCAGGATGTCTTGCTCTCTCAATTGCCTTGTTGGCCTGGCACATATCAACACAAATACAGACAGCACCTCCACTATCCTTTTTTGGCACCACCGCTATGGGCGAATCCCATGGCGTAGGATCAATGGAGAGCTCGATGATGTCATGCTTCAACAGGGTTATCAGTTCTTTCTCAACACCTTCTTGCAATTGAAAGGCAACTCTGCTGTGCTGCTGAGCAACAAGGTGAATGTCCTCATCGATGTGAATTTGCACTTTCATTGTTTTGTGTCTTCCAAGGCCATGGAATAATGATGGAAACTGACTTACAATTTCGGACTGAGTGTGTAAGTTGTAATTGAGAGGTATCAGTTTCATGTCAGCAGCAGTAGCAGCAGTGGCAAACCTAAGCAGGCATGCACTAGACAAAATGCCTCGAAGTACATGTATTTGGATATTATTGAAGTGGTTTACTAATACTCAACCCTGTTTGGACATTCACACCTTTAGTGTAACACTGTTAATTCTGTTGTACTATACACAGACTCAACCTGAGTTAGGCCTTGCTTGATTGTTCATCCACATATACCCAGATAGTCAAGGAAGCTTAGTGATTCAAACTTTCTAGTGCAGTCAAGAATTGCAGAACTGGTTGTTAGGGGCCCTCAGTGCTTTCAGAGTGCTCAGCAGTCCTGTGAATGTGTGCTATTGATACCGATCCTGACACAGGAGAGATGGATGTAGTAACTGCTGGTTTATCCCTGCCCTGCTGATGTCACACTTATTACCTCATACTGTTAACATCCCTCATCACTTTACATGAAAGAAACGTGATTAGAGAGGGAAAGTTATCCGAAGACACAGTGAATTCATAATAATAGTGGACATAGGTGTGTCCTTTGACAGGGCCTGGCCTGCTAATCCTGCCCGTAATAACCAGCCCTGCCAAGGATGCAACCAAACAGTACCATATGTTCAACTATAGTCCTGCATCTCTTCAGTCTGGCAAAGTTCACCAAACTCGTAATTAGTAAACAATTACAAACATTTATTTAAGGAAACAATATTTTTTACTACAGATACTCACAATTTCAGCTAGATCATGGGACTGAAGTAAGCCACTTTCGAAAACTTAAGTGACGTGTGGCATGGATATTTTATTGGTTTTTTTATATTGCTACATTCAAAGCATTTCTTGCTTTATGTCAGGAATCGTCATTGACCAGCCCTTTAGCATTAACAGTCAGAAAGATGTTAAACGGGCACACATTAATTTACATATTAGATGAAGTAAAGGAAAAGACACACAGAAGGTGTCCTGCAACACTGAATTTTAGGAACACCTTCATGTTTAAAGACATGTACCAAACATGTAAAAATATGATAATGTTTTTTCTAAATTTAATAAAGTGTATTTTTAACATGCAGAAACATTTTACCTTAGTACATCTGATTATATCGCTGCATTGAGAGGCATTTATTAAAAGTGATTGTTTCAAACATGAACTTAGAAACGTTTACGTCTCCCCCTTCCCCCATGACGTAAGTCATTTGTGAATCAAGATACAAATTAGATGCCATGTGCCCCTTTTTATATTTGGAACAGCATGACATTTGTTAAATAAAACACAAGAGAGGGTTTTGTACAGCACACAAGGTGCACCCATGTGTTATAATGAAGGCACAGGCAAACTGAAATAAAACAATTGCCTAGGATCACACAATTTTTTCAACCATGGAATCTAAGACTTTTTGCTTTCACATTATGCTATTCGGCCACTAGGTGGGTATCCCTTGCCCTCTCTCACTTTGCTTCAAAAGTTAATGTTATGACTTTAATTTCTGGTGCATGAGGTTTCAGCGTGGACAGCAGCCTGAAGCCGCATGAAGGCAAGCCCCGTTAGGGCCTGAAGATTCAAGAGAATCTTCAGCCGAGCCAAGCATCTGCCTTGAGCCTGGCTTGAACCTAGAGAGACGTGTCCACCTCTATCATATATAAATGCAATTAAGGGGACAAAGGTACAGGATGGATATGATTTGACCATCGTCAATCAATTTGCCACAGTGCAGGACCTGTGTTTTAAGCTTCGAAGCCTACTCACTTCACCTCTTTGTAGTGGGCGGACGCTAACGGGTGTACTCTTCGCAATGGGTAAAATCATCTGTTGTTGGGCTACAGCCCTGTCGTCCTATCACAAGAACTGTGATGTGAGTGGTTCTGGGTGTGAAAAGCAGGGACTACTCATTCCAAAGAAACGCCCCTAAGATGTGGAACCTGCCCAGACTTTAAACAGAGGTCACTACCAGCATAGTTTGGTACATTGGTAAAGCCAGGATTAAAGATCAATTCTCCAAGTGTCATGGCTGAACATCTTCACACTGTACCATGTCTAACAGTGGAGGTTAGGTATGTGTGTCTGCCCTCCTCAGTGAATAGCACATCTTGTTGGAGGGGTCTTTGTCAAGGGTTTCTAGCGATAGCAAGCAGAGAGAGGCACACCCTAGGCTGCAGTGGGAGGCTAGTAACTCAGGTACAGCATGACACAGAACTGCCAAATAAATGCCTCTTCTACAGACCAGGGAACCTCATTTAAAGGCCAGTATTGAGTGAAACCCTCAACATAACTCCATGACTCAGTTCACACCATGTGCATACTTTGCTCCCCCTATGCCCATCTTACTTTTTCGCCCCAGGAATATGTTTGCGAGTACCCATGCTGTATGGTAACATAGGGCCATATGTACGAACACTTTTTCCCATAGACACAGAATGGGTAAAAACCTTTGCTACATCTGGCCCATAGTCACTTCTCATGCACCGAATGCTTTAGAGAGCGTGATGAAAGCTAAAGGCACAGAAAACAAGAGAACAGGCCAGAGCCAGTCAAATTATGCATGCAGTTGATAAAATATGTGCTTCATTGTCATGCTCTCTGAGTGTCATGTCATTAGGCAGGCAAAGGGAAGATTTCCACTCTGTGAAGCATTGTATGAAATGCAGCAGCTGAAATGTGGCGATGAGGGGAAATCACCTTGCAAGTGTAGTCTTGAAGGAAGGAAGGGAGATAAGGTGATATTAAGCATCTGTGTGTTCTGTATCACTTGAATAAGGGCATCATTCACTGTCCTGTATAAGAATACAAGAGTCGTGGGTAAGCTGGCCCCTCCTCACGCCACAGAGCGCCCTGCATAACAAAGGTATATAAGATGCCAGTGTAAGATTCGGGTAAACACAGGGATGGGTTGCGGGAAGAATATTGTAGTATGGCGTTCCGAATTCAGGCCTGGTAGCGCTATAGGAAACGCGGGGTAACTCTACGTGACTTACCATACAGCAATAACCTAATACAACTATGATAAGGGACAGCTAGTTTTATCTTAAGTAGCAATTAGACTGATTAGAGATGTATGATGAAATAGGATTGGGGTGTATCTTACATTTGCCCTGATTTGTATACCATTTTGTGAGCTGTTCATATTATTTTCCAATTATTATTATTTACTTAATTGGTAGACAAATAATTTCGAATAAATAATCATATAGTATAAAATACTACTACTTGTATATGTATATTTATTTTGGAGATTTGACCTTTATTCTATAACCAAAAGGGTCTGTGACAGGTTTTGTCTGACTCTAAACACTTTTGCCTATATGAGAATAACTCAGTGGAGAAGGGTAAGAGACAGCTGACAGTTTTCCTCTTCTCTGAAAATATAATTTCCTTTTGGAGCTTCAGAAATCTACCGGGTACGACTCCAATAATAGAACAGTACAGAAATGGCGGTGGATGTCGGGTGAATGATGTGGTGCTACTGAAATGGTTTTAATGTTGGCCGACTAACAGTATTCAACAGCATTGACCATGTGTTTATCTAGGATTCATGACCACAGGGTCCAAAACCCTGGACTGAATTGGGATAGATCCATTGTGCTGGACAAGCATCAGGGTTTAGCAAAGCATCCTTGCCACTTTCAGCCCATGGACCTGACCTATGCAGTTCCACAGAAATCTACGCTGTTCACATCTTTTAATATGTATAGGGCTGTATTCATGCTGCATGCATGGGAAGTCTCTTTTTATAATTATGCTAAGAAGATAACAAGATTGTTCTTGCTTTACAGTCCCCCTCATGGACAACACTGTCCACGTCGCATTAAACCTTTCATCAGTTGAATAGTGGCTGGGATCCACACTCCCGACTAATCAGATATGGATGTTCAATGTCCAACCACATCTTTTTTTCCTGGAATCCTGATATGAAACCAAGGGCAATTGACTTGGATAAACGAAGATGAGGTAAGGGCACCCTTTGATTGACAAATGTTGTCTATCAATGCTTTGCATAAACGTGTTTCTTCTGAAAAAACGCTCTTTAGCACCTGATCACAGGTTGGCATCTACCAAGCAACCTACAGGAATATTGATAAAGGGGACTCTGAAGTGCTGGGCCGGCTTTGGCGTTGGTGACACCTGGTGCAACAGTCTTTTTTGGTGACCTCTCCCCTGGTCCTCTGCCTCGGAGTCCCTCACTACCACCCAGCAAAAGTGCCCCTCATCTTTCCATAGCCCCTCCGTCACATACATATCATTTGTTTTAAAGCACTGTTAAAGGGTGTTGTTATTAATCCACTAAGCTATCCACATAAAATATAGATCTGTTCTTTGCAGCTGGCATATTAACCCTCTGTGCTACATTATGGCGAGGCAAACCTGCCACTAGACATAACTCGACCTCTCTCTAGTAGGAACATTAATCACAAGAGTTATCTTGAGATTTTTATTGCTGCCTAAAAACTGGATGCACAAGGAACTCTGCATCAGCTGCTTTTAAATCTTGTTATTGCTAAACACAGCCCCCCCAAAAAAAAGTTTAGCGCCCCCCTTCCAGGTCAGCTCCTAGTGCCGCCACACCATACGCAGTACCCTAAAACTACGCTGCTTAAGTATAATGATCTAATTTTGCACTTTCACTCTCACCCAAATATTCTCCCACAAAGCACTTTTCCCTAAATGTTTGTGGAACATATTCAGTGTCTCCATGCTACCTTATTTGACTCCTCTCCTATTTTGATTAAACATAAGAGGAATCTGTGACTTCCATAGTCATGCAACCATGAGTTTGAGCACAGTGGCAGCTTTTAGTTTCAATAAACAAGAAAACGTCTGAGTCCTGTTGATCCAGAATTGCAATGCCAGCCCATGCCTCCACCTTGCAGCAGCCTTAGGCCCAAATTTAAGGATGCCCTGGTGCCATCTAATGCCACATTAGCATCATTTTTCTGATGCTACTGTGGCGTTAGATTGGCAAAAACACTGCACCATATCTACAAAGTGGCGCAATGCATGCATTGCACCACTTTGCAACCCTTTGCGCCTTTTGCGCACATAATGCATGTTCCATGTGTTTATCTATGATTCATGACCACAGAGTCCAAAACCCTGGACTGAATTGGGATAGACCCATTGTGCTGGACAAGCATCAGGGTTTAGCAAAGCATCCTTGCCACTTTCAGCCCATGGACATGACCTATACAGGGGGTGTTCAGGCGCAAGGAGGCCCGCAAAAATGCTGCTTATGGTGAAATATCACACAATTTGATTAAATCAATTATACATTATTTTTCCAAAATCTACTAACATGGAATCATCAGAAATGTCATGTGAAAAGTAATGACGACTTTTTCACAATTTACTCGACATTATGGTGTATGAACAATACAATATACATAAAAGCTGTCAGTATCCTTGAACTTCAAGTGTAAGCTGAAAACCCAATGCATTTCAGGACTACAGCCTCCCTTCTTCAGGGGTCACTGAAAAACAGGAAATGAAATACTAGTAACCGAGGAGGGAAATGAAACCTATATCCCCGGGTCTCGTCAAATATTGTTATCATGGTTAACATGTTCATCTCCAACATACGATGTCGATAATGTGAAAAGCTCTTCCCAGACACACGTGCTCGGAATCGAGCATGCATGGGCTTTGTGAAGTGAAAGAACCTTCCCTGTGATCGTGATTAGTCAGCTAAGCCTGCACGTGACACACACGTGTGGCCGCGTGGCATACTGTGCCCCCTCTGCCTGATGGTAGAATCTCCCAATGGTCTCAGCCAGAAGGAAACTTGACAAACCAAAAACCACTGGCCTCGATCACTCAGCAAGGATGCTCAAAGCAGGATTAATGAAGTGGGTCCTCTACAGCTGTGCACCTCGGTTTACCAGTGTTTGTTAGTAAACCTACTGAACAAGTTACCACTCACTGTTGAAGACTCTCAGAGAAACAAACCAGACAGCTGCACGAGCTGCGGAAACGTGGTCAGGCGTGGGTTGGATGCCAGAAGACACGAGGCTTGTGTCAAACCCGCCGAATCCCAGTCACTGCAGCTCTCACTGTTCACATGAAGGATCCTACTGTGATGAACCCGGATGGGATGGCGGTATGTGCGAACCATCCTTGCCGTTTCTGGAAATCACTTTTTAAAACTAATGCAGCATGTAATTCCTCAGTGGTCAATCCCCATGCATGCTCGATTCCGAGCACGTGTATCTGGGATGAGCTTTTCACGTTATCGACATCGTATTTTAGAGATGAACATGTTAACCATGATAACATAACATTTGACAAGAGCAGGGGATATTATTTAATTTCCTGTTTTATTTCCTGTTTTTCAGTGACCCCAGAAGAAGGGAGGCTGTAGTCCTGAAATGCATTGGGTTTTCAGCTTACACTTGAAGTTGAAGGATACTGACAGCTTTTATGTATATTGAATTGTTCATGCACCATAATGTCAGTAAATTGTGACATAGTATTGTTTACTTTTCTAATGACATTTCGGCTTCCTATGTTTTGACTGTGTGCTGGACTTTGTTTTTGCTGGTTTTGGTACTCTGGGCATTGTACCACTGCTGAGCAGTGCTAAAGTGTAAGTGTTCCCTGTATAAATTATATGTGTAATAATCGGCCTATCCATGATTGGCATATTTGATTTACTAGTAAGTCCCTAATAAAGTGCACTAGAGGTGCCCAGGGCCTGTAAATCAAATGCTACTAGTGGGCTTTCAGCACTGGTTGTGCCACCCACATGAGTAGCCCTGTAAACGTGGCTCAGACCTGCCACTGAGTGTCTGTGTGTGCAGTTTTAAACTGACAATTTAACCTGGCAAGTGCACCTACTTGCCAGTCCCAAACTTTCCCTTGTTATACATGTAAGGCATCCCTAAGGTAGGCCCTAGGTAGCCCCATGGGCAGATGCAGTGTATGTTAAAGGTAGGACATGTACTGATGTGATTTACATGTCCTGATAGTGAAATACTGCTAAATTTGTTTTTCGCTGTTGCAAGGCCTATCTCTCTCATAGGTTAAAATGGGGATTGTCTTTAAATATCTTTCAAGTGAAGTTTCCCTTTAGTAGCAGATAGAGACTTGGAGTTTGGGGTCTCTGAACTAATAATTTAAAAATACAGCTTTTGGTAAAGTTGTTTTTTAAATTGTCAGTTTGAAAATGCCACTTTTAGAAAGTGGGCATTTTTTTGCTTAAACCATTCTGTGACTCTACCTGCTTGTGTATTCCCTGTCTGGGTCAGACTGACAATTGGGCTGTTTGTGAATCTCCACTAGACAGTGACACAAAGGGAGCTGGAGTGTAGCCTGCATATCCTGATGGGTCATCTGGGCTAGAGTGGAGGAAGGAGCTGACACACCTGAATGGGCTGTGCTTGCCCTCACACAGTGCAGTCTCCAACCCCCGGTGTGTGTCTGGGGCCTGGTCTTGGCAAGGCAGAATCTTGTGAGTGACAGAGACTTTCCTTTGAAGTTTGCCTACTTCAAAGGCAGAAAGGGGTATAAGTAGTGGACCCAAAACCCCAGATTTGTAGATTACTTCTGGACTCAAGAGGAACCTCTGCCAAGGAGAAGAACTAAAGAGCTGGAGGAGGAGTGCTGCCCCTTTGCCTGTGACTGTGCTTTGCTGGGTTGGCCTGCAGTTGCTGCTTCTGCCTGAAAGAGGACAAAGACTGGACTTTGTGGTATATTCCTGCTTGTGAAGTAAGTGTCTCCAATGGCTTGGACTGAGCTTGCCTCCTGTTTTGAAGTCTCGGTGTCATCAAAGACTTCCTCTGCCAGCACCTGGACTCTGCTGAGACTCCTATCCTGCCAAGTGGTGCCCTATCCAGTCCCTAGGCCCTTGAAAGGTGAAGGTGGTGGAACAAAGGTGGAAATCCACGCACAGGAGCCGTGCTCGGAAATTCTTTACACCTACCATCTGCAACGCGGCTGAGAAATCGCTGCACCACCTGCATCGTGACTGGGAAATCAACGCATCACCTGCATCACGGCTGGAGAAACGACGCAACACCCATGTGTGCCTGCTGAAATCAACACAAGCCCTACGCAGCATGGTTCCTCATAACCGTTCGTCCGGATTTCGCACGCAACATCGCTGGGCATCAAAATTGATGTGAACATACCCGGACCCAAGGTGCCCGTCCTGCAATTGATGCAATGCGCTCTTTCGGGAGACAAAAAATGAGGCATTGCTTACCCGACCGGAAAAGGAACAACACGCGGCCTCACTAGCGAGTAAGGAATCAACGTATCGCTGAGTTTTCCCACGCACACTCCCCCGTGCGGCTTCATTTTTGACGCAAACTAAGTACTTTGTGTTACATTGAGTAAGACTCTTTTTACTTTAAAAATTCATAATTCTACTCGTGTATGTTGGATATTTGTTGTTTTGGTCTTGTTTGATTGGGATAAATATTGGCTATTTTTCTAAACTGGTGTTGTGCCCATTCTGTAGTATTTTCACTGTATTACTGCGTGTTTTGGTACAATACTTTACACAGTGCCTTTGAGATAAGCCTGATTGCTTGTGCCAAGCTACCAAGGGGCTGAGCAGGGGTTGTCTTAGGAGTGGAACTCCCTTACCCTGACTAGAGTGAGGGTTCCTGACAGAGTGTAAACTGACTGCCAACCAGAGACCCCATTTCTAACATAAATGCATGAAAACTGGTATACACAGATATAGTTGAGTGTGCAACAAACTTCCTGAGCAGCCTTAGTTTCCCATAATTAGAGGTCATCCAGAGTTCGTAGTTGGTATTTATAAGTAATTGGGTTTATGGTTGGTATAGGTATGCACCTTGTCCAAGCAGGAATCAAAATACTACTCAGGGTAAGTCACAAATACATCCTAGGTTCACCTGTGCTCACCCTCTAGTAGCTTAGCACAGAGCAGTCAGGCTTAACTTAAGAGACAATGGGTAAAGAATTTGTGCAACACTTCAAACAGTAAAACAGTGAAAACACCACACAAAGTGATTCCACACCTGGTTAGTAAAACAGAGCTTACTTTAATAAATAAAACAAGACCAAAATGCCAAAAATATAATAGGTAGAACTTGAGCTATGCATTTTTAAAGAATAAACTGAAGAAAAGCACTTGGAAGCAGGAAGCGCCAATCGGGGATATCTGGCTGCGCCGGATGGGGACAAAGTCAAGAGTTCAAGCCGACCACGATATAGCATGGGCCGGATACAGAGACCCACTTAGGCCTATTGGACAAAATAACCTTGATCCTGGTTGCGTCAATGTCGAGGAAATTGCGGGTGTGGCCAGTTCTGCAACGGAAGAAGATGGGTCGGTTTTCTCCATGCAAAGTCCTGCATGTGATGCTTCAGTTCTGCTTCTGAAGCAGAGGTTCTGTTGATCCTGTGGGCAATGCACTGGTTCCAAGGGCGATTCCCCCAAGACTGCTGCATGAAGAGACAAGGATGTGCTGGTTGCGACCCATGCAAAGGTGAAGATGCACTGATTCCGATCCCCGCAACAGCGAAAGTGCGCAGGTTCCAATGAGAATGGGTGGGTTGGCTGAAAAGCACCCTAGACCTCACTTCCAAGGTTCCAGGATTGGGGTGACACCACTTGGCAGGGCAGACTCACAGCTGGTAGAGTTCAGGTGCAGATACAGGTGAGTGGGAAGTCTTTTATGTCCCAGAAACAGAAGCCCCATCAGCTGTCCCTTGGAGTCACTAGGTTCTGGGATAGAGAGATGCAGGTCCAATCCTTCTCACTCCCAGGCAAGAGCCAGCAGGCCAGCACAGCAGAGCAGGATTCCAGCAGAGTAGCAGTCCAGCAGACTGGCAGTCCTTATAGTAGCAAAGCAGTCCTTCTTCCTGGTAGAGTAAACACAGGTCCAGAAGTGGTGGTGTCAGGGCTCCAGTACATATACCTAGTTGGGCCTTTGAAGTGGGGGACACTTCAAAGAAAGGTCATTAATGTGCACAGAGGTTCTCCCTTCCTGCCCTGGCTCTAGACTCAGTGCAGGGGTTGGGGGCGGGGATATGTAGCCCTTTGTGTGGGGACAGGAACAGCCTATTCAGGTGTAAGTATCAGCTCCTCTGTCCCATCCTGCCCGGGATGGCCCATCAAGATGTGGATGGCTCATCAGTCACACCTAAGCTCCTTTTGTGTGTGACTGTATTGTGGGAATGCATGAAGCCCAGCTGTCACTCACCCCAAACGTGCATTCAGAGACAGGCAGAATGCATCAAATAGCCAAAGTAAGAAAAGGGCAACTTTCTAAAAGTGACATTTTTAGAACTGCAATTTAAAATCCAGCTTCGCCTTAAATTGTGATTTTAAATTGTGAGTCAAGAGACACCAAACTCGAAAAATGAATCTCTTTCTAATGATAAATTACTCTTATAAAATGTAATAAGTTCATCCCAATGTTATCATATGGGAGGGACAGACCTTGCTGTAGTGAAAAATTAGTTTGGGAGTTTTCACTACCAGGACATGTAAAACTTAAAAGTGCATGTCCTGCCTTTTAAATACAACGCACCCTGCCCGCTTGGTTGTCCAGGGCCTACCTTAGGGGTGACTTATATGTATAAAAATGGAAGGTTTGGGCCTGGCAAAAAAAATCACTTTGCCAAGTCAACATAGCAGTGTAAAACTTCACAAACAGGATCTGCAATGACAAGCCTGAGACATGGTTAGAAGGCTACTTCAGTGGCTGGCACATTCAGTGCTGCAGGCCCGCAAGTAGCATTTCATTTACATGCACTGAGAACATGTAGTGATCTTTACTAGGGACTTATAAGTAAAATAAATATGTCATTTGGCGTTAAGCCCAAGTTACCATGTTTTAAGAGTAAGAGCAAAAGCACATTAGCAATGCTTAGCAGTGGTAAAGCTCACAGAGTCCTAAAGCCAGAAAACATTAGGTTAGAAAAGTGGAGGAGGTAGGCAAAATGTTGGTGGGGAAGTCCACCCTAAGGCTGTCAAGTCCAATAGTATTCATGATATGTTTTTCTTGCTCTGTTGCACCAGGACATTGATATTTTGTTAGTTTTCTTATAATGCTGGGTAGAAAATAAACATTTATAAAAAGGTGCTACTTCTGCGTCCTGATCGAAATAAAAGTAACTATACTGTCCAGCTTGAAGAGAAACATCACCTGACTTTGATGACCAGACTAAGGCCCAGATAACTAAACCAGCTCAGTTAGCCCTACTTACCTAGGCCAAACCTAAAGCAAGGTCAGCCTTGGCATCCCAAGAGGCTTCAGGATATGCTTGATTTATTGAATTACTGAGTTTGCTTCTAATCTGCACTACCCCCTCAGCTTGCACAGCGGGCACCTATTGTAAGAGCCGGTATTGAGCATCTGGTCCTATGACTTAGTGGTGAAGTGAAGCAAGGCCTAAATAAGGGTTTCTTAAACCCCTTAGACTTTCTGGACCCATCCCTTCATCATAAGCCTAAAAGGAACTTTAAAACGTCAACCTAGACCCGTTAGATGTGTTCTGGTGGTAGAGGCAAGTCTTAGAAACACTGTGGCTATTGTCTGGGCCACATCTTGGATGCTATGTAGAGATCACACTCCTGTCGTCTTTCTTCTGGAGAGTACTCCAAGGCCCTCAGTATGGAAAAATGGCTCATGCCAAGTCTATGAAAGGAAACAATCCAAGCTCACAAACCCAGACTGCAGCAAATCAGACTAAGAAACCTCATACGTAAGCTCGAGCTTACACCAAATGAGTAAAATAAGGTAAGATAACCATACTTGCAAGCTCCTGCCGCATGAAAGTGGGCAGAGCCAACAAAGTGCTACATTATACCAAAGTAAAAATCAGTGGAGGTATGTATTCCACGTAAAAAAACACTATTCTGTGTTGCACTTGATGACTATCGGGGTGCTCCTATTGCGCTTTAGTGAACTAGTGGCTGCACATATGTACGGTTTGAAACAAAGTAGAATGAGAGGCACAATTTCATTGTTTGAAATTACTTAACATCTTTTTGTTGGCAAACAAATAATCCTTTATGAGTAGACACCACCATGTTTTATTTCTACTATTCCCATGGAAAAGCCATTATCTCTATGGGAACTGCCATGTCTTTATACATTGCTTAAATTACAGGTGATCCTGAATGTTACTTACATTTTCTGGCAGCAAATGCCCAGGTTTTAGCTGTCTGAAAAGAAAAAGAAGTAGCACCATAATGCAATTGCCTGAAGGATCGGGTGGGCAGCGAACATTTTATTCATTAACAGAGAAGGTTCCTATTTTAGTTTCACTTGGATGAAGAATTATTTAATGTCATGGATGTCCTGTGGCAAAAACAGAGAGCCTTGAAGGCCAAAAGTGTGAGCATCAGCAACAAGTGGAGATCTTTGGAGGGATGCTGTGATACGGACACTTAGGTGCAGTGACTGTCAGGCAGTCTCTTTGCAACTGTATTACAGCATCTCATCAATTTATTGTTTAGAGGGGCCTTTATTCCTACTCTGCTAAAGGAAGGCCTATTGACTCCCCTCTGCAAAAAACCTAAGCTGCCTTCATCAGACCAGGTAACTTTGAGCCAGTGGCAATCATGCCACTGATGACCTAAATCCTTTAAACTAGTATGTGTAGTGTCTTTGATGTTATGAGCGCTAGGACCCTTGTAGTTCTGGGTGAATTCTGGACAGGAATTACGTAATCCACTGCGAGGTGGTTATGAAAGTTATGACGCAATGCGTGCAGGGCGTGATCATATGTAGAGAAATAAAGACATCTGTTGCAGAGCTCTGTGTGTATTCATTTGCATGCTTCCAGGCGGGGTAAGACACTACAGTATGGTGCAGCAACTGCAATAATTCTCAAACTCCAGTGCCATTGTTTCCCTGACACAATCTGGGGTATATCCCCTGAAATGAACTAGGACAGCTTTTTTAGGATTTTGAGCTGATGCAACACTTGATATTGATGAGGAAGTTGCATTTTCTCTTATCATGTTGAACCTTCCCACCACCTTGACACAAAGCAGCATACTACGTTCCTAAAGCAATTATCCATACTGTTGGGGCATCAGAAGAAACCACTAAGTGGTTTCAGTACTTCCCATATGAAAAGAGTCAACAGATCTATATAGGACTTTTTCTTCCTTTCCGTTCCTCAGCTGACTTTTGTGTTCCCCAGTGACCATTCTTATCTCTTGCCCTTTTTGATATCTATGTTTGCTCCCTTTTTGTCTGTGTCAAAAGTCACCAAGTGGCGCTCAGTCGTATGCAGATGGCATACTGCTTTATATTTGTTTCTCTCAGGACATACACCACTTAATGTATGCTATCCAGTATTGTATTAATTCTAACTTCCTCCTTCCCTGGGCTGAAGAAACAGGTTTGTCCCACATAGAGTTTCTTCACAGCAGCAAATCTGTTTCAGAGGGTCTCGGGTGAGAAGTTATCACCTCATGGAGCCCCAATGTAGGAATTCAAGCTCCAAAAAAAGACAATAAGTCCCAATGAAGAAATTGCAACCAGGGGAAGGCACCAAACATATCTGGCCTACGAAGCGACTTTTATATGTGCCAAATGTAACTTTTCCTGAAAAAAACAA
This sequence comes from Pleurodeles waltl, assembly GCF_031143425.1. Lineage (NCBI taxonomy): Eukaryota > Metazoa > Chordata > Amphibia > Caudata > Salamandridae > Pleurodeles > Pleurodeles waltl. The sequence goes on from NC_090444.1 coordinate 1,826,594,300, forward strand.
TGGCTTTGAGGGGACCTTCGCTCAACGCCTAGCCAGCTTCAATGAGACTTTCCCTTCCAAAATCCAAACAGAGTTGATGATCTGTGACACTATGGACAGTTCCTCTATGATAGCCATATATAATCCTAAAATTGTTGGTTTGGATCTGCTACCATTAAAATTGGTCACAAACTTTAGTTTTTCATTTCACTTTAAAGGCTTCTGTAAGTCCCAGGGTAATGCCATGATCAAAAACTGATTTTTCAGATCCACAAACTCAAACCCATTAAGTCTCGAAGCAGTGGTGGTGGATGCTGTCACAAATGCTCAGACTGATTATTGCAATGTTCTTGCAAACAGCTTGAGACTAACCTGCTAAACTAGTGCAAACCTATGAAAAAGATCCATCTGCAAGAAACCTTCCAAAGAGAAATAGGCTAGTGAATGTACTCTCAATTTCTAAACACTTTTTTGAGATTCACCATCTGATGGATGCACAGACAGGATAAATGCTCCACCTGATGAAAACCACTTACCATGAGCACTTACCTGGGGAAAAATTGATTCACAGAGGATTCAGGTTTTGGTTGAGCACGTCCATAAAACAATCCTGCCATCCCTGAACACCCATGCAGGTGGAAAAGGTGAACAACATACATAGTAGAAATCAGGGAAAACAGGGAAAAGGAGTGGGAGGTAAATACTGGGCCGGATTTCACTCTCAAATTTGATTTGTGACATGCTAGGGACGGCACAAGGTAACCCTGCTATTGGAGGAATGGTACATAAGTGAGCTTACTGTAGGGTGAACAGGATACTACTGTAAGTGAAAGCGTAGTGCCTGTAGTGAACTACTAGAACATATGAGTGATGTGAGTTTACAGGTTTCATCAGTGAATGTTGCTATGATGAGCCCCGAGTAGATTAGGGTACCAGGTGGGAACACCAGGATGTCACTGCACACCAGACCATCAGGGCCTGGGAAGGGTAAATGTAGAATACCCGAGGGTATCAAGCACAACCAAATACACAAGAGAAGAGAGGACCTGGGAGGAAGTCTAACATGAGAATACTGAAAGGGAAAAAAGCACCAAATGTGAGAGATGCCTGAATGGAGAGTCGGCGCATGTTGCTTTGCGTGGACTCTTTGTCAGAATGGTCTTACGTACTGGCTCTTTCGCTTCCGCCCCAGAAGGTACCAGTAACCAGGAAGGGTGTGTCTAAGAGAATCAGTCAGTTTCTGCTTCTAGTCTTCTCTTTGGGTTCCAGGGAACGAATCTCCAGCCCTAGCTATCCCGACACCTGATCACCCTCTGCCCTGAGCCTGGCACCTGACACGAAGCAAAGAGATGGAAATAGAAAGGGGCATTCCAGTTCTCCACAAAAAGAAACATGGTAACAAGAAATGTGCATGCCTCTACGGAGATATTTTGTTTCGATTATCTGTTGTATGTCAGGTACAACCCTGTTCCCTTGAAGTACATGCTACAATGGATACAGTATTCATAAATGATGAACAATAAGATGCTTTGGAAAATCACTCACAGACCGCCGAACAGGACACACTGTATTTCCCTTCAACATTGAAACAACTAACATGAAAGTATAATACCACTCTCATTACCATTGAATAAAAGGCTCAGAGATGTCCACTGCAGCCAAAACACCTAATATTAGTTATGTTATGTTATATTGACTTCTATAGCTCACTAAACACCGGAGAGGGTATCCAGGGACTTAGGCATGTGTGTAGTTTTGCTTATACGAAGAGCCAAGTCTTCAGCTTTTTGCAGAACTCAGGAAGTGAGGAAGAGGCACTGATGTGTAGAGGGAGGTAGTTCCATGTGTGATACAAGAGAATGAGTGACCTCCAGTTTTGATTTTGCAGATGCAGGGAATGTGCAAGTGTGAGAGAGGCAGGGCATAAGTTTCTGGTTGGTTGGTGAAAGTGTATGCTGAGTTGTGAATTGTCATCATTTACAAGGACACCATCCACTGCACAATCTCCTCAGACGGCCCGACCCTTATAATGGAGCATCTCAATGTCCAACTTCACACAGAAGGAAAAAGTATCATTGGAGGCACCGTTGCTTACAGACCACCTGGAACACCCCCAGCTTCTGCATCGCCATCCCTGACCTCACAGCCTCGATTGCCATCGACTTCGAGCACTACATCTTCCTAGGAGACCTCAACTTCCACTTTGACAACCCCGGCGATACCAACACAACTGACCTCCTGCAAAGCATGAGCAACACTGGCCTCCAACAACTTGTCACCGACCCCACCCACATCACAGGACACATGCTCAACCCCATGTTCACCTCCAGCAACAGGGTCAAGTACAGCCACAGCTAACCTGGACTGACAACTGCAGAGTCCACTTCACCATCTCAGGATCTACCAACACTGGCAGCACGTCCCCCAGCTTCACACATAGAAACCGGAAAAAGGTTTCAGAAGACCAGTGGAACAATGCTTTCAACTCCCACCTCCCAGACACATCACCTGACCCAGAACAGGCTGCAAAGAACTTCTCCCAGTATATCACAGAATGCACTGACATAATCGCCCCCGTCAAGCCAGCCAAACCCAAAGTACCCAAGAAAGCCTCTTGGTTCACTATGGAACTGAAATCCTCCAAACACAACTGCCAGCAGCTAGATAGAAAGTGGCGTTCTAGCGAAAGTTCACAAGACCATACCACCCTCAAAACAGCACTCAACCACTACCACCACCTCCTGAGAGAAACAAAGAAATATGCTCTAAAAGACCACATAGAAGTCAGAACAGACCACAGCAAGGAGCACTTCATCATCGTGGAGGAGTTCTCCAACCCTGCAGCCACTGGGAATTACCTCACCCCCTCCCAAGAACTGTGTGACACCCTGGCGGACTTCTTCCACGACAAGATCTCAGCCATTTATGAGAACTTCAAACCCCAAACCCGCCACCATTGACAGCATCAGCCTACTCACACACACAAGCACTAACTCTGAACACCTGCTCACCCATTGGAACCCACTCACAAGTCAAGCCACAATCTCCATTATGAACTCTGTACACTCAGGAGCACCCATGGACCCATGTCCCCACCACATCTTCACATCTACCACATCTTCACATCCACCACATCTTTAACCTCAGTATCAAGATGATTGGTGATGAGCTCAAGAAACTCCTGAATGCCTCCATCACCACAGCCTTCTTCCATGAAGACTGGAAACACCCCGAAGTAAGGCCCCTCCTGAAGAAACTATCCACTGATCCAGCATATCCGAAGAACTGTCAGCTCATCTCCCTGCTCCCCTTTCCGGGAAAGGTTCTTGAAAAGATAATCAACTAGCAACTCACCAAACACTTTAAACACTACCACCCCTGGACAGCTCGCAATATGGATTCCAAGCCAACTACAGCATTGAGACAGCCCTCAGCGCAGCCACTGATGACATCAGGGCCCTCCTAGACAGTGACAAACTAACAGTCCTCATTCTCCTGAACCTTTCAAGTGACTTTGACACCGTCTTCCACTGTCTCCCACCACATCTTGATCTACAGACTCCACCAAATCAGAATCCAGGGAGACACCTTCAAATTGATTGCCTCATACATCACCAGAAGAACCCAGAGAATCCATCTCGGAACCTAAGGAGATCATCTTCGGCGTCCCACAAGGATCGTCTCTCAGCCCCACCCTTTTCAACACGCACATGACTTCCTGAAGGACAGCTGTCTCAAGCTCAACACAGACAAAATGGAAGTCCTTATCTTTGGGAACAACACCTCACCATGGAATAACACTTGGTGACCTTCTCAACTCAGCCCTTCCCCTGCCCGGACAGACCACACCCGCAACCTCAGCATTATCTTGGGCAGCAATATATCTAGGCAGAAGCAGGGAAACCCAGCCTCGTCTGCTTGCTTCCACACCCTATGCATGCCCCATAAGATCTTCAGGTGGCTTCCAATCGACACCAGAAAGCACCATCACTCAAGCCTTCGTCACCAACCGACTGGACAACGGTACACTCTTCACACAGGAATCACTGCATACCTCCTGAAGAGACTACAGACAATACAAAACTCAGCAGCAAATCTCATCTTTGACCTCCCCAGACGGACTCACATCACCCAGCACCTCAAGAAGCTATACTGGCTCCCAATACAGAAGAGATGCCAGTTCAAGATGCTGACCCACGCGTACAAAGACCTTCACAATGAAGGACCAGTATACATCAACAAACAAATGACCTTCCATCAACTGACCAGACACCTGTGATCCACCTCCCTTTTCCTTGCAAATACCCACACAATCTGATGATCCAAAAGTGGAAGAATATCCTTGTCTCACCTGGCACCTAAAGCCTGGAACAACATTCCCCTGCACCTCAGGAATGCCGCATCACTCCAGGAATTCAGAAAAGGACTCAAGACATGGCTGTTCGAATAAACAGAGCTCTGCAAAGCAGCTAGCAACTCCAGTGCCTTGAGAACCTCACTGGTGATTTGCCGCACTTTATAAATCCTGATTGATTGACTGTGTTGTTTTTGGTGAGGGTGGTCAAATCGGTCAGGTGGCCACTTTAGTTACAAAGGACACTTTATTCATAAATGTTGAACAATAGGATGCTGTGGAGAATCACTCACAGACCACAGAACATGCCACATTGTATCTCCCTTCAAGACTGAAAGGATAGAGAAGGCCGCGATGTTGGTGACAGTTGCTGAGAGTGAGGTGAAATCCTTGACAGTCAAGAAGATCTCTTTGCAGGCCTTGGAGCTTCCCCCATGCAGTCCACTAGTGCTTCTTTTTGGTGTTGCTAGTGATAGCGTCTGAGTGCAGCCTTGCAAGGATTTCTGTTGGTGGCATTGTGCCTAGCTCTCCATTTCCTTTCCGGCTCCCTTCATTGTTGTTTGGTATCTCAGCAGTCTATTTACGAGCTAGCCTGTTTCTGTGATCTACTATGCTGATTGGGTTTGAGGCTGTGAGGGAGGCTACACAGTCCTTGATCCAGCTGCTGAAGTTGTTGATGTCTTGTGGAGGTTGCCTGTGGTGCTAAATTGATCCGTGCTGAGGGCGCTAGTGATAATACCACTATTGCTGCTTCCAATATCACTAAAACTACCACTAAAACTACTATTACTGGTACTACTAGCTATCACCATTGTAGATATAGTTAGGTCAGATTTAATATAGGGAAGTCGTTTTTATTTTCTTAATAACTTTGGGGCTGCGCAAAATTTCCCCCAAAAAACGTTCGGACACTTCGGCTCCTTTATGGATAATTTTGCACTGATCTGTCAATTGGGGGCCAAGAAAAAGGGGGGACCCCAAAAGTGTGATTCCCATTTTAATTTTAATGGGATAGTTTGCTCTCTCCGGTAAACCTACAGTACCAAAAAATCCAACCACTTCCCACCACTTATTTATTTTATTCTTTGACAGTTTCTCAAGTATGTTTCTGTTTCAAAGTAATTGCTGTTCCTATGGTGTATGCATCGAGACCACAGGTCTTCTGACTGTGGGGTAAACCCCCTGGGGTTTTTGCTATATTCCCAGTAGGGCGCAAATGCCTTAACAAGTACTTGTAAATGAAGATGGCCTAGAAGTGCAAATTTGTTTTTTTGGTCTGTTTCCAGGCCGTTTTCAGTAACATGCAGTGGCTGAATGCCTTAAAGAAGTGTGGAAACCGTGCAATGGTGGCAGGGTCAAAGATAAGGTAACTGCATATGAAAAAAAGGAACAAAATGTAAATAAACAATATGCACGCTTTTATGTTATGAAACCTCATTTGGTTAACTTGATGACTGCATATGTCTGTGTGTGTGATCAGAGTCACAGAACTGATCCTGATTGTTGCAGCAGGGAATAGTGACATATATAATTTTGATGCATGTGTGCACGTGTCACAAAGGAGGTGTGGGCAAGTGTTGCTGTACACACTATGGGGGTTATTCTAACTTTGGAGGAGGTGTTAATCCGTCCCAAAAGTGACGGAAAAGTGACGGATTTACCACCAGCCGTATTACGAGTCCATTACATCCTATGGAACTCGTAATACGGCTGGTGGTATATCTGTCACTTTACCGTCACTTTTGGGACGGATTAACACTCCTCCAAAGTTAGAATAACCCCCTATGTGTTGCAACCCAAGTTTGTATATGGTCACAATGTATGCATATGCATCAGAGGCCATCTTGGAATGGGTTTTTGTTAACAGGAAATCCATTATGACATTTCCATCCATGAGTATGCGCATGTTTCATGATGCATGTGTTCACATGCTGCCACCAATCCAAAAATACATTGGTAAAGCCAATAGTTTCTCACTCACAGTCGTATTATAAATGTAAAAATGTTGTAGTGACAGCTTTAGTTTGACTTGTGCCCTTTGCGATCAATGCCCTGTCGTACTTATGAGTAGCAATGGTTGAAATATTCAGTTCCGTCAGCGAAATTGATGGAATTTTGGCAACTCCACGTAACAACCAATCGGCACGTGGTGGAATTTTCTTCTCGCACGTGGCTCAAGGACTGTAAGTTGGTCAGTGCAAGCAAGATTTCAAGTTGCTAGGAGGACATCTGACTAGATTGTCCTACTGCAGTTGGTCGGACCATTCGCAGTCAGAAGACTGCTGCCTGAGTAGAAAATCTTCTCAAGCTGCAGCAAACTCAACTCGGGTAGGTGCGCCCTCTGACTTGCCAAATGGTACCGCTTAAGAAAATTCAGCAAGATACGTTCTCTTGGCGCTAAATCACAACTTGAGTAGTGCAACAGGCCTATTTCCACCCCTTGGCAGCACCCGCGTAATTTCGCAGAGTTTTTGTATAGCTCCGCGGAATTACACAGAAGCAAATTCCGCGAGTTCTGCCTACCCCTACCTATGAGCCAGTCTCCATACTGAACAAAAATAAAATTGAATGAATAAGAACGAAGAATGTGATATCTGGAAAAAATGAAAAGTACATTTTACGAACTGGCAATTAGATAAAATTAGTCTAAGGAACGTGGGTATTTGGTTTGCATTAGCTTTGAGCAATGGGAACATTTTCCTTGTATTCGTTTTTTTTTTATAAACACAGAAGGTGAAGGGAGGAAGGGAGGGAGGGAAGGAAGCATGGATGGGAGAGAGGAACAGAAGGGAAGACGAAAAGGAGGAAGTAGGGAGGGGGAGAGGAACAACAGGGAAGGAGAAAGGAAGGAAATAGGGAGGGGGAGAGGTAGGAAGGGTGGCTGACCTGGAGGGGGGAGGGAAGGAAGCATGGATGAGAGAGAAGAACAAAGGGAAGGCTTAATTTGTGTTTGTTGTTTTAGGTGCTGACCACCGGCACTTATTTTTTAGGGCTGGGGCTTATTCTTATGCCTCAAGCATTTACTGCGAGTAAAACAGACATATGAGAAAGATGGATGAAGGGAAAAACGAAAAAGCGTCACAAAGTGAGAGAGCTGCAAGAGTGAGCTGAAGGGGCAGGGAGTGTCTGTAAATGGATTGAAGAGGCCCGAGATGGCTTCAGGATTACTCTTCCTCAGTATTCCATGTTCACGCATTTAATTGCAGCAGGAGCGTGTTTAAGAGGAGGGCTGTGGGCACCGGCACCTTTTTATTTACAAATTAAGCACTGGGAAGGAGAAAGGAAGGAAGTAGGGAGGGGGAAAGGTAGGAAGGCCGCCTGACTTGGAGGGAGGGAGGGAGGGAGGGAGCGAGCATGGAAGGGAGAGAGGAACAGAAGGGAAGGATGTAGGGGGGAGAGGCAGGAAGGCCACCTGGCCTGGAGGGAGGGAGGATGGAAGGGAGAGAGGAACAGAAGGGAAGGATGTAAGGGGAAGAGGCAGGAAGTCCGCCTGGCCTGGAGGGATGGCGGGAGGGGGCCCGAACGGAAGCCGGGGACTGGTGGTACCGAGGCCTCGGCTCACCGCGGCGGTCCCGAGTCCTGACACGCATTTGTCACCGCTCCCCTTCCACTGCCTTGGTTTATATTCCGTTTCAGGTGTAAATCACAGAAAACCTGACAGATTTCATAACAAACATGATAACAAGTCGGCAGTTCATCATCACGGGTGAATGGAGAAGTGCATAAAACCCCCAAGGAGCCCATTTGCGGCGCGAATCGACTCGTGCGTGCGGTTGTTTGCACAAAATATAAATAATAAAACTTAATTTGTCAAAGCCCGCGCGCCGGAGTCAGCCGCATCGCGAGGAGCGGCTGCCGCCAGTAATGGCTCCGCTCTCAGGGCCTCTCTCCGCCTGCCACGCGCCTCTGCCTTCCTCTCCAGCTCTGAAGCCTAATGGAGTGAAAACTATTTTTTTACAGGTCTATGCTAATGATGGAGAGACAAAAATAATGATCCCGGACCCTGACTTTCTGCTTTTCGTGGAAAAAAAATGACATGAATTGAAAAGCATTTCAGGCGATGAAAAATAGGTTGGTTGTTATTTTAAAAGCAACTGAAGCGTTCAGGCAGATTTTCAGGGTTAATGGAGCCGCAGTCATTGAGTTGGGTGCCCGGTTTGTGACTCATTCCTAATGAATCACAGGTGATCCTAACAACACCAGATGGATGGGGTGGCCTGGGCTGACTTCTCCTTTCAGTGTGCTGTGGGCCTTGTGGTGGGCAGGGAGGAAGGCTCCTGCGCCTTAATGCTGGTAGCCAATCAGAATTTAGACCTAGAACTCATGCAGAAATGTTTTCCGGGGGGGGGGGGGGGGACAACCACCGTGACCCGTTCATGAGGGTCAGCGGCTTCCCGGACTGTTTTTGGCAGGGGCCGTGGCCGTACTAGTGCAGGCGGGGTAACACCACGGCGGGTGTCGTGTTACGCTGCACTGTGACCCTGCACACCAGGCTGTACCTAAATCCACCGCGGATGCCCATGGGTGTTCCATGAGTATGAGTGTCGGTAATCGCACAGTGGTCAGTGGACTGCTGCAGGGTAACACCACGGCGGGTGTCGTGTTACGCTGCACTGTGACCCTGCACACCAGGCTGTACCTAAATCCACCGCGGATGCCCATGGGTGTTCCATGAGTATGAGTGTCGGTAATCGCACAGTGGTCAGTGGACTGCTGCAGGGTAACACCACGGCGGGAGTCGTGTTACGCTGCACTGTGACCCTGCACACCAGGCTGTACCTAAATCCACCGCGGATGCCCATGGGTGTTCCATGAGTATGAGTGTCGGTAATCGCACAGTGGTCAGTGGACTGCTGCAGGGTAACACCACGGCGGGTGTCGTGTTACGCTGCACTGTGACCCTGCACACCAGGCTGTACCTAAATCCACCGCGGATGCCCATGGGTGTTCCATGAGTATGAGTGTCGGTAATCGCACAGTGGTCAGTGGACCGCTGCAGGATAACACCTGCTGTTTACTTCTTTTTCTAGTCTGTGGTAGGGATAAGCGGATCCCCGAAAAAGGCGCTGAGACTTGAGATTCGCACATGGTTTTGTGCATCGTAAACTGTGCCTTCTATGTATAGTTGTCTTAACCTTGTTTATCCATAATGTATATTTCTTGTAGTGTATCAGAACTATCTGACAGAATGTTGAAGAACAACCTCATGGTGTTAGAAACTTTGGGGCCTATTTATGAAACTATGGCACACCACAGCAAGCCATCTTGCTGCTCTGCACCTTAGGCAAAGGGCAGAAATGCGCCCTATTTAAGGCAATACCGCGCGTTCTGGCCTTTTTCTCTGCGCTGGTGCACCTTAGGCAGCCTAGCGCCAACCCAGGCTCCCTTGTGCAATAGTGCACCTTCCTGACAAAAACAATCCCAGGAGGCATATTCCTCTATCTGTGTGTGCTGCAGAATAGTGAAAGGAATTTCTCCCGGTTATGCCTCCCCTGGGAAGGCGTAACATATTGGCACATTCCAAGGTTTACTAGTCCTTGAAAATCTGGGAATGGTTCAAAATCCATGGGAGTTGCCGGGGAACACCCACCGCAACTTTGCGCGGCTTCATAAATCTGTTTTAGAGGTTTGCATCGTGCATGTGCCACATTGTGTAGTGCGAATGTGACACAAACCTCTTATAAATATGCCCCTTCGTTTTTCTTCTCTGCTAGAGGCCGCCCAACCGACTATAAGGCCGTGACCAATCTCTGACAACCATGGAGATCGCTGAGGAAGCCAGCAAACTAATGGAACACACATGGCAGGCTGGCCAAGACACGCATAACACAAATGAGAACATCCAGGATGTAACACCGTAGCCAGTGGACATGATTAAGTCTTTCAAGACAGCATTCATGCTGAACCCTGCAGTGGTTGCGGTGGGTACCTTTTCAAGACGCTAGGGTGTAAATACTGGCTCCATAGGACTTTGAACAAACAAGCATGATGACAAACCCCACCCCTTAACAGTGGACTTAGTAGATCCTCCCGCAAGAAACATTTGAAGAAAAATACCCCAAATGATCCATTTTACCTCACATTTCTGTAATTATGTTGACCAAAAAGCCAGACATTCAACCATGCACTTCAGAATTGGATCTAATGAAATACTCCATACCAGCTTGGTGTTATTTGGTTCAGGGATATCGGGGGAGAGGGGCGAATCTTTGATTCTGGGTAGCACCCCGCTGCCCCACTAATTTCTGACAATTCCATTTTTATTCTGCAGGATAGGGAATAACTTCTCAATCCCCGAGCAACCTGATAATTTACCAGGCAGTGTTTTTAAGGTTCTGGTGAAAAAAACATTGACATTATCTGCTTTCTCTGAGCAGGCAGAAGGTGTCAGCAGGAGGGCTGCGTGGTTGAAGGGGAGTCTTGGCAGGATATCTGGGTATTGGGGGGTATTATCAGCTCGACCCATGCTGCCGCAGGTGTCGGAGATCGTGGGAATTTAGCTATCCTGCAGAGGTGGCTGGTGACGTTTGAAAGTGGTAGAGCGTAAAAGTTGGGTATGACTTTTATGTAGCGAATGAAGCGAGCAAGCCTAGTGGACAAACACAGGTGGGTTCTCCTACCAAGAAAACATTGAAAAAAGATGGAAAAATAGTACATTTGAAAGCAAATGAATTTAGTAAGAAAGCAAGCTTTACAAAGCAGTGCACATGTATTGCATTGAAATATTAAACACATTTAAAACTGCCCCATATCTTACCGCAATAATAAGTTAAACAATTATTTTAATGTGCAAATTGTACACAATGACAACATCAGGCCCTTTAATGTCTGTGCTTGCCCATTGTCTTGCACTGCGTGCAGCATCAACTTTGAAAGAAAATGTTCTAACCAGGCATCGGGAAGCACCCACAGCTGCTGGCTGCAATAAGTCATACAGAAATATGTGCAGACAGGTCTTTAAGTGGGATAAAAAAGTGGGGGCTCTCTAAAAGTGACATGTAAAATACATTTCTGTGATTCCTCAAGTGCGCCACCCAACCTGTATTTTGGTTTCTCTCTGAGATGTTATTGCATCCAGAAATATAACACAAAAAGTGACATACACCTGAAACCTGTCAGTACTATTGACTGTCACCTTGCTGCACTACACTGCATGACAGGGAGAGGGCAGGAATGTGCAGTTTTTAACAGAATACGGTGCATTCCTGCCTTTTCCCCTGCGCTGGCGCCCTTTCGGCTGCCTAGTGCCAATGCAGGTACCCTTGCACCATGGTGCAAGGCTGCCTGGATTGATGCCGGTGTCCTTTCCTGCACAAAATCAATCCTGAGAGGCATATTCCTCTATCTATGGGTGAAGTAATGAGGATAAATAAAGATATTTCTCCTCTTTACGCCTCTCCCGGGGAGGTGTATTTTTCTGGCACATTCCCAGGTTTACCAGTTCTGGTAAATCTGGGAATGCATAAAAATCATGAGAGTTATGTGGAAACACCCACGAAAATGCACATGGAATGCCTCACTTGCGCGCAGTAAGGCAACACAACGATTTGCCCTGCAGTGCTTTCCTCCAGATTTTTAGAGCCACTCAGGGCCACATAAAGTGGCCTTGTGTGGCTTCATAAATCACATTTAAGGTTTGCATCGTGCATGTACCACGCTGCGTTGTGCAAACGCGACACAAACTGGCTCATAAATAGGCCCCTGGGGACACAGCAAACACATTTCTTCCACATTATTGCAGCAGAGTTTAATATAGTAAGCTCATTCCCATCATAAAAAGGTCAATTATAGGTCACGTTGAAATTATATATATTTAAATAATGTACCATGGTAGATGATGCAAATGAATACTTCTTTTTAGCTGTTAGCCAGAATTTTTTTTTTTCTAAGAGCTATCTATCTGCTTTGGTTGCAGGCACCATGTAATAGGTTGTGCCCCATATTTGGCTAAGCGCCGCTGAAATATTCCAAAATACTGCAAACAATATTGTGGTTTCACTAATATTTTTATGCTCCGTTTGCCAGTCTGCTCTGCTCAAAGCTCCAACCTGTTTCCAATTTGCTTTGCCAGTTTCTACATTTCCATTACAATGCAACATTGCCGCAATGAAAGATAAAAATGATAAATCAATGTTCCTGTTATCCCAGAAAATTCCCATACAAGCTTCCACAGTGCTCTGATAGCGTCCACATTAGTGTTTCAGTTGCACACTGCCCTGGGGTAGAATGCATTTCTGTGTAGGCTTCAGTCCTACCTCCTTAAATATTGCCATGCCTGTTTGCATGTGCAACACCAGCTTTACTTACCGTCAGTTAAGCATATATTGTGATGCGAATGTTCAGATTGCACAAATAAGTCTCCTCGTCAGGTTCTGTACTTGTGTGGCAGATTATATATTACTATGTGAGTGTCTTGTTGCCCCAGTTAAGCACAGTTTGCTATTGTTGAGTCAACACTTCAAGAGGAAAGCTACCATGCCAGTTTCCACATTGCCATGCCAGTTTCCACATTGCCATGCCAGTTCCCACATTGCCATGCCAGTTCCCACATTGCCATGCCAGTTTCCGCATTCGTTCACCAGTTTCACATGTTCCCCTCCCCCACAGTAAGCACAAATTGCTATGCTAATGTGTCTACTGCTCTCCCAAAAATATAAAATGCCAGTATCAGGATTGGCATGGTTGCTCCACAAGTTCCAAGTTAAACCCACAGTAATATACTGACTACCTTGCCCCCAAGAAACTCCTACCCAAGTTTCCACATTACCCATCCGGTTCCACAGTGTTAAACTAGCCTGCAAAATCCCAGGTTAGGTGTGCTTTGGAGGGGCAGATGCTCCATTTCCCATATAAAATGACAAAGCCAGTCTCTGCATTGTTATGGCAAATGTTTATGAAGTTCACAAATCCATAGCTAAACATATATTTCAGTGCCCTTGCCCACAGTGACTCCAAGAATTGCCATGTCAGTTTCACATTTCTAGAATTACATATACACTGCTTTGCAATTTCTACGATGTCAAGATTTCTATGGCAGATTCCATTAGGAGTGACAAATTTGCATATGTAGCCATGCAGCTGGAACACTGACCACAGAGAATGCAATACATGGCAATGTCATGCCAGTTTCTTCAAAACTTCTCCGAAAAAAAAGTTGCTATGCTTTTTTCCACATTGCTATGTTAGATTCCACAACAATATCTTAAGACTGCTCTCCCTCATATTGTCAAGAGGCAAGTGCTAGAGAGGTGTCCTTGATATACAGTTTGGGTCCAATTATAAGGAGCCCCAAGACGCCACAGGAAAACGACCCCAGTTGTAGCCCAATAACTCCCTGGTCCCCACAACCAGTTCCCACAGCCCTACAAACATGCACTCCCAGACAGTATGACACACACGAACACATGCAAACTCATGCACACTCAGACAGATGCGCCCTTCAACAGGTGGACAAACACAACCACACAAATACATTCACTTTCCACGTTTACATGCTCAGTTTAACCTTCTCTTCTCCATGCACCCCCTTCAGATGCGCCCTTCAACAGGTGCACACACACACCACCCCCGCTCCACACACACACACACTCATTCACCTTCCACGTTTACATGCTCAGTTTCACTTTCTCTTCTTTATGCACCCACCTTCAGATGCGCCCTTCGATAGGTGGACAAATACCCCCGCCCCCACACACACACACACACCACCCCCGATCCACACACACTCATTCACCTTCTACGTTACGTGCTGAGTCTCACTTTCCCTTCTTCATGCACCCCCTTCACATGCACCTTTCAACAGGTGGACAAACACACACCCACACACCACACACACACACACACACGCACGCACACACACACACACTCACACTCACGCGCACACGCATGTTGACATTCTACTTTTACATCTTCAGTTTCTCTGCTCAGTTTTCTGGTGCACCAGTGTGGCGCGCCTCCCCTCTTTCTGCTCTCCGGGTGATGGAAGGGGTTTAATGTGGACTTGGGTTGGCTAAAGGTCTCCTCTTGATTGGAGCAGCACTGACTGTGGGCACAGACAGACAGCAGCAGCATGGGATGAGACAGGCTGGCAGGCAAGTGGATGGGCAAGGACTGAAAACAATAGTCAAAGAGCAAGTGGGTCCTCCAGCATCCTCATCCCCCTCATCTTCACGGCCCTCAGGGTGTGGCTTCTCTGAGCCTGCGATGCTGTGTCCAGTTGTACAAGCAGCAGCCTCAAAGCACTGGCAAAACCCTGGTTCCGGAAGATGATGCCTGCTCAAACTGCACTTGTCTGTTTCAGGCTGCCCCATGCACTTCCACTGATTGTTCATTTCTATTTCTTGAAATGCAGGAGATGGCTCTGAGGAAACACGTGCGAATCAAGCAGTTCAGTGATGACGGACATTTTGAGGAGGCAGGTGGGTCAGATATTTGCTGGGTGGGCAGTAATCAGTCTTTGTCCAGACTGCCACCTAAGTGACCCATTTCAAACTCTCTGCTCAGTGCCATCCAGATGCACTGGTGTCCCCCCCGAATATAGAATAATCAATATATATATGGAACAGGAAATCGAGGACAGAATATCGAGAATAATATATTTTCAGGTAGTTAAGTCTAGATTGTGTATACCCAACTCCACAAACATGATCTGCACCTTGGATTCACCCCCCTGATGCTCAAACTGCAAACATCTTTGCATCTCTTCTTTCTCTTTCGAATATGTCATCCCAAAAAACATGTTTACTGTCCTTTCCCTGCTAATGTGTAGATGCCACGTTCCTCTAACCTCTTTAGACTTTCTTGTAAGACTCAGAGCACTTGTGAAGACTGGCAGGAAAGGAAATTACTGTCTAGCTCAAGCAGACTTGAGTAACCCATAGGCTACCCGCTCTCTCTCAATGCCCTAGCCCACAGCCTTTCTACTGATGCTCCTATGATGCTTCCACCAGAGGGATGCTCATATGATGCTTCCACCAGAGTGATGTTAATATGATGCTTCCACCAGAGTGATGCTCATATGATGCTTTCCCCAGAGGGATGCTCATACGATGCTTCCACCAGAGTGATGCTCATATAATGCTTCCCCCAGAGGGATGCTCATACGATGCTTCCACCAGAAAGATGCTCCTATGATGCTTCCACCAGAGTGATGCTCCTATGATGCTTAGACCAGAGGGATGCTCATATAATGCTTCGCCCAGAGGGATGCTCATATAATGCTTCGCCCAGAGGGATGCTCATAAGATGCTTCCACAAGAAAGATGCTCCTATGATGCTTCCACCAGAGTGATGCTCCTATGATGCTTAGACCAGAGGGATGCTCATATCATGTTTCCACCAGAGTGATGCTCATATGATGCTTCCACCAGAGTGATGCTCATATGATGCTTCCCCCAGAGGGATGCTCATACGATGCTTCCACCAGAGTGATGCTCATATGATGCTTATACCAGAGTGATGCTCATATGATGCTTCTACCAAAGGGGTGCTCATATGATGCTTCCACCAGAGTGATGCTCATAAAATGCTTCCACCAGAGGAATTAGCTGACTCCTGGCAGAATTGACACTGATAATCTTTCAGGCCACATCTGCTGAGTGGCAAGTGGTCCGCCCGCCTCTCTCACAGCGGAGAACGCTCAAACCACATTGTGAGCCGTGCTGTTCAATTCTCATGTTTGAGCCCTGGCAAAGGGAGGCGTCAAAAGATGCTGAGTGGCAGCAGAAGAGGAAGTTCATACCAGACCACAGTGTAGAGCCTTTGAAGCTGTGTTTGCGCCCCAGGCTAAAAAGAGGCCTCGAAGGTGGTAGCAGTGTTGACCCTGGATGCAGGAGGGAGGTTCTTGGGCTGACCTTCTCCCACCTTTGGCGGTGGTTTAATTCTTCCTCCAAAGCCCCAGCGCGTGAGCTGGGGCAGGAGCAGCATGATACAAGGAGGGCGAGAGCCCTGCTGAGGGCTGATGGAGATTGGTGTAGCCCTTGCAGACTGTGCAGATGCGGGATCTCACTGGCTGTCATAGGCCTTGACTGTTGAGATGAGTGTTGGAGATTTCCTTTCTTCCTCTTGAGCCAATAGCTGTTTGTAGTTTTTGCAGTCTGGAGTTTGGAGATTGGTTTCTCTGTGGCTTTGTGATTTGGTGATTTCCCTGCAGCTCCCAGATTATTATGGTTGCCGAGTGGATTAGTGTCCCAGTGACCTGGAAAGTACAGCATCACATCGCACTGCACCGCGTTGTACTGTACAGTAATTGTTGGTGCTTGGTCGTATGTGGTGGCCACTACAGCTTTTGTGGAAAAGAGCTGGACTCAACAGTAAGGTGGAGCAGGAGGATCGTGTTGGGGGCTGTTCTTGCCGTGCTCTCCATGCTCACAAGTCAGTGCAGTTTGTGGGAAGGCTGCAGAAGGTTGAGGAAGCTGCTTGGATGACAGTGGGCACACTCATAGCCCGCCATCCTTTAGGAGAGCTTTGTCCTCCACCCTTCCTTCGTTGCGTTGACTATCCTTTGTGGCCCTAAGCTCTTCTTCGAGATCGACCAGTGATGAGCCCGGGTGGATGGTGTGGGGCTGGGCTTGGGATCTTGGGTTCCTGGTGATGGTCTGTGGTCTCTGGGTGGCTGGTGGCCCCGGTGCAACTCACAGCTCATAGCGTGTTAGACTGAGTATAAAAAAATCTACAGAAAACAATAAGCGATTAGGAATAAAAACTAAAAGGGTACCTAAGTGCCACCCAAGGTTACTTAAGGAATATATTAGAGGAGACTCGTCAAGTCCAGAAAGAACTTTCTCCGCCTGATTGTGAATAGTAAGAACAGTGTGTAACATCTAAGAAAAGATTTCCATGTGACAGAAGTAAATTCTATAACTATAGCCATATGCAACCTGCTGGGTGATCTCAATCATTTTATTACTGTTTTATTTCTTGTGTTTTTATGATATTATTCTGATCAGATAATATATATATTATATCGCTCCCCCTGCCGCTGCAGCTCTTCCAGCTCCTCCAGGTTCCTGAGACCTACCTCGCAGTAAGTACCCCTCACCTCCCAGCCCCTCGCCCTGCCCCGCGCTACTCACCCTCTCTCCTGCTCCTGCTTCTTTTCTTCTTTTCTTCTTCTCTGTTCTTCCTCCTCGCTCCTCTTCTGTAATCTTCTTCTGTACTCTTCTTTTCCCCGTCTTCTCTCTTCTTCTGTGTGCTTCTCTGCCTCTCCTGTCGCCTCTCTTCTTCTTCATCTTCTTCTGTGGTCTTCTGCCTGTCTTCTGCCTTCTGTTCTTCGTCTTCCGTATCTTCATCTGTGATCTTCTGCTCTTCTTTGATCTTCTGCTCTTCTGTGATCTTCTGGTCTCCTGCTCTTCTGTTCTTCCGGTCCTCTGTTCTTCTGTTCTTCCGGTCTTCTGTTCGTCTGTTCTTCTGTTCTTCCGGTCTTCTGTTCTTTCGGTCTTCTGTTCTTCTGTCTTCTGTCTTCTATCTTCTGTCTTCGGCTCTTCTGCCTCCTCCGTCTTCTTCTCCCCGCGCCTGCCCTCCTGCTCCTGCCTCATCCCCCTCCCTAACTCGCCTCCCCCTCTCTATCACCCCTATCTACCCCGTTCGCTATCTACCTCCCTCACTCCTCCTATCTACCTATCTCTCTATCTATCTATCTCACTATCTAACTCCCTCACTCTCCACCTCCTCCTATCTACCTATCTCTCTATCTATTTCTCTATCTATCTATTTCTCTATCTATCTATTTTCTCTATCTATCTATTTCTCTATCTCTCCCCCCCTTCCCGCCACCCCCTCTATTACCTATCTTCCTATCCTCTCACTCTACCTCTCACCCTCACCCACCTCTACAACCCCCCCTCCCCTATCTTCACAACCCTACTCCTATCTCTCTCCCTAATCTCCTAAACCTCCTAACACTCACCCCCCTCCACCCTTAAACCCCCCTCCCCCAGTTCTTCTCACTCTACCTGTCCCCCCCTCCCTCGCGCTTTCCCGCCGCGACCTCCTGCACGCCCCCGCCCCCCAGCTCCCATTCGCCCCCAGCTGACCCCTCCCCCCCTCCTACCTCATATGGCGGCCGCTGCGCGACAGTGGTAGCGACCCTTTACCCAAGGGTAGGTCGCTCCCCCTGCCGCTGCAGCTCCTCCAGCTCCTCCAGGTTCCTGAGACCCACCTCGCAGTAAGTACCCCCCACCTCCCAGCCCCTCGCCCTGCCCCGCGCTACTCACCCTCTCTCCTGCTTCTTTTCTTCTTTTCTTCTTCTCTGTTCTTCCTCCTCGCTCCTCTTCTGTAATCTTCTTCTGTACTCTTCTTTTCCCCGTCTTCTCTCTTCTTCTGTGTGCTTCTCTGCCTCTCCTGTTGCCTCTCTTCTTCTTCATCTCCTGTCCCCCCCCTCCCTCGCGCTTTCCCGCCGCGACCTCCTGCACGCCCGCCCCCCAGCTCCCATTCACCCCCAGCTGGCCCCTCCCCCCCCCTCCTACCTCATATGGCAAGCCCGTCTGCTCCTGTCCGCGCCTGGCCCGGGCCCGGCGCCACGACCCCTGGTCCCCAGCTCTCCCAAGCCCCGCTGATCCGCTACGACCCCACCACCCTCCACGCCCTCAACCCCGGGCGCACCAACACCTGCTTCCAAGCTCACCCCAAACGCACCCATGGACCCTTCGCCTGCAACTCCTGCAAACGCATCTTCCACCACGCAACTACCACGACCACAAGCCCACGCGCCATCAACCACCTCAAGTGCATCCTGGTCAACGCTCGTTCCGTCCACAAGCACGCCGTTGAACTCTGGGACCTCCTGGACTCCACAGCACCGGACGTCGCCTTCATCACGGAGACCTGGATGAACGCCTCCTCTGCTCCAGACATCGCCACCGCCAACTCCGAAGGCTACAAGATCTCCAGAAAAGACCGCACCAACCAAGTAGGAGGAGGTATCGCCATTGTCTTCAAAGACTCCATCAGCGTCACCACCTCCACCGAAGACACCCCTCTCACCGCTGAACACCTGCATTTTCAGATTCGCACCGACCCCAGGACCACCCTCAGAGGATCCCTCGTCTACCGTCCTCCCGGACCGCGCGCCCCTTTCAGCGACGCCATCGCCGACTTCATCTCCCCGCACGCCCTCGCCTCGCCAGACTACATCCTCCTAGGCGACCTCAACTTCCATCTGGAACAAAACAACGACCCCAACACCACCACCCTGCTCGACAACCTCGGCAACCTCGGCCTCAAGCAACTGGTGAACACCGCCACCCACATCGCCGGACACACGCTTGACCCTATCTTCTCCGCCAGCAAACACGTCTTCTTCAGCCACACCTCCGCTCTACACTGGACCGACCACAGCTGTGTACATTTCACATTCCGACGCGAGACCCGCCACCTCCGCACTCAACCCATCCCTCGTCGACAGTGGAACAAAATCCCCGAAGAGCAACTCTTCTCCGCACTCGCCGCCAACCAACCCACCCTCACCACCGACCCCAACGACGCAGCCCTCAGCCTCACGAACTGGATCTCCAACTGCGCAGACAACCTTGCTCCCCTCAAACGCACGCATCGACAGGCCAACACCAAAAATCCTCTCTGGCTCTCTGACACCCTCAAAGAATCGAAGAAAACTTGTTGCGCCCTCGAGAAGGCCTGGCGCAAGGACCACACCGCTGACAACATGACCGCCCTCAAGAACGCTACCCGCGAACACCACCACCTGATCCGCGCTGCCAAAAGGAACTTTTTTACCGACAGACTGGACAAAAACAGCCACAACAGCAGAGCACTTTTTGCATCGTCAAGGAGTTCTCCATCCCCAACGCCAACGCCGTCACGCCCTCACAAGATCTGTGCAACTCCCTCGCCACCTTCTTCCATCGCAAGATCAGCGACCTCCACGACAGCTTCGGACACCAGACCCAACCAAGCATCACCGAACCCACACCTCCGACCATCACCCTCAACGACTGGACCCACATCAACACCGAAGAAACCAAAACCACCATGAACTCGATCCACTCCGGCGCTCCATCGGACCCCTGCCCTCACTTCATCTTCAACAAAGCCGCCGACATCATCGCCCCGCACCTCCAGGCCGTCATCAACTCCTCTTTTTCTTCTGCTACCTTCCCCGAATGCTGGAAACACGACAAAGTCAACGCACTACTAAAGAAACCTACGGCTGACCCGAGCGACCTGAAAAACGTCCGCCCCTTCTCGCTCCTCCCCTTCCCCGCCAAGGTAATAGAGAAGACCGTCAACAAACAGCTGACCACCTTCCTAGAAGACAACAACCTGCTTGACCCTTCACAAACTGGATTCCGAACCAACCACAGCACTGAAACCGCCCTCATCTCAGTCACAGACGACATCAGAACCCTGATGGACAACGGTGAAACAGTCGCCCTCATCCTCCTCGACCTCTCGGCTGCCTTCGACACCGTCTGTCACCGCACCCTAATCACCCGCCTTCGCTCCACCGGGATCCAAGGCTAGGCCCTGGACTGGATCGCCTCCTTCCTCTCAAACCGATCCCAAAGAGTCTACCTCCCTCCGTTTCGCTCAGACCCCACCGAGATCATCTGCGGCGTACCTCAAGGCTCATCGCTCAGCCCGACACTCTTCAATGTCTACATGAGCCCCCTCGCCGACATCGTACGCAAGCACGACATCATCATCACCTCCTACGCCGACGACACCCAACTTATACTCTCCCTCACCAAGGACCCCGCCAGCGCCAAGACCAACCTACAAGAGGGCATGAAGGACGTCGCAGATTGGATGAGGCTCAGCCGCCTAAAGCTGAACTCTGACAAAACGGAAGTCCTCATCCTCGGCAACACCCCGTCCGCTTGGGACGACTCCTGGTGGCCCACGGCCCTCGGCACCGCACCGACCCCCGCAGACCACGCCCGCAACCTCAGCTTCATCTTGGACCCTCTTCTCACCATGACCAAGCAAGTCAACGCCGTGTCCTCCGCCTGCTTCCTCACCCTCCGCATGCTCTGCGAGATCTTCCGCTGGATCCCCACCGACACTAGAAAAACCGTGACCCACGCCCTCGTCACGAGCCACCTGGACTACGGCAACACCCTCTATGCTGGGACCACCGCCAAGCTCCAAAAACGCCTGCAACGTATTCAAAACGCCTCGGCCCGCCTCATCCTGGACGTACCCCGCAACAGCCACATCTCCGCACACCTGAGACACCTGCATTGGCTCCCAGTCAGCAAAAGGATCACCTTCCGACTTCTCATCCACGCACACAAAGCCCTCCACAACAAGGGACCGGATTACCTCAACCGTCGCCTCAGCTTCTACGCCCCCACCCGTCTCCTCCATTCCTCGGGCCTCGCGCTCGCTGCCGTCCCTCGCATCCGCCGCTCCACTGAGGGTGGGAGGTCCTTCTCCTTCCTGGCAGCCAAGACCTGGAACTCCCTCCCCACCAGCCTCAGGACCACCCAGGACCACTCCGCATTCCGGAGACTCCTAAAAACATGGCTTTTCGAGCAGCAGTAACCCCCCCGCCCTTTTCCCCTAGCTCCTTGAGACCCGCACGGGTGAGTAGCGCGCTTTATAAATGTTATTGATTTGATTTGATTTGATATACATATATATTTTTTTTAAATTATTTTTAGCACACCTTTTAACTACAAAACCCGGTATTTTACAATTTTATTTGGTCCCAACACTATGTATTCTACTTGAGTCTTAATGCTTTTTCTTTTTATGTTTTATGTTTGGTTTGTGGTTCATGTATTGCTTTTGTTTTTTTGTTTTGTTTGTATGCTTTTATGACAATTTCTGTTGAATAAAGCTTATTTGATTGATTGAGTGCTGCATGAGGGTTGTGCCTATGTCACCTCTTTGTAAACATGCACTTTAAGAGGGCCAAACCTATTGGCTTTGGTAAAGCTTAAGTTTATAGCATTGACTTGCAGAAAACGCAGTGCATTGAGTGAAAAAACAATAGTGTGATAATGGTAGCGAGGTTTTATATGGAAGGTCTCTATATGGTTCAGAAACCGTATAGAGACTTAGGCCCTCATTACAACCCTGGCGGAAAATCCCGCTTACCGTTGTGCTGACGGCTGCCAACATACCGTGACCGCGGCGGCATTCCGCTACGGTATTAAGACCCACACAGAGAAATCCGCCACTATACAGACACCCACACAAGTCAGCCACACCAAAGGTCAGTGATAAACTGGCAGTACTAAAACCCACACCGTTACGCCAACAGGAATACGCTCACAGTATCATAACCCACGAATCACTGCGGCGGTCTTTCAACCGTGGTAAACCATTAGCAGCATACACCGCCGCGGTCAAAATACACACACACTTACAAAACTACACCACATTGGACAGTTCAAACTACATACACCTGACACACATACACACACCACACACACCCAGCCACACCACTATAAAACACACACCCACATTACCCACTACCCTTTCAACGAACAAATTAGAACAAGCAGAGAGAGAGAAAAGCAAAGACCACACCATCATCCAGAGGCACAGAACACCATCACACATACACCATCCACGCACATCACATAATACATCACAACACAGCACCCCACACATTGCCTCACACATCACTCACAGACACCCCAGGTTTTCTGAGGTGGAGCTCAGGGTCATGGTGGAGGAAATCATCCGGGTAGAGCCACAGCTATTCAGATCACAGGTGCAGCAGACATCCATTGCAAGGAAGATGGAGCTATTGCGGAGAATCGTCGACAGGTTCAACACCGTGGGACAGCATCCAAGAACCAATCCAAGAACAAGGGATGACATCAGGAAGAGGTGGAATGACCTACAGGGGAAGATGCGTTCCATGGTCTCAAGACACCAGAAAGCAGTACAGAGAACTGGCGGTGGACCCTCTCCTCCTCCCCCACAACTAACAACATGGGAGGAGCAAGTTTTGGCAATCATGCGTCCTGAGGGCAGAAGGAGTAGCAGGAGGACTGGACTCTTGTAAGTCAAATCTTTACTGCTGTATCCCCCCCACCCTACCTGCATGCCGTCACTAACTCCTACCCCTATCACTCCAACATCTCACATATACCCCACTATCACAACCCACACATCCCAATACCAAGCCCTGGATGCTCCACCAATGCATGGACCCCCATCACAGACCTGCATGGACACCCATCATCACAGCATGCACACTAGAGAGACTCACCCACTCCACACAATCAGCAATCACACAAGGCCAAGGCGACAGGGAAAGCACAATTCTAGAAGGGAAACACACCCATTGCACAAGATGGCACACACAGATACAATAACAATGCAGTTGCATCCCAACAGGACCCCTACCCAAAGTCACCGGAAAGGAGGTGTCAGCCATATCCAGTCCCCCCACAGAGGAGGCCCACAGTGATGACAGCAGCTCTGCATGCCTGGATCAGGATGATCAGTCTGGCCCATCTGGGACCTCTGGACAGTCAGTTCCCCTGCCACAGTCCCAAACCACCACAGAACCTCCCCCCTCAGGAAACACCAGCACAGCACCCACCCAGCGGGCCCATGCCACTGTCCCCAGGACACGTCAATCAGCAGTGTGTCCGCCACTACAGGGACCCAGGCAAACCCACTTACCCAGGACGATCAGGGACCTGGGGTTCAGGGGACAGAGGCACAGGACAACAGGGAAGCTGGGAGGACAGCTGTGCGACAGGGGGAGGACAGGCCCAGGGAATCCACTCTCCACAAGGCACTCTCCAACATCATGGGAGCATACCACCATTCCCAGGAGACCATGGGCACGGTACTGGCCAAGTTTCAGGATACCGAGCGGCTGCAGGAGGGACACTACATGGGGATCAGGGATGACATCACCAAAACCTACACCATCCTGGTCACCATTGCAGGGGTGCTGGCTGATATAGGCAAGACCATGAGAGAGGCAGTGGCACAACAAAGGGCCCCTGATACTAGCCAAACCGAGGAATAGCCTTCCACCTCCGCTGGCACTAGTGGACAGGAGGCCCCACCACAGGAATAGCAGGCCACCAGCACCCCACCCCGTGCAGAAGGAGAATCACCCCGCAAACGGTACCTGCGAACCAGGCAGAAGACAGAGAACATTGCTAAGACCCCGCCAGGAAATAAGACTCTCCTGAACGTCACCCTTCTGCCCCACTATGTCACCCTGCCCAACTTGAACTGCCATTACTCCCCTTCCTATGCCCCATGGGACAATGCACCTGTGATACAAATAGACTGGACTCTACTATGGACCTTCCTCCACCATCACCCCTGCCCATTGCACATACCCCTATACTTATTATCCCCTAAATAAACACCCTTTAATCACAAACCAATCTGGAGTCAGTCTGATCTTTCACAAATGTATTATTACAACATAAGCAACATATAACAATGTAAATGTTCATGTACTCATACCAATGTATGACAGTTGTTGGGCAGCAGTACATATAGCAGAAGGTAGAATGTGGTATGGCCCCCAGATCTGCAAAAAGTAAATCCAAAGGGAACAGTCAGTGTCCATAGGCAGAGGTTAAGAGGCTGACATGTACAATGTCCTACAGTATTCTGATATGTGAGGAGTTACAGTCTCTTACCTGTGTGTCACTGGAAGTACTGCATGATGATGTTCGTTCTGTTGTCAATATCTTCTTCCTCTGCCTCCTCTTCTTCACTGTCCACAGGCTCCACCGCTGCCACAAGACCATCACCAGGCTCATCCTCCAGTAGAAAAGGCACCTGGCGTCTCAATGCTAGGTTGTGCAACATACAGCATGCCACGATGATCTGGCACACCTTTTTCAGTGCGTAGGATAGGGAGCCACCTGTTATATGGAGGCACTGGAATCTGGCCTTCAGGAGGCCGAACGTCCTCTCAATAATACGCCTAGATTAGCCATGTGCCTCATTGTAGCGGTCCTCTGCCCTAGTCCTGGCATTCCTCACTGGGGTCAGTAGCCATGAGAGGTTGGGGTAACCAGAGTCACCTGCAAATTTCGAGGGATACCTGTTAGACAGACACTAACCCTTAGGGACTGCCCCATACCCAGACACCTACTCATACTGTGTGGGGACCTTGGGCTCACCTATTAGCCACTCCCAGTGCCTCTGGATTTGGCCCATCACATAAGGGATACTGCTATTCCGCAAGATATAGGCATCATGCACAGAGCCAGGATACTTGGCATTCACATGGGAGATGTACTGGTCCGCCAAACACACCATTTGCACATTCATCGAATGGTAGCTTTTTCTATTTCTGTACACTTGTTCATTTCTGCAGGGGGGGACAAATGCCACATATGTACCATCAATGGCACCAATGATGTTGGGGATATGTCCCAGGGCATAGAAGTCAGCTTTCACTGTGGGCAAATCCTTCACCTGGGGGAACACGATGTAGCTGCGCATGTGTTTCAGCAGGGCAGACAAAACTCTGGTCAACACGTTAGAAAACATTGGCTGAGGCATCCCAGATACCATGGCCACTGTAGTTTGAAAGGAGCCACTTGCCAGGAAATGGAGCACTGACAGGACCTGCACAAGAGGGGAGATACCTGTGGGCTAGCAGATAGATGACATCAGGTCTGGCTCCAATTGGGCACACAGTTCTTGGATTGTGGCACAATCAAGTCTGTATGTGAGTATGATGTGTCTGTCTTCCATTGTCGACAGGTCCACCAGGGGTCTGTAAACCGGAGGATGCCGCCATCTCATCAGCTGCCCCAGCGGTTGTAGCCTATGGAGGAGAACGGTGAGCAGATGATCATTTCCCTCAGAGGTAGCACAACTGTGTCTGCAGTAATCTTAGTAAATCCATGTGTGAAATGGTTATTCTGTGTGCCAATATGTGCTGTGATGCAGTTAGGTGCCATGCCATGTGCACCCCTGAAATGGCGGCTGCCTGACTTGTGAGGAGGGACAAGGGGAAATGAGGTAACTGTGCTGGCGTTGTGCAGCGTCGCAGTAGGCGGTTGAAGACCGCCACACAACTCAGCATTGGTTATCATTGGGCCCTATGGGTTTCAGGAGCCAATGGCAATGTACGCCGGCGGTAATGGTACGCACCGCCGCGGACGTGACCGCCATTTTCTATCTGTTCACTCACTTGATACCTGACCATCAACAGGAGAGACTTACACTTCAAGTGCTGCTGTGACCTGAGTCTGGAAGCGACAATGGCTACAGTGTCTGGGGAAAGGGCCCCTGCCTTCACTGCAAACTAGTTGGACAAACTGGTGGATTGGGTCCTCCCTCAGTACACGCTACTCTACGGTCCTCCAGACAAACAGGTGAGTACACTGTGAGCATGATGCGTGGGCAATGACTGTTTGTAGTGGTGTGGATGTAAGCCACATGTTGGGGGGGGGGATGAGGCCTGCATGTGAGGATGGTCAGTGTATGTGCATCAGGACATGGGTGGTAACTGGTGGGCAATGAGTATGACGGTCCGGATGGGTGAGTAATTTCCTTTCCTCCTGTACTTTCCCTCTAGGTCAGCGCCCACCAGAAGAAGGGTATTTGGCGTGCCATAGCCAAGGAAGCGCGGACTCTGGGGATCTATCACAGACGGAGCACCCACTGCCGCAAGAGATGGGAGGACCTGCGGCACTGGAGCAAGAAGATGGCGGAGGCCCAGCTGGGGCTGGCCTTCCAACGTGGAAGGGGTGCCCATCACACCATGACCCCCCCGATGTTCCGCATCCTGGTGGTGGCCTATCCGGAGTTCGATGGGTGCTTGAGGGCATCACAGTGTCATAAAGCTGAGTCTGCGTGGTTTAGGAGGGATCTGGGTGGGGGGTGTGGGCTGTGGGTGCCCCTAGGCCAGGGCGGTCATGCCAGGGTAGGACCCTTGTTTGCAGGCTCAGAAGCACCCCCGCCCCAATGGTACAATTGGACAGCTACTATTGTGCAGGGTCCTGTGAGTGTCAGGTGTGCATTTGTTGGTGTTAGGCATTGTACCCCATGGGATGGTGACTACCATAGTGACTGGTTGGGCAAGGCCTAGTGCACAGGGCAGCTCTGTGTGTGTTGTGTCCGCCAACAGTGGTGGTGTTGCTGGCATTGACCATGTGTGTCCTCTGTCTTCCCCCCCTTCTTGTGTTGTCACCCTGTCCTTGTGTGCATTAGCATCATCTGGCGGAGGAGCATAGGCACCGGCGACGGAGAGAGCTGCATCCCACATGGCCCAGGAGGGTGAATCCACGGTGGGTGAAGGCACCAGTGGGACAGAGGGCGAGGGGAGCTCCACGACGGGGACAGAAGGGGATACCAGCGACAGCGACTCCTCCTCTGATGGAAGCTTCCTGGCGGTGGTGGACACCTCTGTGCCCACCCCAACTTCAGGTACAGCCGCCACCCCCCCACCAGCACCGCCCTCCCAGCAGCCCCTCAGCATGTTTTCTGTGCCCGCTCACCCAGGAGGGTGGGCATCTCCTTCGCCCCAGGCACCTCAGGCCCTGCCCCAGTCAGCCCTGCTTCCCTCAGTGACAAAGCTATTGACCTCCTGAGATCCCTCACTGTTGGGCAGTCAACCATTCTGAATGCCATCCAGGGTGTCGAGAGGCATTTGCAGCAAACAAATGCATACCTGGAGGGCATTCGTTCTGGTGTGGCGGCCCAACAGAGAGCATTTCAGGCTCTGGACTCAGCACTGATGGCAGCCATGGTCCATGTGTCCAGCCTCCCCCCTCCAACTTCCACTACCCAGACCCAATCCCCTCTACCTCAGCCTATCCCAAGCACGCCTTTAGACCAGCATGCACCCACATCAACAGACAAAAGTGGATCAGGAAAACATAAGCACCACACATCACACAGGCACTCACACAAGCAACATACCCATGCACACATACCAACATCCACTTCCTCCACTGTGTCCCCCTCCTCCACGTCCTCCACCTCCCTCCTAGTCTCGTCTCCACTCACACCTGCATGCACTACATTATCAGCCACTGCCTCCATCACCAGCATGCCCATCACAACACACCGCTCACGTGCAATCACAACCCCCACTACCATGCACACGTCCCCTGTGTCCTCTCCCAGTGTGTCTGTGAGCCCTCCACCCAAAATACACAAACGCAGGCACACACCCACTCAACAGTCATCCACCCCACAACAGCCTCCAGCCCATGCACCTTCACCCAAACTCAGCAGACGTACACCTCCTACAACCACTACCTCTTCCTCCACTCACACATCCCCTCCATCTTCCTGTCCCAGTGTGTCTAAAAAACTTTTCCTAGCTAACTTGAACCTCTTCCCTACACCTCCCCCCTCGTCCATCCCCTAGGACCAGGATGTCTAGATCCCAGCTCAGCACCTCAGCCACCACATCTGCGTCTGCTGTGATCCGTGCAAGTAGGGTGGATT
This sequence comes from Pleurodeles waltl, assembly GCF_031143425.1. Lineage (NCBI taxonomy): Eukaryota > Metazoa > Chordata > Amphibia > Caudata > Salamandridae > Pleurodeles > Pleurodeles waltl. The sequence continues at coordinate 1,826,623,002 of NC_090444.1, forward strand.
GAAGGGGGCACCCGTCAGAGCTGCCAGTGTGCCACCTACAGATATGAAGGACCACCCGATTCCGCCACCTGCCAAGGTAAAAAAGGGTCTGGCTTCCAGCAGGGGAAAGTCGCACAACCCACTCAGCAAGGCTTCACCCAAACACAGAGAGGACAGTGCCAAGGTCCCAGCAGCGACTGCCAAGGTGGGTAAGGGCCACAAGACAAAGGACAAGTTACCTCAGGGCACGAAGCCTCCTGGTGAGGGGCTGGTGACCACCATTTTGTCAGGGATGCCAGCGACCTGTACCACAGTCACCACCGCCGCAACGACCGCCACCTGCACCGCTACCTGCTCTGCCGCTGCCACAACGTCAGTCTACAGCATCCTCCCCCCAGGATCAGCCATCCGAGGCTGCCGGAGACGGTATGATGTCTCCCTCCGCCACAACAGACACTTGCACCACGGCCAGCACCGGCAGCATCTCTGCCGCAGCCACCCCCATCTGCACCACCATCTGCACCGCGACGTGCCCAGCCGGTACCACTCTATTGGACGTCAGCAGCATCACCAGTAGGTGCTGTCCTGGACACGCCATTTGAGGCACCACCTCCAGCACTGGCACGACCAGCAGTTGGCAGCCTAATTCGCCGCAGGATGGAGTGAGGCTCTGCCGCCATGGAGTATCATGCTACCTGTTCCAGGTACGGGCTCAGACACCCAGGTGAGAGGATGTTAACTGCCACACCCCAGGGGCAGCATCACTGGGCACAAAGCCCCCTCTAGAATCAGTGGAGAGATATATCCACTCACTCAATCCTTGGCAGGATGAAGCACTCTAAGCACAAAGCCCCCTCCAGAACCAGTGGAGAGATACATCCACTCCCCCATACTTGGCAGGATGCAGCACACTGGGCACAAAGCCCCCTCCAGAACCAGTGGAGCACAATGTAGCACACTCACAAGTGCCAAAGCGTCATTTTCATATCATTGTTTATGTGCAGGAAGGCACACCTTCCTGCACATAAACAATCATTTCTGGCATTTTACTTTTTCTATGCAATCGGCAGAATGCAGCACTCATAGAAAAAGCAAAAAATTAAGAGGAATAAAAGTATTCCTCCTTGTTGCACCCTGCTAAAGCCATCCCTGGGGGTGGTGTTAGATTTTGGCACTGCCTCAGGTTTACGAGATTTCATAAATCTGAGTCAGCGTCAAAATACAATGGGTGTTGCTGTGGCACGCCCACAGCAGCACCCATTGCACGCCCCTTCCACGCACAGTGCTTTGTGGGAAGGGGACGTATTTACCAGGAGGCGCTAAGCCACAAAATGTGGCTTAACGCCACCTTGTAGATACGGCACTGTGCTTAGCGCCACAGGAGCGCCACTGAATGTGACGCTCCTGTGGCGCTAGGGGCGTATAAATACAGCCCTTAGTTTTACAGATAAAATGGTGCACAATCAATAACACGAGGGAATCAGATTTCAGTGCATATTTATCATGTGTGCACCACACAAGTGTTCTGATTTTTGTTCTGAATTGTTTGATCCTATGAAAATCTTTGCTTTAAATCCCGAACATGTCGACTTTCCTTGCTGCTGATATATTTTTGAATATTTGTATAGTTCATTTGCAAAAATTTAAATTGTGTTGTGTGTTCCAAAATATTTGACGTCCTACAGCTTTCCCGTCACGCTCCATGTACCCCAGCAAGCACGTCACTTGGTTCACATTATACATTTCCCTGACCTTGCAGAGAAAGCAAAAGTAAACAGCAACCTCAATGTTAAAATAATGAGAAGCAGCTTGTCAGTAGACTTTGCCTGACATTAGTCCTCTGTCTTCGAACGGTCAACAAACATAGAGGTTTAAAACAAACTCCAAAGTCCTCTTTAGGGCTCGGTCTCCTGAATTGCTGCTGGATTATTTTGGCGGCGCCTGCCACACCCCTACTTCCAGCGCACGTGGCAATAACCAACCAGGAAATTAGTTCTAAAAACAAACAGCAAGGAAATTGAGTTTTAGAAGGGGATTTGTTAAAGAGAAAAACAATCTATGCAGGGGCCTGTGGAAGTTCTGTGTGAGATGCCAGCTGCAGTAAGCATAAGAGAGTCTCTGATTCAAAGTTTGTCCCAGATCCCTTTACGCACTGCTAACGTGCTTCAAGAAGGGTACATTCAGGGCCAAACGGTTCAAAAGTTGCTAAAAGCGTAGTGGCACTTGTTGCCGCACAGTGGAAGGCCCTTTGCTAAGGTTGACTGGTCACCTTTCTGTAGCTTATTGCTGTGGTTGGATGTTAAACTGGTACTAACGAGTTGCAACTAAGGCCCAGACTGTGTTAACAAGTTTAAAAATGACACAGTAATGAAGTGAGACTATCCCTAAATGTGCTGCATAATGCTGTCTAATTTGGCTTTTTTTGTGGCAAAATTACTCAACCCTGCCACATAATTTGGTCCTTCCTTGCGGCATAATTTCAGTGGCCCTGGGTATATTGTTACACAAAAGATCTACTAGTGTGACCAATTCAGGCCTCCGCTCTACTAGATTCTGCACAGAGCCAAGTAAGTCCTTTAAATATAGGACAGGACTGGACCGGACCCAACCACCACCAGGCCTGCATGTGCTGGGAGTGTGAGCCTGCAGGAAGTGAGAAGGTGACTGCTCTTATCTCCACTCCCCTGACGCACAATACCCTCACTGGTGCTGTGCATGAGGGGAAAAGCAGAGCCTTTGCGTCACATGACCAAGATCTGTGTGGCTTTAAAATAAAAGCCCAGAGTGAGTGATTGGTCATCTCTATAATCACGCCACTCCCTGCAGGGGCAGGCTAGCCTGCTCAGAACCAACACAGGCTTTTTTCTCAAGCTTTGTACACTTAAAGATGCATGAGAGCACAAGAGGAAGCAGGTGAACCCAGACCAGGGGTTCTGTGCTGCCTTTGGCTCCCTAACAGAATGCTATCTCACAGGGATGGCTCCTCTGTTAGGGTGGAGGTGCATCGCGCCACTAATTAAAATTACTGCTGATGAAAAATAAAATGGTAATAAACATTATCACTATTTTATTTTTCATTAACTCAGCACACTTGTGTCCAAGTCGAATGTTAGGACGGGACAGGGCCACTGCTGAGCGGCAGCAGCAGAGAGGAGTGGTGGGCTGGTCACTTTAAGTTTAAAGTATGCATGTCTCTTTGGCAAGCTGTCTTGCAACAGCCAGTCAGACATGCACACTTTAAACGTCTGAACCTACTGTCTTGAACAGCTGGGTTGAAAGCAAGCACAGGCCTCCAGTGCCCGTTGGAGCGTTGAGGGAGCCTGATCCATCCTATCCTGGTGCTTCTCTCATGCTGGTTAACAGTGTGAGAGCAGGCCAGGATTGGTTAGGGGAATTGGCTGGGCCCGTGCTGGAGGACAGAAAAACACCGGGACCAGAGTGAGGATGTGCAGCAAGGTAAGTGACTATTATTTCCTTTTTTAATATATTTTGTGTGTATGTATGCCCTAAATCACCGACATGCATTACATTACTGTTTTAAAGGTAAACATTTTAACTTTAAAATGATAATTTTATGCATGTCGGTATTAATTTAGTTAACATAATTTTGTGCGTGCATGCACCCACCACCCATTTGCCCACCCCACCCCTCTCCATAGTTGGCAGCCGCCACTGCTGGTTTGAGGTCCTGAAGTGCTCCTGTCAGGTTGGCCACAGTCAAAATCCTCTCCAACCTGACTTGCGAACTTCAGCTGATGCTGCCAGCATTGCCAATCATCCAACTAACTAATGGAGCAGTCATGGGCCTAGTCCTTGGACAGAACTTAATTTTTAAACTATGCACTTGGACAGATTATGCAGTGGTGCCTCACACTGGGATGAAGGGGAATACCCTAAACACCCATAGAAGGAGCCTCCCCCGTCACGTTACTCAGATACCAACTGCTGCCACAATGAAAGCTAAAGTAAACAAAAAAAATGATGAATGGTGTTAGAAATGGGGTCTCTAGTTGGCAGTGGTTTGTTCGCTGACCACGTAGGGACCCTCACTCTAGTCAGGGTAAGTGAGCCACACAGCTAAGATAACCCTTGCTCACTGTGAGAAAGGACCTATTTTGACATGGTAGCCCCCCACTTTTTGCCTGGAAAATGATGTGGTTTCAAACTGTAGGTGCCATGAGCCCCTGCTAACCAGGTTCCCAGGGCCAGATCTATTTCCCCAAAACTGTACTATGTTTAGCACTATAGCCACCTGTGTAAGTCCCTAGTAAATGGTACCCCTGGTACCTAGGGCATGGGTACCAAAGAGGGCTCCCCAGAGCTGCAGTACCAATTGTGCCGCTCTGAGAGGCCCCACACCAGCCTCACGTAGACTGCCATTTCAAGCACATGACAAGGTGAATCTAAAAGTTGCAAACTCAACATGGCACTCACCCAGAATGCCATGCCCACTAACACTGCATGCAACACAGGTAAGTCACCCCTCTGGCAGGCCTTACAGCCCTAAGGCAAGCTGCACTATAATGCATGTGAGGGCATATGTGTGCATGAGCAAATATGCCCCTATTCTGTCTTTGCTAAACCTTAAGTCATAGTAATTGTAAAGGGGAGCTATAGCAAATGCATGTGCTGGACACCGGTCATTACGAGTTCCCCAGCTACATGATGGCCTCTCTGAACCCTGGGTTGTTTGGTATCAAACTACCTAGGATAATAAACCCACACTAATGCCAGTGTTGGATTTATTTTTCAAAGTACCCAGAGGGCACCTTACAGGTGCCTCCTGCAAAACCTAACAGCCCTGACATGGTTGCTGACCAGTATGCCACCATCAAACAGGATTCTGGACTCCTGGGGTGAGAAACTTTTGCTCTCAGGAGCCATAACACAAAGCCTTTCCTAGGAGTAGGTGTGATCCCTCCTTCTCCAGGCAGGTACTCTGCACCAGCGGTCAGCTTCAAAGGCTTTACCGCCTTTGAAATCTGACCTCTGCTGCTGGCAGCAGATGGCCACCCAATGGTTTTCCCCCCACTTGGAGCAGGAAAACCAGCGGGAAACCTAACAAGAGTAGGAGGAGTGGCCATCCCCAGCCTGCACCACCTATCAAGTGTGGCAAACGAGGTGACTGCTCAATTTCATTTTCCTTCATCTTGGATGGCATAAAAATAGCCAATTAGGGTTAGTGATGTGACCCCTTCCCACACAAAGTGGTCAATTAGTGGGCGTAGCTACCTTACGGTAGGTGGCCCGTTGGCCACTACCAGGTTTTCCCACTAATGCCCCCAAAATGCAGTATTTAGGGGCATTCCTAGACCAACAGATCAGATTTGATGGACACAAGAAGACCAGGAACAAAGAAGACCTGAAGTATAAGAACAGAAGTCCTGCTGCAACAAAAAAAGGCACCAAACCCTGCCTTCTGCTTGTAAGACTCAACAATCACCACTGAGGTGTCGCCTGGTAATTGGAAGGACTCTACCAACCGCAAGAGGACCACCGGCCTTCTAAAATTGCCAAGAACCTCCCTCAGAGTGAAGGTATCACTCTCCTGCACCCAGCAGGCAAGGAACCAGCAAAGTCCAGTTCACTGACCGGCAGCTGACCAATGAACCAGACACCACAGCTGAACCAAAATCCAAATGATGGACCAGAAGGACAAAACCTACCAGTGTGCGAAGTTCGGTGGCACTGGGGCTGTCAGGGCCTGAGACGTACCAATACTTAAGAACTGGACCTCCAAACGCAGACACCCAGAAGCACAGTCCACTCCGGACTCCCAGGATACCCGAAGCAAGCACCAGTTGAGGGACCTCAGAACACCCAAGAACCACCCCCAGAGTGGCCCTATTGACCTGCACCCCCCCCCAAGTGACCTGCTCCTGGCTCCAAGGACCCTCAGATGCATGACCCTTGGCTGACTTATATGCACTGCACCTAGCCTCCCTGCCCCTACATTGACAAACCAGCTGTGCTCTAGGAGTCCCCTACTCCTTGTGACCTCTACCCTCCAGGTAACCCACCGGACTTATCTTTAAGTCCATCTCTGCAGTGTGTTTCCAAGTGGTCCCCTTCACCGTTGTGCACTAGCTCAAAGACCGCTTGAACCAGGAACTACCTGAACTTCTCCAGCTGGCCCACAGGACATCTCAATGACCTCAACCTTAAAATAGAAGGTGACACTTGTGAGAACATTTAAAGTTTTTCCCATTGGTTCCTTGTTGCATAATTACACAGAGAAACAGAACATTTCTAAGCTTTGAAAAGTCATAACTAAAAAAATACTTATCATAAATTGATGATCTTGGTCTTAAAAATGTTATAAAAATCTGAACTAATTTTGTAAATTGGTCTTGAGTTATTCTTCTGAGTGTGTGTCCACATTCATTGATACGGTGAGTACAAAAAATGATTAGCACATATCTAAGATGAGCCTAACTGCTTTCCTACACTACCACAAAAAACAGAGCATTAGGTGGTCTGCTTTTTAGCTCTGAATACCAAGGTGGGGTTGTTTGGACTCTGTGCACAGTGCACATAATTTTTGTACGCTATATAGAGAGCCAGCCTCCTACACTCACCCCCTTGGTAGCTTGGCTCAAGCAGTCCGGCTTATCTCAGAGGCAATGTGTAAAGTATTTGTACACATACACAGTAACCAGTGTAAACACCACAAAAGTACTCCACACCAGTTTAGAAAAATAGCCAATACTTATCTGAGTAAAACAAGACCAAAACAACAAAAATCCAACATACATAAGCAAAGCTACAATTGTTCAAAGATTAAATCTTAGTATAGCGCTTAGTAATGCAATAGCTCCAAGAGGGGCTATCAGGACACCTTGACAGAGTTGTTTCCACCAGTCCAGCGCCCCTCACGAAGGAATGCAAGACTGTCACGGAGTTGCATGGACCCCAGGTACAGTACTTTGGAAAACAATGAGGAAACAAAGACGTTGCACGGAGTCGGGGAGGTGAGGCGCCGCTTGAGCCTGTGAAGCATTGTTTTCTTACTACCACCGAGGAGGTGCTAAGTCGGTTCCTTCTGCTAAGCAGGGGAGGTGAGGCATCAGTTCCTTACTGTTGCAGGGGAGGTTGTGAGGCTTTGGTTCCTTACGACAAGGCGGGATCGATGGATCCAGCAGGTCAAGATGCGAGGCATCGATTTTGCGGTGTCGCAGTCACACAATGGGGCCACAGGTGCTGCAGCGGAGTCTGGTGCCATGAACGTCAGTGACACAGCACTCTGGACTCACGCTGTGGTGGGACTTCTGAGGCGCTGTGGCTGCAGTGTCAGTCGGGGTCATTGCACTCAGTGGGTACCACAGCTCCGGTGGAGGCAGCCGTGCGAGTCAGAAAGCTGCACCGGTTCTAAAGTCACTCTAGAGTCGATGTGCCTGGTTTCTTTTTGGTTGCATGAGAACTCACTCCCAAGGGCCCAAGAACTGAATTTGGCACCACTTGGCTAGTCAGGACCCTCAGCAAGAGAGCCCAGGTCCTGGCAGATGAAGTCTTTGATGTCCCTGATACTTCTTAAGAGGAGGCAAGTTCAGTCCAGGCCCTTGGAGAACCTTTGGAAGCAGAATGTAGAAAGCAAAGTTCAGTCCTGTCACTCCCAGGACAGAAGCAGCAAGCAGCAGTCCAGCACAGCAAATCAACAGACAGAGTGGCAGTCCCTGCTGCAGCATCCAGCTCTTGTTCCTGGCAGAAAGTCCTCAGTCCAGAAGGACTCTAACTTTATAGGGTCAGGTATATTTCTGCCTTTGAAGTAGACAAACTTCAAAGAGAAGTCTTTGAAGTGCACAAAACCCTCACTTTCCCTGCCCTGACACTAGACACATTCCAGGGGGTTGGAGACTGCTTTGCTTGAGGACAGGCACAGCCTTATTCAGGTGTAAGTGTCAGCTCCTCCCACCACTCTAGCCCAGGAAGACCCATCACAGCGCACTTGCTAGGTTGAAAGGGCAGTTTAAAACTGCACACACAGACACTGCTGTGGCAGGTCTGAGAGAGGTTTACAAGGCTACTCATATTGATGGCACAGTCAGTGCTGCAGACTCACTAGTAGCATTTGATTTACAGGCCCTGGGCACACATAGTGCGCTTTACTAGGGACTTACTAGTAAATCAAATATGCCGATCATGGAGAAACCAATCATCAATACAATTTAGACAGTAGGGCATAGGCATGTTAGCACTGGTTTGCAGTTCTTTGCAGTTCTTAGCAGTGGTAAAGTGCCCAGAGTCATAAAGGCAACAAAAACAGGTCAGAAAAATAGGAGGAAGAAGGCAAAAAGTTTGGTGATAGCCCTGCAAAAAAGGCCAGGTCCAACATATGGAATGCCTAAATTAATCACAGCCCCTGGTAATTACTCAGAGCTGCATCTCAGTCCATCGTTATTTTTCACATCATGCCACCTCCATTTCTACCCAGCCACATGCAAATCAGTCTTGGCCCTGCTTTAGTAGGAATAGTCCAGCTGAACTGCCTGGCCAGGTCCTGTCTGAACTGGAACACAAGTAACCTAGGGCTGGCTTTACCCTGGTTAGGGCTCATCAGCCAGGTATAGGTTGGTTTCATTAACACAATGGGCATGGGACCCATGTCTGGGCATACCCATTCCACTTAGAGTGCCACACTAAATTGTACAAAAAGGTGATGGATGAAATGATTGAATTAATCTCATTCACTGGTAATTACTCCGGCAGCATCCCAGCCCATGGTTATTTTGTACACCGTGCCTCTTCTGTTTGTCTTGACCCTGCTTCAGTGGGGACAGTCCAGCCCAAACGCCAGGCCAGGTACTCCGTGGACTGGAACACAAGCAACCTAGGATCTGCAATTGTAAAACAAGGGCCACTCCAAGTTCCAATTGCTTAATATTCAAGCAAGGAAGAGATCTGTAGGATGCTTCCCGTGATGTCTCCAAGGCACAGTTTCTACGTGCTGTGCAGACAACATTAATCAGAGTCTATTGTTTATTTAATGCGAACATCGCAAGCTTCAGAGATCAGGTGAGAGGTCCATGTTGATGAATGCAAACCTTGTTTCAACTCACGGTGAGTTACATTTTGTTTACTTTGAGAATGGAATATTTAATCAGAGTAATTGAACAAGAACTGTAAACAAGGAACACTTTCCCACACTGAGGTAAAGTGTGGAAAGGAAAAGACAAGTCCAGATGGCAATTTGTGCAGGCCAGTTCTATGAGAATTGAGCATTGTTAGAAATGTTTCATAAACATTTATTTTCAAGATGAGGCTGCTGCATTTTTTAATAGAGTAATGTTGTGATATACAGATACTGTGGAAGAGAGTTACCAAATAATGTGTTCTACATCTTGGAATATTACAGATGAAAAAGAGAGAAGTAGGGAAAATAAGAGGTTTTCCATAAATGAATAAGGAACTTAAGAAAACACTACATCTTTGCAGGTGATTATTAAAGGTCTATGTTGTATGTATGCTTCACCACATTTGAGTGTAGGGCTACAGGCTAGCTAATTGTGACCAGATGTTGAGTTCTCACCAGATTCTGTCCTTCTGAGATATTGTGAGAAATCAATGAATCAGTGAGCAGGTCAAAGGCCAAGCTCTCCTCGTGCTGCTGCATTGCTCTCGCTCATGTATGCTCTTTGCTTTTTCTCCCCTTTTTCGAGTGCCTTCTTCCTGCTTTTTCCTCATTCTCACTGCTTTTTTCCCATTTTTTGAGTGCCTTCTCTCTGCTTTTACCGCGTTCCAACTGCTTTCTCCTTGCTTTCCCCCATTTTTTGAGTGCCTTCTCTTTGCTCTTCCCTCATTTTCACTGTTTTCTCTTTGCTTTTTTTGTCGGCTTCTTGTGTGCCTTCTCCTTGCTTCTCCCTCATTTTCACTGCTTTGCCCATGGTTTTTGCCCCTTTTTTGTGCTCCTTCTCCTTGCTATTCTCTCGCTTTCTCAGCTTTTCCCCCATTCCTTTGTGCCTTCTCCTTGCTTTTCTCTCATTTTTACTTCTGTCTCCTTGCTTTCCCCCCCATTTTTTGTGCAGCGTCTCCACACAACTGTGGATCATCACCTCCCTTCTGGAATTCCAAAGAGCTCTCAAGACCTGACTCTTCAAATGAGCCTCTGGGACCTGGAAGCAACCTGGATACCCTGTCGAGTGATTAGCTGCTGTTAGACCTGACAGCCTTAGGGTGGTCACCCCTAACTTTTTTGCCTGCCTCCCTCCACTTGTTGGACACTGTTTGTGCTGGTTTTTAGACTCTGCTCACTTTACCACTGCTAACAAGTGCTAAAGTGTATATGCTCTCTCCCTTTAAACATGGTAACCTTGGATCACACCAAATTGGACTATTTGATTTACTTATAAGTCACTAGTAGAGTGCACTATATGTGCCCAGGGCCTGTAGATTAAATGCCACTAGTGGGCCTGCAGCACTGGTTGTGCCACCCACTTTAGTAGCCCCTTTACCTTGTCTCAGGCCTGCCATTGCAAGGTCTGTGTGTTCAGTTTCACTGTCACTTCGACTTGGCATTTAAAAGTACTTGCCAAGCCTAAAACTCCCCTATTTCTACATATAAGCCACCCCTAATGTGTGCCCTAGGTAACCCCTAGAGCAGGGTGGCATTTCTAGAATAGTAATATTAAATCCAACTTCACCAGTCAGCAGGATTTTATATTACCATTCTGGCCATACTAAATATGACCTTCCTACTCCTTTCAGATCAGCAGCTACCACTTCAATACTGTATGAGGGCAGCCCCAATGTTAGCCTATGAAGGGAGCAGGCCTCACAGTAGTGCAAAAACGAATTTAGGAGTTTTACACTACCAGGACATGTAAACTACACAGGTACATGTCCTGCCTTTCACCCACACAGCACCCTGCTCTAGGGGTTACCTAGGGCACACATTAGAGGTGACTTATATGTGGAGAAAGGGGAGGTTTAGGCTTGGCAAGTACTTTTAAATGCCAAGTCGAGGTGACAGTGAAACTGCACACACAGGCCTTGCAATGGCAGGCCTGAGACAAGGGAAAGGGGCTACTTAAGTGGGTGGCACAACCAGTGCTGCAGGCCCACCAGTAGCATTTAATCTACCGGCCCTATGCACATAGAGTGCACATTACTAGGGACTTATAAGTAAATTAATAGTCCAATCAGGTATGATTCAAGGTTACCATGTTTTAAGGGAGAGAGCATATGCACTTTAGCACTGGTTAGCAGAGGTAAAGTGCGCAGAGTCTAAAAGCCAGCAAAAACAGTGTCCAAAAAGTGGAGGGAGGCAGGCAAAAAGTTAGGGGTGACCACCCTAAGGCTGTCAGGTCTAACAGATATGTTATGTGAACTTGCATCTTTTTTTGGAGAACAACAAACGGCCAGACGCACGAAGCATTTTTACATTCACAAATGACCTGATTTGCCGAATTGGGCTGTTTTGCGACTGCAAAATGCTGTTTCTAAAGTACAAAGCCCAAATTGCGGTTTGGTTACTTGTTACTGAATGGCAAATTGGGTTTTGAGATTCACTATTTGGAAGAGGAGTGTTGAAGGGGTGTCCCTTCCTAATACCGAATCACAGTTTTAGGTACAAATATTTAAAACAGAAAGGTGACCACAAAACATTCACAATTTACTGACAGCTCAAAGCTGCTTGTAATCCATTCACAAATGAGAAGGGGTAGACAACAGACCACTTTCCACTTTAAGAATGGTTGGGAAAATATTTTTTCTCAGAGCAGGCAGTGGTCATTGGACCACTGCCTACTGTTAAAAAATTAAACTTCAAAGTTTCATTGCTTTCTTTTTAAACTCATCCTATTTCCCTTTAAGGAAAACAGGATGCATTAAAAAAAAATCACTTTTTTAAAAGCAATCACGGGCATGGTGGCCTGCTGACCCCAGTAGGCCATTATCACTGTGATGGCTTCGAATCCCACTGAGCCACAAACTGCAAATTTGCGACCCACTAGAAATCAGTAATGAAACTCAAAAGTATTTCATGCATTAGGAATAGCAGTTTCCTAATTGTAATTTGCAAAACATTGCAACTGGGTAATCGCTATTCATATTTGTGTATGTCTGGCCATTATTTCTTGATAGAGACCAGCTATTTAGATAAAAGGAGTAAATGTTTGACATACAGCCTGCATTGTTGTAAATTCTTCAAGATTCTCTTACATGTTGTTCGTATTCTTGTCTGAGACATGGAAAAATCAGAGTATCATTAAATAGACTACCGTGACCTGAAAGGTCCTCAATACATCATGAATGAAATGTCGAAATGCAGCTGGAGCATTACAAAGGCCAAATGGTACGACCAAATATTCATAGTGCCTTTATTTTTTAACATTTTTTATTGTGTTACAAAGAATCATTTGCACCAACAGTATTGATACATAAAACACAGTTGTTATCAGACATTTGTAGGTAGTATAGAAGACTAATTTCTTAAATTATTTAGAATGTAAAGCAAAAACAGAAAAGAGAAAAGAAAATTACACTCTGGCTAGTCCTAGAACATAAAGCATTGGGTCTCACTCTTCAACAACAAAGCTAGACCATGTATTCCTAAGGCGGCTGCGCCCTTCGGCCCCTCTAGTCTTCAGTATTGCTGCTTCCAATTCGCAGGTTTGTCTAAATCTGGACCACCAGTCTAAAACGGTAGGGGGTATAGGACTGATCCAAACTCCAGCAATGCGCAGTCGAGCGGTGGAGATCGCTATTGCGACCACAGCCGAGTCCCTAGAAGTAGTGACACATTTATATCCCTTCATTACATCTTTCTTGGTAAGCTGCAAATTATACCCCAATGGGACAAGAGATGTTCAGAAACTGTCGAACAAAACCTTTTAAGCAAGGGGCACTCATCAAACTTATGAACAATGTCAGCAGAGTAAGTGCCACATCTGGAGACGCTTGTCTTGTTATTCGATGTCGCCCCAACCCATCTGCATGTCATCTCTAGAGTCGGTAGAGCATGCAGAGTTTAGAATTGTTACATCTTAAGATTAACAAAAAAGACAGATCAATTCATGATGTCAATTGCATTAGTAATATCCTCTGCCAAGATGTCCATACCAAGCCGTTCACTCCATGTCCCATGAGCAGAGGCCGCCCATCTTCCTGGTGTGCGAACATAATTTTGTAGATTATTATAATTGATAATTTAAATTTACCTGGAGTTGTACTAAGGTATTTCAAAATATCCAAGTGATCTGCTTCAGATAGATTTAGCTGCTTGTGTAGTATAAAAATCGCTAATCTGTACTTAAAAAATGATTTATGAGAAAGACCATGACAGGCTTGCAGAGCCGAGAATGTATTCAGCCGAGATGAGTCAAAAAGCTGGCCCATGGTTTTAGTCCAAATGTGCACAACTGCCTGGCCACAGTGTCCTGGAAGATAGATGGGAGATCAGGGTTACCCCACAGCGGAGTGTACAGATGGATTTATTTTAAGGCATGTTTTATGCATATTCCCCACCAGTCCGGATGAATATCCTTGAGGATCTTACACTGCACTCATTTAAAGTAATTCGGGTCCGACTGTCTACAAAGGAATAACCTATAGTCAGCCAAGCCCAGGGCCAGATGGTAACCCTAAATAGGTAAATCAGAGTACGTAAGCAGATTCCAAATACACGTTCCGAAACCTGCCCAAAAATTCAGCTTAATGTTGGGGAGTAACTGACTGCCCTGATCAGCTGGTAATTTCACACAATGGACACCTCGTTTTATTCTCTTATAGCCCCACATGAAACTGCTGATGATGCTCTTCAGGCATTTAACAAATGAGTCAGGCACTCGCAATGGGATTGCACAAAAAGATACAGAAATTCCGGGAGGATTTTCATTTTAATGATATTGCATCACTGTAACATCCGGTGTTTATAAAGACAAGGATACAGTTCTTGAGCTCAAACGAGTTGGTTTATTGCAGCAATAAAAAGGTTATCTCGAAGAGAAAGCATCCCGACCTCCGCCTCCCTCTGCAACCGTCACCTCTCTCCTCGGCCCCACTCCCTATTCTCTTCACGCTCACATTCTACATTCGCACCCTCACGCTCACACATAACATTCGCATCCACGCGCTCACACACAAACACTCGCGCTCACACACTCCCGCTTTCAACCTGAGAATAGGATATAACACTTCTCCCTTCCTTAACACAAAACAGCAGTAACAGCATATAAATTTTATTTTTTTTTTTAAATACAAAGTAATTATAACAAACTACAGAACTTTGGAAACAGGTACTTCACGACAAGTCATAGTCTTTAAGATGTGACGGAGGTTTGACGAATCTATTCGATCTCCTCACATCTGATCTGCATGGCAACTCTCCAGTGTTATCCTTCCGGCTACTTGAGTCTGAGTTCTGTGTGGAGACTCCAACGGTCTTCTTATGAAATACATCTCTACACGAGGAATTGGAATCTCCTCCTCTAAATTTAACAATTCTATTGAAATTCCAAACTCTATTATCCTCTGTTTTCACAGCATTGGTAAATAATTTCACAACCCTCATAGGACCAGAGAGTTTCTTTTTCATCAGAGGATTTCTGATTAGAACACAATCACCCACATTAACCACAGTTTTCTTCACAGCATGGGTCCTATCAAAATTAACTTTACTCTTCACCCTCTTTGCACACTCCCTAGACATCCACTCATCATTCACCATCAGCCTACCTCTACCATCAAGTAAATTATTAACCCAAGTGGGTTCCAAATCAGAATTACCACGCCTACCTCGAAACAGGGAAAAAGGAGTCTCCCCTGTAGACGTGTGAGAGGTATGTCTATAAACATAGACCGTTTTTAACACTTCTTCCTTCCAGTTCAATTGGTTATCCTTAGCAATGGAGATGGTTTCTTTGAGAACCCGATTAAAACGTTCCACCATACCATTACACTCAGGATGGTACAAAGCACAGAGTTTGTGCTTGATACCACACCCATGCAAAAAATCATTCATTTCCCCTGAAACCAACTGTACACCATTATCTGTGAGAATGGTATTGGGTAAACCTTCTTGAATTATTAACTTCTTGATAAATTTAATTACCTTGTTAGTTTCGATACTTCCAGTAAAATTCACCTCAGGCCACCTTGAAAACATATCAATCACCACAATCATATATTCGGCCATGCCCACACTATAAGTGGGTCCTAAGATATCTAGTGCAATATCTTGCCACGGACCTTTTGGTGTCTCCTTAGTGATCATGGGTTGAACACGAGGTTTCAAAGCTTTTTCACTCACTGCACACTGTAGACAATCTCTGACAACCCTTTCAGCTTGAATGTCCATCCCTGGCCACCAATAGGAGGAACGCAACCTCTCTTTGGTTTTCGAGATGCCCATGTGACTATCATGAGCCTGATTTACTAATTGACTC
Source organism: Pleurodeles waltl (assembly GCF_031143425.1). Lineage (NCBI taxonomy): Eukaryota > Metazoa > Chordata > Amphibia > Caudata > Salamandridae > Pleurodeles > Pleurodeles waltl. The sequence goes on from NC_090444.1 coordinate 1,826,638,361, forward strand.
CTCACACTACTAGGGGGAACCAACCTCGTACCTCTTAATAACAGTCCATCAACACAAACCAATTCATTTCTTACGTTCCAAAATTCTGCACTCCCCCCACTACCTTGTTTTTTACTCCTCCAATTATCTTGTAATAACTTAATGACTTCTTGTAGCACCACATCTCCCAAAGTTTCTTCACGCCACTTGGCCTCGGGGATTACTTCAAAACTGACTTCACACACCCGATCAAAACATTCTGTATCATCACCCTCCAGACCATCGTTCTCATACTTCCGACTTTCTGTAGAAACTAATCTAGATAAAACATCAGCCGATAAGTTATGCGAACCAGGAACATATTCTACGACAAAATCATACTCCTGTAATCCAACAATCCACTTAGTGATCCTGCTTGAGACAGAATCAATTCCCTTAGAATAAAAAACTTGACATAAAGGTTTGTGATCAGTCCTCACGACAAAAGAACCTCCCCACAAAAACTTTTTAAACTTCTTAATCGCCCCAAAGACCGCCAGTGCCTCCCTCTCGATCACCGAATATTTGCTCTCAGCACCTCTAAGACTACTAGAAATAAAGGCAATGGTGTTTTCTGGATCTAAACCACCTTGTTGTAAAACTGCTCCCAACCCCTTATTACTGGCATCAGTCATCAAAATAGAACGATCATTAGGATTAAAATTCTTGAGTGTGGGCGCTGTCGTAAGAGACTCCTTGAGATTACAAAATTCCTTCTCACATTCATCATTCCACTTGAAATCAGCTCCCTTTTTTAACAAACTTCTCATGTTAAAACATGAACTGGCAAAATTCCTGACAAATTTACTGTAAAATTCAGTCATACCAAGGAATCACACTAGTTCCTCTCTCGAAGTGGGAGAAGCCAAACACCGAATAGAGTCGACCAGTTCTTTCTTGGGTAAAACACCCCCACCAGAAATAGTGTGCCCTAAATAATCATTGGCCTCCACCTCAAACTTGCACTTCTCAGCCTTTATAGTTAGACCACTCTCTGCTAACTTTTTAAGCACCTCTCTGAGTCTTGTCATATGTTCTTTGAAGTACCATATACTAGTATGTCATCTTGATATACACATACTCCACACAATCTTTTCAACACACGTTCCATCAACCTTTGAAATACGGAAGTGGCAGAAATCAGACCAAAAGGTAAACGTACAAATCTGAAGGTGCCATACGGAGTGATAAATGCTGTGTAGTTTCTACATGATTCATCTAGTTCGACTTGGTGATAAGCCGACGTGAGATCGATCGTAGAAAATACCTTAGCCCCTGAGACTGTAGACAGCAATTCCGTAATGTTAGGGAGAGGATACCTATCTACAATAACACACTTGTTGAGCTTGCGGAGATCCACACAAAGTCTAATCTGGCCATTAGCTTTCCTTGCAATAACAATGGGGGCCAACCATTCTGTGCCCTCTACTTCTTCGATTATTCCTTGTTCCTTTAGTTTCATCAATTCAGTTTGAAGATCATCCCTTATGGAAAAAGGTACACTCCGTACCTTGCTGCAAAAAGGAACAGATCCGGGAAACAATTTGATCTTGTGTGAATAACCTTGCATGCACCCTATCTTATCACTAAATAAGTTTCTGAAGTCTTGACGAAGAGTAGAAATGAAATCTGGATTTACTTCAGTGTTATTTATTTCTCTCACACACTGCAGTTCCTTAAGGAGAATGGAAGGAGAACTGTTGGGGTCAAGCATCACCCCCAAATCTTTTTGATGCCACCAACTAACTATGCTATCCCCTTTTTTTGAAACATACACCTTGCCCGTGGCGAATCGCTGAGCATATTCCAGTAAACCTAGGAAGTACCCATGTAGTTCTATGGGTTCTCCGCCATAAGCGCATGGTCTGATGTCAGGCTTGAAAAGTTGAACCTTCCCTTCAAGATGTTCCTGATAAAATTGATTGGATATTATTGTTATTTTGGCACCAGAGTCGAACAGCATTAATGTCCTTGCTCCTTCCACCAATACATAGTCTACAGGCCCCTTAGCTTTGCAGTCAGAGATTTGCAACACAATCTGACCACACTGAAAGTCACCAACCCTCTGAGTTTCATCAGGATCATTAGCAATGGAGTGGACTGACTTCTTAAACTTTCGTTGGTTGCATACCGCAAAGAAATGACCCTTCTTCTTGCAGTACGAGCAGAAAGCTTTAGAAGCAGGACATGATTTGTCATTAGCAAAATGTCCTTCTTTACCACATCTAAAACATCTTTTATTGTTGACAGACCCTTGAAAGGAGTTATTGGGTCTACTGTCTTTCCCCACTACAGACACCTCCTTGTACTCTTGTTTCTTCATGACCTCAACACACTTTACAGAGTGTTCAATTCTTTTTGCCAGCAGGATGACCTCATCTAGATGTGGATCATCTAACAACCATAGTTCGTCACGTACTTTATCCATTTTGCATCCTAGCATGAATTGATCACGGATTAGTTCCTCCAATGTAGAGCCAAACCTGCATGAGGAAGCTAAACGTCTCAGATTTGTTAAGTAATTCTCAACTGTTTCTCCTTCACGTTGAAGTCTCTTACTGAAATAGTACCTCTCCAAAATTGTGCTGACCTTCGGCAGATAATGCAAGTCTAATTTTTTAATACAAATTTCATACTCGTTTAAAGCAATAGAATCAGTGTCAGGAATATCTGGGAGATGATCGAATACTTCTTGACCTTCCGTTCCTAGGCAGTGGAGTAACAAAGCAGTCCTCCTTTCAGTACTAAGTGAAGTACCACAAACTCTAGCATACCTTTCGAATACTTTCTTCCACTTGCTCCACTTGGTTGGAGGATCCCCGGGAGTGGAGAGAAAAAAGGGAGGAGCAGCAACATTCTGCATTGTGCAGAGGAGAAGAAAAAAAAATATATATATATACAAGTAGCTAGAGTAAAATATTTGAAAAGGACTTATTTTATCAATCTTGCGTGGAGCAGTGGAGGCTGAAGTTAGCTTGGCTTTTGAGCAATGGACGCTGAAATTTGCTTATCATATGTATTTTTCAAGAGAATTGTCCTGAAAACAGGAGACACAGAACACAGAAGTCTTTAAGTCTGAAAAGCGTGTGGGTTGCCTTGGAAACGGGCTAGGCCATTGCGCTTGGATCTGCGTGGAAATTGTCCTGACAACAGCAAGTGACTCGGTTGACGTGGAAACAGGGAGCTCGAGAGCGCAACCTGCGCTCGAGAAAAGACAGATGAACAGCGGAAGAAAAGGAATAAAACAATGAAATTGTAGACAGCTTACAGTTACAGTTGCGCTTGAATCTGCGTAGAATTTGTCCTGACAACAGCAAGTGACTCGGCTGACGTGGAAACGGGGAGCTCGAGAACGCAACCTGCGCTCAGAGATTGTCTTTCAGAGTCAGGATGCTTTCTGAAGTTTGCGTGGGAAAGCCTCTCGTCGCCAGTGTAACATCCGGTGTTTATAAAGACAAGGATACAGTTCTTGAGCTCAAACAAGTTGGTTTATTGCAGCAATAAAAAGGTTATCTCGAAGAGAAAACATCCCGACCTCCGCCTCCCTCTGCAACCGTCACCTCTCTCCTCGGCCCCACTCCCTATTCTCTTCACGCTCACATTCTACATTCGCACCCTCACACATAACATTCGCATCCACGCGCTCACACACAAACACACGCGCTCACACACTCCCGCTTTCAACCTGAGAATAGGGTATAACAATCACTCAACTAGACTTAGTGCTAGACGGCTCCATGCTAGCAGATGAAGACTGACCGGCTTCAGGAGGGAGTCCTAATTCAACCCAAGTATGCGGTCAGTGTCGCAGAGATCTTAACGCCAAGGTTCGTAGCTACAGAAGAGAGGACAGGAACAGGACCATCAGAGTGACAGCTAAAAGAGTCTTGGCTAAGTTAAGTTTATAACCGGAAACAACTCCAAACTTCTCAGCCTCATCTGAAAATTGACCAATATCTTCAAGGGGGTCCAAGGAGTATATAGCCACATCATCTGCATAGGCACTAAGCTTCAATTCTGACCCATTAAAAACAACTTGCTGAACAGAGGATTAGAAATAAGGAATTGGAGATAGAGCTCGATATAAAAAGCAAATGATAGCGGAGACAAAGGACAGCCCTGCTGTGTGCCCCTATATACATGAAAGAGCAGTGAACTATAACCATCCAAGAACAATCTAGCCCCAGGGTCTCTATACAGAGACCTGACCCGGGATATCAATTGTTGTCTAATTCTTACTGCAGACAAGACTGACCAGAGAAGGGACCATGAGAGCCGACCAAATGCCTTTTCGGCATCCTGTAAAATCTTGGCTGCCTTACTGCTGGCGATTTTGGCTACATCAAACATAACTACAGCAGTACTCGTATGACTGGTGGTGTCCCTGCTGGAACAAATCCAGGCTGCTGAGAAGAGACAATATTTTGCAGAAGAGGGGCAAGTCTGACCACAAGAATTTTAGCATATATTTTAGTGTCTGATTGATAATAGAGATAGGTCGATTTGATCCCCTTTCCTGGGGAGGCTTATCCTTCTTCAGAAAAACTGCTAAGTTGGTAGATTTCAAAAGACTACAGGACATCCCCCACTGTCAATATAAGACACCAGCCTCATAAATAATGGAAGAAGGGCCCGTATTTTATTTAAAAACTGTTTCTTTTGCAATCATTCAAGTTGCCATCTTCTTGGCAAAGGAACGATCAGAGTTTCTTAGGGGCTCCAGAGCCCACTAATGCTGAAACAAATCTGGGGCCTGAGAGAGCATCAGGTCCACAAAGCATGGGTTTTCCTTCCAGCAGAAATGAAGGCCATTGAGCTTCACCCAGTCCTGCTATTCAGGGAGGAGTTGGGAAGTATTTTGATATCTGTGGGCAATTAGTATTAAGGTAATGGCCAGGCAGAGCACAGTGCATGCTCAGACATGCTTTCCTTCTCTCTCTCTCACCCATTGCTGGATAATTTCCTCTTGATGGAGAAACCAATCTGGCTCAATTCTAATCTTTGTGTTTCTTGTCTTTCTAATCAATGATGGAAGTCTGCAAAAATAAATGTCTCACTGTGTGTTGTTTCTTTTCTCAATTTCATCATGCTAGTTGCTGTTCTGTCTGCAGTGTGAAGTTAATCTAAGCCGCAGTGGGAGTAGTCTGATTAACAACTATATTATCACGCAACCCACTATTAAATGCTACTTCAACTGTCCAGGATACTTCAGTCAGAAACCAATGGAAATGAGCAGTATATGTGATGATACCTTGTGAAACTTGCTTTAATGCAAAATAAAATCATATGGGCTTCCTGTGTGTTGTGAGAACTCTTAAATACAGCTCAAAATCATGTCAGATAGTTGTGAAAATAAAGAAATCAAGTATCCTGTGTGAGTGTTAAGGGGGTAGCCCAGGACAGGGCCTCTTTCTTTAAGTGTGATAGAATAAAGGATTCCTTAGGTGTACTATCATTACTGGGTGGGGACTAGTTTGTGAAATGCAGTTGACATAGTGCTAAGGAAGCTGAGAGTGTTTTGAGGTCCCCAGTATATTTTTCAGGAGGGGCTAACCTGTGGACAAACATAGAACAATTTAATAAATGTGACACAGCTAACGGTGATCCCAAACTACTATGTTGTGGAATAGAAAAAGTAGCAGAAGGACCAATGGGATGATTGTGGATGGTCTTTGTGAACTAGTTAAGTCTATCTAGCAAACTGGTTTGTTTAGCTTGTTCCATTTGCATCTCCTTCCTTCAAACTTTCAATGGCTTGTACAAGGGAGGCTAAGGAGTCGCTGGTGAGGTGTGTGAGGGGCCTGGTAGACTGTCAGGACATTGTGAGATGGATGGCGATGCAGACCCTGTCTCTCCATTTGAGCCTAAATACATCTACTATTTAGAAACAAGTACTGTGTATAACACTCTGGTTGAACAGGGGAGAAGGGCTAGAGAAGGGAGAACGCTTGAGTGGCCTGAGGGCATCCGAACACTCCACTGTTTCCTCTGAGATTAGTCCACCATATACTGTGAGGCACAATATATTAATATAAAGCATTATGTATAATAATTATAGTAATACTATATACAAGTATGCATAAGGTGCGCAGCTCTCACCGCTACAGGTTGAGGGTAAGGTATCATCAGTAGCATGAGTAATTACTCCAGTAGAGGTCACAAAGAAGATGGAACTTCAATAGAGGGGGGACTTCAAGATCTGCCTTCAGCAGTCAGATGAAGTAGAACTTCTGGTAGTGAAGAGATGAGGAAACAGAACTTCAGAAGATGAATCAAAGGGAACCAAAGAACACCGTCAAAACCGGATGCGAAATGGTCCCACATCAGAGGAACCCTGCAAGATGCACAGTTGCCAGGTGAAGAATTATTGGTGGCGATAGTGTATCTACTGTTTCTTCTCACACTTGACCTGGAAGTACAACACCTCCGCCATCATAGATAGGAAAAGTCTTGTACTCCGGATAAGCGAAAGGCACCTTGATGGAATGGGAAATATGTGAACCAGTCTCTCAGTGGGTTTTCCAAAGCATAATTGAGGTCAATAATTTGCGTGTCTTGCTTGTGCATTATCTGCCTACATGTCCCCTACATTGCATGAAGTTCTTACAGCGGGGATAATGAACATCAAGATGGTGTGAATCCCTCAAAACCATGACTCCAATTGTAAAAAGTGATAATAAGATAGCCAGATACAAAAATTAAGACTCAGTTGAAAGCTTCCTGAAAAGAAAGGAGTTTTCTTTCCATTTATTTGTCATCAAGGGTGAAAACTCCTAATAAAAATAGGACACTGGAGGTTCATTTATGTTTTTTATTCGTGTATCTATATAACACAGTTACAACACAAACACTGAAAGTAAAGAAACAGAAGAAAAACTGTTCTGCCAAAACTAATACATTTAATAAGAAAGATATATCTGAAATGATACAGTTCAAGAAACAATAGGAAATGTAATCAGAAAAAGAACTGCAAATGATTATGATTGAGGGAATAAACAGTACAATACCATCTAAGGAAAATGACATTTTTTACCCACTGTTACTGTTCCGTAGAGGGCAACCATCCTATTAGGTAGAAGACGAACCCAGATGAAAAAAAGACTATGTAAGACTGCATTCTTAAAGATAGAAACAAACATGTGTCAAGTTTGGAATCAAGAAATGCATCTATATAAAAGTGACCAGAAGTTGACTTCTTGAATGCATTTAAATCTGCACAACTTATAAATCAGTGAGTGGATTCTGCAGCTCCTTCGTAAGTCTTGCAAGCACAGAGTAGTCTGCATACATTTGACTCCTTTCAAAATTTGGAATATCATGGCATGATTCCTACCACTGCACCTGTAAGTTCTTGAAGAAAAATGTTGTTGGACTTGGCCTTTATGCAGGGTCGTCCCCAACCTATTTGCCTTCATCCCTGTTTTTGTTGGCTTTTAGGGCTCTGTGCACTTTACCACTGCTAACCATTGCTAAGGTGCTTCCACTCTCTCTTTTAAACATAGTAAAATGGTCTTACACCAGATTTAAATTACTTATATGTCCCTAGCAAAGTGGGACTACATGTACTAAGTGTCTGTATATTAAATGCTACTACTGAGTCTGCAGCACATATTGTGCCACCCACTAAGTAGCCCAGTAAAACATGTCTCAGGACTGCCATTGTAGCCTGTGTGCAGTTTCAAACTGTCATTTCAACCCGCAAAATAAACCTTTTTCCTGACCCAAACCTTCCTTTGTAATATATATATGTCATCCCTTGGGTAGGCCCAAAACAGCCCAGGGGGCAGGGTGCATTGTATTTCAAATCTTGTATATGCACTTTTATATGTTACATGTCTTGGTAGTGAAAAACTCACAAATGTATTTCTTGTTTAGGATATCATTGGGTTACCCGGTTGCATTTATTACATGACAACCTTTGATTGGGAGCAGGTAGGAAAGTCCTGTTTGATGTCTGTGGAAATGTAGTTAAATATCCTATTTAATGGTAGAGGCTGATTTCAAGTCACAATTTAGAAAATTCCACTTTTAGAAACTTGGCATTTTCCTGTCTTAACCATTTAGTGCTTGCAGCCTGTCTCTGGGTCACGTAACTAGGTGAAGATGGCAGTTGAACTTTGTATATTTCTCCCAGACAGTATCAAATTAGAGGGTCTGGGTGTTGGCAAGATGAGGTATCTGTGACAGGATGGGGGAATAGAGCTCTCAACTACCACACTTGCATTTCAAAGGCACTGACCCAGCTCACAAGCACTGGACTTTGCACTAGCCGATTGTGCCCCAAGACAGCCTGGAAGCAGGTCAGGGAGACTGGAAATTCTAGACACTTCGGGAACCACCACGCTCCAGAAGTTTCCCCCACTTCAAAGTGGGAACCAGATATACAAATGGGACTCTCAGACCCACTTTTTAGTACACTTCTGGACCTGTGGTTACCAGAGAAGAAGGACACCCTGCTGCCTTGCTGCTTGAGGCCTATCCTGCTTGCTGAGAAGGAAGACTGAACCGCACCCTTCATCCCAAGGGTCAGTGGACTGACCTCCTATTCTGAGCTACAGGGACATAAAAAGCTCCAGAGGCCTCGGTGCAACTGCCCAGCTGACCTGCTGCAACTGGACCTGTCCAGACCTGCAATTGGACCTGCCTGAGCCCTTATGGCCTCTGCTGGAGTTAGTTCCTGATCCTCTAGAGGTGCCACCCAGGTCCCGGACCCATGGTGTGGCATCAGTTGAGCTCATCCACAAAGAAGAGAAGAAATCCTGAAGTTGTGGATACCACAGAAGGACACCCTGCTGCCCTGCTGCTTGGGGAATCCTGAAGTTATGGCCTCTTCCTGACAGCGAACAGGCTTGTTTATGCTAAGATCTTACCACCTGCACCAACTGCCAATGCAAAGCCAACCTGACCACCAGCGACGAACGGCAACACAAGATCAACACTTTGCATTACAGCATCAACAGCCTGTGGTGATCGCCAAAGCGAATCTCCAGCAACAACCATCCACGATGCCCAATAGGATCTTTGCACTACAGCAACAACTGTCCGCACCACCCAGACTGCTCTTTATGCTACAGGGATGACCATGCAGGATGTTCTGCCTGCTTCTCACAGCTTCCTGCACCATGGAGGTGACTCCTCTCACTGGACTTAGAAGACAGCTGTATCAGCAAGACTAAGCAGGTCCCTGTATCCAGCCCATGCTGATAACCACAAGTGGCTCTTTGTACTTTTAGGTACTATACTTACATTCAATCTTTGCCCTTGCCTATCTTCGTTTCTACTAATTGGATATTTGTTCTTTTGGTGTCAAAGGATTTAATCAATTTTACTCTCTTTTTCTAAATTGGTGTGGGGTTTTTCTTTCATTTCTGTTTTTTACTTTATTGCAATTTGAATTTTCCATAAATACTTTACACATTACCTTAAAGTTGAGCCTTACTGCTTTTGTGCAAAGCTACCAAAGGGTTAAGCACAGGTTGATTTTGACTCTTATGGTTCACCCTGACAGAGGCTGTGTTTTTTGTTTGAGTAGGGCTTCAATGCCCCTCAACCAATAACCCAGTTTCTCACATGGATGTTCAATAGTGGGTTGCAGTACTTGTGTTTGTGCAGTGCCACTCAGAGATTTGTGCAAAACGAAATATATTAAAAATAGGTTGACATTTTGGATAATTTTTTGCTATGTTTTGTGGCTTACCCTGACAAGGTTTTGGGCCTTGCTTGGGTAGGGTTTCACCCTCCTCAACCAACAACCCAATCCTTGTCAGGGAGAACCACAAAAAGTCACAAAATCTAACTTCTCACAATAATGAACAGAAGGAGTGCCCTGTGTGAAAGCACATCTTTGTTTTTAGAGTTGGCATACACTTGTTTCTTTGTACAGGATTATTTTACTGCATCTGAATTGATCAGTTGGCTCAGTTTACAAGATATTGTGTTGTTAGTGCTAAAAACCTGCTTAAAAGCTAAAACCCTTGTTGTTCAGGTCGGCCTAATGGTGCCACTTCATCAATGTGCTATCTGGCCTTGGACTTTGGGCGCTTCACTTCAGCACTGGGACACTTCGGTTCGAAGTAACTATGCACTCTATAAATGACATTATTATTATTTTTGTTGTTGTCGTTGTTGTTGCAAAAGCATCAGAAGGACCATCCTGCTAGCACAATATTACATTTGTCTTTACAGAAAGTAACAACAAAATTGCAAAGGTTTTAAAAAATGAAAACATGTGTTGGGCATGAGAAATAAATAAATAAATACTAGGAACAACCGAATGTCTAAGAATACAGGGTTTATGTTTTTGCAAGTGGGAGTCATCTGTGTTGACAGCACAACTTAAGAATGCTCTGAATATTTCAAAAAAGTGAGTCAATGTACTTTCAAGTGGTCTCTGAAGTGTAGGGAAAGTAAATGTGTAGCTCTGCTTGGGGATGTTTTTGAATGAGTGAGTAGTAACCATGGATAATTTGGGTTGGTCCTTGTGTGGTTTGAGATATGTGTGATGATGAAATGCATGGTATATTGGTTTACTTAGAGAGGAGAGGGAAGGAAGGCAGAAGAGAATGAGATCTATTGCATTTCCTTTTGAGCAGCTTTTGAATTGATAAACAAAGCAGGTTGCCCTGGTCAAAGTTTTGACACTCAGACATAATCTCTGTTTTGGAGGTCAAAGTCTTTCAGCAATGCAAGGTCTGAGACTGAAGTTGTCATGGGTCCCATGAACGCACATACATTGTTGCAAGCTCCCACTGAAGCGATTGATTTTGATGCCACATACCCTTTCTGGGGCAAAGCTGGGTTTCATAGTTGGTTGTTGAGATCTCATTGCCAGTGGGATAGGTTTGCAGCTTTGCTTCAATCCAAGGATTTATTCAGAGATAGTCACTTTTTTGGTTCTCAAGCCCTCCAGTGAGATGAGGTTGCCAAGAAGCTGGATACCCCCTCACCAAAGTCCAGCTGAACCTGTTTTCAGTGCAGCAAAATACTATGAGTGGATCTGGTTTTCTTTTCCAGCTAAGGTGTGCACTCCATAGGCAAGCCTCATTTCCTTGTCCCTGTTCTCCAAAGATGGGAACATTTCTTCTTGTCCCTTCAACATCCCTTAGCCTTTCGGACCAGACTTCTAAACACCAGGGGCCATATTTAATAAAAATGGTGCTACACCTCCTGCTGCACCACCTTTTGTAGCACCCCTTAGCGCCCCACACTATCGTGACCATGTGTGTGCCGTATTTAATATACCGTGCACCATGGCACAGGGTAGGGGAAATAGCATCGAAATTTGTAATGCTATTGATGTACTTTGCAGGACTGGTGCCAAAAAGATTGACCCTAGTCCTGCAAAGTACATAGAGGCCCATTTGAATAAATGGTTTGCCTCCTTTTAACGCTTGCTCAGAGCAAGCATTAAAAAATACCTCTAAAAAATGGAACACCCGTTTTGCATGCACTAGGCATAGCGCATGCATAATGTGGCGCAAAGGGTCGCAAAGTGGATTAATGTGTGCATTGCGCCACTTTGTTAATATGGCGCAGTGGTTTTTGAAGCCAACACAACATTAGCGTAAAAACAATTACGCTAATGTGGCGCTAGAGCATTTTAAATCTGGGCCTAGGTCTCGCTACGTCTAGGCCTCCTGCATGGCCCAATCTGCAGTGGTCAGCTGGGCCTTTATGAACGCTGGTATCCTGCTTTTTCTATCCTGACAGAAGGCAAGCAGGATGCCAACCAATTCAAGAGCAGTTCAAAATGGCTAACCCCTTCTTCAACCAGCAGGATTTCTGTCTCTCCACAAACCACTCCCCTAGCTAAATGAGGTCTCCTCCATCTGTCAGGGTAAAGAACTGTTTTTCCCTACTTGGACTGGAGCGAGAGAGCCTAGAAGGGCCCTGGGACTTAAATAGGGCAGATCCTGTCAGATCCATTTAGCATTCTCTAGTCAAAAGTAGTACTGTAAAGGCTATACTTTTTTCTGTCAGCTGTTCTCGCCCACTTCTAAAACTGCTAATATCTGTTAATGGTCCATTTATAGCCAATAACGCCTCCTTCTTGGGCCCAGAGGCCTAGTAACTATCCTAGCAGATTCTTTACCTCCACCCAGAAATGTTTATTGAGCACCTGGAGTGTAAAATCTGGTTTCAACCCAGTTTTGGATCAGTCAGCATAAAGTATATTTTTGTAATGTTACTTTCCACTAAAGTTCTCAAATATCTGATTTACCTATTAAATTAGATTTTTAAAACACAGTGTAAAATAACTTTGGTTTTTTTTTTTTAGTATTTTCCCAGACGAAAATTCAAATGAAGGATTTTTTATCATACTTAGTGGTCTGGAGAATCTAGCCAAGCTACATAGTGAAAACAGCTTTTGCACATGTGATCACCGGAGGGTGCACTATTCCAAATATATAATGCACCACTTTTTAGGTCTGGCTTTAGCCAAACCTTTTCATTTGACTATAATATGTATGATATACAAACATATAGGGGCTTTCAGCCACCTGTCTTCATCCATTGGTCTGTTGTTGTGTCATTCACGTTTTGCTTCCGCCCACTACAGCACATAGCATGTGACAGTGCGCCAGCTTAGCTAAGCCACTGGTAAACGTCACTTTGAGTGACTGTATTTTGCTCTTTCACAAGGAGCACATCTTCACATAATCCAGTTCCCTTCGGTGCTAGTGTGTTTGTTTTTACTTTATAATTACTTTAGTGCTGCCTTTGTGATTAGAGCCTGGTTTGATTGCAGGATGCTTCTGATGCACATCTTTATCAGATCCCATCGCCTGCAAATGCTTTTGCAAATTCCTTTAAGAGTGTTTTGCTTTTCGGACAGTAGCTTTCTCACAGCATACTAGATTGTGTCCATTTGAAATTGTTCTGCAATACGTTATTCTCATTAATTTTTTCTTACTCTCCTTCTTTCCTTCTTTCCATCTTTCTTTCCTTGTTTCTTTCCATCCTTCTTTATTTTTCCTTCCTTTCTCTTTTCTCTTTCCTTTTTCATTCTTGCTTCTTTCATTCTTTTTTCTTTCTCTCTTTCCTTTGCTCTTTTCTTTCTTTTGTTCCACCTTTATTTCTCTCTCTCTCTTCCTTTCTTTCTGTTTCTATTTTTAATTCTTTCTTTTTTCTTGCATTCCTTCATTCTTACCTTCTTTCTCTTTTCTTTCATTCTTTGATTCCTTCTTTATTCTCTCTCTTTACTTCTCTGTTTATTTATCTTTCCTCATGTCTTTCTTCATTTCTTTCCTTCTTGCATTCCCTCTTTCTCTCCCTTTCTTCCTTCTCTTTCCTAGCCACTTTCTTATTTTCTTCTCTTTCCTTTTCTCTCTTTCTTTCTTTCTTTCTTTCTCTTTCCTTCTCTTTTTTCCTTCTCTATCTTTTCTTCTCTTTCCTTCTTCTTTTTTTCCTACTCTTTCCTTGTTTCTTCCCTTCTTACTTTCCTTCCCTTTTCCTTCTCTTTCTTTCCTTAATTTTTTCTTTTTCTTTTTTCTTTCTTTCTTTCTTTCTTTCTTTCTTTCTTTCTTTCTTTCTTTCTTTCTTTCTTTCTTTCTTTCTTTCCTTCCTTCCTTCATTCTCCTTTCGTATTTCCTTCTGTTTCCCTCTTTTGTTTGCTTTCCTTCCTTCTTTCTTTTTTCTCTTTCCTTCTTTCTTGTTTTTTTTGTCTTCTTTCTTTCTTGAAGTCTTTCTTATCTTCCATCTTTCTTTTTTTCTATCTTTATTTCTCAAAGGACAGAGGCTTGCAGTCAATGTCAGAATTACCGATTTGTAGAATACTTCCTTTCAGAGAGTATTGTGTGTTTTTAAACTAATAAAGTTTATAAAAAACCATGGCAAAATAAACAAGAATTGCAGAATGATGGTGGCCAATGCCAGACCTATTGGCTTTGCCAATGATTTTTTAACATTAGGCCCATAAACCTGTAGATAGACAAGGCACACTTTAGGGGTGGCTTAATAATATGTAAAAAATAAGTAGGTTTTCCTTAATGGCAAAGGACGTTTACTTTCACAATGCCACTGCAGTGCTTTTAAACTGTAGCCAAGCCAAAGGCACATATTTGTGGCACACATATGCTGGTGGTGTAAAGACACGCTGCATTCTGCATGATATCCGATTTCCTTGCCACTGGTGCATTTCCTGTGCCATCTACCATGGCCTTGCGAGAAAGTTAAATAAGACAGTTATGTTAATACTATTTACAGTTTTATAGCGCACAGCATCATAAAGCCAGCAAAAGCAGATAGGAAAAATGCGGGACCTAGACAAAATGATGTCTTTTCTTACAGGATGCATTTACGTTTTTGGCACCTTGGCAATGAGGTACGTTGAAGATCCATGATAGCTGTTTGAGTTACTGCTTAATGTGTGCTATGAGATTTGCTATGAGCTTTGTGAGATCCACTGTGACCTCCTTACAGAGACAATGTTCCCAGAGAATCAGTAATAAAAAGAAATCCTAAAACCTGATGAAATCTCCTGGTCATAATGGCCAGAAAATATGGAATGACTGCAGGAATCCTGTGCAGTATTCACGATTTCAGAGGTAATCACCATTTCTTAGGTTACAATTAGAGTCCCACTCGTAATTGGGGACAAATTTTACATCCCAAAATTAATGATATTCCTTTCCCAATACAGGTTTATTGCACTGGTGTATTGGAACCCTGTGAAGTGTTTGGCCCTGTTCCTCAGGAACACCTCATTGCTCCAGGAGTTCAGTAAAGGACTCAAGACATTGCTGTTCAAATGATCAAAGCACCACAAAGCAGCTAGAAACTGCAGCGCCTTGGACCCCCGCGGGTGATTTGCCACGCTTTATAAATTCTGATTGATTGATAGTTACACTTAGGGGGAGCTCATCTCAAATGTAGTGGCTATAGATGTGGTAATTGCAGAAGCAGGTTCTGAGATGTGTTCTGAGCTCCCAGGGTGGGGATGAGTATGTACAGAAACCTTTTAACTGAGATAATGGGAGTGGGTTAGGCATTCTGGACACTGCTGTGGCTTTTCCTGGCTTTGTGACCAGACTATCATTGCCAGGATATTGTCAGATATTAATAATGTGTCATAAATATCGTTTTCAACAATATCACCACATTGGAGTTAAAAATAGAAAATCTACACTCAATGTACACTATTTTTGCAAACGATGTTTAGGACAAATATTTATGTCAGACGACATTTCAGAAAAGGATATTCTGACATACAACGGATGTCCAAGATGGATGCTGTGAGGGGCACTGAACCCATGTGACCTGTTCTTAGCCAATCAGAATTCAGCACAGGCCTCTGCGGTAGACAGGCTCTCGATTGAGCTCCAAAACAGCCTTGTCTACCTGTCTGCCCACAGCTTTTATTACTATATTCCGTATAGTGGCATAATACAGAAATGCATCCATTCATTGCTTTAGGTTTTTAAGAATTGCACTCCTGACGCAACTGTACAAAAAATCACTTTTACGTGGCGCATCAGAGTATGTGAATAATCTACCAGAACAAGCCATGCACTGTGTTTTATGAGTCTCAGGTCGCTTTCCAGATTTTTTCCTCTAGTATCACAAAGATTTATCTGCGGCGTGCCTGTCTCCTTAAATATTCACAGCTCCTTCCGCGCCGTGGGATCCTTGCAGATGTTTCGCATCACCATGGAAACCTCCATCAATTACTCCCTAATTAATCGAGTTGCTGATTTCATTTTCATGCCCTTGAACAGTGGGAGTTCTCACCCCTCTCCCCTCGGTGTAGAGTGAAGGGGCTGTGTGAGGCAGAGCAGAGGAGGCCTGGGTGAGATCTGTGCCTCCTCTGTGTCTTCACAGGGGGTGCAGCCGAGGGGGGTCTGGAGCCCAGCTGATGCCCCTCAGTAGTGACCCCAGGACCAACCCAAGGAACTAGTCTACCCTATTGTCTTTCTTGGGCTAGAACTGCACAGTCAGCCTCTTCAACAAAGGCTTACTAAATGTGTGCAAACCTTTGAACTTCTTAGTATGTTTTTTTTGCAGTTTTATATAGCGCAAACTTGAACCGAAGGTTTTGGAGCGCTTTACATGAACACCAGTTACGTTACACAAGGACACATTCAGTTTTGGTAGGCTCGGGAAAATTAAGGGCCTGAATAAGAACTTGGCGGATGAGGTGCTCCGTTACACCGGTGATGGATATCCCGTCTGCCGAAATCTAAATCCCATTGTATCCTATTGGATTTATATTTCAGCGGACGGGATATGCATTACAGTTGTGACGGAGTAACTCGTCCACCAAGTTCTAAATTAGGCCCTAAGTGATTTGCCCAGAATCATAGCATGTTGACCCGACGTTGAGAGACAAACCTGGTTCCCCAGCTCCAAAGTCGGCAGCTCGGACAGTTATGCCTCATCTTCTCCCCCAGTGATCCACAAAGGGAAGGTAAATCCTTCTGAGCTGTGTTGCAACATGGAACTGGGTGAGTGAAACATAAAATGATATTTAGTACATTTATGCAGGATAACACTTTAATGTATTGTGTGCATCACTTGCACTGAAGAATGTTTTTATTTCACAAAATGAATGCGATGCACATTGTAATTAATTAATATTTCCCAGATAGACTATGGGGCACATTTATACTCCGTTTGCGCCAGAATTGCGTCGTTTTTTTTGACGCAATTTAGACGCAAAACGAACTCCATATTTATACTTTGGCGTTAGACGCGTCTAGCGCCAAAGTCCATGGAGTTTGCGTCATTTTTTAGCGTGGACACCTACTTTGCGTTAATGAGATGCAAGGTAGGCGTTCACGTCTAAAAAAACGACTCCGAGGCATGTGCGTCGGATTTATACTCCCGGGCAAAATTCACGCCCGGGAGTGGGCGGGTCAAAAAAAATGACGTACGGCCGCTTTTGCGCCGTTTTTTAGCGCCTGCAAAAGGCAGGCGTTAAGGGACCTGTGGGCTCTGAAGGAGCCCAGAGGTGCCCTCCCATGCCCCCAGGGACCCCCCTGTCACCCTTGCCCACCCCAGGAGGACACCCAAGGCTGGAGGGACCCATCCCAGGGACATTAAGGTAAGTTCAGGTAAGTGTTTTTTTTTTTTTTTTGTGGCATAGGGTGGCCTGATTTGTGCCCCCCTACATGCCACTATGCCCAATGACCATGCCCAGGGGACAGTAGTCCCCTGGGCATGGCCATTGGGCAAGGGGGCATGACTCCTGTCTTTGTTAAGACAGGAGTCATTTCTATGGGGGTTGGGAGTGAAAAAAAATGGCGCAAATCGGGTTGAGGCGAAAAAATTGCCTCAACCTGACTTGCCCCATTTCTTGACGCCTGTTAGAAATGGGGTTTTTGGTTGGCAGTCAGGTTGCCCTCTGTCCAAGCAAGAACCCTCACTCTAGTCAGGGTAAGTCACACACAATCCAAAATCAGCCTGTGCTCACCCTCCGGTAGCTTGGCACGAGCAGTCAGGCTTAACTTAGAAGGCAATGTGTAAAGCACTTGTGCAATAAATCATACAACACCATAGCATAACACCACAAAAATACACCACACAGTGTTTAGAAAAATATATAATATTTATCTGGGTATCTTCAGGTCAAAACGATCAAAGTTGCAATAAGAATTTCTAAAGATATCACTGAAAAGTGATATAAAGTGTCTTAAGTCTTTAGAAAGGAAACAAAGGGCCTGATTCTAACTTTGGAGGACGGTGTTAAACCGTCCCAAAAGTGGCGGATATACCACCGACCGTATTACGAGTCCATTATATCCTATGGAACTCGTAATACGGTAGGTGGTATATCCGCCACTTTTGGGACGGTTTAACACCGTCCTCCAAAGTTAGAATCAGGCCCAAAGTCTCTTTCAAACACAAAGTACCTGGTTTCTGGTGGAAAATCTCCTCAGAGGGTCACAGGAGAAGAGGTGCGTGGAAAACTGGTGTGTGCGTCGATTTCTCCTCAGCACACACGGACCTGCGTCGTTATTTTCCACGCGGGGAGTCGGGTGTCGTTTTCCGGCGCGCGGACAGTCTCTTACTGTGGTTTGCGGGGAGTACCAGATGTCCCGGGTCTGTGCGTGGATTTTCCTGCTTGTTTTTCGGCTGCGCGTCGTTCTGCGGGGCTGCGCGTCGAAGTTTCGATCTCACGGCAGGCGTCACGTCGATTTCTCCTGCGGAGTCGGGCGGCGTTGTCCTTGCGAGGCCGTGCGTCAAAGTTTTGATCTCACGGCAGGCGTCGCGTCGATTTCTCCTGGGAAGTCGGGCGGCGTTGTCCTTGCGAGGCCGTGCGTCAAAGTTTCGATCTCACGGCAGGCGTCGCGTCGATTTCTCCTGCGGAGTCGGGCGGCGTTGTCCTTGCGAGGCCGTGCGTCAAAGTTTTGATCTCACGGCAGGCGTCGCGCCGATTTCTCCCGGGAAGTCGGGCGGCGTTGTCCTTGCGAGGCCGTGCGTCAAAGTTTCGGTCGTCCCGAAGACGTCGCGTCGATCAGCGTCGGTGTGCGGCGTTTTTCTTGCCGCGGAACAAGCTGTGCGTCGAAAAGTTCGGCGCACGGAGCGTCCAAGAGGAAGAGAGAAGTCTTTTTGGTCCTGAGACTTCAGGGAACAGGAGGCAAGCTCTATCCAAGCCCTTGGAGAGCACTTTCACAGCCAGACAAGAGTTCAGCAAGGCAGCAGGGCAACAGCAAGGCAGCAGTCCTTTGTAGAAAGCAGACAGGTGAGTCCTTTGAGCAGTCAGGCAGTTCTTCTTGGCAGGATGTAGGTTCTGGTTCAGGTTTCTTCTCCAGCAAGTGTCTGATGAGGTAGGGCAGAGGCCCTGTTTTATACTAAGTTGTGCCTTTGAAGTGGGGGTGACTTCAAAGAGTCTCTAAGAAATGCACCAAGCCCCCTTTCAGTTCGAATCCTGTCTGCCAGAGTCCCAGTAGAGGGTGTGGCAGTCCTTTGTCTGAGGGCAGGCCCTCCACCCTCCCAGCCCAGGAAGACCCATTCAAAATGCAGATGTATGCAAGTGAGGCTGAGTACCCTGTGTTTGGGGTGTGTCTGAGTGAATGCACAAGGAGCTGTCAACTAAACCTAGCCAGACGTGGATTGAAGGGCACAACAAGATTTTAGAGCAAAGAAATGCTCACTTTCTAAAAGTGGCATTTCTAGAATAGTAATATTAAATCCAACTTCACCAGTCAGCAGGATTTTATATTACCATTTTGGCCATACTAAATATGACCTTCCTGCTCCTTTCAGATCAGCAGCTGCCACTTCAACAATGTATGAGAGCAGCCCCAATGTTAGCCTATGAAGGGAGCAGGCCTCACAGTAGTGTAAAAACAAATTTAGGAGTTTTACACTACCAGGACATATAACCACACAAGTACATGTCCTGCCTTTTACCCACACAGCACCCTGCTCTAGGGGTTACCTAGGGCACACATTAGGGGTGACTTATGTATAGAAAAAGGGGAGTTCTAGGCTTGGCAAGTACCTTTAAATGCCAAGTCGAAGTGGCAGTGAAACTGCACACACAGGCCTTGCAGTGGCAGGCCTGAGACAAGGTTAAGGGGCTACTGAGGTGGGTGGCACAACCAGTGCTGCAGGCTCACTAGTAGCATTTAATCTACCTGCCCTAGGCACATGTAGTGCACTCTACCAGGGACTTACAAGTAAATTAAATAGTCAATCATGGATAAACCAATCAGTAGTACAATTTACACAGAGAGCATATGCACTTCAGCACTGGTTAGCAGTGGTAAAGTGCCCAGAGGTCAAAAGCCAACAACAACAGGTCAGAAAAAAAATAGGAGGAAGGAGGCAAAAAGTTTGGGGATGTCCCCGTCAAAAAGCCAGGTCCAACATGACCCCCTACCAGCCTAAAGCCAGGGGAGAACAATCACTATCCTGATGTACTTCCCTGTTTGAGGCGACAGAACAAGGACCCAGGCCCACAACAGCAGGGGCATGCTCCAGTTCTTCGCCTTCCTGACTCCAATTGGATCCCTCTGTCCATACTCTCCGGGCGCACTAAGCCAACCCATGGGGAACTTTTCTCCTTACCTGCGGATCCCATCTGTGCAGCACCTAACCTTACTTTGCTCACAGATGTATCCCAGGAGCAGGATAGTACCACCATGACCAACACAGTGGTGTTGCCCACTCTACCCCCGGGGTGTGACACTTGTCCCCTCCCCAGGGATAACTCTGTCCACCCGGACAGCAAGCCACAGTGATTACTGACAGCTGCCAGGGATGAGAGCCAGGCCCCAGGCCTCTCAAAGCTCTCCAACCACTGTGGCTGTGGAGAGTGGGGGGCGGTAGCCCCAGGTGCTGGGCACCCTTTAACCACTCTCCCTTCCACCAGGTCAGGGATGACAGCCTGAACCTGGTCCTCCCCTCTGGGGCTCTGTACCCTCCCTCCTGGAGCGGTACCCCCAGAGTCCAACATGGTCAGGGTGCTTACAGAAGCCGCCCTGTACCATTCCTCCACCAGTGCAGGGCTGTTAACCTGCAACTGGCCCTCCAACCTGGGGTCTGTACCTTCAGGTTGGACTAGGGCCTGGGGTGAGGCTTCCCTCCCCCTGCCCTCCCTTCTGGGGTCCAGCACCCACCAACTCGGAGTGGCCTCCTCAGAAGACAACATGGTAGGGGCACTGTTATCAGTAGCCCCTCCCTCCAGGTCCAGGGGGACACCCTGAACCTGGTCTTCCAGCCCAGGGTCTGTACCTTCAGACTGGATCACTGCCTGGCAAACCAGGACTTTCTGGGAGGCACACCTACCCCCCACCAGGTCAGAGTTTAACCTCTGAACATGGCCATTCAACTCAGAGTCACCACCCTGAAGTTGAACAATTGCCTGGCACGCCAGGACTTCCTGTAAGGCACACTGACCCTCCACCAGGTCAGAGTTTAACCTCTGAACCTGGTTCTCCAACCTAGGGTCACCACCCTGAGGTTGGGCAACTGCCTGGCACACCAGGACTTTCTGGGAGGCACACCTACCTCCCACCAGGTCAGAGGTTATCCTCTGAACCTGGTTCTCCAACCCAGGGTCACCACCCTGAGGTTCAACAATTGCCTGGCACGCCAGGACTTTCTGGGGGGCACACCTACCTCCCACCGGGTCAGAGTTTAACCTCTGAACCCGGTTATCCAACCCAGAGTCAGCACCCTGAGGTTGGACAACTGCCTGGTACACCAGGACTTTCTGGGGGGCACTAGTACCCCCCACCAGGTCAGAGTTTAACCTCTGAACCCGGTTATCCAACCCAGAGTCAACACCCTGAGGTTGGACCATTGCCTGGCAGGCCAGGACTTCCAGGGAGGCACACCTACCTCCCACCAGGTCAGAGTTTGACCTCTAAGCCTGGTTCCCCAACCCAGGGTCACCACCCTGAGGTTGGGCAATTGCCTGGCATGCCAGGACTTTCTGGGGGGCACACCTACCCCCCACCAGGTCAGAGTTTAACCTCTGAACCTGGTCATCCAACCCAGAGTCAACACCCTGAGGTTGGACAATTGCCTGGCGCAGCAGGACTTCTTGGGAGGCACACCTACCTCCCACCAGGTCAGAGTTTAACCTCTGAACCTGGGTATCCAACCCAGAGTCACCACCCTGAGGTTGGGCAACTGCCTGGCACACCAGGACTTTCTGGGAGGCACGCCTACCTCCCACCAGGTCAGAGGTTAACCACTGAACCTGGTTCTCCAACCCAGGGTCACCACCCTGAGGTTGAACAATTGCCTGGCACGCCAGGACTTTCTGGGGGGCACACCTACCCCCCAACAGGTCAGAGTTTATCCCCTGAACCTGGTTAGCCAACCCAGAGTCACCACCCTGAGGTTGAACCATTGCCTGGCAGGCCAGGACTTCCAGGGAGGCACACCTACCTCCCACCAGGTCAGAGTTTAACCTCTGAACCTGGGTATCCAACCCAGAGTCACCACCCTGAGGTTGAATCTTTGCCTGGCATGCCAGGACTTCCTGGGGGGCACTCTCACCCCCCACAAGGGACACACCGTCCCCAAGGGCCACACAAGAGTCTGGTTGGCGCAGGTCTCCCGACCTCTGCCCATCCGGCAGAGTCTGGGTTTCCCCCAAACCAGAAACGGTTTCACCTGGGTCATTCCTGGGGGGCTCTGCTCTCAGAGCTGTCCCCTGACTCTCAAGGTCCTCCACTGGGGTCTGCAACCCCATCTCAACCCTATGTCTGGACCTCTGCACCCCCTCACTAGGAGGGGTACTGCCAGACACCAGAACTGTTGGGATGCTGGCTACAGTCACCCCCCCAAGTTCTTCTGACACTGCGGGGCTTCCCTCAAAAGGTGGCCCTACGGTACAGGCTAGGCTTCCCTCCTGGTGTTCCCTCATGGAACTCTCTAGGACCTGGGACCTACCTGGGACTTTCCCACCTCACTCGGTTGGGAACCACCTAGACCACTCCCTTCAGGAGCACCCCCAAATGCCTCTTCAGACTCTCTGGTACTCACCCAGAAGTCTGCCTCCACTGTAAGTTCCCTGGGGTCAGAGAACTCACACTCCACCTGGTGTTGGCGTAGCTCTGGAAAATAAGGACCAGACATATGCTCTCCAGCAATTACATCATTCTGCCCTTCACATGTATTAACCACAGTACCCTTCACCCAACCACCCAGTAACTCAACCTTGGAAAAGCACTCTACCTCACCCTCCTGAGACTGGTGAGACAGTATCTGTCTGTCCCTGACACTCAACCCATACTCTTCTGGGATGTCTCTACACTCTATATCCAGGACGTCCACCAGGGGGGAACCCTTTTCTCTGTCACTCTCTGCTAGAGTCAGTAAAGTGTCCCTCCCCCCAGTAGGAATATGACTCCCTGTGCCAGTTCCCCAATCCTTCTCAGGGACCCTGTGCATAACGGGAACTACCTCATACCCTTGAACCGCCTGGGGTGTGTCAACTCCCTTCTTCAAGTTGGGCACCACATCTCTGGGCTTGTGCCCTTCTTCAGGAGTACTAGATGCAAGATTTTTGCTGTCACCATCTGAACTGGACTCAGCGCTTCCGGCCTCCAGTTTCAGCTCTTTACAGCTCAGCTCTTGAGCTGCAATCTTTTCTTCTTCCAGGGCTAAGAGTCTTTTTGCCTCAACCTCTGCAAGATACTCCTCTAATTGTTGCTCCTGTCGCCTTTGACCTCGGAGCCATTCATCTATTTCTGGGTCACTGTCCAAATCTGAGTAGTCTTCCTCCTCAGGTGCGTAGTCCTCCTCCTCATCTGAGGGGTACTTAGTCATTTGGTTTCTTGCTGCCTCTCTCTCTGCCCATCTTTCCTCCCCCCAGACTATGTAGTGATGTAGCATCTCCGCCTTAGTAGATCTCCTTGCTACAGGAAGGCCCCATTTTCTGCAAAGCTTCCTTAGGTCAGCCTTAGTGAGGTGGTCAGTACGAACAAAGAATGAGTAGGTACACAATCCCATTCTGATAAGATTTTACCAGCAAGAACCAAAATCCCAAGTCCAAAAATATCAATAGTATATCCAGGAGGACATCAGAGAACCAAAAGCCAAAAAAGATGAAAAATCAAGTTGACCTTCAACTGTGGGTAGGTAGTGAAATACTTAGCTACTGTATGTCACTGCACAAACACAAGTCCTATCCTCACCGCTGATCACCAATGTTAGAAATGGGGTTTTTGGTTGGCAGTCAGGTTGCCCTCTGTCCAAGCAAGAACCCTCACTCTAGTCAGGGTAAGTCACACACAATCCAAAATCAGCCTGTGCTCACCCTCCGGTAGCTTGGCACGAGCAGTCAGGCTTAACTTAGAAGGCAATGTGTAAAGCATTTGTGCAATAAATCATACAACACCGTAGCATAACACCACAAAAATACACCACACAGTGTTTAGAAAAATATATAATATTTATCTGGGTATCTTCAGGTCAAAACGATCAAAGTTGCAATACGAATTTCTAAAGATATCACTGAAAAGTGATATAAAGTGTCTTAAGTCTTTAGAAAGGAAACAAAGTCTCTTTCAAACACAAAGTACCTGGTTTCTGGTGGAAAATCTCCTCAGAGGGCCACAGGAGAAGAGGTGCGTGGAAAACTGGTGTGTGCGTCGATTTCTCCTCAGCACACACGGACTTGCGTCGTTATTTTCCACGCGGGGAGTCGGGCGTCGTTTTCCGGCACGCGGACAGTCTCTTACTGTGGTTTGCGGGGAGTACCAGATGTCCCGGGTCTGTGCGTGGATTTTCCTGCTTGTTTTCCGGCTGCGCGTCGTTCTGCGGGGCTGCGCGTCGAAGTTTCGATCTCACGGCAGGCGTCACGTCGATTTCTCCTGCGGAGTCGGGCGGCGTTGTCCTTGCGAGGCCGTGCGTCAAAGTTTTGATCTCACGGCAGGCGTTGCGTCGATTTCTCCTGGGAAGTCGGGCGGCGTTGTCCGTGCGTCAAAGTTTCAATCTCACGGCAGGCGTCACGTCGATTTCTCCTGCGGAGTCGGGCGGCGTTGTCCTTGCGAGGCCGTGCGTCAAAGTTTTGATCTCACGGCAGGCGTCGCGTCGATTTCTCCCGGGAAGTCGGGCGGCGTTGTCCTTGCGAGGCCGTGCTTCAAAGTTTCGGTCGTCCCGAAGACGTTGCGTCGATCAGCATCGGTGTGCGGCGTTTTTCTTGCCGCGGAACAAGCTGTGCGTCGAAAAGTTCGGCGCACGGATCGTCCAAGAGGAAGAGAGAAGTCTTTTTGGTCCTGAGACTTCAGGGAACAGGAGGCAAGCTCTATCCAAGCCCTTGGAGAGCACTTTCACAGCCAGACAAGAGTTCAGCAAGGCAGCAGGGCAACAGCAAGGCAGCAGTCCTTTGTAGAAAGCAGACAGGTGAGTCCTTTGAGCAGTCAGGCAGTTCTTCTTGGCAGGATGTAGGTTCTGGTTCAGGTTTCTTCTCCAGCAAGTGTCTGATGAGGTAGGGCAGAGGCCCTGTTTTAAACTAAGTTGTGCCTTTGAAGTGGGGGTGACTTCAAAGAGTCTCTAAGAAATGCACCAAGCCCCCTTTCAGCTCAATCCTGTCTGCCAGAGTCCCAGTAGGGGGTGTGGCAGTCCTTTGTGTGAGGGCAGGCCCTCCACCCTCCCAGCCCAGGAAGACCCATTCAAAATGCAGATGTATGCAAGTGAGGCTGAGTACCCTGTGTTTGGGGTGTGTCTGAGTGAATGCACAAGGAGCTGTCAACTAAACCTAGCCAGACGTGGATTGAAGGGCACAACAAGATTTTAGTGCAAAGAAATGCTCACTTTCTAAAAGTGGCATTTCTAGAATAGTAATATTAAATCCAACTTCACCAGTCAGCAGGATTTTATATTACCATTTTGGCCATACTAAATATGACCTTCCTGCTCCTTTCAGATCAGCAGCTGCCACTTCAACAATGTATGAGAGCAGCCCCAATGTTAGCCTATGAAGGGAGCAGGCCTCACAGTAGTGTAAAAACGAATTTAGGAGTTTTACACTACCAGGACATATAACCACACAAGTACATGTCCTGCCTTTTACCCACACAGCACCCTGCTCTAGGGGTTACCTAGGGCACACATTAGGGGTGACTTATGTATAGAAAAAGGGGAGTTCTAGGCTTGGCAAGTACCTTTAAATGCCAAGTCGAAGTGGCAGTGAAACTGCACACACAGGCCTTGCAGTGGCAGGCCTGAGACAAGGTTAAGGGGCTACTGAGGTGGGTGGCACAACCAGTGCTGCAGGCCCACTAGTAGCATTTAATCTACCTGCCCTAGGCACATGTAGTGCACTCTACCAGGGACTTACAAGTAAATTAAATAGTCAATCATGGATAAACCAATCAGTAGTACAATTTACACAGAGAGCATATGCACTTCAGCACTGGTTAGCAGTGGTAAAGTGCCCAGAGGTCAAAAGCCAACAACAACAGGTCAGAAAATAAATAGGAGGAAGGAGGCAAAAAGTTTGGGGATGTCCCCGTCAAAAAGCCAGGTCCAACAACGCCCAAGCCCCATATCCCCCTACGCCGGCGCTGCCTGGTGTACGTCGTTTTTTTCCACGCACACCAGGCAGCGCCGGCGGCTAACGCCGGCTAACGTCATTGATTAAATACGGCTCCCGCATGGCGCTTCAGAATGGCGTTAGCCGGCGCTAATTTTTTTGACGCAAAACTGCGTTAGCGCAGTTTTGCGTCAAAAAGTATAAATATGGGCCTATATATCAACAGGAATGAGCACTGTTTTGCATCTGTCCCTGGCACTGCCATGGTGATCGAGGAGGCAAGGGTAGTCCCAGAGGTAGCAAGGGGCAAACCAGGGGTCACAGTTGCGACCCCTGGTGACCTCTAAATGACCTTCATGATGGGGGCATGAAGATCCTAAGGAGGGGCCAACACACATGCGTTAGCGCAGTTTTGAGTCATTTTTCATAAATATGAGCCATATATTTTTGTTTTTAACTTCAAAGTGTATTGTTTCCAGGTTTGCACGCTGCTTAAAGTTGGCCACTTTCTCTACGCTCAGGCTAAATTCTTTCTCTTGCTCTGGTTAAGAAGAGTATGGTGTCTGTTGTTTTGATTTCCGTGTGTGGTGTGTGTGAGTGTTACCCGCACAGTCCTGAAGTTCACAGTGAAATGAAGAAACAGTGACAGCACAGGAGTGTAGAACCAATGGTGTTAGGGCTGGCCAGCATCCCCCTCCTCCCCTTCACCTAGGCATCCTTTCCACCCTATCCTAAAGGCCCCAGCTCTTTCAGAGTTTGCCTATCTATGGCATCTCTAACTGGCTTCGGTACATTAGTAGCCACATCTAAAGAGACAGATGCCAAATGCTCCAGCATTAGTAAAAGCCCAGACGTCCTCACAGAAAAGGCGGCTTTCAGTCACCAGGTTGGTAACATCACTACACCATGAGGATGCAGCACCAGGTCAGCCCCTCTTTCCTGGGCTGGGCAGATGTCTCCCCTCCATCCTCCATTGCAGCACCCATGCTTTAGTGACGATGGGAGCAAACACGTGCATTCAGAATGGCCTGAGACAACTCAAAAGAGACTGTTCCATTTATTCACAACGTCACCATTGTGAAAGCCTATTGGGCAATTCTGTGTCACTGGAACATCAGTGTAGACAAATCCTGGAGCTCCAGGGAGCAAAACTAGAATTGGTGCAGAAGTGAAACACTGTAAACCAGTTTCTGCAACGAATGGAGAGTGTTCTTCTCCCTTTTCACGTTGTGAAGCTCGATATGACATGAATTAAATACAAATACATGAGCTTTGGGCAGGAGAACCAGAAAAGGCGAAGCAACTGGCCAGATGTTCTCCAGATCTCAGTAGGGAAAGTCCAGGTACTCTTCACAGATTTATCCACAATATAATTTCACAATTTATTTTCCTTAGGAATCCCAGTCAAGTTAGAACAGGAAATCGTAAGTAGGTGATCTGCTAACGGTTCCCTCTTCAAGACCCCCAGGAGGGCGCTGGCACGCAAGGCCACTTACACCAATATATGAGACAAACAATACTTGCACGACAGACTCACCAAATGGTGGTAAACTCCTGCAAGTCAGACCGAACAGCTGGATGAACGAACCTCCATACAGTCGCATCTTCTGCCCTCGAGCCATGCAGGTTATCCACTCCGGCATCCTCTTAGGGGCAGCAGGTGTCTAATGCTGAGAGCTGATAAACTCTTAATGCAATGTTATGGATGAGAGGATTGCATTGGGCCACTGTAGATGGCAGTGGTGTGATATAAACTCAATATATGTGTCTTATCAAGTAACGAATCAATGCTCATTCTCTAGAATTCTACAATGTCTGATGAACTCGTCAATCCCTTAATTCCATTTGATAAGATTCTCCACAGAACAATGAGCTCATTTCCTGTAACTAAATGCATTATCCATTGTTTGTAGGGATCAATTCTTCCATGAACCATTTTATACTTCTGTCAATATCCAGGGCTTTTACACGTAATTTGAATGTAGACTGCAAATGTTTTGCCAGAATTAAGAGGGAGTGTAGGGCTGGCTATCAATTCCACTCTATTCGTTTACTTGTTTCATCCATCCCACCCATTAATGTGACCTCAATCACATCAGGTCAGAGTCTATGTGCCGGATCAATAGCTCCTGATGGCAAATGAACACATGCTGAGATTGGTAGAAAACAAGACGTCTGCTGCTGCTTCCGTACTAAATACTAAAGAGGATGCTAGATTTGTATCCAAACCCTACCACGGTGTCGGTGTTATCAGACGGAGTCAGATGATTGCCACAGGGATCTGCTCCGCCACACCGGTGAAGAAAATGCAGCTGCTTAGAGAATTCATTACCACCATGCAGAGGTGCATCCAACCAGGTAGTTGTCTATGGAGTAAGAGGACACACTCTTAGATGACAAACCAGTGGCTGGAATTCCTCCGTTGCCCGCGTGGAATGGTGGCATTTCCACAATCAATGTGGGATCTTGAACTATACCTTCCACGTGGGGTGGACGCGTCTCATCTTCTCGGGTTGCTAGGGAGTGTACTTCAGCTCATTGGTGACCCTCTACCTATCACTTGGTCAAGGTCTGACATGGTGCGTACTCTGCCGGACATGCTGGGCCCGCAGTCACCCTAGGTGGGCCCACCGCTCTACCACCATTTCTGGCAGAGCAGTCACTTCCCCTTGGCAGATGTACTCACCACCAGTGAACTAGGAGACTGCACCAAACTAAGCACTGTTAGAGGTTGTGCAGTTACTCCCCTCTTCTGAATCAGACAAAGTTGTCTCCTACTTTCTGCTTCATAATAACAGTAAATGTTTATGTGCAGCCAGAATCAAGCTAGGAGTTGTGAAGACCAGCAGGACAAACCCCTTTCCAAAAGGAAAAGTTATTGCTGATCTGCCAGTTTTGGGATTGTTTAAAAAAGTGAGCTTAGAGCTGGAGAACCAGAACAGGTGAAGCAACTGGCCAGATGTTCCCCACATCTCAATATGGAAGCTGCAATGTCATCTGATACCTGCCTCCAACTTAGAAGTAGTTTATAACGTGTCTTTGTAAAATGCATGTTGAGCCTTTTGGGCATCTTGGAACTGAATAACCAATGTGGATTGGTACCCAGCTCAATAGTGATATTTTATAGACCTCAGAAGGATGAAAAGCTAAGTGAGCCCAGCAAGCGTTGAACCAGTCACTAGGGCCTAGATTCTCAAAGGTTTAGCGTCGGGTAGCGTTACTTTTTTAATGCTAAACCGACACTAAACATTTTTGGGGATTCACAAACCAACGCAAATTGTTATTTGCCTTGGTTTGTATGGAAAGGTAACACAAGGCAGTGTGTAACGCTACTTTGCATTAGTTTGCATCAAGGGGGCTTTACATGGGTGGTACATGGGTATTCCTGTGTTACCACCCATGCTTTTTGATGCTAAACCCTATTCTCAAACATCAGTGAACAGGTTTTAGTGGCACAAATTAATGCACTGAAAAGGAGGCGCTCCGTCATTTTCACAACGCAGGGATGCGCCGTGGTGCAAGGATGGCTGCGTTGAGGGGAAAGATTGTTTTTGTGCAGGAAGGGACACCTTCCTACAAAAAAACAATCTTAAATGACAATTTGCTCTTTCTATGTGTGCTGGAGAATGCAGCACACATAGAAAGAGCAAAAAACGAGGAGAAATGAAAGCATTTCTCCTCGTTGTGCCACTCTAACACCACCCCTAGGAAAATCTCGTAAATCTGAGGCAGCGACAAATTGCAATGGGTGTTGCTGTGGCACGCCCACAGCAACACCTACTGCACTCCTCTCTGACACAGAAAACTGCGTCGGAGGGGCCCATGTTTACACCTCCTTGTAAATATGGAGCAGAGGTTAGCGCCACTGAAACATGATGTAAAGTGGCGCTCCAGTGGTGCAAGGGGCTCTTAAATATGCCACATGGTGCACATTTATACTTTTTGATGCAAAACTGCTTGCTTGGGTTAGCATTGAAAAAAAAGACGCTAGCCGGGTGGGAGTGATGGTAGAGGAGATGGAGGTTGAACATAAAAAAATGACGGTAGGCTGGTCAGAGACAAACAAAAATGACGCTAACCAGCCTAGCGTCATTTCCTGACACACAAACATCCATATCACATGCCTACGGTCTTATAAAAGACAGGAGCCATGCCCACCACCCCAATGGCCAGCACAGGGGACCAGTGTCCCTGGGGCTTAGCCATTGCACCTAGTGCCAATTCAGGGGGCTCCATGTAAGTGCCCCCAATGGCATTTAAATTTATTTTTACAAATAGTTACATATACTTACATCCTCTGGTGTCCCTCTGGTGTGGGTGTTCCTGGGGCTTGGGGTGGGCACCTGTGGGTGTAGGAAAGTACCATCTTGCCTGGCATGTTACCCCCATTTTTCACTGTATATATGTTGTTTTAGTTGTATGTGTCACTGGGACCCTGCCAGCCAGGGCCCCAGTGCTCATAAGTGTGCCTGAATGTGTTACCTGTGTTATGACTAACTGTCTCACTGAGGCTCTGCTAATCAGAACCTCAGTGGTTATGCTCTCTCATTTCTTTCAAATTGTCACTAACAGGCTAGTGGCCAATGTTACCAATTTACATTGGCATACTGGAACACCCTTATAATTCCCTAGTATATGGTACTGAGGTACCCAGGGTATTGGGGTTCCAGGAGATCCCTATGGTCCGCAGCATTTCTTTTGCCACCCATAGGGAGCTCTGACAATTCTTACACAGGCCTGCCACTGCAGCCTGAGTGAAATAACGTCCACGTTATTTCACAGCCATTTTACACTGCACTTAAGTAACTTTTAAGTCACCTATATGTCTAACCTTTACCTGGTAAAGGTTGGGTGCTAAGTTACTTAGTGTGTGGGCACCCTGGCACTAGCCAAGGTGCCCCCACATTGTTCAGGGCCAATTCCCCGGACTTTGTGAGTGCGGGGACACCATTACACGCGTGCACTACATATAGGTCACTACCTATATGTAGCTTCACAATGGTAACTCCGAATATGGCCATGTAACATGTCTATGATCATGGAATTGCCCCCTCTATGCCATCCTGGCATAGTTGGCACAATCCCATGATCCCACAGGTCTGTAGCTCAGACCTGGGTACTGTCAAACTGCCTTTCCCGGGGTTTCACTGCAGCTGCTGCTGCTGCCAACCCTTCAGACAGGTTTCTGCCCTCCTGGGGTCCAGCCAGGCTTGGCCCAGGAAGGCAGAACAAAGGACTTCCTCAGAGAGAGGGTGTTACACCCTCTCCCTTTGGAAAATGGTGTTAGGGCTGTGGAGGAGTAGCCTCCCCCAGCCTCTGGAAATGCTTTCATGGGCACAGATGGTGCCCATTTCTGCATAAGCCAGTCTACACCGGTTCAGGGACCCCTCAGCCCTGCTCTGGCGCGAAACTGGACAAAGGAAAGGGGAGTGACCACTCCCCTGACCTGCACCTCCCCTGGGAGGTGCCCAGAGCTCCTCCATAGTGCTCCAGGTCTCTGCCATCTTGGAAACAGAGGTGCTGCTGGCACACTGGACTGCTCTGAGTGGCCAGTGCCAGCAGGTGACGTCAGAGACTCCTTCTGATAGGCTCCTTCAGGTGTTGCTAGCCTTTCCTCTCTCCTAAGTAGCCAAACCCTCTTTTCTGGCTATTTAGGGTCTCTGTCTTTGGGGATTCCTTAGATAACGAATGCAAGAGCTCATCCGAGTTCCTCTGCATCTCTCTCTTCACCTTCTGCCAAGGAATCGACTGCTGACCGCGCTAGAAGCCTGCAAAACTGCAACAAAGTAGCAAAGACGACTACTGCAACTCTGTAACGCTGATCCTGCCGCCTTCTCGACTGCTTTCCTGGTGGTGCATGCTGTGGGGGTAGTCTGCCTCCTCTCTGCACTAGAAGCTCCGAAGAAATCTCCCGTGGGTCGACGGAATCGTACCCCTGCAACCGCAGGCACCAAAGAACTGCATCACCGGTACCCTGGGTCTCCTCTCAGCACGACGAGCGAGGTCCCTTGAATCCAGCAACTCTGTCCAAGTGACTCCCACAGTCCAGTGACTCTTCAGTCCAAGTTTGGTGGAGGTAAGTCCTTGCCTCCCCACGCCACACTGCATTGCTGGGAACCGCGACTTTTGCAGCTACTCCGGCCGTCGTGCACTTACGGCAGAAATCCTTTGTGCACAGTCCAGCCTGGGTCCACGGCACTCTAACCTGCATTGCACGACCTCCTAAGTTGTCCTCCGGCGGCGTGGGACTCCTTTGTGCAACTTCGGGTGAGCACCATTTCACTCCACTTCGTAGTGCCTGTTCTGGCACTTCTGCGGGTGCTGCCTGCTTTTGAAAGGGCTCCTTGTCTTGCTCGACGCCCCCTCTGTCCCCAGACGCAATTGGCAACATTCTGGTCCCTCCTGGGCCACAGCAGCATCCAAAAACCCTAACTGCACAACTTGCAGCTAGCAAGGCTTGTTTATGGTCTTTCTTCAGGAAAACACTTCTGCACGACTCTCCACGGCGTGAGGGATCCGTCCTCCAAAGGGGAAGTTCCTAGCCCTTGTCGTTCCTGCAGAACCTTCAGCTTCTACTGTCCAGTAGCAGCTACTTTGCATCCACAGCTGGCATTTCCTGGGCATCTGCCCATCTCCGACTTGCTTGTGACTTTTGGACTTGGTCCCCTTGTTCCACAGGTACCCTCAACTGGAAATCCATTGTTGTTGCATTGCTGGTTTGTGTCTTTCCTGCAGAATTCCCCTATCACGACTTCTATGTCCTTTGGGGAACTTTAGTGCACTTTGCACTCACTTTTCAGGGTCTTGGGTTGGGCTATTTTTCTAACCCTAACTGTTTTCTTACAGTCCCAGCGACCCTCTACAAAGTCACATAGGTTTGGGGTCCATTCGTGGTTCGCATTCCACTTTTGGAGTATATGGTTTGTGTTGCCCCTATCCCTATGTGTCCCCATTGCATCCTATTGTAACTATACATTGTTTGCACTGTTTTCTAATACTATTACTGCATATTTTGGTATTGTGTACATATATCTTGTGTATATTTGCTATCCTCATACTGAGGGTACTCACTGAGATACTTTTGGCATATTGTCATAAAAATAAAGTAGCTTTATTTTTAGTATATCTGTGTATTGTGTTTTCTTATGATATTGTGCATATGACACTAGTAGTACTGTAGGAGCTTCACTCGTCTCCTAGTTCAGCCTAAGCTGCTCTGCTAAGCTACCATTATCTATCAGCCTAAGCTGCTAGACACCCTATACACTAATAAGGGATAACTGGGCCTGGTGCAAGGTGTAAGTACCCCTTGGTACTCAC
Source organism: Pleurodeles waltl (assembly GCF_031143425.1). Classification (NCBI taxonomy): domain Eukaryota; kingdom Metazoa; phylum Chordata; class Amphibia; order Caudata; family Salamandridae; genus Pleurodeles; species Pleurodeles waltl. Next base: position 1,826,671,638 of record NC_090444.1, read on the forward strand.
TACAAGCCAGTCCAGCCTCCTACATTGGTTGTGCAGTGGTGGGATAAGTGCTCTGTAACTACTTACCACTTTTGTCATTGTACTTTTCATAAGTGAAAAATATACAAAACAACTTCAGTGTATGTACACCTAACCAAAAAGTTTTGCATTTCTTTTTTCACTTCTTTTCTAAAGTGCTGAAAAGTACCTCTAACTTTCTAAAAAGTTCTTAAAAAGTTTTAAAAGTTTTTTTTCTGTCTTACTAAAAGTTCTGAAAAACCTTTTTTCCTTTTTCTATCACTTAAACACTTTCTAAAAATGTCTGGCACAGGCCAAACTGTTGATCTGTCCAAACTTGCTTATGATCACCTTAGCTGGAAAGGAGCAAGGAGTCTCTGCATAGAAAGAGGTTTAAGTGTAAGGAAGAATCCTTCTAGAGAACTGTTAGTGAATATGCTTATTGAACAGGATAAGGCCACAGCTGGCACTCTAGTTGAAAAGTTAGCTGATGGTTCCCACTCTGACTCTGGGGCACCCCTAGCTAAAGAAGTGGGAGGGAAACTTCCAAGCCTGCCCCCTAGCAGACAGCCTAGCATAGTTGGAACTGATGTTGAGTCACATCATACAGATAGTGTGGTCTCACATCACAGTAAGAGTATTCCTTCTCATCATAGTAGAAGTGCTGTTTCTGTGAGCCAATCTGTTAGGATGCCATCTGTTAGGGACAGGTCTCCTTCTGTCCTTTCTCATCATACTTCTGTTTCTAGACATGTCCCTCCCGCCCACCCTGATGACAGATTGTTAGAAAGGGAGCTCAATAAATTGAGAGTGGAACAAAGCAGACTGAAGCTCAAGAAGCAACAGCTGGATTTGGATAGACAGTCCTTAGAAGTAGAGAAAGAAAGACAGAAGTTGGGTTTAGAAACCCATGGTGGCAGCAGCAGTATTCCCAATAGTCATCCTGCAAAAGAGCATGATTCTAGGAATCTGCACAAGATAGTTCCCCCTTATAAGGAGGGGGATGACATTAACAAGTGGTTTGCTGCACTTGAGAGGGCCTGTGTTGTACAGGATGTCCCTCAAAGGCAGTGGGCTGCTATCCTATGGCTATCATTTAGTGGAAAGGGTAGGGATAGGCTCCTTACTGTGAAAGAAAGTGAAGCCAATGATTTCAAAGTTCTTAAGAATGCACTCCTGGATGGTTATGGCTTAACCACTGAACAGTACAGGATGAAGTTCAGAGAGACCAAAAAGGAGTCTTCACAAGACTGGGTTGATTTTGTTGACCATTCAGTGAAGGCCTTGGAGGAGTGGTTACATGGCAGTAAGGTTACTGATTATGAAAGCCTGTATAACATGATCCTGAGAGAGCATATACTTAATAACTGTGTGTCTGATTTGTTGCACCAGTACCTGGTGGACTCTGATCTGACCTCTCCCCAAGAATTGGGAAAGAAGGCAGACAAATGGGTCAGAACAAGGGTGAACAGAAAAGTTCATACAGGGGGTGACAAAGATGGCAACAAGAAGAAGGATGGTAAGTCTTCTGACAAGGGTGGGGACAAATCTAAAAATGAGTCTTCATCAGGCCCACAAAAACACTCTGGTGGGGGTGGTGGGCCCAAATCCTCTTCTAATCAAAACAAAGAAAAGAAACCATGGTGCTATTTATGTAAAATAAAAGGCCATTGGACAACAGATCCCAGTTGTCCAAAGAAAAGCACCAAGCCTCCTACCACTACAACCCCTACTGCTACACCTAGTGTCCCTACTAATAGCAGTGGTGGTGGGAGCAAACCTACTAATAGCCAATCCAAGGGAGTAGCTGGGCTCACTTTTGGTAACTTAGTTGGGGTTGGTCTTGTTAGGGAGACCACAGAGGCTGTGTTAGTCTCTGAGTGGGCTATTGATTTAGCCACCTTAGTTGCTTGTCCCCTTAACATGGATAAGTACAAGCAGCTACCCCTAATAAATGGTGTTGAGGTTCAGGCCTACAGGGACACTGGTGCCAGTGTTACTATGGCAATAGAGAAACTGGTCCACCCTGAACAACACCTACTTGGTCACCAGTACCAAGTAACCGATGCTCACAACAACACACTTAGCCACCCCATGGCTGTTGTAAATCTCAACTGGGGGGGGGGTGACTGGTCCAAAGAAAGTTGTGGTAGCCTCAGATTTACCTGTAGACTGTCTACTAGGAAATGATTTGGAGACATCAGCTTGGTCAGATGTGGAGTTGGAGGCCTATGCAGCAATGCTGGGCATCCCAGGGCATATTTTTGCTTTAACCAGGGCTCAGGCCAAAAAGCAAAAAGGACAGGGTGACTTGGATCCTGGAACAATGGACCAAGTGCTCCCTAAAGCTAGGGCTAGTAGAAGTAAAGCACTACCTACTATCCCTCCCTCTACAGTGGATTCTACTTCTGAGGAAGAAGACTTTCCACCCTGTGCAGAACCTACACCAGAGGAGCTGGAAGCAGACACTGCTGAGCTTTTGGGTGAAGGGGGGCCTGCCAGGGAGGAGCTGAGTGTGGCACAGCAAACCTGTCCCACACTAGAGGGTCTAAGACAGCAAGCTGTCAAACAAGCTAATGGGGATGTCAGTGACTCTCTCAGAGTTTACTGGGAGGACAACCTCTTGTACACTGAAGCAAGGGATCCTAAACCTGGAACTGCCAGGAGGTTAGTGATCCCTCAGGAGTACAGAAAGTTCCTCCTAACTCTAGCCCACGACATTCCCCTAGCTGGACATTTGGGACAAATGAAAACTTGGGACAGACTTGTTCCCTTGTTTCATTGGCCTAGAATGTCAGAGGACACAAAATAATTTTGCAAGTCCTGTGAAACCTGTCAAGCCAGTTGCAAGACAGGTGGCACTCCAAAGGCACCCCTTATTCCACTGCCTGTGGTTGGGGTTCCCTCTGAAAGGGTAGGGGTTGACATAGTTGGCCCCCTTGACCCTCCTACTGCTTCAGGCAATAGGTTTATCTTGGTGGTAGTGGACCATGCCACCAGATATCCTGAAGCAATTCCTCTAAGGACCACTACAGCACCTGCAGTGGCAAAGGCCCTCCAGGGAATATTTTCCAGGGTGGGCTTCCCAAAAGAGGTGGTATCAGACAGGGGAAGCAATTTCATGTCTGCTTACTTAAAGGCCATGTGGAAGGAGTGTGGTGTGACATACATGTTCACTACACCCTATCATCCACAAACAAATGGACTGGTGGAGAGATTTAATAAAACTCTCAAAGGCATGATTATGGGACTCCCTGAAAAACTCCGCAGGAGATGGGATATCCTTTTACCATGCCTCCTTTTTGCTTACAGGGAGGTACCCCAGAAAGGAGTGGGCTTCAGCCCCTTTGAACTCCTCTTTGGACACCCTGTGAGAGGTCCCCTAACACTTGTTAAGGAGGGTTGGGAACAACCTTTAAAAGCTCCAAAGCAAGACATAGTGGACTATGTACTTGGCCTCAGATCAAAGATGGCTGAGTACATGAAAAAGGCCAGTAAAAACCTTCAGGCCAGCCAAGAGCTCCAAATGCAATGGCATGACCAGAAGGCTGTTTTGGTTCAGTACCAACCAGGGCAGAAAGTGTGGGTCTTGGAGCCTGTGGCCCCAAGAGCACTCCAAGATAAATGGAGTGGACCCCACACAATTGTTGAAAAAAAGGGTGAAGTCACCTACTTAGTTGACTTAGGCACTGCCAGGAGTCCCCTTAGGGTGCTCCATGTCAATCGCCTGAAACCCTACTATGACAGGGCTGATCTCACCCTGCTCATGGCAACTGATGAGGGACAGGAAGAAGAGAGTGACCCTCTCCCTGATCTCTTCTCTTCCACAGAACAAGATGCTCTAGTGGAAGGTGTAGTTTTGGCTGATTGTCTTACTGCTGAGCAGAAAGACCATTGCATAAATCTCCTGGGTCAGTTTTCTGAACTCTTCTCTACTGTGCCAGGTACCACTTCTTGGTGTGAGCACACTATAGATACTGGAGACAGCTTGCCTGTCAAAAGTAAAATCTATAGGCAGCCTGACCATATCAGAGACTGCATAAAGCAAGAGGTGCAGAAAATGTTAGAACTAGGAGTAGTTGAGCACTCTGAAAGTCCATGGGCTTCTCCTGTGGTACTTGTACCAAAACCTCATTCCAAAGATGGAAAGAAGGAAATGCGGTTTTGTGTTGACTACAGAAGTCTCAACCAGGTAACCAAAACTGATGCTCACCCTATACCCAGGGCAGATGAGCTCATAGATACACTGGCATCTGCCAAGTATCTAAGCACTTTTGACTTGACTGCAGGGTATTGGCAGATCAAATTATCAGAAGATGCAAAAGCAAAAACTGCATTTTCAACCATTGGAGGACATTACCAATTCACAGTAATGCCTTTTGGATTGAAAAATGCACCTGCCACTTTTCAGAGGTTGGTGAACACAGTCCTGCAAGGGCTGGAAGCTTTTAGTGCAGCATATCTGGACGATATAGCTGTCTTTGGCTCCAGCTGGGATGATCACCTTGTCCACCTATGGAAAGTTTTGGAGGCCCTGCAAAAGGCAGGCCTCACTATCAAGGCTTCAAAGTGCCAGATAGGGCAGGGGAAGGTGGTTTATCTGGGACACCTTGTTGTTGGGGAACAGATTGCGCCACTTCAGGGGAAAATCCAAACTATTATAGATTGGGTTCCCCCTACTACTCAGACTCAGGTGAGAGCTTTCCTAGGCCTCACTGGGCATTACAGGAGGTTCATTAAGAACTATGGGGGTCATTCTGACCCCCGCCGGCGGAAGATGCCGCCGGCCTGGCAGGAACCGCCAGAAGACCGTACCGCGGTCAAAAGACCGCGGCGGACATTCTGAGTTTCCCGCTGGGCTGGCGGGCGACCGCCAGAAGGCCGCCCGCCCGCCCAGCGGGAAACCCCCTCCCACGAGGATGCCGGCTCCGAATGGAGCCGGTGTAGTGGAAGGGGTGCGACGGGTGCAGTTGCACCCGTCGCGATTTTCAGTGTCTGCCACGCAGACACTGAAAATCTATGTGGGGCCCTGTTAGGGGGCCCCTGCAGTGCCCATGCCAGTGGTATGGGCACTGCAGGGGCCCCCAGGGACCCCACGACACCCGTTCCCACCAGCTAGGTTCTGGCGGTGAAAACCGCCAGAACCAGGCTGGCGGGAAGGGGGTCGGAATCCCCATGGCGGCGCTGCTTGCAGCGCTGCCGTGGAGGATTCCCTGGGGCAGCGGGAAGCCGGCGGGTAACCGCCGGCTTCCCTTTTCTGACCGCGGCTTTACCGCCACGGTCAGAATGCCCCCGGAAGCACCGCCAGCCTGTTGGCGGTGCTTCCGCGGTCGTTGGCCCTGGCGGTCCATGACCGCCAGGGTCAGAATGACCGCCTATGGCTCCATTGCAGCCCCTCTTAATGACCTCACATCCAAGAAAATGCCTAAAAAGGTATTATGGACAGCAAACTGTCAGAAAGCTTTTGAGGAGCTGAAGCAGGCCATGTGCTCTGCACCTGTCCTGAAAAGCCCTTGTTACTCTAAAAAAATTCTATGTCCAGTCTGATGCATCTGAATTAGGAGTAGGGGCAGTCCGATCACAACTTAATTCTGAGGGCCAGGATCAACCTGTTGCTTTTATTAGTAGGAGGTTGACCCCTAGAGAAAAGCGTTGGTCTGCCATAGAGAGGGAGGCCTTTGCTGTGGTCTGGGCACTGAAGAAGTTGAGGCCATACCTGTTTGGCACTCACTTCATTGTTCAGACAGACCACAAACCTCTACTTTGGCTAAAACAAATGAAAGGTGAAAATCCTAAATTATTGAGGTGGTCCATATCCCTACAGGGAATGGACTATACAGTGGAACATAGACCTGGGAGTAGCCACTCCAATGCAGATGGACTCTCCAGATATTTCCACTTAGACAATGAAGACTCATCAGGTCATGGCTAGTCTTATTGTCCTTCGTTTGGGGGGGGGGGATTGTGTAGGAAAGTACCATCTTGCCTGGCATGTTACCCCCATTTTTCACTGTATATATGTTGTTTTAGTTGTATGTGCCACTGGGACCCTGCCAGCCAGGGCCCCAGTGCTCATAAGTGTGCCTGAATGTGTTACCTGTGTTATGACTAACTGTCTCACTGAGGCTCTGCTAATCAGAACCTCAGTGGTTATGCTCTCTCATTTCTTTCAAATTGTCACTAACAGGCTAGTGGCCAATTTTACCAATTTACATTGGCATACTGGAACACCCTTATAATTCCCCAGTATATAGTACTGAGGTACCCAGGGTATTGGGGTTCCAGGAGATCCCTATGGGCTGCAGCATTTCTTTTTCCACCCATAGGGAGCTCTGACAATTCTTACACAGGCCTGCCACTGCAGCCTGAGTGAAATAACGTCCACGTTATTTCACAGCCATTTTACACTGCACTTAAGTAACTTTTAAGTCACCTATATGTCTAACCTTTACCTGGTAAAGGTTGGGTGCTAAGTTACTTAGTCTGTGGGCACCCTGGCACTAGCCAAGGTGCCCCCACATTGTTCAGGGCCAATTCCCCGGACTTTGTGAGTGCGGGGACACCATTACACGCGTGCACTACATATAGGTCACTACCTATATGTAGCTTCACAATGGTAACTCCGAATATGGCCATGTAACATGTCTATGATCATGGAATTGCCCCCTCTATGCCATCCTGGCATAGTTGGCACAATCCCATGATCCCACAGGTCTGTAGCTCAGACCTGGGTACTGTCAAACTGCCTTTCCCGGGGTTTCACTGCAGCTGCTGCTGCTGCCAACCCCTCAGACAGGTTTCTGCCCTCCTGGGGTCCAGCCAGGCTTGGCCCAGGAAGGCAGAACAAAGGACTTCCTCAGAGAGAGGGTGTTACACCCTCTCCCTTTGGAAAATGGTGTTAGGGCTGGGGAGGAGTAGCCTCCCCCAGCCTCTGGAAATGCTTTCATGGGCACAGGTGGTGCCCATTTCTGCATAAGCCAGTCTACACCGGTTCAGGGACCCCTCAGCTCTGCTCTGGCGCGAAACTGGACAAAGGAAAGGGGAGTGACCACTCCCCTGACCTGCACCTCCCCTGGGAGGTGCCCAGAGCTCCTCCAGTGTGCTCCAGACCTCTGCCATCTTGGAAACAGAGGTGCTGCTGGCACACTGGACTGCTCTGAGTGGCCAGTGCCAGCAGGTGACGTCAGAGACTCCTTCTTATAGGCTCCTTCAGGTGTTGCTAGCCTATCCTCTCTCCTAAGTAGCCAAACCCTCTTTTCTGGCTATTTAGGGTCTCTGTCTTTGGGGATTCCTTAGATAACGAATGCAAGAGCTCATCCGAGTTCCTCTGCATCTCTCTCTTCACCTTCTGCCAAGGAATCGACTGCTGACCGCGCTGGAAGCCTGCAAAACTGCAACAAAGTAGCAAAGACGACAACTGCAACTCTGTAACGCTGATCCTGCCGCCTTCTCGACTGCTTTCCTGGTGGTGCATGCTGTGGGGGTAGTCTGCCTCCTCTCTGCACTAGAAGCTCCGAAGAAATCTCCCGTGGGTCGACGGAATCGTCCCCCTGCAACTGCAGGCACCAAAGAACTGCATCACCGGTACCCAGGGTCTCCTCTCAGGACGACGTGCGAGGTCCCTTGAATCCAGCAACTCTGTCCAAGTGACTCCCACAGTCCAGTGACTCTTTAGTCCAAGTTTGGTGGAGGTAAGTCCTTGCCTCCCCACGCCAGACTGCATTGCTGGAAACCGCGACTTTTGCAGCTACTCCGGCCTCCGTGCACTTCCGGCGGAAATACTTTGTGCACAGTCCAGCCTGGGTCCACGCCACTCTAACCTGCATTGCACGACCTCCTAAGTTGTCCTCCGGCGGCGTGGGACTCCTTTGTGCAACTTCGGGTGAGCACTGTTTCACTCCACTTTGTAGTGCCTATTCTGGCACTTCTGCGGGTGCTGCCTGCTTCTGAGAGGGCTCCTTGTCTTGCTCGACGCCCCCTCTGTCCCCAGACGCAATTGGCGACATCCTGGTCCCTCCTGGGCCACAGCAGCATCCAAAAACCCTAACCGCACGACTTGCAGCTAGCAAGGATTGTTTGCGGTATTTCTTCAGGAAAACACTTCTGCACGACTCTCCACGGCGTGCGGGATCCGTCCTCCAAAGGGGAAGTTCCTAGCCCTTGTCGTTCCTGCAGAACCTTCAGCTTCTACTGTCCAGTAGCAGCTTCTTTGCATCCACAGCTGGCATTTCCTGGGCATCTGCCCATCTCCGACTTGCTTGTGACTTTTGGACTTGGTCCCCTTGTTCCACAGGTACCCTCGACTGGAAATCCATCGTTGTTGCATTGCTGGTTTGTGTCTTTCCTGCAGAATTCCCCTATCACGACTTCTATGTCCTTTGGGGAACTTTAGTGCACTTTGCACTCACTTTTCAGGGTCTTGGGGTGGGCTATTTTTCTAACCCTAACTGTTTTCTTACAGTCCCAGCGACCCTCTACAAGGTCACATAGGTTTGGGGTCCATTCGTGGTTCGCATTCCACTTTTGGAGTATATGGTTTGTGTTGACCCTATCCCTATGTGTCCCCATTGCATCCTATTGTAACTATACATTGTTTGCACTGTTTTCTAATACTATTACTGCATATTTTGGTATTGTGTACATATATCTTGTATATATTTGCTATCCTCATACTGAGGGTACTCACTGAGATACTTTTGGCATATTGTCATAAAAATAAAGTACCTTTATTTTTAGTATATCTGTGTATTGTGTTTTCTTATGATATTGTGCATATGACACTAGTGGTACTGTAGGAGCTTCACTCGTCTCCTAGTTCAGCCTAAGCTGCTCTGCTAAGCTACCATTATCTATCAGCCTAAGCTGCTAGACACCCTATACACTAATAAGGGATAACTGGGCCTGGTGCAAGGTGTAAGTACCCCTTGGTACTCACTACAAGCCAGTCCAGCCTCCTACAGTGGGCCCATTCCATGACGTTTAGCCAAGGAAATGGGCCCACAGGTCCCCTAATGCCTGGTCTGACCCAGGTGTTAAATAATGGCGCTAAGCAAGCTTAGCACCATTATTTAGGTCCACCTCCCATCTGTGCGTCATGGGGGATAAATATCCAATTTGTTTGGGATGAGAACACCTACCTTGCATCTCATTGACGCAAGGTGGGTTCACACATCCAATAAATGGCGCTAACTCCAATATTTTGACGCTAGATGGGTCTAGCATCAAAATATAAATATGGAGTTAAGTTTGTGCAGTTTTAGCATAAAAGAAAATGACGCTAAAACGGTGCAAACATAGTATAAATATGCCCTTATGTTTTTTCAATTCCTCATGGTTTCGTATCCGCCTGCTCTGAATTACTAAAGACAGAATGCATGCGGAACTTTGGCACACTGGAATGCATGTACTACCCATCACTGTTAGAGGGAGGCCAATATAGTTGCCTTAATGGTAACTGCATTAAGTTAAATACATTGCCTGACCCCTGGCAGTACATGACAGTAGGTTCTGAGAAACACAGGCTTCCCACTGTCAGGGGTCTGGGCAACGTACTTACCTTATTGACATTATCACTAAGGTATTTACACTGTCTGTCCCCTCACGGGGTTCCTAAAAGTAACTGTGTTATGCTTTGGGCTTTTTACCATCTGTAGCGCGACCCTAAGTTCGCCCTATAATTCAGCCAAATCCTACCTGGGACCTGGATGTCAAGCATAGGTGGAGTGGACGCAGTGGCCAACTCAGCCACCAGACCAGACCCCACCTAACTATCTTCACACATTATAAATCCCACCTTCTAGGAAACTATAACATTGTGAGACTGAGACAAAGGCTAGAAGAGCAGGTTGTCTCTTGAGTTCAAAGGTCAGTTCACAGGAAGGACAATGTACCTGAACATCCTGGACAGCAACAGGTGTGAAGCGCAGAGACCCTAGCAGACAGGCCTGGCGTCTGAGCCGTCAGAAGGGTATTCACTCCGACTGTCTCCTCAATTGCCCTTTTCATCCTTTTTGTTGCATTCTATTCTTTTATCTGCGCCCTTTCCCTTTGGTTATTTCTGTCTGAAATCCTCCTCAGTCAGATATTCACCTCCAGCTACTCAGCCAAGTCTGGATATGGACCGCTTGCGTCAAATGGACATGACCAAAGCCCATTTTAAGAGCCCTAGAGTTGGGTGGATGTGGGACATCTGTCAAAATGTCTCGTTCCCCTACCACATGTTATTATTGTATTGATGTCAATGGCATTCTATAGCAAGCCGGGACATCCACCACCACTTTTTGGTGGTTCTTCTACTCTAACAAACTCTCAATGAGAGCCCTTGCACCGCAAAACCCCACACAAGACCATTAACTATCCACAAATGCTAAACACTCACATTCACCGGTGACAAGGATGATTTCTTCAAAACACACATCACATTGAAAAGCCCCTGGCCAGGTACCAGCAATCACTTCTGTGTGGAATGAAATTTTACCTCCCAGAAACTAAACCAATATTCACACCCTTGTCTCCTAACTCCTGGAGGGAGGCATGACCTGCTCCACAGCACCCAAGATGGAATTGCCTCCTAAGTTCCTCCATAAAGCCCTGAGGAAATACAGCCAAATCACTCCCAGTCACACAAATCAGCCCTGGACAATACTCAAAGGCCCATGTCATATCAAAGACCTGCTGCATCACACACAAGGCAGTAACAGCCCAGCACCTCAGGAGGTCCGTGCAATCGAAGGAGTAAAGATGGCTTCAGACTAGAGACCAAGCAATCTATCAAAGGAAAATTGAGAACATAGGTCTTTCCTCCATGTTCACCCAAAGTCTTAAACATACCAGGCTTGCTACATCACTTCCGAAGATCAGAAAAGCACAAAAGACTCATTAAGGCAAAAAGTGCATTGTCAGCCATCAGCAACCAGTGGTGTCCCAGCTCTTCTGGACTTGAGAACAACAACAACCCACTCAAACTTCGTATACTTCATTATGTGCGCACTGGCACTTTTCAGCCGTGTGTACACTATAGTCTACATACATGTTATGCTAGGTTATGTCATGACATGTTATGTGGATTTGTATGGTGCAACTAATCACCCGTGAGGGTATCCAGGCACTGGAGCAGGCGTGTAGGCATAACAATGAAGGTGTTGGGTGTCTGCCCCCCGAGCTCAGTGGCGGAGCCTGGTCTTCAGTTTCTTGTGGAATTCAAGAACTGAGGAGGAGACCCTGATGTGTTGAGGGAGGTCGTTCCAGGTCTTGGGTTCGATGCAGATGAATGCTCACACATGCATACACACATACATACATGTTTACATACATGTGTACACCCTAGCTAGGTTCACATTTTATAAACACCTGCCATTTGGTTTGTGTTGTTTGCTTTGTGTGTCTGTTGTTTTGGTGTGTGGTGCACATTCATGTGTGTCACTGATTACGCCTCTTTTGACCTGTCTGTTCACGGTTAAAACTGTTACCTTTGAATGAGGAGCTACCTCCGTCGAAAGACAGACGCTTGCACACTTGAACCAAGTGTTCCCCCATGCACGCATTCTGTTATCATTATAAATGGATTATGGAGACATGTTTTGACCATTCTTGCTCTTATCCAGCTATGAACATACACTGTATTTAATGGATTTTATGTGCAGTTTGTGTATGGCATAAGGTACTGAAAGGAAGGAAAAACCAAATGCTATATTGATGCCCCATAAATATCACAACACAAACACTGTTGTGCCTTAGGGCCAGATGTATCAAGCCTTTTTGCATTCGCAAATGGTGCAAATGCCCGTTTGTGAATGCAAAAATGCCTTTCAGTATTTTTTAAAGGCATTCGCAACGCAAATTTAAGGAATCGCTAAAATAGCGGCTCCTTAACATTGCGAGCCTGTTTAGAGAGTCGCAAATTGCGATTCTCTAAATAAGAAATCGCAAATAAGGATTCCTTATTTGCGATTTCTAAACCACATGTAACAAGCAATTCCTTAATGCGAATTGGGCATTAAGGAATCACTATTACCACCAAGTTGAACTTGGTGGTAACCATGTGCAAATTTTAAAAATGCATTAAAAATGCATTTTTTAAATTGACATGTAACGCACACATACCCTTTTGGCATGTGTGCGCCTTACATGTCCTGAGCACCCTGGGGTTTTGCATTTCCTAAATTGCGAATTCCAGTTAGGAATCCGCAATTTGGGAAATGCAAAAAAATCGCAAATATGGGCCTACAGGCCCATAGGCGCGAATTGGGTCTGTATTGCAATTTGCAAATATGATACATTGCATTTTGCGAATCAGAAATAGCGATTTCTTCAAAATCGCTATTTCCGAATCGCAAATGCTGTTTTTGTTACATCTGGCCCTTAGTGTCCTATCCTCGTGGGCACACATATCTACCTTCTCCAGCCCTTCTAATTGCCACACAGCTTATGTTACATTAATGCTTTGTTGCAGTCTCCCTGCACCGCTGCAAGGTACAAGAAAATGTACCCACATCATCATAGCAAAAATGCTGACACCTTTTTTCTCACTCTCACACCCTGCAGTCTCCTTTTATAGACCACCCTGCCCCCTTTTGGTACATTGAACCACTCAGGACAGTGTGCTGATGCCCAGCCCACCAATCAGGAGGGTTGTTATAGCCATGTACTGATGCCTAACCCACTAATCAGGAGAGTGCTTACAGCCATGTGATGATGTCCAGGTCTTGAGTGCATGCAGCTGATGCACATACAGTGAGGCCAGTGAGTTGCTCTAGTCAGGTGATAAAGTTAGTGCGGAACTGAGGTCCTGCTCTGGTATGAAGTATTTCATGTTCCTGACAATCCACAACTTTATAAGTAGATATGTCTCTTTTTTCTTAATGTGGTGATTAAGGTGGAACTTGGTGGAAGAATACATCTCATGGCTTTTGCTTGTTTTACAATGGTGAGGAAGATTCCAAAGGATGCTATGAATAAGAAGGACATCTGTCTTCTGAGCGTTGAGCTTGAGATGGTGTTGTGCCATTGACTGGGGATTTTTTTCCAGGTTATTGGCTGAGCCATTGCTTTTCAATTTGTCTTTCAGCTTCTCCAGCCAGAGGGTGGAAAAAGAACGCTGCCAGCCTGGATGGACTACTCCTAAAATGATTCATGTTTCCCTGATTTTGAAGATCTGCATTCAGGGCAGTGAGTCCTGGGTCTTAAAAGACTTGAGATTCATTAGGGAGAGGATAATCCAGTCGGTTCTAGGAGGCCAGCCTGATTTGGGGAGAGTATCCTATAAAATAAATCTCAGTTATGGATTTATCCAAGTTAACCAGGGTTTGTGACCTATCAGAGATTGATCACATGGTGGCAGGAAACTCACTCACAGCAAATCTCTCTTTTAGACCAGAGGATACCTTGTCATGCATGTAAGGGCAGACCAAGCAGTGGTTATTTACAATAATGGCAGCATGGATGTAAAGCAGGCTTCTCCAACGAGTAGCTCGTGTGGTACTAGTAGCTCTCCAGTTGCCTATAAGTAGCTGTTTATGTGCATCTCAGCCTACTCAATTGTTACCTTTTGCTTGGTTGAATTATTATATGTATGCCAGGAGTGTCTATTCAAGATGAAAAGCAGTGTTTTTTCAGAACTCATAAGCTGATCTTGGGATGAATTTCCAAAATATATTTAAATCTGATTTTTGAGTGATAAATTATGTGGGTAGACTAATTACTAATATTATTGCTTTTGTGGCAAGGGCACTGCGCGCTGACTGGCCTATATTATCTATGTAGAGGCATTCCAAAGAGGCAAAGCCTTTATTACAATACTGCTGGCCACCCAGCCTGATGCGCTGAGGTAATCACTGCTGGGCATCTTGCAGATGGTTGCCACTAATGTATCTTGTTTAATGTGGTCATTATTACAAAACGATACGAGTAGCTCATAAAATGTAAGCAGTCCTTGGAAACATAGAAGACTGCTGCATCACAGAGGCTAGTTTAACTCTTTATATTATCTACAGAACATCAAATAATCTCTTTATGAAATATATAACACATAGGCCTTGATTATGAGTGAAAGGAGTTCAATTGACCATGAGTAGCTTTTACTACACACAAGGATGGAGACCCCTTATCTAGAGGCTCATGAATCTCACTTATTAGCCATGTGTCGTCTTGTGAATGATCATGCTTTGATGGTCAGTGTTCCTTGCTTTCTGAGGTATGGAGAGTCTATTCATAATGAAGTCTTTTCAGTTCAAGTAGAATATAAACTGTGGAATGTGGGTTCACCTCTGTTTCTTTCCTTCTTTCTTCTGGGTCCATAAAGTCAATGCTGTCACACACACACTTTGGTCACTTGCATACCTTTAGAAGTCTATGTACGTTCACGGATTGCCATCCTTGGACACATTTGCAAACATTGATGCACATGTTTTTCATTAAAGACAACATAAATCATATCTGTGTGGTGTCTGGCAGCTAAAACATACTCATCACATTTTACTATCACTATAGATTCTTTGAACAAGTATCTCACTTATCAGGTACTGCATTGGCACTGTTCTTCAATTGTGATCCCACTGGAATACAACAGATTATGCAGCTCAAACACAATATGTATGATTTCAAATTGTTATTCTCCTCTTGAGCTTTGATTATAGTTGTACACAACTGAAATGAGTTACCTTTATTGTGCACTCTGGTTTCCCCTCCCTATGATTCCATAATGTGCGTGGTGCCCGAATATCGTAGTCAGAATATTCTCTAACCAATATCGTTCACAAAAATAACACCCCATTGGAGATAATAGAACATCTACAGAAAACTATGGCCCTCATTACAACCCTGGCGGTCGGTGTTAAAGCTGCAGTAACACCGCCAACAGGCCGGCGGTAAATTAAATTGAATCATTACCACAGCGGAAACCGCCAGCACATACAGCCACTGTAACACTCCGACCGCCACGGCGGTAGCAACAAACACCACGGCGGTAACCGCCAACAGCCAGGCGGAAGACAAGGTTCTGCCCACTGTATTACAAGAGGCCTATCCGCCACCTTTTCCGGGGCAGTACCAACTCCATCAAAAGCACGGCGGAAACAGTGTTCTGAAGGGAAACGACTCACCTTTCGACACTCAAGGAAGAACCAGGACACCATGGAGCCCGAGCTGCAGGTCTTCCCCATGCTGGTGTATCTGCTCATACATCAGGAGCACCAACGCCGGCGACGACGACCACAGTGAGTACTGCACCTAGCACACAAGGGAGGGGGGAGGAAAAAGAGAGTGACACACACACGCAAAACGCAACACCCCCACCCTCACCCCCAACACCATACATAAAAACACATGCAACAACATTACATATTCACCCCGTAACGCTCTGGAATAACGCAAGGACAAAAGGAATGGAGCCAAATGAGTGTAATATTAGAAATACTTTCAGAAATCAAAAACAGTATTTACAATATATACAATATATACAAAAGGCAGGACAATGCCCACTCAAAATGTCCGTGGCCCACTGGGCCAAAACACATAGGCCAAGCCCACACTTGACACCTGCCTCAATATGGAGAGAACACTGCAGGGGCATCATGTCGAAAACACACAGGCACCTCAGGTGGATGGGGAAGGGGTGGCACCTCAGCCAGAAGATGGTACAACGCAACTGCTCCTGGAGGGGGCTCCATGCCTACTGCTTGGTCCTGGGGAGTGCAAGGCCACAGTCTCTCAAGTGGGTGGTTTGCCCACTGCTTGGTCCTGGGGAGTGCAGAGCCACAGTCTCTCAAGTGGGTGGTTTTCCCACTACTTGGTCCTGGGGAGTGCAAAGCCACAGTCTATCAAGTGGGTGGATTGCCCACTGCTTGGTCCTGGGGAGTGCAAAGCCACAGTCTCTCAAGTGGGTGGTTTGCCCACTGCTTGGTCCTGGGGAGTGCAAAGCCACAGTCTCTCAAGTGGGTGGTTTGCCCACTGCTTGGTCCTGGGGAGTGCAAAGCCAAAGTCTCTCTAGTGGATGCCTTCTTCCACTGGTTCTGGAGGGGGCTTTGTGCCCAGTGTGCTTCATCCTGGCAAGGATAGGGTGAGTGGATGCCTTTTTCCACTGGTTCTGGAGGGGGCTTTGTGCCCAGTGTGCTTCATCCTGGCAAGGATAGGGTGAGTGGATGCCTTCTTCCACTGGTTCTGGAGGGGGCCTTGTGTCCAGTGTGATTTATCCTGGCAAGGAGGGGCTGAGTGGATGTCTTCTTCCACTGGTTCTGGAGGGGGCTTTGTGCCCTGTGATGCAGCACATGGGGAGTGCAAGGTCACAGTCACTCACCTGGGTGTCAGACCCACATGATTTTCTGTGGGCAGGATGCATGACACACCATGGAGGCAGGACTACAGTCCATCCGCCATGGGGAAGGCTGTACAGTGGTGGCAGTGCCGGTGTTGGTGTCGGTGCTGCCAGTGTTGGGGGGAGGCTCCAGCCTTTCCCCGGCAGCCTCGGACGGCTGCCCACTGGGGCTGCTGCTGCTGGCAGTGGTGCTGCTTGCGGCGGTGCAGGTGGCGATGCTTGCGGCGGTGCAGGTGGCAGTGCTGGCAGCAGTGCAGGTGTTGGTTCTGCCAGTGGTGGGGGGAGGCTCCAGCCCTTCCCCTGCAGTCTCGGACGGCTGCCCACCGGGGCTGCTGCTGCTGGCAGTTGTGCTGCTTGCGGCGGTGCAGGTGGTGGTGCTTGCGGCGGTGCAGGTGGTGGTGCTGGCCGTGGTGCAGGTGGCGGTGCTGGCGGTTGTGGTGGTAGCCTCCAGGCCTTTACCTGCAGCCTCGGACTGCTGAAGTGCCCTGGCTGGTGTTCTGTGCCCCTTCCTGCCCTTGGCAGATGGTGGTGCCTCCTTGCTTCTGGCAGCTGGAGTCTTTGACTTGGCCCTGCTGGCTGGTTGTGCCTCCTTCTCCTTGCTGGATGCTGTCCCCTTCTTGCCCTTGCCAGGTGGAGGAACCTTCTTGGTCTTGGCAGGTGTTGGTGGCACACTGGCTGGGCTGACAGGTGCCTTCTTAGAGCCTCTCACAGCTGCAGAAACCACAGCGTACGTGGACTTGGTGGCTGAGGTGCTGGGCTGGGTTCTGGCGACCCTGGCCTGAGGTGAAGGACGGGGTGAGGGGTAGGGAAGAGGTCAAGGGTGGCGAGGAAAAGCTTCTTAGGGACATATGGGCGGGAAGAAGGTGAAGGTTTGGGAGTGGAGGAAGAGGGAGTGGTTGTAGGAGGTGTCAGTCTGTTGTGTTTGGTGCAGGTGCATTAGCTGGATGCTGTTGTGAGGTGGATGGCTGTTGGGTGGGTGTGTGCTTGCGTTCGTGTACTTTGGGAGGAGGTGTCACAGACACAGTGGGAGAGGACACATGGGACGTGTGCATGGATCTGGGGGTGGTGACTGCCAGTGAGGGGCGTGTAGTGATAGGCGTGCTGGTGATGGAGGTAGTGGATGAGGATGTAGTGCATGCAGGTGTGAGTGGAGACGCAACTGGGAGGGAGGTGGACGAGGAGGAGGAGTGGGACACAGTGGAGGCAGTGGATGTGGGTGTGTCTGCATGGGGATGGTGCTTGTGTGAGTGCCTGTGAGATGAAGTGTGGAATTGTGTTTGCCTGAGCCACTTCTGTGTGTTGATTTGGGTGAATGCTGGTCTGAAGGTGCGCTTGCGATAGGTTGGGGTTGAGGGGATTGGGACTGGGTAGAGGAAGTTGGAGGAAGGAGGCTGGAGACAGGGACAATGGCTGCCATCAGTGCGGAGGCCAGAGCCTGAAATGCTCTCTGTTGGGCTGCCACGCCAGAGTGAATGCCCTCCAGGTATGCATTTGTTTGTTGCAAATGCCTTTCGACACCCTGGATGGCATTCAGTATGGTTGACTGCCCAACAGTGAGGGATCTCAGGCGGTCAATAGCCTCCTCACTGAGGGCAGCAGGGCTGACTGGGGCAGGGCCTGAGGTGCCTGGGGTGAAGGAGATGCCCACCTTCCTGGGTGAGCGGGCACGGGAAACATGCTGAGGGGCTGTTGGGAGGGCGATGCTGGTACGGGGGTGGCGGCTGTACCTGTTGTTGGGGTGGGCACACAGGTGTCTGCCACCGCCAGGGAGCTTCCATCGGAGGAGGAGTCGCTGTCTGTAGTGGCCCCTCCTGTCTCCATCGTGGTGCTCCCCTCACCCTCCATCCCACTGGTGCTCTCACTGTCGGTGGGCCTCCAGGCCCATATGGGATGCAGCTACCTCCGTCGCCGGTGCCACTGCTCCTCCGCCAGATGAGGCTAATGCACACAAGGACAGGGTGACAAAACAAGAAGAGAGGGGAGAGACAGAGGATACACTTGGTCAATGCCAGCAACAACACTACCATTGGCGTACAACACACAGGGATCAGCCCTATGCACTAGGCCATGCACTACCAGTTACAAAGCTAGACACCAGCCCATGGGGTACATTGCCCAATGCCATTGGCTGCACACCTGAAACCAACAGGACCCTGCCCAGTAGTTGATGCCCACTAACACTATTGGGGTTGGAGTGCTTCAGAGCCTGCCCAACAAGGGACCTACCATGCCAGCTCGCCCTGGCCTAAGGGCACACACAGCCCACATCCCCCACCCAGTTACAACCTTAACACGTGCAAAGTCATGATTCAGAATCTGTACTCACACCCTTGTGGCTGCTGTGATGCCTTCAAGCACCCATCCAACTCCGGATAGGCCACCGCCAGGATGCAGAACATTAGGGGGGTTAGGGTACAATGGGAACCCCTTTCTCGTTGGGAGGCCAGCCCCAGCTGGGCCTCCGCCATCTTCCTTGCCCAGCGGCACAGGTCCCCCCACTGTTTGTGGCAGTGGGTGCTCTGCCTGTCAAAGACCCCAAGGGTCCGCACCTCCTTGGCAATGGCACGCCAAATACCCTTTTTCTGATGGGCGCTGACCTGCAGGAAAATATGCATAAAAAAAAGGAATTAGTCATACTGTCCGGACTGTTACACTCATGGCCCACAGTATTCCTCCCATCCCCTTATGCACAGACATTGACCACCAGACATGCAGCACTCTGTCCAGGACCCCTCAGGCCCCCCCTACAAGAGGCTTACACACACAGCAATCCCTACATTCATGGCCCACGCATCATGCTCACAGTGTACTCACCTTTTTGTGTGGAGGACCATAGAGTAAAGTGTACTGGGGTAGGACCCCATCCACCAGTCTCTCCAACTCCTCCGAAGTGAAGGCAGGGTCCCTTTCCCCAGACACTCGAGACATTGTCGCTTCCAGAGACAGGTCACAGCAGCACTTGCCGTGTAGGTCCTCTCCTGTTGAAGGTCAGGTAGCAAGTGAGCGAACACATAGACAATGGCGGTCAAGTCTGCGGCGGTGCGTACTGTCACCGCCGGCGTGCATAGCCATTGGCTCCTGGAACCCACAGGGCCCAATGATAACCAATGCGAAGTTGTGCAGCGGTCATTGACTGCCGACCTCTATAAACAAAAATGGGGACTGGGAGATTGCTGGTCCAGTGCACAGTCTCCCAAAATGAACCTATAATATCAATATAAGTGCACTGTTCCACAAGAGAGAGAGAAACAAGAGAACCAATTGAGTTCTGCGGTGGCGAGTCTATACTAAGGCCCTCATTCTGACCCTGGCGGTCGGTGATAATGCGGCGGCCAAGCCGCCAACAGGCCGGCGGGCCAAAATATGCAATTCTGACCCTGGCGGGAACCGCCAACACAGCCCGCCGCATTAACACTCCGCCCGCCACGGCGGAACAAACAAACAGCGCGGCGGTCCCCGCCAACAGCCAGGCGGCAGACAATGTACCGCCCACCCTATCACGACCCACCAATCCGCCACCTTTTCCGGGGCGGGAGCACCGCCGATAAAAACACGGCGGAAACAGACTACGAACGGGAAAAGGCTCACCTCTACGCACTCCACGCGAGATTCCGGCAGTATGGAACCCGAGCTGCAGGTCATCCCCGCACTCCTATACCTGCTCATATACCAGGAGCACGCCCGGCGGCGCGGAAGACATCGGTGAGTACTGCACCTACGACACAGGGGAGGGAAAAGATTACCGGCACACACCCACCCACCCACACCCACTACAACACACACATCAATGCATTCCCACAGATCACTGTCACAACCCACAAACCCCCCCCCCCCGAAATAATGCAAAGACCAAAAGAAGAGATCATAAACGGGCAGATATATTGAAATATGGACACCAGTAATCCCAATAAATAAATAAACTATGTACAAAATATATACAGCTACTAAATGTAGTCCAACCACTGTCCGTGGACCACAGGGGTCCTGTGCAAAGGGGCAAGGCCCAGTCCCACGACAAGAACTCCACGGAGAGAACACTGCAGGGGCATCAGAAAGAAAATAGGACAGGCACCTCAGGGGGAAGGGAAGGGGGGGCACCTCAGCCACTTGAGTACACGACGCCAGATCCACGAGGGGACTCCATGACCACTGGCCCATCCTGGGGAGTGCAAAGCCACAGTCCATACAGTCCATACAGTGGGTGGCCTGCCCACTGGGCCATCCTGGGGAGTGCAAAGCCACAGTCCATACAGTCCATACAGTGGGTGGCCTGCCCACTGGGCCATCCTGGGGAGTGCAAAGCCACAGTCCATACAGTCCATACAGTGGGTGGCCTGCCCACTGGGCCATCCTGGGGAGTGCAAAGCCACAGTCCAAACAGTCCATAACAGACCCCACTGCCACTGGAGGAGGCATGTTGGCCAGAGGACATCCTGCAGCCCTGCCCGAGACAGATCCTGCCCTGCCACGTCTGCCAAAGGGCCAGCGGTTCTTGCCTGGAAGGGCCCAGTTCAGCGCCTCTTGCCTTGAAGGGCCCAGTTCAGCGGGTCTTGCCTTGAAGGGCCCAGTTCAGCGGTTCTTGAGACGGCGGGGCCCAGCGGAGCGGTGCTTGAGACGGCGGGGCCCAGCGGAGCGGTGCTTGAGACGGCGGGGCCCAGTTCAGCGGTTCTTGAGACGGCGGGGCCCAGTTCAGCGGTTCTTGAGACGGCGGGGCCCAGTTCAGCGGTGCTTGAGACGGCGGGGCCCAGTTCAGCGGTTCTTGAGACGGCGGGGCCCAGTTCAGCGGTGCTTGAGACGGCGGGGCCCAGCGGAGCGGTTCTTGAGACGGCGGGGCCCAGCGGAGTGGTGCTTGAGACGGCGGGGCCCAGCGGAGCGGTGCTTGAGACGGCGGGGCCCAGCGGAGCGGTGCTTGAGACGGCGGGCCCAGTTCAGCGGTTCTTGAGACGGCGGGGCCCATTTCAGCGGTTCTTGAGACGGCGGGGCCCAGTTCAGCGGTGCTTGAGACGGCGGGGCCCAGTTCAGCGGTTCTTGAGACGGCGGGGCCCAGTTCAGCGGTGCTTGAGACGGCGGGGCCCAGCGGAGCGGTTCTTGAGACGGCGGGGCCCAGCGGAGCGGTGCTTGAGACGGCGGGGCCCAGGGGAGCGGTTCTTGAGACGGCGGGGCCCAGCGGAGCGGTTCTTGAGACGGCGGGGCCCAGCGGAGCGGTGCTTGAGACGGCGGGGCCCAGCGGAGCTGTGCTTGAGACGGCGGGGCCCAGCGGAGCGGTGCTTGAGACGGCGGGGCCCAGCGGAGCGGTGCTTGAGACGGCGGGGCCCAGCGGAGCGGTGCTTGAGACGGCGGGGCCCAGTTCAGCGGTTCTTGAGACGGCGGGGCCCAGTTCAGCGGTTCTTGAGACGGCGGGGCCCAGTTCAGCGGTGCTTGAGACGGCGGGGCCCAGCGGAGCGGTTCTTGAGACGGCGGGGCCCAGCGGAGCGGTTATTGAGACGGCGGGGCCCAGCGGAGCGGTGCTTGAGACGGCGGGGCCCAGCGGAGCGGTGCTTGAGACGGCGGGGCCCAGTTCAGCGGTTCTTGAGACGGCGGCCGGTCTATGGCCAACTGCTCATTGGCTGGTGGTGCCCTCCTGGGCAGCGGGGATGGTGCTCCTTCAATGCCCACCTGGGCTGTGGGTGGTGGGGCCCTCCTGGCCAGCTGGGCTGGGTCCTCCCTGGGCAGCGGCTATGGGGGTGGTGGGCTCCTCCTGGGCAGCAGGCCTGCTGCCTGACCTCTCCGACTTGCTGCCCTTGCCCTCCTTAGTCGGGAGTCTGTGGCCCTTTCCTCCCTTTGGAGCTGTGGCTGGTGACTGTCTCTGGGTGGTGTCCGGGGGGGATGTAGAAGCCGGGCTCCTGCGGCGCCCCTTCCGCCTTCTGCTCCTCTTCCCAGGGGGTGGGCTGGCTGTCCCCTTGCTGCTGGGCGAAGATCCAGACATGCGGGCTGGTGGGCTCCAATACCCCTGCACCCTTGTCAAGGGGGCTGCAGGGCTGGTGATGGCTGAGGTGCTCTTCTTACCCCGACGAGAAGGAGGGGGGGGCTCAGGGTCAGGAAAGAAGTTAGCAGTGGCGAGGAAGAGTTTCTTGGGACAATGGAGAGTGGTAGGTACAGTGGGAATGGGAGTGGAGGGAGAGGATGTGGTTGTAGGTGAGTCACGTTTGCTGTCTTTGGGTGCAGGTGCAGGAGGGATAGGCTGTCGTGAGGTGGATGGCTGTTGGGTGGGTGGGTGGCTGCGTTTGTGTGGTGTGGAAGAGGGGGTGACAGACACAGTGGGAGAGGACACAGGGGACGTGTAAATGGCAGTGGGGGTGGTGACTGCACGTGTGCGGACTGGAGTGGAGGGTGTGCTGGTGATGGAAACACTGGCTGATGGTGAGGTGAATGGAGGTGTGAGTGTAGACGTCACAGGGAGGGAGGAGGGAGACGAGGAGGTGGGGGTCACAGAGGTGGTAGTGACTGTTGGCATGTCTGCATCGGAATGTTGCGTGTGTGAATGTCTGCGTGATCTGTGGTGCTTATGTTTGGATGAGCTTCTCTTGGGTGTTGAGGTGTGTGCAGGCTGGTCTGATGGTGTGGGTGGGACAGGCAGAGGAACAGGAGACTGGGAGGAGGGAGTTAGTAGAGGGAGGCAGGAGACAGGGACAATGGCTGCCGTCAGTGCTGAGGCCAGAGCCTGGAACGATCGCTGATGGGCAGCCTGACCCGAATGAATGCCCTCCAGGTACGCATTGCTGCGATGAACCTCCCTCTCCACCCCCTGGATGGCATTCAAAAGGGTAGTCTGCCCAACAATGAGCGTTCGGAGGAGGTCAATGACCTCCTCACTGAGGGCAGCGGGGGTAACAGGGGCAGGGCTTGAGGTGCCTGGGGCGAAGGAGATGCCCGGCTTCCTGGCAGAGCGGGCACGGGGCGAACGCTGAGGGGCTGCTGGGAGGGCGGAGATGGTGCGCTGGGTGGCGGCTGTACCTGTAATGGCGGGGGGCACGGATGGTGCCACCCCCGCAAGGGAGCTCCCTTCCGAGGACGTGTCCGTGTCGCTGCAGGGTCCAGTCGTCCCCGTCGTGGAGCTCCCCTCGCCCTCCGTCTCACTGGTCCAGTCTGACTCTGTGGCATGGCCCTCCTGGGCCATGTGAGATGCAGCTCCCTCCTGCCCCGATGCCACTTCTCCTCCGCCTGATGATGCTGATGCACACAAGCACAGAAAGACAAACAAAAAGGGGGGGGGGGAGAGAGAAATAAAGGGATATTGAGTACATGGATCTCCGGTACAGTTAGCGGACATGACAGACACAGATGCCCCCTGCACTAAGTTGCGCACTTGGGGTCCGCTACGCATTCCGTGGAACATGCCCTACACGCCTAGAGTTGACAACTGCACCCATGGATGACACGGCCCAGGGATGGCTGTACTGACAAACTACTGAGGGTGGTGGCTGGGGACACAGGGGCTTACGGGGGTGCCCAGCCTACAGATATCGCCCTGGCCTAGGGGGACCCACAGCCCTCCACCCCCACCCAGACACCTCCACTGTGCGACAACAGAGTAGATAATGCTTGTACTCACCCCCTTGTGTCTGCTGTGCTGCCCTCACGCGCCCATCCAAATCAGGGTAGGCCACCGCCAGGATCCGGGACATCAGGGGGGTCAGTTGACGGCAGGCACCCCGCCTACGTTGGGAGGCCATCCCCAGCAGAGACTCGGCGGTCTTCTTGGTCCCGCGGCGGATGTCCTCCCACCTCTTGCGGCAGTGGGTGCCCCGTCGATGGTGGACCCCCAGGGTCCGGACTTCCTTGGCGATGGCACGCCAAATCCCGATCTTCTCATGGGCGCGGACCTATGTGACACGTACAGGGAGGGAGAAATACCACGTTCAAGTTTGTCTGCATTTTCCTTGCCAGTGGCCCAACGCCCCCCATCCCCGCCAGGCCCCCCGCCATGCCCCCCGCCATGCCCCCCGCCAGGCCCAACATGCCCCCCATCCCCGCCAGGCCCCCCGCCAGCCCCAACATGCCCCCCCATCCCCGCCAGGCCCCCCCGCCAGCCCCAACATGCCCCCCATCCCCGCCAGGCCCCCCGCCATGCCCCCGCCATGCCCCCGCCAGGCCCAACATGCCCCCCATCCCCGCCAGGCCCCCCGCCAGCCCCAACATGCCCCCCCATCCCCGCCATGCCCCCCGCCATGCCCCCCGCCAGGCCCAACATGCCCCCCATCCCCGCCAGGCCCCCAAGCCAGCCAGTGGCCCCAAATCCAGATTGAATTAAACTCACTTGTTGGTCTGGAGGACCGTAGAGTAGCGCATACTGGGGGAGGACCCCATCCACAAGTTTCTCCAACTCCTCTCCAGTGAAGGCAGGGGCCCTTTCCCCAGGCGCAGCAGCCATTGTCCCTTCCAGACCGAGGTCACAGCAACACTTGCAGTATAGGTCCTCTCCTGTGAAAGTTCAAGTCGCAAGTGGATAAGTAGATAGAAAATGGCGGTCACGTCCGCGGCGGTGCGTACCGCGGCGGTGCGTCCTGCCACCGCCGGCGCCCTTCGCCATTGGCTCCTGAAACCCATAGGCTTCAATGTTAACCAATGCGGCTTCACGCCGCGGTCTTCGCCCGCCGCCCGCCGCGGTGTGCCACGCCAGCGCATTGACCTCACATCCCATTGTCACACTTCACAGGTCAGGCAGCCGCCATTTCCAGGGCCCACATGGCTCAATTTCAACTGCGTCACACAGGCCTAGGCCTTGCATAGCCACTCAGACACGCCATTCACTGCATAGAGAATCGTTTACTGTGCTAGCTGTGAGTACGTACCTGTGGGTTGCTTGACTGTGTGCTCCATGTTGTCCTTCCTAGGCACCGTCCGCTGGGTTTGGCGAGGAGACGGATAAATCCTCGCGTGTACCGACCGCTGGTGGACCTGTCGACAATGGAAGAACGCCACATTATCCTGACCTACCGTCTTAACCGTGCCACTATACAAGAACTGTGTGCCCAGCTGGAGCCCGACCTGATGTCCCCCATCTGCCAACCCACAGGGATTCCACCTCTGGTGCAGGTCCTGTCAGTACTCCATTTCTTGGCAAGTGGTTCATTTCAGACAACAGTGGGAATTGCTTCTGGGATGTCTCAGCCCATGTTTTCGAAGGTGTTATCCAGAGTGTTGTCTGCCCTGATGAAATACGTGAGGAGCTACATCATTTTCCCTGAGGTGGGCGAATTGGCTACAGTGAAGGGTGATTTCTATGCCCTTGGACATATTCCCAACGTCATTGGTGCCATTGATGGGACCCATGTGGCTTTGGTTCCCCCAAGAGACAGGGAGCAGGTGTACAGGAACAGAAAAAGTTACCATTCAATGAACATCCAGGTGGTGTGTTTGGCTGACCAGTACATCTCGCATGTAAATGCCAAATTCCCTGGGTCAGTGCATGACGCCTACATCCTGAGGAATAGCAGCATCCCTTACGTGATGGAACAGCTAGAGAGACACCGTGTATGGCTAGTGGGGGACTCTGGGTACCCCAACCTGTCGTGGCTACTGACCCCAGTAAGGAATCCCCGGACCAGGGCAGAGGAACGGTACAATGAGGCCCATGGGCGTACTAGGAGTGTGATCGAACGCACCTTTGGCCTCCTAAAGGCCAGGTTTCGGTGCCTGCATATGACAGGTGGATCCCTAATGTACTCACCTAAGAAGGTGTGTCACATCATCGTGGCCTGCTGCATGCTTCACAACCTGGCTTTGCGACGCCAGGTGCCTTTCCTGCAGGAGGATGGTCGAGACGGTGGTGTTGTGGCAGCGGTGGAACCTGAGGAGAGTGACGAGGAGGAAGACGACGGGGCTGAAACAGACAACAGGGACAGAATCATTGAACAGTACTTCCAATAGGACACAGGTAACAATTCAAAGATAATTTAGTAAATGTGAACTACTCTCCTGCATCTCTGCTGCCTGTCTATTTGCCCCAGTGTATGATGACTGAGTTGTGGCTTTTCCCTCCCTATTTCAGATCTGGGGTCCCCACTACGAGTCCTGTGCTTCGTTTCCCCATGGACTACAGCTTTGTGGCAGCTGTTTGTTGACTTCACCATGTACAAGGACATATTTGCACTGTCATGTCAATTACAATATATTGAAATCACAGCCAGACTCCAGATAGTTTTGTGCAAAATAGGTGTTTATTTCAGTGCTCAAAATGGGATGGGGGGTTTCAAGTGGGTGGGGGCTATGGTGAAGGAATGTCCATGGCAGAGTCCAGAGTAACAGTCACACAGGTGCATTGTCCAGAGGCCTGTGGAGAGATGGAGCATGGGCAGTTCAAGGATGGACAGGGTGACAATGTGGGACAGTGGGATGACATCAGGTGGTATCCATTGCTGGCGGGGGTCTTGACATCCTACTCTGTCTTCTTGCGAGATCTCAGGGCCCTCTTGCGGGGTGGTTCTTCTCCTGCAGGAGGTGGGGGTCTGGTGGGCTGCTGCTGTGCGGGGGCCTCCTGTCCACTAGCGCCGGCGGAGGTGGTTGGCTGTTCTTGGTCCAGGCTAGTGGCAGGGGCCCTTGGGTGTTGTTGAGTGTCCGTCCTGGTGTTGACGAGGTCCTGCAGCAGCCCTACCATGGTAACCAGGGTGGAGGTGAGGGCTCTGATGTCCTCCCTGTACCCCCGATAGTGTTCCTCCTGCAGTACCTGGATCTCCTGGAACCGGGCCAGTACCGTCGCCATCGTCTCCTGGGAGCGGTTGTATGCTCCCATGATGGTGGTGAGGGCCTCGTGGAGAGTGGGTTCCCTGGGCCCGTCCCCCCCCTGTCGCACAGCTGCCCTCCGAGTTGCCCTGTTTCCCTGGGCCTCTGCCCCCTGGCCGGTGTGCCCACTACCACTGCCCCCAGGTCCCTGTTGTTGTTGGGGTGGTGGGTTATCCTGGGTGCCCTGTAGTGGTAGACACACCGCAGATTGACGCGCCCTGGAGACAGAGGCATGGGCCCGCTGGGTGGGAGCTGTGCTGGTGTTCCCAGAGGGGTTGGGGTCTGTAGTGGCCTGGGCCTGTGTGAGGGGAACCGACTGTCCAGAGGTCCCCGATGGTCCGGGCTGGTCATCGGTGTCCAGGTCGACAGAGCTGCTATCATCGCGGACGGCCTCTTGGGTGGGGGGTGTGGAGAATTCTGGGCCCTCCGCGGCGGTGTGTTGACGGTCGGGTCCTGCAGGGGTATAGAGGTATGGTTATAGTTTCAATGTGTGGCATATGGGTGTATCTGTGGGTTCCCGTGTCCCCAAGTGCTGGCATTCGTGTGTGGGGGCTTTGGTGAGGGTGGCTTGTGGGGGGGATGTGTATATGCATTGGGCATGCTTTGGTGATGGGTGTCCATGCTTAGTGGACGCATGCAGGCCTAGGTTTTGGGATGTGTGGGTTGTGATGGTGAGACATTGGCAGGGAATAGGTGTGCTGGGGGTGGGGGTGAGGATGGTGGTGGGGGTGAGGATGGTGGTGGGGGTGAGGGTGGGGGTGAGGATGGGGGTGGGGGTGAGGGTGGGGTTCGAGGATGGGGGTGAGGGTTGGGGTATGATTTGGCATGCAGGTGGGGGGGAAGCAGTAGTGAAGCTTCAACTTACCAGTATCCATTCCTCCGCCGACTCCTGCGAGGCCGTCAGGATGCAGGATGTTCAAGACTTCCTCCTCCCATGATGTAAATTGTGGGGGTTGAGGTGGGGGTCCTCCGCCAGTCTTCTGCACGGCGATGTTGTGCCTGGATACCATGGAACGCACCTTCCCCCGTAGGTCGTTCCATCGCTTCCTGATGTCTTCCCGATTTCTGGGGTGCTGTCCCACAGCGTTGACCCTGTCGACAATCCGCTGCCATAGCTCCGTCCTCCGGGCAATGCTGGTGTATTGTATCTGTGTGCCGAACAGCTGGGGCTCTACCCGAACGATTTCCTCCACCATGACCCTGAGTTCTTCGTCGGTGAAGCGGGGGTGTCTTTGGGGTGCCATGGGGTGGTGTGTATGATGTGTGGGGTGGAGTATGTGTAGTTAAGTGTGTTGAGTGTGGTGGTGTGTGTTGTTTTGTGTGTGGATAGTGTGTGGGTGATGGTGTGGAGTGGCTGTGGCTGCTAGTTTGTGGATGGTGGTGTCTCGCTCTGGCCTTCTTTCAGAATTTTTTGGCGTAGGGGTTTGTGGGTGATGTGGGTGTGTGTTTTATATTGTATTGTGTGTGTGGGAGTGGTGTGTGTATGTGTATCAGGTGTGTGGGATTCAAATCGTCCAATGTGGCTGAGTTTTGTTCGTTTGTGTGTATTCTGACCGCGGCGGTGTGTCCCGCCAATGGAATACCGCGTTTGAATGACCGCCGCGTGGATTCGTGGGTCGTAATGGCATGGGCGTATTTCTGTTGGCGTGACGGTGGAGGTTTTGTCACCTCCACTTTTCCGCCGACTGCTTGTCTGGCGGTCTGTTGTGGCTGTCGGATTTTCGGAGGTTTGCCTTCTGCAGGTCAGAATGACCGTGGCGGGTTTCCGCGACCGCGGCGGGATTATGGAGGATTTCTGACCGGCGGTAGGCGCCTTTTACCGCCGAGGTCAGAATGACCACCTAAGTGTTTTAGGAGGGCCCTCAAGCACCCACTTAGGTGACAGGTATCATCATCGGGCTTACGCCTCACCAGACTGGTGCTGCAATGCCTGGCGGGCCACCCAGCATTCTGGGTGGCACTCAACCATTGTTAAATTGCCAACAACAAGGGTCTGGGAAAGAGACTGACTAAGAAACGGAGAGTGTGAAGAAGAGACAAAACTCTTAAAATTAGCTCTGAACCTGAGCCATTATTTTAATGTGATAGAAATTAGGTCCAGGCTAAGATTAAAAACGAGAATATAGGAGTGTTACTGGAAATAATGTACCGTTACACTCTATAATTAGGGAAGGTAGTTTACCTAACCCTACATGGTCAACATGTTTCGCGTCTATGGTCGGTCACAAAGTGATCCTATGACGCTTCTTCAGGACCCACGAAAAAAACTTTGTTATTAAACTACTTCTCCTATGTGTCAACAATTAATCTACAGAATAGAAGACAGAGTATGTCTAAGTCAGTTGGTCAGTACAGTCGCCCATCCCATATTAGAGATTGGGCTCCCTAGGTCTTCAGGCGCGCGGCACGGGGCAGGTTTTCCGGATGCACCGAGGAACAATCCAATACGATCTCCTTGGTTGATGCTAGCGCAGACCTAGGGAGCCCAATCTCTAAAATGGGATGGGCGACTGTACTGACCAACTGACTTAGACATACTCTGGCCCTCATTCTGACCCTGGCGGTCGGTGATAAAGCGGCGGCCAACCCGCCAACAGGCCGGCTGTCCAAAATATGCAATTCTGACCCTGGCGGGAACCGCCAACACAGCCCGCCGCATTAACACTCCGCCCGCCATGGCGGAACAAACAAACAGCGCGGCGGTCCCCGCCAACAGCCAGGCGGCAGACAATGTACCGCCCACCCTATCACGACCCCCCAATCCGCCACCTTTTCCGGGGCGGGAGCACCGCCGATAAAAACACGGCGGAAACAGACTACGAACGGGAAAACGCTCACCTCCACATACAGCACGCGAGATTCCGGCAGTATGGAACCCGAGTTGCAGGTCATCCCCGCACTCCTATACCTGCTCCTGTACCAGGAGCACGCCCGGCGGCGCGGAAGACATCGGTGAGTACTGCACCTACGACACAGGGGAGGGCAAAGATTACCGGCACACACCCACCCACCCACACCCACTACAACACACACATCAATGCATTCCCACAGATCACTGTCACAACCCACAACCCCCCCCTTCCGAAATAATGCAAAAACCAAAAGAAGAGATCTCAAACGGGCAGATATATTGAAAAATGGACAGCAGTAATCCAAATAAATAAATAAACTATGTACAAAATATATACAGCCACTAAATGTAGTCCAACCACTGTCCGTGGACCACAGAGGTCCTGAGCAAAGGGGCAAGGCCCAGTCCCACGACAAGAACTCCACGGAGAGAACACTGCAGGGGCATCAGAAAGAAAAAAGGACAGGCACCTCAGGGGGAAGACAAGGGGGGGCACCTCAGCCACTTGAGTACACGACGCCAGATCCACGAGGGGACTCCATGACCACTGGCCCTTCCTGGGGAGAGCAAAGCCACAGTCCAAACAGTCCATACAGTGGGTGGCCTGCCCACTGGGCCATCCTGGGGAGAGCAAAGCCACAGTCCAAACAGTCCATACAGTGGGTGGCCTGCCCACTGGGCCATCCTGGGGAGAGGAAAGCCACAGTCCATACAGTCCATACAGTGGGTGGCCTGCCCACTGGGCCATCCTGGGGAGAGCAAAGCCACAGTCCAAACAGTCCATACAGTGGGTGGCCTGCCCACTGGGCCATCCTGGGGAGAGCAAAGCCACAGTCCAAACAGTCCATACAGTGGGTGGCCTGCCCACTGGGCCATCCTGGGGAGAGCAAAGCCACAGTCCAAACAGTCCATACAGTGGGTGGCCTGCCCACTGGGCCATCCTGGGGAGAGCAAAGCCACAGTCCAAACAGTCCATACAGTGGGTGGCCTGCCCACTGGGCCATCCTGGGGAGAGCAAAGCCACAGTCCATACAGTCCATACAGTGGGTGGCCTGCCAACTGGGCCATCCTGGGGAGAGCAAAGCCACAGTCCAAACAGTCCATACAGTGGGTGGCCTGCCCACTGGGCCATCCTGGGGAGAGCAAAGCCACAGTCCATACAGTGGGTGGCCTGCCCACTGGGCCATCCTGGGGAGAGCAAAGCCACAGTCCAAGCAGTCCATAACAGACTCCACTGCCACTGGAGGAGGCATGTTGGCCAGAGGACATCCTGCAGCCCTGCCCGAGACAGATCCTGCCCTGCCACGTCTGCCAAAGGGCCAGCGGTTCCTGCCTTGAAGGGCCCAGTTCAGCGGTTCTTGCCTTGAAGGGCCCAGTTCAGCGGTTCTTGAGACGGCGGGCCCCAGCGGAGCGGTGCTGGAGACGGCGGGGCCCTGTTCAGCGGTTCTTGCCTTGAAGGGCCCAGTTCAGCGGTTCTTGAGACGGCGGGCCCCAGCGGAGCGGTGCTGGAGACGGCGGGGCCCTGTTCAGCAGTTCTTGCCTTGAAGGGCCCAGTTCAGCGGTTCTTGAGACGGCGGGCCCCAGCGGAGCGGTGCTGGAGACGGCGGGGCCCAGTTCAGCGGTTCTTGCCTTGAAGGGCCCAGTTCAGCGGTTCTTGCCGTGAAGGGCCCAGTTCAGCGGTTCTTGAGACGGCGGGCCCCAGCGGAGCGGTGCTGGAGACTGCGGGGCCCAGTTCAGCGGTTCTTGCCGTGAAGGGCCCAGTTCAGCGGTTCTTGAGACGGCGGGCCCCAGCGGAGCGGTGCTGGAGACGGCGGCCATTCTATGGCCAAGTGCTCATTGCCTGGTGGTGCCCTCCTGGGCAGCGGGGATGGTGCTCCTTCAATGCCCACCTGGGCTGTGGGTGGTGGGGCCCTCCTGGCCAGCTGGGCTGGGTCCTCCCTGGGCAGCGGCTATGGGGGTGGTGGGCTCTCCCGGGGCAGCTGTGCCGGTTCCTCCCGGGGCAGCGGCTATGGGGGTTGCGGGCTCCTCCTGGGCAGCTGTGACGGGTCCTCCATGGGCAGCAGGCCTGCTGCCTGACTTCTCCGCCTTGCTGCCCTTGCCCTCCTTAGTCGGGAGTCTGTGGCCCTTTCCTCCCTTTGGAGTTGTGGCTGTTGACGGTGGCTGGCTAGTGTCCTGGGGGGATATCGAATCCGGGCTCCGGCGGCGGCCCTTCCGCCTTCTGCTCCTCTTCCCAGGGGGTGGGCTGGCTGTCCCCTTGCTGCTGGGCGAAGATCCAGACCTGCGGGCTGGTGGGCTCCAATACCCCTGCACCCTTGTCAAGGGGGCTGCAGGGCTGGTGGTGGCTGAGGTGCTCTTTTTACCCCGACGAGAAGGAGGGGGGGGGGGCTCAGGGTCAGGAAAGAAGGTAGCAGTAGAGAGATAGATTTTCTTGGGACAATGGAGAGTGGTAGGTACAGTGGGTATGGGAGTGGAGGGAGAGGATGTGGTTGTAGGCGAGACAAGTTTGCTGTCTTTGGGTGCAGGTGCAGGAGCGGGAGGCTGTCGTGAGGTGGATGGCTGTTGGGTGGGTGGGTGGCTGCGTTTGTGTGGTGTGGAAGAGGGGGTGACAGACACAGTGGGAGAGGACACAGGGGACGTGTAAATGGCAGTGGGGGTGGTGACTGCACGTGTGCGGACTGGAGTGGAGGGTATGCTGGTGATGGAAACACTGGCTGATGGTGAGGTGAATGAAGGTGTGAGTGTAGACGTCACAGGGAGGGAGGAGGGAGACGAGGAGGTGGGGGTCACAGAGGTGGTAGTGACTGTTGGCATGTCTGCATCGGAATGTTGCTTGTGTGAATGTCTGCGTGATCTGTGGTGCTTATGTTTGGATGAGCTGCTCTTGGGTGTTGAGGTGTGTGCAGGCTGGTCTGATGGTGTGGGTGGGACAGGCAGAGGAACAGGAGACTGGGAGGAGGGAGTTAGTAGAGGGAGGCAGGAGACAGGGACAATGGCTGCCGTCAGTGCTGAGGCCAGAGCCTGGAACGATCGCTGATGGGCAGCCTGACCCGAATGAATGCCCTCCAGGTACGCATTGCTGCGATGAACCTCCCTCTCCACCCCCTGGATGGCATTCAAAAGGGTAGTCTGCCCAACAATGAGCGTTCGGAGGAGGTCAATGACCTCCTCACTGAGGGCAGCGGGGGTAACAGGGGCAGGGCCTGAGGTGCCTGGGGCGAAGAAGATGCCCGGCTTCCTGGCAGAGCGGGCACGGGGCGAACGCTGAGGGGCTGCTGGGAGGGCGGAGATGGTGCGCTGGGTGGCGGCTGTACCTGTAATGGCGGGGGGCACGGATGGTGCCACCCCCGCAAGGGAGCTCCCTTCCGAGGACGTGTCCGTGTCGCTGCAGGGTCCAGTCGTCCCCGTCGTGGAGCTCCCCTCGCCCTCCGTCTCACTGGTCCAGTCAGACTCTGTGGCATGGCCCTCCTGGGCCATGTGAGATGCAGCTCCCTCCTGCCCCGATGCCACTTCTCCTCCGCCTGATGATGCTGATGCACACAAGCACAGAAGGACAAACAAAAAGGGGGGGGGGAGAGAGAAATAAAGAGATTTTGAGTACATGGATCACCGGTACAGTTAGCGGACATGACAGACACAGATGCCCCCTGCACTAAGTTGCGCACTTGGGGTCCGCTACGCATTCCGTGGAACATGCCCTACACGCCTAGAGTTCACAACTGCACCCATGGATGACACGGCCCAGGGATGGCTGTACTGACACACTACTGAGGGTGGTGGCTGGGGACACAGGGGCTTACGGGGGTGCCCAGCCTACAGATATCGCCCTGGCCTAGGGGGACCCACAGCCCTCCTGCCCCACCCAGACACCTCCACTGCGCAACAACAGAGTAGATGATGCTTGTACTCACCCCCTTGTGTCTGCTGTGCTGCCCTCACGCGCCCATCCAAATCAGGGTAGGCCACCGCCAGGATCCGGAACATCAGGGGGGTCAGTTGACGGCAGGCACCCCGCCTACGTTGGGAGGCCATCCCCAGCAGAGACTCGGCGGTCTTCTTGGTCCCGCAGCGGATGTCCTCCCACCTCTTGCGGCAGTGGGTGCCCCGTCGATGGTGGACCCCCAGGGTCCGGACTTCCTTGGCGATGGCACGCCAAATCCCGATCTTCTCATGGGCGCGGACCTATGTGACACGTACAGGGAGGGAGAAATACCACGTTCAAGTTTGTCTGCATTATCGTTGCCAGTGGCCCAACGCCCCCCATCCCCGCCAGGCCCCCCGCCAGGCCCCCCGCCAGGCCCCCTGCCAGGCCCAACATGCCCCCCATCCCCGCCAGGCCCCCCGCCAGGCCCAACATGCCCCCCATCCCCGCCAGGCCCCCCGCCAGGCCCAACATGCCCCCCATCCCCGCCAGGCCCCCCGCCAGGCCCTCCGCCAGGCCCAACATGCCCCCCATCCCCGCCAGGCCCAACATGCCCCCCATCCCCGCCAGGCCCCCCGCCAGGCCCCCAAGCCAGCCAGTGGCCCCAAATCCATATTGAATTAAACTCACTTGTTGGTCTGGAGGACCGTAGAGTAGCGCATACTGGGGGAGGACCCCATCCACAAGTTTCTCCAACTCCTCTCCAGTGAAGGCAGGGGCCCTTTCCCCAGTCGCAGCAGCCATTGTCCCTTCCAGACCGAGGTCACAGCAACACTTGCAGTATAGGTCCTCTCCTGTGAAAGTTCAAGTCGCAAGTGGATAAGTAGATAGGAAATGGCGGTCACGTCCGCGGCGGTGCGTACCGCGGCGGTGCGTCCCGCCATCGCCGACGCCCTTCGCCATTGGCTCCTGAAACCCATAGGCTTCAATGTTAACCAATGTGGCTTCGCGCCGCGGTCTTCGCCCGCCGACCGCCGCGGTGTGCCACGCCAGCGCATTGACCTCACATCCCATTGTCACACTTCACAGGTCAGGCAGCCGCCATTTCGAGGGTCCACATGGCTCAATTTCAACTGCGTCACACAGGCCTAGGCCTTGCATAGCCACTCAGACACGCCATTCACTGCATAGAGAATCGTTTACTGTGCAAGCTGTGAGTACGTACCTGTGGGTTGCTTGACTCTGTGCTCCATGTTGTCCTTCCTAGGCACCGTCCGCTGGGTTTGGCGAGGAGACGGATAAATCCTCGCGTGTACCGACCGCTGGTGGACCTGTCGACAATGGAAGAACGCCACATTATCCTGACCTACCGGCTTGACCGTGCCACTATACATGAACTGTGTGCCCAGCTGGAGCCCGACCTGATGTCCCCCATCCGCCAACCCACAGGGATTCCCCCTCTGGTGCAGGTCCTGTCAGTACTCCATTTCCTGGCAAGTGGGTCATTTCAGACAACAGTGGGAATTGCTTCTGGGATGTCTCAGCCCATGTTTTCGAAGGTGTTATCCAGAGTGTTGTCTGCCCTGATGAAATACGTGAGGAGCTACATCATTTTCCCTGAGGTGGGCGAATTGGCTACAGTGAAGGGTGATTTCTACGCCCTTGGACATATTCCCAACGTCATTGGTGCCATTGATGGGACCCATGTGGCTTTGGTTCCCCCAAGAGACAGGGAGCAGGTGTACAGGAACAGAAAAAGTTACCATTCCATGAACATCCAGGTGGTGTGTTTGGCTGACCAGTACATCTCGCATGTAAATGCCAAGTTCCCTGGGTCAGTGCATGACGCCTTCATCCTGAGGAATAGCAGCATCCCTTACGTGATGGAACAGCTAGAGAGACACCGTGTATGGCTATTGGGGGACTCTGGGTACCCCAACCTGTCGTGGCTACTGACCCCAGTAAGGAATCCCCGGACCAGGGCAGAGGAACGGTACAATGAGGCCCATGGACGTACTAGGAGGGTGATCGAACGCACCTTTGGCCTCCTAAAGGCCAGGTTTAGGTGCCTGCATATGACAGGTGGATCCCTAATGTACTCACCTAAGAAGGTGTGTCACATCATCGTGGCCTGCTGCATGCTTCACAACCTGGCTTTGCGCCGCCAGGTGCCTTTCCTGCAGGAGGATGGTCGAGACGGTGGTGTAGTGGCAGCTGTGGAACCTGTGGAGAGTGACGAGGAGGAAGACGACGGGGCTGAAACAGACAACAGGGACAGAATCATTGAACAGTACTTCCAATAGGACACAGGTAACAATTCAAACATAATTTAGTGAATGTGAACTACTCTCCTGCATCTCTGCTGCCTGTCTATTTGCCCCAGTGTATGATGACTGAGTTGTGGCTTTTCCCTCCCTATTTCAGATCTGGGGTCCCCACTACGAGTCCTGTGCTTCGTTTCCCCATGGACTACAGCTTTGTGGCAGCTGTTTGTTGACTTCACTATGTACAAGGACATATTTGCAATGTCATGTCAATTACAATATTTTGAAATCACAGCCAGACTCCAGATAGTTTTGTGCTAAATGGGTGTTTATTTAAGTGCTCAAAATGGGATGGGTGGTTTCAAGTGGGTGGGGGCTATGGTGAAGGAATGTCCATGGCAGAGTCCAGAGTAACAGTCACACAGGTGCATTGTCCAGAGGCCTGTGGAGAGATGGAGCATGGGCAGTTCAAGGATGGACAGGGTGACAATGTGGGACAGTGGGATGACATCAGGTGGTATCCTTTGCTGGCGGGGGTCTTGACATCCTACTCTGTCTTCTTGCGAGATCTCAGGGCCCTCTTGCGGGGTGGTTCTTCTCCTGCAGGAGGTGGGGGTCTGGTGGGCTGCTGTTGTGCGGGGGCCTCCTGACCACTAGCGCCGGCGGAGGTGGTTGGCTGTTCTTGGTCCAGGCTAGTGGCAGGGGCCCTTTGTTGGTGTTGAGTGTCCGTCCTGGTGTTGATGAGGTCCTGCAGCAGCCCGACCATGGTAACCAGGGTGGAGGTGAGGGCTCTGATGTCCTCCCTGTACCCCCGATAGTGTTCCTCCTGCAGTACCTGGATCTCCTGGAACCGGGCCAGTACCGTCGCCATTGTCTCCTGGGAGCGGTTGTATGCTCCCATTATGGTGGTGAGGGCCTCGTGGAGAGTGGGTTCCCTGGGCCCGTCCCCCCCCTGTCGCACAGCTGCCCTCCGAGTTGCCCTGTTTCCCTGGGCCTCTGCCCCCTGGCCGGTGTGCCCACTACCACTGCCCCCAGGTCCCTGTTGTTGTTGGGGTGGTGGGTTATCCTGGGTGCCCTGTAGTGGTAGACACACCGCAGATTGACGCACCCTGGAGACAGAGGCATGGGCCCGCTGGGTGGGAGCTGTGCTGGTTTTCCCAGAGGGGTTTGGGTCTGTGGTGGCCTGTGGCTGTCTGAGGGGAACCGATGGTCCGGGCTGGTCATCGGTGTCCAGGTCGACAGAGCTGCTGTCATCGCTGACGGCCTCTTGGGTGGGGGGTGTGGAGAATTCTGGGCCCTCCGTGGCGGTGTGTTGGCGGTCGGGTCCTGCAGGGGTATAGAGGTATGGTTATAGTTTCAATGTGTGGCATATGGGTGTATCTGTGGGTTCCCGTGTCCCCAAGTGCTGGCATTCGTGTGTGGGGGCTTTGGTGAGGGTGGCTTGTGGGGGGGATGTGTATATGCATTGGGCATGCTTTGGTGATGGGTGTCCATGCTTAGTGGACGCATGCAGGCCTAGGTTTTGGGATGTGTGGGTTGTGATGGTGAGACATTGGCAGGGAATAGGTGTGCTGGGGGTGGGGGTGAGGATGGTGGTGGGGGTGAGGGTGAGGGTGGGGGTGAGGATGGGGGTGGGGGTGAGGGTGGGGTTCGAGGATGGGGGTGAGGGTTGGGGTATGATTTGGCATGCAGGTGGGGGGGAAGCAGTAGTGAAGCTTCAACTTACCAGTGTCCATTCCTCCGCCGACTCCTGCGAGGCCGTCAGGATGCAGGATGTTCAAGACTTCCTCCTCCCATGTTGTAAATTGTGGGGGTTGAGGTGGGGGTCCTCCGCCAGTCTTCTGCACGGCGATGTTGTGCCGGGATACCATGGAACACACCTTCCCCCGTAGGTCGTTCCATCGCTTCCTGATGTCTTCCCGATTTCTGGGGTGCTGTCCCACAGCGTTGACCCTGTCGACAATCCTCTGCCATAGCTCCGTCCTCCGGGCAATGCTGGTGTATTGGACCTGTGTGCCGAAGAGCTGGGGCTCAACCCGAACGATTTCCTCCACCATGACCCTGAGTTCTTCGTCTGAGAAGCGGGGCTGTCTTTGGGGTGCCATGGAGTGGTGTGTATGATGTGTGGGGTGGAGTATGTGTAGTTAAGTGTGTTGAGTGTGGTGGTGTGTGTTGTTTTGTGTGTGGATATTGTGTGGGTGATGGTGTAGTGTGCCTCTGTGTGATGGTATTCTGTGTTCGATGATGTGTCTCTCGGTGCTTCTTTCGGAAT
Source organism: Pleurodeles waltl (assembly GCF_031143425.1). Lineage (NCBI taxonomy): Eukaryota > Metazoa > Chordata > Amphibia > Caudata > Salamandridae > Pleurodeles > Pleurodeles waltl. The sequence continues at coordinate 1,826,709,951 of NC_090444.1, forward strand.
TTTTTGTCGTAGGGGTTTGTGGGTGATGTGGGTGTGTGTTTTATATTGTATTGTGTGTGTGGGAGTGGTGTGTGTATGTGTATCAGGTGTGTGGAATTCAAATCGGCCAATGTGGCTGAGTTTTGTTCGTTTGTGTGTATTCTGACCGCGGCGGTGTGTACCGCCAATGGAAAACCGCGTTTGAATGACCGCCGCGTGGATTCGTGGGTCGTAATGGCATGGGCGTATTTCTGTTGGCGTGACGGTGGAGGTTTGGTCACCTCCACTTTTCCGCCGACCGCTGGTCTGGCGGTCTGTTGTGGCTGTCGGATTTTCGGAGGTTTGGCTGCTGCGGGTCAGAATGACCGTGGCGGGTTACCGCGACCGCAGCGGAATTATGGAGGATTTCTGACCGGCGGTAGGCGCCTTTTACCGCCGAGGTCAGAATGACCACCTCTGTCTTCTATTCTGTAAGTGACTTTGCGTGCACTTGATTAATTGTTGACACATAGGAGACAACGGTACATTATTTCCAGTAACACTCCTATATTCTCGTTTTTAATCTTAGCCTGGACCTAATTTCTATCATATTAAAATAATGGCTCAGGTTCAGAGCTAATTTTAAGAGTTTTGTCTCTTCTTCACACTCTCCGTTTCTTAGTCAGTCTCTTTCCCAGACCCTTGTTGTTAGCAATTTAACAATGGTTGAGTGCCACCCAGAATGCTGGGTGGCCCGCCAGGCATTGCAGCACCAGTCTGGCAAGGAGTAAGCCCGATGATGATACCTGTCACCCAAGTGGGTGCTTGAGGGCCCTCCTAAAACACTTAGGGCCTGATTCTAACTTTGGAGGACGGTGTTAAACCGTCCCAAAAGTGGCGGATATACCACCTACCGTATTACGAGTCCATTATATCCTATGGAACTCGTAATACGGTAGGTGGTATATCCGCCACTTTTGGGACGGTTTAACACCGTCCTCCAAAGTTAGAATCAGGCCCTTAGTATAGACTCGCCACCGCAGAACTCAATTGGTTCTCTTGTTTCTCTCTCTCTTGTGGAACAGTGCACTTATATTGATATTATTGACTGCCGACCGCCAACCACAACGGCGCACAACGCCAGCAGAATTACCTCATTTCCACTTGTCTCTCCTCACAGGTCAGGCAGTCGCCATTTCAAGGGGGCACAGGCCATGGCACCTAACTGCGTCACAGCAGACATTGGCACATCAACTGACTTTAATATTCACATACTGTTTCTGTAAAGGGAAAAATGCATTTTTATTTTCACATATGTGTGAATATGACCCTCTGCTCACCGTTTTCCACCTTAGAGTTCAACCGGTGAGGATGAATAGGAGATGGAGACATCCCCCATGTACAGACCCCTGGTGGACCTGGCGACAATGGAGGACAGACACATTATCCTTACCTACAGACAATCCAAGAACTGTGGCCCATATTTATACTTTCTTAGCGCTGCATTTACGTCATTTTTTGATGCAAAATCGGCGCAAACTTACAAAATACAATTGTATTTTGTAAGTTTGCGCCGATTTTGCGTCAATAAATGACACTAATGCGGCGCTAAAAATGAATAAATATGGGCCTGTGTGCCCAATGGGAGCCAGACCTCATTTCAGCTATCCGCCAGCCCACAGGTATCCCACCTCTAGTACAGGTCCTGTCAGTGCTCCATTTCCTGGCAAGTGGTTCCTTCCAAGCAACAGTGGCCCTGGCATCAGGGATGTCTCAGCCAATGTTCTCCAACGTGCTGACCAGAGTGTTGTCTGCCCTGCTACAACACATGCGCAGCTACATGGTATTCCCCCAGGTGGAGGATTTGGCCACAGTGAAGGCTGACTTTTATGCCCTGGGACATATCCCCAACATCATTGGTGCCATTGATGGTACACATATAGCATTTGTTCCCCCCAGAGAAATGAACAATTGTTCAGGAATAGAAAAAGCTTTCACTCTCTGAAGGTGCAGATGGTGTGTTTGGCGGACCAGTACATCTCCCATGTGAATACCAAGTATCCTGGCTCTGTGCATGATGCCTTTATCTTGAGGAATAGCAGCATTCCATATGTGATGTCTCAACTCCAGAGACACCAGGTGTGGCTAATAGGTGAGCCCATGGTCCCCACACAGTTGATGTAGGTATATGGGTGTGGGGATGTCCCTAAGGGTGAGTGTGTGTCTAACAGGTATCCCTCGATATTTTCAGGTGACTCTGGTTACCCCAACCTCTCATGGCTACTGACCCCAGTGAGGAATGCCAGGACAAGGGCAGAGGAATGTTACAATGAGGCACATGGGCGAACAAGGAGGATAATTGAAAGAACGTTTGGCCTCCTGAAGGCCAGATTCCGGTGCCTCCATCTGACAGGTCGATCCCTGTACTACTCACCCAAGAAGGTGTACCAGATCATTGTTGCATGTTGCATGTTGCACAACCTGGCCTTGAGACGCCAGGTGCCTTTTCTGCTGGAGGATGATCCTGGAGATGGTCTTGTGGCAGCGGAGGAGCCTGTAGACAGTGAGGAGGAGGAGGCAGAGGAAGAAAATGTGGACAACAGAAGTTCACTCATTCAACAGTACTTCCAGTGACACACAGGTAAGACACTGTAACTTCACTTTCCATTGCAGTTTTGTGTTAGACATTGAACATGGCAGCCTGATTTCCCTATGTCTATGGCCACTTACTGTACCCTTTGGCATCTCTATTTTCAGATCTCTGTGCCCCACTCTGGCTCCTGGTGTGTTTACTGCTGCCCACTACAGGTCATACCTATGTATATATAACTGTAGATTTGAATTGCAATGTTTACAGCTTGTTAAACTAATACATATTTCAATCATTTGACAGACTCCATACTTGTATTTTTTCCAAGGGTGTTTATTTATGTGCTAATAAGTGGAGGGCATATTTCAATATGTTGAGTTGCTGATGGCGGAAAGTCCAGGGTAGAGTCCAGTCCATTTGTATCACAAGTGCATTGTCCAAGGGCGCATAGGAAGGGGATCAATGGCAGTACAAGGTGGACAGGGTGACAGAGTGGGACACAAGGGTGACATTCAGGAGAGTCTTATTTTCTGGTGGGGGTCTTGGCAATGTTCTCTGGCTTCTGCCTGGATCGCAGGGACCATTTGTGGGGTGGTTCTCCTTCTGCAGGGAGTGGGGTGCTGGTGGCCTGTTGGTCCTGTGGCGGGGGCCTCCTGTCCACTAGCGTCGGCAGAGGTGGAGGGCTGCTTTTCGGTGTGGCTAGTGTCAGGGGCCCATTGTTGTGCCACTGCCTCCCTTATGGTGTTGGCCATGTCTGCCAGCACCCCTGCAATGGTGACCAGGGTGGTGTGGATGTCTTTCAGGTCCTCCCTGATCCCCAGGTACTGTCCCTCCTGCAGCCGCTGGGTCTCCTGCAACTTGTACAGTATCTGGCCCATGGTCTCCTGGGAATGGTGGTATGCTCCCAGGGTCCCTGCAAGTGCCTCGTGGAGAGTGGGTTCCCTGGGCCTGTCCTCCCCGTGTCGCACAGCAGTCCTCCCAGCTTCCCTGTTGTCCTGTGCCTCTGTCCCCTGAACCGTGTGCCCACTGCCACTGACCCCAGGTCTCTGTCTTGGGTTTGTGGGGTTGCCTGGGGTCCCTGTAGTGGTGGACACACTGCTGATTGATGTGTCCTGGGGACAGAGGGATGGGCCCGCTGGGTGGATGCTGTGCTGGTGTTTCCTGAGGGGGAAAGGCTCTGTGGTGGGTTGGGACTGTGGCAGGGTAACCGACTGTCCAGAGGTCCCTGATAGGCTAGGTTGGTCATCGTGATCCAGGTGTGCAGAGCTGCTGTCATCATTACGGGCCTCTTCTGTGGGGGGACTGGATGTTGGTGGCACCTCCTCTCCTGTGACTTTGAGTGGGGCTCCTATGGGGATGCAAATGCAGTGTTATTGTATCTGCATGTTCCATCTTGTGCATGGATATGTTTCCCTCTATGGTTGTTATTAGCAAGGCACGTTTGAGTTTTGTGAGATGTTATTGGTTTGGCTAAGTGATAGTCACTAGTGTGCATGCTGTGGTGATGGGTGTCCATGCAGGTCTGTGATGAGAGTCCATGCATTGGTGTTGCATGCAGGGTTTGGTTTTGGGATGGGTGGGTTGTGATAGTGGAGTATATGTGAGGTGGTGGAGTGATGGGGTGAGGGGAGGGGTAGGAGTTTGTGATGGCATGCAGGTAGGGTGGGGGATATAGTAGTAAGGATTTGACTTACCAGAGTCCAGTGCTCCTGCTACTCCTGCGAGGCCCTCAGCATGCATGATCGCCAAGACTTGCTCCTCCCATGTTGTTAGTTGTGGGGGAGGAGATGGGGGTCAACCGCCAGTCGTTTGTACAGCTACCTGGTGTCTTGCTACCACAGAAAGCATCTTCCCCCGTAGGTCGTTCCACCTCTTCCTGATGTTATCCCTTGTTCTGAGGGGCTGTCCCACGGCGTTGACCCTGTCCACGACTCTCAGCCATACCTCCATCTTCCTTGCAATGGACATCTGCTGCACCTGTGATCCGAATAGCTGTGGCTCTACCCGGATGATTTCCTCCACCATGACCCTTAGCTCCTCCTCAGAGAACCTGGGGTGTCTTTGTGGTGCCATGGGTGTAGTGTGAGGGTGTGTGGGGTGATGTGTTGGGGTGTGTGCTGTGAGGTGCGTGGATGGTGTATGGGTGATGGTGTTATGTGGCTCAGATTCAGTGGGTGCTCCTGGCTTGTCTCTCTCTCTCTCAGTTGGCAATATTTATTTAGTTGTAAGGGGTTGTGGGTATTGTGGGTGTGTGTTTTTTATTGGATTGGGTGTGTGGGTGTGGTGTGTGTATGTGTGTCAGGTGTGTATAGTTTGAATTGACCAATGTGGTGTAGTTTTGTTAGTGTGTATGTATTTTGAGCGCGGTGATTCGTGGGTCATGATGCTGTGGGCGTATTTCTGTTGGTGTAACGGTGTGGGTTTTGGTACCGCCAGTTTATCACTGACCTTTGGACTGGTGGACTTGTGTGGGTGTCTGTATAGTGGCGGATTTCTCTGTGTGGGTCATAATACCCGTAACGGTATACTGCCGCGGTCACGGTATGTTGGCAGCCGTCAGCATGGCGGTCGGCGACATTTACCGCCAGGGTTGTAATGAGGGCCTATATTTTCAAGAGCAATGTTTAAGACTCAATATTTACATCAGATGATATTTTTATATATGATATTCTGACATACAACCTTTTGTGCAGGGTTTCTGATGGTCTTCAGTTAAAACTGCATAAAGAATGGTGTGAACCTTTCTCTATACTATTTTGGTAAGTTTACAAAGTTGTTTAAACTTTATAAAACTTCCCCTCTGACTGAAAAACTAGGCAAAAATGTTTTTGCAGAAGAATATTTACGTTTAGACACATTTATCCTATTATGTGTTATGTTATATGTATTTTTAAAGCTTCTGTCACCCGCGAGGGTATCCTGGCACTGAGTAGGCATGTGTGTTTAGCCTTACCTATGGTAGCTTAGTTAATTGAAAAGCCAGATCTTCAGGTTTTTGTTGAAATCGAGTACAGAGTAGGAGGCTCTGATGTGAAGAGGAAGATTGTTCCACAGTCTAGGAGTGATGTAAGAAAACACACAACCTCCTGATGTAATTGTATGTATGCACAGAATATTGGCATGTAGGAGTCCTGCGAAGCGGAGGTGGTGGAAGGAGATGTGACTGTTCAGGTAGGTGAGGACTGAGTAGTGGAGTGCCTTTAAGGTGTGCGTGAGAAGTTTGAATTGAGCATGTTTGTGTATTGGGAGCTAGTGTAGTTCCCTGAGGTGCAGTATAATGTGATTTCTGTGTGGGAGGTTGAGGATGAGTCTGGCTGCTGAGTAGAGAATGGTCTTTAGTCTTCTAATGAGTTGCTTGGCGATCCCAGCATAGAGGTTGTTCCCATAATCCAACTTGCTGATAACTAGGGTGTAAGTGACAGTGTTGCTTGTGCTGCTTGGGAGCCATTTGAAGATCTTCCTCAACATCTTCAGGGTGTGGTGTGGAAGCAGGATGCAGTGATGGTGTTGAGTTGTGCAGTGATGTCTAGTTTGCTGTCGATGATTACTCCTAGGTTCCTGGCATTGATTCTGGGTGTGAGTAAGTTCAGCTTGCCACGAGTTGGAGTTCTATGGTCAGGTGCTCTCGCCGATGATCATTACTTCTGTCTTGTCCATGTTATGCTTGAGACAGTAGGCTTTCATCCCGTTAGCAACTTTAGTCTTACAGGCGGTGAACTTGCTTCTTGTGTTGCAGGTCTTGTCAGAAAGGGAGAGTATGAGTTGAGTGTCACCTGCATAGGAGAGCATATTGATGTTGTGTGCACGGATTACATTGGCCAAAGGGAATAAGCATGCATTGAAGAGGGTGGGGCTGAGTAATGAACCTTCAGGGCATCCTGAGATCAGTTTGCAGGCTTCTGAGGAGTAAGGTACTAGACTGCCACCTTGTGTTCTATCCGTTAAGAAGGAGCAGATTCAGTGGAGACTGGTTTCTTGGATGTCAATCTCGTGCAGGCACTGGAGGAGTATGCAATGAGAGACTGTGTCAAATGCTGCAGCAAGGTCCAGGAGAATGAGGGCTGCTGTGTCCTGAGTCAAAGATCATGCGGCTGTCGTCTGTGGTGGCAATGAGTGTTGTTTCTGTAAACATATTTCCATCTTTTTTTCTCGAAAACCTGCATCTACTGTTCTATAAAGATATTTACATTTTGTTTTCACAAAACCTCATCTATGGATTGTTTTTAGTGCAATATTTTAATTTATACAACTGTTGTGAAGATTGTGAACATTGCTAAGTTTGGAAAAATGTTGGGAGTTTGCAGACAGAAAACTTGTCACATTTATTTTCCTGTTTCCTGACTCCTGTTATCATTTTACCTGGCATTTAGTGTCATTTCACATTTGGAAGTTTTCACCAGGCAATATTCCCAAATTACAGCCATTGCTGTTCTCCCATCTTATAAACTGCTGCTAGTTTTCTTCTATTTAGATGACTGTTCAGAGAAGGTAGGTAGCAGTTTGCCTGCTGGAGCAACACCTTGCCAATACCCAATAAACATCGACTTTTATTATCCCATTTTATAAGGACACGTGTCTGGACTGCACATTCTTTTTTATCTTTGACAAAATGAAGAGAAGAGCTGCTGGCTTGTGTAGAAACAGAATGTTTATAAGCTGCTTTGTAATCCATGGTTTGTCCAATTAGTAATGTCATGAAAGGCGGGTTTTGAGTTCCGACCATCTCCTGAACGGTGCAGCCGCAACCTGGAGCATTGAAGCACCATTATAGGAAGCACTCCTCCATCTGTCAGCAGCGGAGAGTATCTAATTGTTGCATTAAAAGCAGTCTGGAGTCACAAGTGGATAAACCTACCGTGAGCTAGACACAGTCAAGGATTCTCTTTAATACTCAACATAATGGAGTCATTAAAAAAGTTCCAATGAATAATAAAAAGTAAATTGGAGAATATTTATTCTAAGGAGCATGGGTGAGATGCGAGCAATATCTCTCCTGAATGTAAAGGGGGTTTTTGTTTGAAAGGAGTAGGGGGAATGCAGAGGTTTTCTTGCACTAGAGAAGGTGGGCAGGCTTCAAGCAGCAGGGCATTACTTTGGTAGCAGGAGGACAGCCCTCTGAGGTACAAAACAGCCTTCAAGCAGCAAGGTAGTCCTCTGAAGTACAAGGCAGTAACTGCCGATCATCCTTTGAAGCGGGGGAAACTTCTAGGCTACCTCCCACATCTTGTCTGGAAAGTTCCTTCCTTCCCCTGCCCATGCTCCAAGTGATTCAGGATGACAAACAGTTGGTGTCAAGTTCCTCTGTGAGTGTGCTGGAGGCGGCCCTTTGAAATGTAAGTTGTGCCGAGAACCTCTGCGCCCACCTGCAAACACCTACTCCCCCTTCGTCTCACTGTCTGGGAGGAATACACGAAGACTGGCTGTCAAGGTTTAAGTTTAATTAAATACTATTCACAGGCTTGTGACCCAGGACACAGGCTGCAGGCACAAAAATGTTGGGGGCAAGAAAATGCCAGCTCTCTCAAAGGGGCATTTTCTGAATTGCAACTTAAAATCCAAATTTGGCATTAAACAGGATTATTAATTACAATTCATTTGAGACCAATCATGACATTTCTGGCAGCTCCCAATCAAATGTTAGCATTTCCTAAATGTAATAAGATAACCCAAAGTTATCCTATGGGAGAGGTAAGTCTCACATTAGTGAAAAACAAATTTGGATGTTTTTCACTACCAGGACATGTAAAGTTTAAAAGCACCTCTGACTTTTTCAATACAATGCAACCTGTCCTAAGGGCTGCTCAGTGCCTACCTTAAGTGTGACTTATATGTATTAAAAAAAGGAGTTTTAAAACTGTACCACAGGCTGCAGTGGCAGACCAGATATATGTTCCAAAGTTCTACTTAGGTTTGTGGCTCAATGAGTGCTGCGGCCCCACAAGTAGCATTATATTACAGGCCCTGGATACATGTAGTACCATATACTAGGGACCTATAAGTAAATTAAAGCTGCAAATTGGGTGTAGACCAACTTTAGCATGTTTTAGTGAGACAGCACAAGCACTTTAGCACTGGCTAGCAGAGGTAAAGGGCACAGGGGTCATAATCCCAACATAAACAAACTTCAGAAAACAGGAAGAGAGAAGAAAAATGTTCGGAGGAAGACCACATCAAGGATGACAGATATAATTAACACAGATGTAATAAAATAGATTCCAAGTAACAAACAAAAGTTCAATTATTTCATCTTCTAGTTCCCTAATAAGCAGGTTGCAGCTTGAACATCAGAATTTATCAGCCGAATCTAACTTGCACAGTTTTTCATCGCAGGAGATTTGATCCCAAAAGTATGCCAAACAGTGCTTAATTTGAGCCAGTGGTTGCTGATTTTTAGGGACCAGCACATATTTTGCAGCATCAGGCATTTACTGAGAGAAAAAGACACATACGGAAAAGACAGAAGAATAGAAGCATGGAAAAGAACACAAAGGGAGAAAGCAGAAAGCTGCAAGAGTGAGCTGAAGGGACAGGTAGTGGCTGTAAATGGATTAAAGGGGCCCGAGATGGCTTTGGATTATGCTGCCTCAGTATACTGTGCTCGAACATTTAATTGCAGCAGCTGCGTATTTCAGAGGTGAGTTTTGGGCACCAGCACATTTTTATTTACAAATGAAGCACTGATGACAAATGGATTGCATACAAAAGGGTGAAACAAATAAGTAAATGCAATATTAAAATCATCTCCAAAGTTCCAATTTGCACAAAAAAGCTCAATTGAATGCAACTTTTCATCCTTTTTGCTATTTTTCAAATATTTAGCAAAAAATGAGGGGATTGTGAGAGAACATGTTCTAGCCTTTCCCATCGCTAATGCATTGCAATTCCAGCAGAGCATGAACAATAATTAGTTAAAAAAGCCTACAAATAAACCAATGTGATTAACTTTGTTTAACATGGTAGGTGTTACACAGACCCTAACTAGATTGAGCCACACTGGTCACTTCTATACATCAGCAGCATAGATAGTTGCCATTGGGGCCCTCTGCTGGTGGGGGGCATAGGCACACCAACAACTGGTCCTGTAGTGTTCTGTAGTACCTCAGGAGCACACATGAAACAATTTAAGAAGGTTTAGTAAAAATGGATTCATATTTTCTATTGCCATGTAAATGGTTATTCATAACTCCATTTGTGCACTCAACTCTCCAAGGGTAGAAGGTTTGCCCTCTCAAAGCTTAGTGGACCCTACATGTGCATGATAAATTATGTTTGCATATCACACCTAAACTCCAGGCACAGTTTGCCTGACTACAGCGTCACTGGTTGACATCACATAGACCAACAATGATGGCCTCTTGATCTACATTTGGCTATTCTTGCCCTGTATTCTTCTATCCTCTCCTGTTCGTCCATCACCACCAGAGTACGCTATTGTAATCTATGTATTGTATCTATGTATTGAATCTATGTTTCAATTTCAGAAAAGACAAGAGTTGATCGTCAGGTTGGCCTGCCACCTCAGAAGTGTCACTTGCTGTCCATTTCAATGGTGCATTTTGTGTGCCATTGTTTTAATCATGTGTCACACAGATCTTTATGTGGGCAAGCTGCACCATACTGCCATGTTCATCCTCTGTGCTCTCTGCAGAATGCTCCTGGCAGTTCCTAAAATACTGCCAAAAAGCACCCAAAGGCAAACAGCATAAAGGCGTAAATTCCTTCAGCGACTAGACTAATTTAGCAAGACTGGACCGTGATCTTCATGGTCAACATACCAAACAACAGATGCTGATGAAAGCTTTGGCCTTCCATCCAGCCAGTACTGCTCAGAACTGATTAGGAAGATACTAGTAAGACAAGATTCACCAAAACTGGACCAAAGGTTTGAGAAACACATGAACAGAAGGACTTCGGATCAGGAATACCAGCCCACTTCTCAACAAGGCGAACGCAAGCAGTTGCAAAGAAATATGTCAGAGTACTTTTCTGGGTTAAATGCTCAGGTAAAAATAAGTAACTGACTTGAAGGGGCAGAAAGAAGCCATAGCTAAAATTTAGAGGAGTAATGCTTTAAAAAAGGAAGGGCAGTGCTAACATCTGGGTGAGTCCTCCAAATTTTTTGGATTCACTGCGGGTTCCTTCATTTGCAGTGTAATATTGTGGCGTATTTACAAGCATCCTGAAAAAGCACCATAATACTTTCTGATAGGTGTGTCCTTACTAAATAAAGGAGGAGAACACTGATATTAGGAACACTGAGTGTGAACTGATGAGCACACCGTTATGCCTTTACTGCAACATCCCACTTAAACCTTAAACCTGTCCACCCAACAAACATATGTGAACATGTACTGTCTTCTGGGCAATAGTCATCTCTGAAAAAATTATCTTTCACATATGGAGCCGATGTGGAAATCAGCGTCCAAGTGTGATGTGGTCCCACTCTGACAGGCCAGAATCAGTTCATGGAATTCATCTGGGGAGGGTTCAGGAACTTCAATACTTTGAAAGATACCAGTGAGACACCTGCCTATTTATAATTAGTGTAAAGGAACACCTGAGGAAGAGACACCTTTTGTTCCATTAGCCCTCTGTAGCCAGTTAGCATCAGCCCAGTGGGAGTGGGGGCTGGTTCCAGAACCAGTTTGGTGTAGCTGACGAGGAGGGTACTTCTCATTTTCCAAAACACAACCATGGTTGGGACATAATCCCCTTTCAGGTCAAGAAAGATTCTACCATGTTCTACCATGTTGGATTTGCCTAATAGTAGTGCACTGTGGGATACTTTGCAGTGAAGCAAACAGGATGTGTTGCAAAAGTTGGAAGGGATGCCCCTGAGAACTTTGTTCTAATTACTTAGGGAGTGCCCAGAAAAGACCCCCACCTGCTGGCTAGTGAATCCTACAAAGCTTTCACTTTACCCACAGCTTATCAGAATGCTCTCTGGACCTGCGGAAGAACTGAAGAGGACTGGATTTGCTGTTTGTAACCTGTTTGGAGACCTGAAGAGATGGACCGGCTCCTACTTGTACCCAGGACCAAGAAGTGGACTCCAAGGGTCAGTTGGCTGATCTCCTGTTTGTCTACAGGGATAGCTGCAAGCTTCAAGAGGCCTTTTTGTGAAGTGCAGAGCTGATAAGTAGCAATGTGACCTGAACTGGACCCTGCTGCTCACCTCTGCTCAAGTGAGTTCAGGCCCCTGAGGGCTGTTTATGAGGTCTTGGAAGCCTTAGAAATGACCAAGAGGAGCTGCACCAGAACCTCTGAAAAGTTGGTACTTAGAAAATGTTTGAAATGTCTCTAAGCCCTCCAGAAAGTCAGTTGGAACTTGCAGCAAAGGTGTCCGATTTCAAAGGGACTCAGTCAAACACAGCTTCAGGCTTGCCGCACTAGAGGATTATGAGCTCCATAAAAAAGACAATTCATAAAGGGCCTCTGCGCTTGTGGCGGATGTCCCCGTAGTTGTGTCAGGGGGCCGCACTTGTGACGGGGGATCCCACACTCATGTCGGGGCCTCTGCAATGGGTTAATGCAGTATCGAGATCCTGCCACACTGCAGGGTCTCCTCTACAAGTGCAGAGGCCCTTTGTGAATCAAGCCCTAAGTTTGAAGTTGGAAATCTTGACTGGGCGAAATCTTGACTTCCACCAAAATCAACAGCTTCATTGGGACCTCGTTCGTCAGCTTTCCAGCTGTGAGAGGACTTCAGCCAATACAACGCGCAACCTTGACATGCTGAAGGATTTCAACTACCAGAAGTCGGAAGGTAAAATCTTTGACTGAGACAAACCCACTTGTGTATCCAGCCTGAACTCCGTCAGCCTGAAATCGTGCCTAGATCCCAGTCAACTGTAAACAGTGACTAGTGATTTAATTTTTCTTGTTGCTTGTTTCCTTAAATCTTTCAAATTAATCTCACTGATCCCCTTATTGGTGGTCTGCCAAATATTGTTTCTAAAAATTTTAAGACACAAATAGTGTGTCAAAAATATTGTCATGTCAAAAATACTGTGGGACAGTGTTTATAATCTAAGAATATGTTTTTTGCTAAATACTTTATATCTCCTTTGAAATTAGTTATATGTAATATTGTTTTTTAATTATTTAGTTATGATGCACTTGTATGTGTTTTGTAGGTTTTTATTTCAATATAGTGTGTGTGACGTTTTGAGCATAATTTATTTTTTGCTTTGATTTTGTAATTTATTTAAATATATTTTGTAGTTTTATTTATTGACAGGTTGCTGGACTTGTAGGGGATTAGGATGGGATGTATTTTTAATGTTTAATTTTCAAAGTTTATAAATGGTTTTTATTTTGAATTTGTTAATTCAATTATTAATTGTGTGAATTATCTCAATTATCTATTGTTCAATTGATAATTATAATAAAAAATGATGATTAATTGCCATTGCTGTTAATTGGTTAATTAGGTTATTGATTTTGGTAATTGATTAATTGATTTTAATTTTGTATACTAATTGGGCGTAATATGTTTTATATCATATTTTTGGTATTATTTCTTAAAATTTATTGGTATTTTTTCGAGGATTATTTTAATTTGTTTTTGTGGGTGTTGGATTATGTTGTAGTGTACTAGGAGGTGTTTTGAATATATATATATTTTTTGTTTTTTTTAATTGGTGAATTTTTTTATATTCTTACTTGTTAACACATACTTCAATTTGTAAATATTTTCATAAATGTAATTCTTCGTTAAGAAATACATTTTTTAAATGTTTTTTAAATATATTTTATGTTACAGTTTTTAAGTATGTTTTTTAACCTAGGTGAAATAGTAACTTTGACTTTAGTCAATAGCCTTTCTCGCACCAGATGGTGGATGTCAAATAACTTTTTAACCTCTTCCGTGCTGAGGACGGAATGGTTCCGTCTTCAGCCACGGTTCTGTCCTCGGCACACAAGCAGGAAGTCCCTCTGGCACGGACACCAGACGGATTTCCTTTCTGCCAAAACAGCCTTGGGAGGTGGGAAACAACTTCCCTGACTCCCAACTCTGTTTTTTGGTTTTTAGAGAAATGACGATCAGCATGTGTGGCCCTGTTCTGGGCGAGCCACTCACATGAATTCCATGCATTCGGATGGGGCGACAACAGTTCCACAATCCTGGTGAGGACTAACGTGACTGCAATGAAGAGTACATTGCCCTCTCGCAAGTCCTCAAGGGGAAGGGGCTTTTGGGAAGAGAAAATACCTGCTTCTTCTTCGTGGACTGCAGAATCGAATTGCTGGACCCTGGACTGCGTATCATGTTGGGGTCAGGACTTCTGATTTCTCAAAATACTGGGTTCTTGGTTCTTAGGATTCTGGGCTGCAAAATAATTACTTCATTAATACATTTTCTTGCATAAACTGTTGTACATTGCATAATGTCAGTTATTCTTGACACACTGTGCATATGTTTCTATAAGGCTGAACAAGTCTCTTCCTCTTTTTACAATATTTTCAGAGTCTCAGAAGCAGTGTCCAAACTGAAAAATAAAGGGCTTCTTTGTGTTCTGGAGTAATTTCTTACCAATAATAGTTTTGATAATCTTGCTCTATTTCCAATCTCCTAATTCTCAGGGGAGCGCTTGTTACAGGAAATATGTCTTTCCTTAATGTCTGTTTAGCGGTATCTTGGATTCCCACTCAAACGATAACTCACGCTAGTTCCTATTGTCATAAATTATTTAAAAGGCAGAGCTCTGCTTTGTTTCATTTAAGCAAATAATCTTTCTTTGCCTTGAAATGAAGTTACTTGCTTGAAAATTTCAGAAGAACCCAAACTAGGTTTTTTCACCTTTCTTTTTTTCTCTCTTATACAGGAAGTACGAGAGCATCGGCAGAAGATGGAAGCGGAGAGCCGGGACTCCACACGAAGCAGACTGGAGGGCGAGGATCACCAGAACTCCACTGGAGGCAGGCTAGAGAACAAGGAACTTGACTTGACTGGAAACAGGTGAACAGAGCAATAGGTACAAAGCCAAGCAAAGCCTCAGACTCACAAGCATCCTTACACAATCAAATGTGCACATGTCCCTTTTGGCAGTTGATTGCTTGTTAAGGACATGAGCAATTATCCTCCTTGTTGTGGCACATGTTTAATACAGATCACATTGTGAAGAGCACATGTTTTGGCAGTTACAGTTGGAGCAGGTGGAAAGGCAGTTGGTTGCTTGTTAAGGAAATGAGCAATTATCCTCCTGATTGTGGCGCATGTTCAATACATATCACATTGTGAAGAGCACATGTTTTAGCAGTTAAAGTTGGAGCAGGTGGAATGCAATGTGCATAATCAACAAGCATTGGTTATAATAAAATTGACATTTAACAAGCATTGGTTATTGCAAACTTCATATTCAAGGATGTAATGAATATGCCCAAATACGTCTGAATGTTGCAAGCAACAGCATCTTACTGTAATCGAGCTCTTAGCTGTGCTAGTGTACCCACAACAGGAGTGCTGACGTAATTTCTCTGAAAACGGAAGTGAAATTTCACTTTCCCTGCAACGGAGCACCGATGCAGATGGGATAGGTATCGTTGAAAAGGGGAGAATCTCCCCACTGGATTCCATGCTTGAAGATTACCGCAGGAGGGTGATCCCCAAGGAGAGATCCACCCACTAGTCACCAGGGAGAGGGGAATGGCCCCTTGGGCAATGGCTTTAGCCCCTCCCCCATTTATTTTTTGGCCAGTTCAGTCTTTCTGCCCTCCCCCCAGGAGGCAGATGGGGCTATAATCCACAATCTGCCCCCTGGGTGGAGGCAGAAAGCCCTCTTGGTACCGGGGATCTATTTTGTTTTTATGTAGGGGTGGGGGCTGCCCAAGATGGCCATGCCAAACCATGTGAAAGCCCCCACCGACCCCTAAATAAATAGAACCAGTCTTTCTGCCCCCCCATGGGGTAGATGGGGTAATTAACCCTGTTCTTCCCCCAGGGGCAGAAAGCCCATTAGACACCAGGGTATCTTTTTTTAATAAAGGAGTGATGAGGGCTGCCACAATGGGCAAGGTCATGCCCCCACCATATATATAAATGGGGACAAAGATCTTTCTGCCCCCTCTGGACAGTAGCCCTGATCTGTGCCCCCGGGAGGGGGGGGGCAGAAAGCCCACTAGACACAAGGAATTATTTATTTTGTTAGTGTAGGGGTGGGAGTGCCTGAAATGGGTATGCCAATGCCCCCACCCTGCCCAAACAAAAATGGGCACAGTCCTTCTTCCCTACCTGTAAAGCAGGTTGGGGTTATTGCCCCCGATATTCCCCTGGGGGCAGAAAGCCCACTAGACACAAGGAATTCTTTAATTTGTTACTGTAGGGGTGGGCGCCGCCCTGAATGGGCATGGCAATGCTCCCCAAGAAATGGCAACAGTTTGGGGGGAGTGGTGCAGATGGGGATTATTACCCCGATCAGCCCCCGAGGGGCAGAAAGCCCACTAAACACCAGGGAAGAATATTATTAGAAAAAAGGGGAAGGACAAGGTCATGCCCCTGCCCCAAATAAATGGGGAAAAGTCTTTCTGCCCCCCCCCCCCAGGGGGCAGATAGGGTAATTACCACTGATCCACCCCCAGGAGGGGCAGACAGCCCACTAGACACCAGGGAATTAAAAAAAAATAGAGGGATAGGGGCTGCCAACCACCTTGGGCATGCCCCCAACTCCAACTGAAGGGGGTAACAGTCTCTCTGCACCCCCTGCGGACTAAAGCATCTCATCCCAATGGCAAGTGGGAGGACATTTGACTCTTTTGGGTTGTGATTTTACATATGGACAAAGAGAGCTGGACTAACTCCCAATATCGTCCCACTTGCAATGGTGCACTTGGGTGCGCTGCCACCTGTAAAAACCTACCAGACCCAGACGCTTCTGAAAACTAAACATCTGGGGGAGTCCAGGGTGGTGTGCTTTACATGCACACCATTTTCTTAACCACAATGCCCTGCAAATCGCCAACTTTTCCTGAAATCCTGAATTTTCCCTATATATCTGTGGTGTAAACTTCTGGAATCCACATGAATCCACAAAATTCCTGCCACACAGCATTGCCCCATCTGTACCGAAAAAACTCTGTCCTAATTGTGTGGGTGGCCAAAGCAGAGTCAGCCTAAAAACATAGGGGAAAATTGCCCTTTTTGACCCACTTTGGTTTCCCCTCAATTTCTACACGCTTTTGGGTCTTCCCTGTCGCAAGCACTTGGCACACCTACACAAGTGAGGCATCATTTTTATCAGGAGAAGAGGGGAACGCTGGCGCAGTGATCCCACAGAGAAATTTGATTTTTAAGCTAAATTTGAGGTTTGCAGGGTAAGAAAACGTTGCCACACCCCCTAGACTCCCTCGGGTGTCTAGTTTTCCCCAGCAGCAAAAGTGTAAAGCTCAGACCTAACAAAAACTCAGCTCAGCTAGCTAGTTCAGAGAGAACTTGCTGAGTTTTTGTAGGTCTGAACTATAAAAAGTTATTTGACATCCACCATCTGATGCGAAAGAGACTACTTGCTAAGGTGACATTGTCATGGGCCTCTCCGTTCAAGACAGTTATTTCAGCAGCTCAGATATAACCTGTACATACAAAAAGTGTTTCCTACAGAGTGAAGAGCTGCAACCGGCTTCTTAAACAAGCTGAACAAAAACGAGGAAAGTATTGACGCTTGTGGGTGACAGAGGTAACCTCTCTCAGTGCAAGGTGAAGAAAAGGGCATGACCAGTCTAGAATTTATTTGCTAGGTATAAATTCACCCTGTCTAGATCTGAGATTGTAAGACCCACTTCAGCCAGTATGTTGCTCATTGTGGCAGGGTTGTGGATGCTTAAAGCCACTGATGGGTCTCATAGCCACATGTCTGAACAGGCGGTCCAGGATATATTATACCACAAAGGTTTACCCTCACAAATAAGTGTTTCAAACAAAGTTAAACAAGCCATTGCGCCTGTGATTACACCCTACAGTTTTCCTGCAGGGATATGACGTATGGCTCAATTGTATATATAATATAACATTTTAACTCTGTGCATTCTTGCTGCAATGAGCTCCCAGACATTCCTTTTATCATGAGTCACCTACTCCAGATCTGAAGGAATTCATTACCCTGTATATCTAAACGAGGTCTTCATGCCTTTGCATTGTGTATGTGTTAATAGCAAACTACTCTGTGCTCTAATTTCCAACACGTAGATGACATAAAAGTACTTTCCCCTAATCATATTTCAGTTGTATCCATCCAGCTATCCACATTATGACTAAACAATGCCTCATTTCCAGCGGAGGCTCAGAACTTATTTTTGATGTTATAACTAATTCCGTGAACCCCAGAATGCAAAGCAGGCAAAACGCTCCCTTATGTTTCTGAAACAAATCGTTCGCTCCCTAAGACGAAAAGGACGTGGAATGTAAATAGGGCCACGATAATCATGCAGCAAGGGCGACCGCATAATGCAGCAGTCTGGCCACATTATGCGGCAAGGAGAGGCAAATTATGCAGCATAATCCAGAATCTTTTACGACCTTCTCTTTGGCACACAGTGAGGTTTCACCTCATTGGTACCAGTTCAACGCCCAGCACAACAATTAGTAAATTAAAGGTAACTAGTTAACCTTTACTAAGGGGTTTCCCAACACGTCATCACGTGTGGGGCTTTCTTTTTAAATGATATTTAATCCCTGTGAGTCAGAAACAATTTTTCGATTAAATCTGCAAATTATGAAGCTGGTGGGGGATTATTGGCAAATGCGGTAAAGGCATAATTTTGTGGAAAACTCTGCAGCAGCAGAATCCCATAATTCCAGTGGTTCAGATTATGAATAATTTATTCCTGATAAATCAATCCGTAGAACACAGTAAAAAAATACAGAGATTCAGGATTAAAAAATACGGCGCCACAGCATAATGCGAGATACCAACAATCACATTCTAAGTGGCAGCGCCAACTCTTTCAAAAGAAAAAGTAAGGCCCATATTTCAGAAAAAGTGGCGCACCAGCTATGATGCGCCACTATTTCTGCACCCCCTCTACCCGCACCTCACGGCACCAGGGTTGCGCCGTTTTTATGATACAGCGCACCATGGCGGTAGTTAGTAAAATAGTGTCAAACTTTTTGACGCTATTGTGGTGCTTTGCGACACTAGCATCAAAAATGTTGACCCTAGTGTAGCAAAGTGCGAGGAGGCCCATAGGTTTCTAAAGGTGCGTCAATTTAAGTCCTGCTCTGAGCTGGCATTAAAAAGTAGGCCAAAAATGGTGCAGTGAAATCCTATAAATTTCTATGCACCATTTTTCCAGGCCTCCCAGCGCCGGAACGCCCCCCCCCCTTTGCATACATTATGCATAGCGCAGGCATAATGCGGCACAAGGAGTTGCAGAGTGGCGCAATGAATGCATTGTGCCACTTGGTAAATATGACGCGGCAGAAAAGCATTTAGCACACCTTAGCATAAACAAATGACACTATGGTGGTGCTAGGGGCTCTTCAATATGCCCCGAAGTGCTGTAAGAAGGGCAAACTAGATATTAATCTGTATTCATGCTCATTAAATGCACTGACAATAAGGAATTCCAAAAACAAATCCATGCAGTCATAATTTCATGATAAAATTAATAAAACAGCGACACTGACCAGGTAAAAAATTAGATAAAGTGCAAATGCAAAAAAATAACTATGATAAAACATTGGGCCTGATTACAACTTTGGAGGAGGTGTTAATCCGTCCCAAATGTGACGGATATACCACCAGCCGTATTATGAGTTCCATAGGATATAATGGACTCGTAATACGGCTGGTGGTATATCCGTCACTTTACCGTCACTTTTGGGACGGATTAACAACTCCTCCAAAGTTGTAATCAGGCCCATTGTGCCAATCAACCAATGCAGTTAAACATCTGCCGTACCTTCAGCTGCAGGCAATGCGTTGCGAATAAGCCAAGCAGTGTGTAGAAATTTAGGGCCAGATGTAGGAAGCCTTTTGCGCCTCACAAACTGCGAAAAAGGCAGTTTACGAGGCGCAAAAGGCTAAACGCGATGCACAACCTCAAATTGCGAGTCGGTACCGACTCGCAATTTGAGGCTGCGACTCGCAAATAGGAAGGGGTGTTCCCTTCCTATTTGCGACCGCATCGCCATGGTGAGTTGGTTTGTGACCGCGAATGCGGTCGCAAACCAACTCGCAGTTACCATCCACTCGAAGTGGATGGTAACACATTCGCAAAAGGGAAGGGGTCCCCATAGGACCCCTTCCCCTTTGTGAATGCCCCCAAAAATATTTTTTCAGTGCAGGCAGTGGTCCTATGGACCACTGCCTGCTCTGAAAAAACCGAAACTAAATGGTTTCGGAAGTTTTTCGTTTTGCAGCTCGTTTTCCTTTAAGGAAAACGGGCTGCAAAAAGAAAAAAAAAAACACTGCTTTATTTAAAAGCAGTCACAGACATGGTGGTCTGCTGTCTCCAGCAGGCCACCATCCCTGTGAGTGCTTTGACTCGCTATGGGGTCGCAAACTGCGACCCACCTCATAAATATTCATGAGGTGGGTCTTTGCGACCCCATAGCGAGTCGCTCAAGGTGTCTGAGACACCTTTCTGCATAATATTTTGCAAGTTGCAAATTGCGAGTCTCTGTGACTCGCAATTTGCAACTCGCAAAATATTTTTTTGCTACATCTGGCCCTTAGCCACTGCAATGACAATCAGTTCTCGCAACCAAAGGTGCTCCTTTAAGGGTTCTTTGACCAAACTGTGAGAAACTGACTTGCTAAATCCGGGATGTCACAAAGAGAGGACAAGCCAATCTCATAAAGCGTAGATTTGATATATGCAGACCAAGGGATCCTCTTGCAACCCAGGATTTTTAAAAGTACCTTTATCGTGACTTTGAATGAATCCAGCTCATCTGTGGACCAGAGTCTATGCCAATACATGATGGGTCAGATCATCACACTAAGGTTAATCGGATAAATACCAATGTCCATAAGTTGGGGAAGACAAGGAGCACTCTGCGGGAGATTGAGGAGACTCCTAACAGACCTGTTTTCAAACTTGATGAGGTGATCGGCCCTCACATAACCCCAGAGCCCTGCACCACACATAAATGAGGATTTTGCTTTTGGGTTGTAGATCTCCACTGCTGGGGCAAAGGTGAAAGCTTGGAGGTTTTTGTGAATTTTTATCACTGCACCCAATTCTTGCAGAAGCTTCAGAGAGCTTTTGCCAATGTGCATAGTCCAACTCATCTTGCGTGTTAAACACACCTCAAGATATACAAACTCTTGGATTTGCTCCAAAGGCACGCCCTACACCAAAATATTCACCCTCCCAGCTTTATAAGGATTGAATACCATGAACTTGTTTTTTTAAATGTTAAGTTCAAGGCCCCGGGTGCTGCAGAAACTCAAAAAGCAATCAGGCCACACAGTTTTAAAAATTAAAAGCGTGTCGTCTGCAAAAAGCAGTGTGGGCATTTTATAAGGGCCCAGTTTGGGTGCGTCATTGTGAGGGAAGTCAAGATCTTTTACTAGATCATTATTGTAAACTATGAAAAGTGTCGGTGCCTGCACACACCCCTGGCGGACACCACTCATCATCGGGCAATGGTGCAAGCATGCAACCTAACTAGAACAGACAAGATGCTATAAGGGACGCTGATTTGCTTCAAAACATCACACAGATAGCTCTCAAAAATGAATCAAAAGCTGATCTTAAATCGACAAAGACCACATCTAAGTGGCCTTTGTTTAGGTTTAGAATTTTCCAATATATGCTACAGAACCGTATTATTTGGTCAACAGTACTAGCCCAGCTCCTTAAACACACCTGCATATCTGAGAGGATAGTATTCTCCTTGATCCACTCAGTCAATTTTTCTAGAATAAGACAGGAAAATAATTTCTGGGATGCGTCGATCTGACTAATTATATCCCTTTTTGAATATTTGGACAATCTCAGCAGACTGGCCAGAAACCAGGATCCGGCCGCTTTCCAAGATGGAACAAAAAGCAGAAAGAAGTAGGCAGCCCAAATGTGAGGTTCAGATTGAAACAGATCCCCAGGGATGGATTCGGATCCAGGGGGTTTATGGAGAGGGATTCAGCCTCCAGAATATCTTCCCTGGAGGAGTAAAGGATACTTCAGTATCACTGCTTGCAGGATTATCCTTAGCTGCACAGGCCTTCTGGAGATGGTTCACCCAGGTTATAAATTATAATCCATCCGAGGAGTAGCATACCGACTACCATGGGCCACTATACCCCAGAATGATTTATTATCCCTGCCGCAGCAGCCACTACCAGATCTTCCCAGGCCTTACTTTCCCAAGAGGATTTAGCCAGCAGCAGAGCATCTTCATAGGTCTTCCTGGCTCTGGGGAAATCAATTATATTCCCTGCTTTTAGTGTCCTAAAGAGTGGATCCTGCCTCACTAAAGTGGCTATCAAACCACGGACAGCAAGAATGAGGTCTAGTAGCCTTGCTGTCATCCTTACATAGAAGAATTTGGAGGGTGATGAACAATTTTTCATGGGAGTTAGATACAAGAGCAAGATCAGGTGCACACGAACCACTAGGAATCAGTAATTCCAGGGCATCAGCAACCTGCCGTAGATCAAAGCCAGCACCTTGAGGTCACTACAGACAAAGTCCCATTTTAAGGCCCACTTGATGTTGTTGGAGAGGACCAGTTCACCTGCTAGCTTGGAAATACCACCCTGATGGACTGGAGGCCTAACCCCCTTGAGAGTCAAACTGAGGGCGTTATGGTCGCTGTCATGGTGCTCGACCACCGCCATGTCTATAAGGGAAGGCCATAACTGTATAGATATAAATATGTATAAATATGGATCTTTTGCTGTGGAAACTTGAAAGTATAGGCACCATTACGATCAGAGGTGAACCTGCCATTGCATGCTTTGAGGCCGAGTCGAAGAGATAGGCCCATTAGCTGGTTAACGGCCACTGTGTACCTTTTAAGAGGTTCCAACTCTAATTGAGGAACACCCCGGGCCACATCTTCTTCCTCCACTGTAATATAAGAACTAGAGCCCAACGGTTCAAATGTTACATTAAAATCGCCAGCAAAATTTACTTGGTGACTATGAGGGAGGGAGTCAATGGGATCTTCTAGAGTTTGAAGAGTGCAGGATGGTCTAATTACCCCATTCAGCCTATTATAAAACATTGAAAAGATAATGGGAAGAATCACCCATGGCAAGAGACAACCCTAAAATATCCAAGGAATTTAGTACAAACCTTGTGATAGCACAAGCTAGTAAATTCTTGATGCATATAATTAAGCCACTGTCAGGCTGTTGTATACCCAGATCTATGCACTGGCTGTACACATGAGGTTTACTGAAGCATGCAAAGATCAAATGAGTCAATAAAATCTCCCGGTCCAGATCGTACAATTTAGTATTAAGGTCAACAATGTTCCATGACAGAATATTCCAGGTTTCAGAGTTAAACACTTGGAATAGGGCACAATGAAGATAGTTCTGCTGGGGGAATTGGCTGTCATACCTCAGGTCCGGATTATAAACATACAGGGACAAATTTATGAAAAGTCATGATGCGCCACTTTTCTTGTGCTCCACTGCACCTCCCTCCCCAGTGCCACTATGCATGCGCCCTATTTATGATACTGCACACCATGGGACACGTTAACAAACTAGCATACAAATTGTTGACACTAGTTTGGCTCTTTGCAGGATTAGCACCAAAAATATTGACACTAATCCTGCAAATTAAAAGGAGGCCCGTTGAAAACAATGGGAGCCTCAGTTTAACTCCTGCAGAGAACTCCTGCTCCTTTTCCTTGGAGATGGCATTGTGAGAAAATAGATAGAAATGTTAAAAAGCTTGCAAGCAACTGAAAGTAAGGTATGGCATCTTGCAGCACACATTGAGGGTCATTCTGACCCTGGCGGCCGGTGGCCGCCAGGGCCACCGACCACGGGAGCACCGCCAACAGGCTGGCGGTGCTCCAACAAGCATTCTGACCGCGGCGGTTCAGCCGCGGTCAGAAGCGGAAAGTCAGCGGTCTCCCGCTGACTTTCCGCTGCTCGTGTGAATCCTCCATGGCTGCGGAGCGCGCTCCGCAGCCATGAGGATTCTGACCCCCCCTACCGCCATCCTGTTCATGGCGGGAAAGCCGCCATGAACAGGATGGCGGTAGGGGGGGGTCGCGGGGCCCCTGGTGGCCCCTGCCGTGCCCATGCCAATGGCATGGGCACGGCAGGGGCCCCCGTAAGAGGGCCCCGCAAAGTATTTCAGTGTCTGCCTTGCAGACACTGAAATACGCGACGGGTGCCACTGCACCCGTCGCACCTTCCCACTCCGCCGGCTCGATTACGAGCCGGCATCCTCGTGGGAAGGTCGTTTTCCCCTGGGCTGGCGGGCGGTTTTTCAGCAACCGCCCGCCAGCCCAGGGGAAAACTTGTAATACCCGCCGCGGTCTTTTGACCGCGGCGCGGTATTTTGGAGGGCGGCATCCTGGCGGGCGGCCTCCGCCGCCCGCCAGGGTCATAATGAGGCCCATTGAAAGAGGAAGATGCCTCAAGGGATTGTTTTTGTGCAGGAAGATGCGCCTTAGAGTGTAGAACGCAGGCACCCTTGCACCACGAGGCAAGGGTGCCTGGGCTGGCGTAGGCAGCACATTGCGCGCCAGCGCTGGGAATAGGTAAGATCTGCTGTATTATTTTAAATACGGCACATTCCTGCCCTTTCCCTGTCAAGCAGAGCAACAATGCGACTTGCTACGCTGTGCTGCAAAACATTTTCATAAATAAGCCCAAAAAGTTTTGTCAATTTCTGAAAGTCTCTTTGATGCTTTATGAATCCCCCAAACTGCATATTAAGATTTACTGGGATCTTTCAGAATCAGATCCCTAGCCCCCACACCTTGCTGGAGATTCTTCAGTCCCCTTGAGTGGCCGAACCCCCAATGCTGCTAGGCATTCATTTCAATGATTGTGGAAGGTGACAGGATGCATTGGTGGTTTCAAATACACAAGGATAGAGGACTGATGTGAAGTCTATAAAGGTCCAGAGACCCTTCCATCAGGACCAGAAAGCTGACAAGATGCATGTGCGAGTGCCTCACAGATTCTGAAGATAAAGCATTGAAAGAGGGTTGATGTTACATGGATGGGACAGTGCGTGGTGTCCCCTGTCTTTTTGCTTCTGACCTCCTGTTTTTGTTCCTGTGCTCAATTTCGTCTTTGCGAGCTTTAGGACTCTGAACACTTTACCACTGCTGACCACTGCTAGACTGCAAGTGCTCTCTTTCTAAATTTTATTGGTGATTGGTGTATCTATGATTGGCATATTTAATTTACTAGTATGTCCCTAGTATAGTGCACAGGTGTGCCCAGGGCCTGTAAATAAAAGTATAGTGCACAGGTATACCCAAGGCCTGTAAATCAAATGCTACTAGTGGACCTGCAGCACTGATTGTGCCAGCCACATGATTAGCCATGTAAACATGTCTCAGACATGCCACTGCAGTGTCTGTTTGGGGAGCTTTAAACTACCATTTCAACCTGTCAAGTGCACCCATTTGCCCGGCCCAACTTTCCCTTTACTACATGTAAGTCACCCGTAAGTAGGCGCAATGTAGCCCCATGGACAGGGTGCAGTGTATTTAAAAGGAAGGAAATGTACTGGTGTGTTTTACATGTCCTGACAGTGACATACTGCTAAATTTGGTTTACACTATTTCAAGACCTCTCTCTCTCATAGGGACTGCCTTGAAATACCTTTAAAGTGTAATCTGCCATTGGGGACACATAAAGATCTTGAGTTTGGTGTCTCCAAACTCACAAATTAAAAATACATCTTTTGGTGAAGTTCATTTTTTAATTGCTGGTTTAAAAATGCCACTTTTAGAAAGTGGGCATTTTCTTGCTGAACCATTCTGTGCCTCGGCCTGTTTGTGGAATACTTCAGGATTTCACAGACAGGTCAGGATGACAGTTCGTATGTTTGTGCATTCACTCTGGACAGTCACCCAAAGGAAGCTGAGGTGTGCCCTGCATACCCTGATGGCCCATCACCAGGGTGAAGGGTCTTCCTGTGCTAGAGTGGTGGAAAGAGCTGACACTTGCACCTGCATAGGGGTGTGCCTGTCCTTACACAAAGCAGTCTCCAACCCCTTGGAGTGTGTCTGGTGCCAAGGCAAGAAAGGCAGGGTCTTGTGCACTACAAAGCCTTCCCTTTGAAGTCTGCCTACTTCAAAGACAGAAATGGGTATAACTACTAGACATCTGACACCACAGAGTTAGAACACTTCTGGATGGAGGACATTCTACCAGGAAGAAGAGCTGGATGCTCTAGGAAGGATTGCCACTCTGTCTGTAAATTTGCTGTGCTGGCCTGCTTCCTGCTGCTTCTGCCCTGGAAGTGAAAGGATTGGACTTGGCTTGGTATCCTGCTTTTCAAGGTTCTCTAAGGGCTTGAACTGAGCTTGCCTCCTATTAGGAAGTCTCAGGGCCATCAAAGACTTCACCTTCCAGCGCCTGGGCTCTACTGTTGAGGGTCCTGACTTGCAAGTTATGCTAAATCCAGTTCCTGGGCCCTTGGACGTAAGCTCTGGTGCAACCAAGAAGAAACTAAGCACATTGACTCCAGAATGACTTCGGAACCAGCACCGCTCTCCAACTCCATGGTGCTGCCTGCACTGGAGCCCGTGGTCTCCACTGAGTGCAATGACCGCAACACACAGGCCCAACGCTGCTGCATCGCCTCCGAAGTCCCACCACAGCGTGAGTCCCGAATGCCGTGTTACTGACGTTCGTGACACCTGACTCCGACTCTGCTGTAGCACCTGTGATGTGATTGCGACAACACCAATTCGATGCCTTGTAAGTTGACCTTCTGAAATCATCAACTGCGCCTTGTCGTAAGGAACCGGCGCCTCGCCACTGACGCTGCAACACAGCCCCTGCAACCATAAGGAACTGACGCCTCACCTCCCCTGCCTAGCAACTAGGAACAGAGGAACCGACACCTCACCTCTCCCGTAGCAGTTATGAACAGACGCCTCACCTCTCCAGTAGCAGTAAGGAACCAATGCCGCACCAGCTCTAGCGATGCCTCATCCGGCTGATTATGTGCAACGTCTTTGTTTCCTCATTTTCCAAGGTACTGTGCCTGGGGTCCATTTGACTCCATGACCGGCCGACACTCCCTCTGGAGTGGCGTTGGACTGTTGGAAGCAATTCCATCAAGAGGCCGTGATAGCCCCAGTTGGAGCTATTGTGTTTCTAAGCGGTATACTAAGATTTAGGCCCTCATTGTGATCTCTGCAGTAAAAACCGCTGAGATCAGGGCTGGCGGTCAATAGAAGACCGCCAGTGCGACGACCCCCCCGCCGGCCGTATAATGCTTTCCCTGCTGGGCCGGCGGGCGGAAACAGTGTTTCAGGCCGCCGGCCCAGCAGGGAAAAGGGCCTTAACATTGACCGTGGCTCCAAAAGGAGGCGCCGCTAATGTTGGTGTGCGCCGGGTGCAGCAGCACCCATCGCGCAGATCACTACCCGACATGCGCCACGGGGCACTGCACGGGGGCCCCTCCACTGGCCATGCCTATTCCATGGGCAGTGAGCACCGTTTTTGCCAGCCTTTCCTTGGCGTGGGAACCTGCCAGAGAAAGGCTGGAGAAAAAAGGGTACATTATCCGGAGTGTCGGCTAATGTGATCCACCATCGTCAGGCTGCCTGTCGGCAGCAGCCTGGCGGTGGCGGAGGGCCGCCTGTGGTGGTCTTCCCTTGTTATTTATATGGCGGTCGAGACCGCCATGTACATAATGAGGGCCTTAATCTTTGAAAATTCGTACCCTGACAGCTAAATATTAGCTATTTTTCTAAACAGATGTGGAGTACTTTTGTGATGTTTTCACTGTGTTCCTCTGTGTGTGTACAAATACTTTACTTTACATAAAAGTTCTGATTGACATGTCTACAGATCCCCAGGTTTCTGCAAAGATCTTACAAAGGTTTGCCCTAAAAATATGAATAATATTTCTTCAGATTTTCACATATTTGTTCTTAGATTTTGATATTCACCCTGTCAAATACTGAATGAGTAAGCATATAAAATAATAGGTTTGAAGAAAGCAAATCAATGTGTGCAATGCAACAGCTATGCCTGGCACATGGCCATGTAATGTTTTCTCTTTGCTAGACCACAGATGGTAAACATAGCAACAAGTGGATAATATGGTCCACTCCTCTCCTGAATGCTTTTTGACACATATAGTAGGAATATGGCTGCCCATGCCTCCCACGTAGTTGGATTTATTAATGATTTAAAGTTTTCTTCACAAATTAGATGTGTCTCTCCACAGCTCAGTGTCTAAATCTGATGAGCATGTGCATGCTCTCCGCTCGAATGGGATGACAGAATAGTCCCCCAGCCCACCTGATTGGCTCACAAGTATGACACAATATGAGTTTGAGTGATATGCCCCGTATCATAGAGTATCAAAGTGATGCTGGGACTCAAACCTGATTCCCCAGTTCCAAAATCAGCAGTTCTAGCCGATAGGTCACATCTCCCAATTTGCCACCTGATTTTTACGGCCCCATTTAGATCAGGCCACAGTGTCCTATGAGCTCCCTTGGATGGGTCTGACTTTGATGATTCATATACAACAGTGGGTACAATACCTGGTCCACGTGTTTAATATTTCATAGGGAGCTGACTTAGGCAAGTGTTAATTCAAGCACTTGCAGATTGGTTTGTAAGGCCAAAAACCTTGCACCTGCCCAATGGAAAACACTTATAGATTGGGAAACTTAGTGCTACTTTCCTTCAGTCTTACTACAGGATGGAACATCACATCCAAGGCAATGTGTGCACCAAACAATGGAAATGTTCCCTCTCAATCCTGTTAGCATGAGGTAAGGAATAACACGATGACCCAAGTAAACATTAGCTGCAAAAACAAAACGACAAGTCTGCTTTCTAGACTTATCACTTGTGCCCTCACAAGCACTTTTAAATGCAAATACAGAGTTATGTTAATACGTCTTGCATGCAAACAGGCTTGAATTGCATGCAACACAAAAAATGCACCAAGAAGTCTTGCCACAAACATTATTAGCCTCTGAAAAAGATTGATTGCATTATCATAATCTTAGTCACACTGATCCAATGTATTGTATTCTGTTCTACAATATTCTCAAAACTGCCTACTATCCCAAGATCCTTTAGAAAATTAAAGTTCCACTGGATGTGTTTCATACTTAATTGGGAAAAGTGAACATAACTCCTATTCTTCATCCAAATATTTACCAACTTGATTATTTGAGTCTCAACCCACTGGGTTTCTGGATTTTGAAATTATGTAATTCCCCCTAGTGAATTATATGTGGTTACTAGAGAAATCTATTAGATCTTTAAAACGTTGTTATGCACACGTACATAGATCTGAACGACTTCCAAGCTTAGCTGTTTAAAGTACACAAGGCTGTGTAAAATGACAGTTTTCCTGTGTGTTTTATTATCTCGTATATCTAAATATCTACAAATGTGGATTTCCCATTTTTCAAGTTCACTAATGAATTATTAGATTTACTGCCACATAATTCTTCTTGAAATGCAGTAGTTCTCAGTCCCACACTTTCGTAGACACACTCCCTGAATGTATCATTCAAGGATGTCTTTCAGTACTAGTAAGTTCCTCTTACAGCTGTCTAGGAATCTTACATTGAATTCCAATTGGAGAAAGTTGTCTTAAAAAAAATGTTGGCAAAATAAATGCCTTAACTAGGGAAATTTGATTTCAGTGCCATATTATCATATCATTTTGACGTTGTTGGAGAAACTGTAAATATTTATAACAGATTATTCTTTTGAAGGACAGACTTTGATGGTGCAGAGGCCTGTGATGTCTGGGTGAACGCACAGATGCTGAGAAACAGAGGTACGTAAGGCCCATCTCTAATTAGATACATATGAGTAGAAGCACAGAGGAAGCTCATCAGTGCCTTTTAGGGATACATGTAAGTTAAAGTTTTACTTACGGTATTCTTCTGTTGCCAGTGCAGAGGGACTATTATTAGAGGAGGTGGTGCAGTGATGAGATAGCTTTTACAACTGCTTAGATAGCAAGCATGACTCCTCCCAGTTCTTTAAAGAAGATTTAAAGAAGAAAACAGAGACAACAGAAAGGGGTATATGTATCTTGTAATGTTGGAGGATGGTTTGTTTTGAAAAAGGGATTTTCTTTTTCTTAGGTGTCTAAAAGAGTGTTCAGGAAAAAGAATGAACAAGTAAGGAATAATGCATTATGCATTAACATATTTTGTTTTAAACTAATCAAAGTCAATAAGTATTGGTTTATGTCAGGTCCTTCTCATGACAACCTTGGCTTAAGCCTCTTCCCTCCTACATAAGTTGTGTTTTGACTAAGTTCAGATTGTTGGTCCCTGAGTCTGGAGGTCAGAAAAGATATAATTTCTCTCCTACTTCATCAGAAGAGTTTGAACATGATGGCAGCATGGATCATGGAGAATCACAGATCTTATTCTCCTTACTCTCAGAAAAAAACTTGATGCCATGTTTAGATCTTTATCTTGTGCTGTTAGTAAACAAAGAGGGATGCCTTCTCCTTTGCAGACCTCTCCTGATGATTCAAATGATTCTCAGTTTCAGCATCCTTGCCATCCTCACACTCTAATCATGACCACCCCCAGATTATGATGAAGACTAGCTGGGTTTTTTGGGGATCCTTCTACCTCAAGAGAACAAATATATTCAAAAAGAGAAGTTTCCATCAGTATTGTTCTATCTCACCTCTATCCTAACTTTACCTCCTGATGAAGAGTGACCAAGCACCAGAGGGGATTGGTTGAGGCAGTTCCACAGATCATTGGCACCTACAATTCAAGGACTTTTGAAGAAAGAATAGAAAGACTCCTAAAGATCTACTGTTCACTATTTTGTGGCTAAGACCGATATGGAACCTCTACAGACCCTGAGATGCCAGATCCCACTGGACCAACACCTATCATTACAGACAATACTGTAGTTTCTGATTCTGTTGATGTAAAGGCAAGCAGCACTTTAAAGAAAGCTTAAGAAGGATGTAAAACTTCAAAATCAAGTTAAGGTGTTGGATAAAGATTGTATTCACTTTTGATTTTAACCTGATAGGAAGATAGTTTCCAGGTGCAATTAAAGCTTTTTCTGTCACATAGGCTACTATATTGACATTAACTTCTCATTTGAGGCTGAGCATGTCTCAGTAAATGGAATTACTCAAGTTTATTGATTGGAAACTGAGTAGTAAAAGTCTCATCTTGCATTGTGGTTTGGGGTGTTTTGATAAAGGATACTTAGCTGCACTGCCTTTGTTTTATGGGTGTGTCCTCTTCTGGGTAATATCAGATCATGATGAGGTCAGGCCACTCATGTGTCTCTCATTCTAGTGAAGAATGGGACATGGAAGATGAGGAGGTAAATCTTGGAATACCTACCAGCAACCTTCATAACTCTGATTCCTCCTTCCCTGTCCCTGTACTTATGATATCCTCACCGCCTTCTCTTTTGGTACTTCTTCATTAATGATCTGGCAAATTGTTGTGACTTGCAAAAAGAAATAGGAAGCCCAGAGGGTAGGCATGCCATGGAAGAGGGCAGGGCAGGACAATATGTAGAAAAAAAGTAACTTGGTAGGGAATGTAGATAAAGGTGAGAGACTCAAACTCATTATAGTAGGTAATGGGACAAGGAAGGAAGAATCGGAGTAATGAAGACGACTAAAAAGTAGCAAAGCAATTTGAGCAGACAATGCACATTGATAGTTTGAGTGTAAGTCTCTTTAGGAAAAACTGATTTGGGATTGAAAAGAAAAAAATGCTACATAGAAATAATTGTAAATATTGTATGCGTACATTCTTCTCTGTGCTCATAATTTACTTTGATTATGTGATTCATGCAGATGAATAATACAATTGCCTGCACGCGTTTGTGATTAAATGAATAATTTTGTTTAGCTGTCAGTAGATGTGGTATTAGGCTCCTTGAATTGGTACCCTCACAAGTAGAGTAATTGCTTTCAGCAAAAAATATGTATTAAATGCTGCACAATTAGGATCATTTGTGCTAATGTATTTTGAAGTGATGCCTTGCCCTAACGTGGAGGTGTGATGTACTCATTTTTCCAATATTGTATATGAGGAAATGGGGTGCATGTTATGGTGTGATTGTGGGACATGACCATGTAATACACTACAACCGCTTTAGGACCAGTTAATTTAGTTTGTCAAACCTTCAGCTCAACCCTAGGTAGCTGTGCCTCTGAGCATCAAGGCTACCACAAAGAAACAACTCCAAAGCATTTAAATAGCATCAAAAACAATTGACAAGATACTAAAAAATCCAACAACAATTTATAAAAATAGACTGTATTTTAT
The DNA here is from genome assembly GCF_031143425.1 of Pleurodeles waltl. Taxonomy (NCBI): domain Eukaryota; kingdom Metazoa; phylum Chordata; class Amphibia; order Caudata; family Salamandridae; genus Pleurodeles; species Pleurodeles waltl. Next base: position 1,826,741,909 of record NC_090444.1, read on the forward strand.
GCATTTTAGAAACCACAAAGAACAAGATCCACTGGAGGGTTCCCGGGATATAGAATTCACAAGGTATACTAAATCAAAGCATTTCATTCAACTGCAAACAAGCATTGGTAAATTCAACAAATTTGGAACCTTGAAACCTTTTGACTAAAAGGGTGGGCTAGTCGTTCTCCGATCACCTAGAGTCACTTTAGGCAACCAACTCCAGTAGGGAGCCAGTCAGGAGGACCCGCAAATTTCAGGTGAAGTAGTCCTCAGTCAGTTCCAGGCACTTTATTTCCTTTGCAATGGAAGTAGTCCTAATGCAATGGATGAAGGCTGCTGAAGATGCTCAAGAATGCTGTGGATGTCGTCATTGGGGGTGTGGCGGTCCTCCTCACAGGGTAGACATTACTCAAAGTCCTCCCAGTGCCAGTAAAAGTCCAGCCGCCATTGGACTACTGGTCACCTGGTTTCAAAGTTACAGCCAAATCCGTGCCCGGGTTATAACTCTGCTTCTTAGTGACAAAGCTGCACCCAACAACTCTCCCGGGCTAAGTGAACTCCGGTGTAACTTTGAGCGTCAGGTCCAGGTCTCTGGTGCTGCACAGTGGCGGTTGGCTGCAGCTTGAAGATTCTGGACTGCCGACTCGCCCCAGCAGGCTTCTCAGCTCTTGTGTCTCTGTGCTGTGAACAGCAGGTCAGCCGACTGATTCTTGAGGTTTTTGGTAGCAGTGATTTACAGACTCACACATCCGAAACACTCCTGGGGTAAGTCACTACGTCCGAATAAGCAAAGTATGGTGCTCACCTGGTATCCAGACACTCCCATCAATATAGTGTATATTCTTTGTGAGAGAAACCCCCACAGAGCCAAATCTGATATATGAATACCGAAGCATACGCACAGAGCATCAAATAATTTTTATTCGGAATAACATAAGCAAAGTCCCATAAGTCATAATTCGTAATACAGAGTTGTCTCTTTCCACAGTCCAACAAGTCTTGTTTAGAGATCCAATTCTTGAATTGCTTTGGTAGTCAACATGTTTAGCCTAAATGCAACTTTTTCAAGACTCTAAAATGTCTGTGTAGAGGAAGTTGATAAGAGGATCCCAACTCTTGGAGGGACAAGGACTTTCACTTAACTGTGCCAATAGAACGGGGAATTATTGCAATAATGTGGTAAAAGTGTATCTGAAACGGACAGTGTATCTACAGTCATGGTAAATGCGACTACGGGTCAACGTTAGTGTTTCCTTGAATGGAGCTCGCCGTCTGACGCCGGCCAAAGAAGTTGTAAGGCCAATGTATTAAATAAAGGACATGATACGCCTTTATCAATAGCGCTGGGCCACCTGTGTGCCGTCTATCCCACGGACTGCACTGCTTTAATCTGTTAAATTTAAGGTCTCCTCAGCTAAATTTGTCTCAGTGTTTCATGGGTTTTGTAATTCATATTATGACTTATATTATTACTGATATTTTGCAAAAAAAAACAATAGGAAGTTTTATTTTTTTGGCATTCCCAATGACATTTCCTCAAATCAATTTTGGCTTGCACTTATTCTGCAAAAGTGGGACATGATACATTGTCACCAGCATGCTTTTTTTCCAATTGAGGAGAGAGTCACAGAGAGCCTTCTGAAATATCTCCAGTTCAATGCTGGCCTGCTACATTTCACCATGAAACAAAATTATCAGAGACAATTTTACAACTTTAGATTTTGTAAAAATGGCCCACGCAAGATTATAATGGGGAAAACTAGCACTATAGAATATTTCATCATTGTAATTTTGGCCTGAGTCCAATTTGTAAATTTCTATCTTTCTTCCATATTTGTAATAACTCTTTTATCACTGTTGTTTTGTATGGTATGGTACCAGACACCATACCCTTGGCCATAATATATCAAATGTTATAATTGCACAGCTTAATAGTATTCACCTTTTTGCTTTAAGAAGACACTGCTGGTATAAAAATCAGTACAATTCAGCCATATTCATGTGGGAGATGTTTAATTCAATGAGATATGTTTAATTTGAAATGATGTACTAGGCAGGGTTGCCGCTATGACCAACTTAGTGAGGGTTGTCTGATGTGGCATACACAGCATTACTTTAGTAAATATACTTAACCTGATACTTTGGATAAATAGTTACAAACATAATACATTTATCCATCCTATCCTTTCTGTCTACCTTCCCCGCTTTTCTCTCTCCTTTTCTCTGTTTCCTTCCATCATTGTCAGAAACCAATTTTCTAGTTTCCGTGACATTATAGCTCAGGGAAATGCTGCAGCTATAATGTTTCTGTCTGAGACTTCCATATAGAGAAAAATACACCCTACCCTCCATTGTCTCTCTCCCTTATTTACTGCCTTCCTCAGATTCTATAATCTTCCATCATCCTCTGCAGGCCTCCTGCATTTTTGTCTGTTGAATTGATTACTGCTCTTTGTATCTTTTATTTGCTGCTACCAATTTTCGAATTAGTCCTTCCTGAAATGCTGTTCCATCTATATGTATTACTACTTATTTGTTCTTTGTCAATTACATTTTGGGTTCATTTTACAGCTCTCTTTTTATTTCAGACCACACTCTACAAATAGTATAATATATGGGATAAAGTACACCCTACCATACGTTAAAACTCATCTTCTTGCCCTCTTTCAATCTTAGCTCTCTGCTCTTTATTATTATGATAGAGTTGTTGTGGTGCAGTTATGTAGAATAGACATGGAATATGTACTCTGAATTAGAATAAATGAATATGCAGGTTGGAACTTATTGCAAACATATTGGAAGCAGTTCCAAAACTGGTGTGGAGCTGAAATGTGTGGCAACAAGCAAATGCATTTTCCTAATGTAGAATGATTCCAGTAGTGCAAAGAATTACTGCACGAAAGATTGGCTAACACCTGTGAATTCACGAGGACAGATGTTTCAGAAGGAAGAGAATTGAAAGCCTTGCTACTCCTCTAGGTATTCAGATAATGGGGACTCGTGATGAGCCATTCACTCTGAGCAGCTGGAATTGTGATGCCACTACTCAATAGTTTTCACTTATTACAACAGATGAGTGTTGTTATTCCCTTGTTGCCAGTGAGTTGTGATACCACAGAGGTCCATATGTCACAAGTGTAAGATCGAATAACATTTTTGTTATTGGTTTCATCTAATTTGTTTATTTAACTTCCCAGGAGGGCAGTGGTAGCTGGCACTGGAAAAGCACCAGCGGTGTGAAAGTTAAATGTCATATGTGAAATGCAGGGCCATATTTATACTCCGTTTGCGCCGAAATTGCGTCGTTTTTTTTGACGCAATTTCGACGCAAAACTAACGCCAACTAACGCCATATTTATACTATGGCGTTAGAGGCGAATAGCGCCAAAGTTCCCGGAATGTGCGTCATTTTTTAGCGTGAACCCCTTCCTTGCGTTAATGATATGCAAGGAAGGCGTTCCCGTCTAAAAAATGACTCCCAGGCCTTTACGTGGTATTTATACTCCCGGGCAAAAGAGACGCCCGGGAGTTGGCGTGGCTAAAAACGGCGCATTTGCGCCGCTTTTTAACGCCTGGGTCAGGCATGGCGTTAAGGGACAAGTGGGCTCAAAATGAGCCCAGAGTGCCCTCCCCTGCCCCCAGGGACCCCCCCTGCCACCCTTGCCCACCCCAGGAGGACACCCAAGGCTGGAGGGACCCACCCCAGGGACATTCAGGTAAGTTCAGGTAAGTATTTTTTTTTTTTTTTTTAATAATATTTTGTGGCATAGGGGGGCCTGATTTGTGCCCCCCTACATGCCACTATGCCCAATGACCATGCCCAGGGGACAGAAGTCCCCTGGGCATGGCCATTGGGCAAGGGGGCATGACTCCTATCTTTACAATGATAGGAGTCATGTTGATGGGGGATGGGCGTCGTTAAAAAATGGCGCAAGTCGGGTTAAGACGATTTTTTCGACGTAACCTGACTTGCCCCATTTTAAGACGCCCATGCGCCATTTTCCCCCTACGCCGGCGCTGTCTGGTCTACGTGGTTTTTTCCCACGCAAACCAGGCAGCGCCGGTCTGATTGCGCCGTCTAACGCCATTCCATAAATACGGCGCCCGCATGGCGCTTCAGAATGGCGTTAGACGGCGCAAAACTTTTTGACGCTAAACTGCGTTAGCGCAGTTTAGCGTCAAAAAGTATAAATATGGGCCGCAGTGTGTAGTTACACAGCCACATATATGGCACAATGACATGGCTCTAAGAAAGCACCATTGTGCTCTGGTTGGGATGCAGCTTAAAAGCGCTACAGTGTGCCATGGCAAAGAAAAACACATTTGACATACAAGTAGGGGAACCTATGTCTTATACATTAGATAAGTCACCACTAAAGTGTGCCCTCTATGGACACAGGACTAGGTGCATAACATGTTTACAATGACTCACTCTAGACACTGGTAAAAGTGTGCCATCACAGTGACCAATTAACAAAACTTTTTTTGCATTGTGTAGGTAAGGCTGCATTTTCCTGGTACACACCTAGATATAAATAAAAACAAGTCAGTTTCAAATTAGTTTTAAAAATCTACTTCACTGATGAAAGTACATTTTTGATAACTTTAGCAGAAAAGTAACTTTAGAGGAGTGTATTTTATGCTGCCGGAAAGTACGCTGGTTTGCAACTGGTTTACCTTTCAGCCCCACTCCAGAGGCTGAATCCAGATTCGTGGCTGACTGGATAATGGCCCTGCTCATGAAAGACAATAACTAGGAGTCTGGAAACAGAAAGGCAGGAGTGGGGTCAACAGTGGTCAAGTCTCCACAGTGTCCTTATGGTGTTTTACTTACACATATTCTTATTGGTTCATTTAGTGTTCTATTGTGGAATGCTTTATGATTATTTTAGAACTTAGCGTCAGTTGAGGCAGATCTCTTAGGCCCTTTGTATCTGTGACTGTGATTTTGCTGTATATCAATAAATGTCAGGATGAACATTTATCAAATATGATGAAAGGGAGAGAGCAGGAATGTGCCATATTTAACATTATACAGTGCATTCCTGCTTTTTGCCTGCAAAGGTGCACCAACTGATGCCTACCACCATTGTGCAAGGATGCCTGAATTGTAGGCAGGATTGTTTTTGTGCAGAAAGGGACACCTTCCTGCACAAAAGAATCCTCTGAGGCTTTTGCCTCTTTCTATGTGTGCTGCAGAGTGTAGCACATGTAGAAAGAGGTAAAACAAGGAGAAATAAGTGTATTTCTCCCCGTTACACCTTTCCTGTGGAGGTGTTGCATTTTGACGCATACCCAGGTCTACCACTAACCGGTAATCTGGGAGTGAACCAAAAACATTGATGGATACAAGGGAATACACACACTCCACCCATGGAATGCCTCCCTGGGGCAGAGTATTGCAAGGCAGCAACTTCCACTGTATTTAGTATTGTGATGCCCTTGCGTGTGAGATACAAGGGTAATGTAACACTTTGATAAATCTTGCCCCAGCTGTTTATCTACTTGTGGATGGAACATAGGGGGTCATTACGACTTCGGTTGGATGGAAAAGCCCGTCCGCCAAAGTCCTGATGGGTAGGCTGCCGCCAGTGCGACCGCCTCCCTGCCGGCCCCATTACGACTTTCCCGCTGGGTCAGTAGGCGGAAACAGTAATAGAGCCAGCGACAATGCTGTAGTACATAGGGTGCACCAGCACCCATTGCAATTTTCACTGTCTGCAAAGGAGACAGTGAACATTGGGATGGGGCTGGCAGGAGATCCCTGTACTGCCCATGCCAAGTACATGGCAGTGCAGGGGCCCCCTGGGGCCCCCTGCATCCCGTCTCTGCCAGCCATTTCATGGCGGAGTTACAGCCATAAAACCACTGGCGGAGAAGGGAGTCATAATCCCCAGGGTAGCGATGCTTGTAGCACTGCCCTGGCGAATTAGGACCGCCAGTACCCCCAGACCAACGTTAAGTTGTAATCTGGCGGTGCTGGCGGTCCGACCACCACCGCTACCCTGGCGGTCATTGGTCGTAATCGGGGCCATAGTCTTTACACACTGGCGACAAGCTGATTTCTACCTTGGTGGACGTCTATTTTCAGGTACTGGGTTACTCTATATTTAAGGGCCCAGGGATCATCCTGCTCGTTACCTGCGCTCAACTCCAGTTCTTTAGGATTTATGGGACATTGGGAATATTAGTGCAGTGTTTCTATTCAACACTGTGTTTTGATCAACATTAACAGGCCCTGCACTCTTTTCAGTTTGAAACGCTATCCAGCTGGGTTGTTCACACAAGACGGTTTCTTGCAAGTTTAAGCTGGCCCATGAGGAAGCTTCAAGTTAAACTGACATGTGCTACATCTCACCCGCGAGAAAGCCTCCAACAATGCTGATGTGCATCATCTTTCACTTGCGAGAGAGCCCTCAAGCAACGCTGACACGAGATCAGCCACTGCCGGAACGTCTCGATCTACTACTCCACTTACTTATTTGGGTGCTATAGACTGGATAAAATATAAACCAGATAGAAAAACAGAATTTACTTTATTATTATCTAGGGATGCAAGGACAGAATGTTTTGATCATTTACCTGAGTATACTTGTGAGGAAGATGAAGTCTTGGATGAAGTTCAAATTACTGTTAAACAACTTGAGGTTTACTTTGAGGGAAAGGTGAACTTAATTATTCGCTGTCACAAAGCTCTAAAAATGTTGGCTGCTTGTATTGAGTTTGAGGGATTCACAAATCAGTGAATATGTGATCAAACGTTACCAAATATCATTAGAAGAAAATACAACAAAGACTCTTAGCTTGCAAAAATCTGCCATTTTATGAAGCAATTAAGATTGATAAGAGCCCATAATGTTTTCTGGCAACTGTAAAACAGCTAGAAGCAGAACGTTCGAATGTTTCTGAGGCAAGGAGCATCACTCATGGTAAATCTCAAACGCCTTCTCCGAAGAGCTCACAATTTTCTACTCCTAATCCCAAAAGAGGAATTCCTCAACCAAACCCATGTGTTATAGATGTGGTTCAAAGTCTCATTATCTAACTTCAGAACTTAGCTGGCCATTTCACAAGAATGTTGGAATTGTAAGAAAGTGGGGGGGGCGCATTTAGGAAAGTTTGTAGAGCTGGTAAATGCATAGAAGTGACAAGTGACCAAAACCAAGATATGAACAATTGTTTAGAGGACATCAACAATAAAGTGAACGTGCTACTACAATTCCGTGGATTGTGTAGAGATAGGTAGCGTGCACAATGAGGAAAAAAACAGTGATCTGTATGTACCCATAATTGATGGCATTTCTATTCCTCTTTTCCTAGATTCTGGTGCAAGTATAATAATTATCTGTATTGCAACATATAAACAATGTTGGTCTGATAAGGAGTTATTACCCCCAGATGTCATTAGAACTCCTTTTGAAGGTATCATAACTGATTTTGTGTAATATTTTGTATGTTGCTGGTCAACTTTGTGGCAAACCGTAATTTTAGAGAAAGATTCAATCTGGTGTTTCGAAATAAAGTGGGGAGGATTAAAAAATTGTGTTCACACAATCAAATTCAAGGAAGGTGTTGTTCCCATTAAAAGTAAACTTCGCAATGTACCCTATAATATTAGGGGCAAATTGTCACAAATTGTAAAGAAAATGCAAAATGATGGCGTTATTGAACCAGTTGATGCTACTTTGTGGCTTTTCACCAGTGGTTTTACCTAAACAAAATTCTGGTGTATTGCATTTATGTATTGATCCTAGGTCTCTGAACAATGATATTTGATTGGAAATGTTTACTGTGGCACACACTGAAGATTTGATTTTGACTGTTAATCAGTCCAAATGGTTCTCAAAACTAGATGTTCATAGGGTTTACCATCAGGGTTTGTTAAATGAGCAGTTGCATCATCTCACTTCCTTTGTCACACCTGATGGTACATTTCAGTTTTGTTGCATGCCATTTCGACTGGCCAGCCCGCAGAGCCCACAGAAGCCCGTCATATTGCTTTGCGTCCACCTGGGGACATGGGTGTACGTTGAAAGACAACCCATTCAGTATTTTATAAAGGCTTTTTTAATCCATGGATTGGCTGCTACTCCCAAGTAAAACTGCGGGACAGTGCTGTCATATGATGACAAGACAAGCCAAGAGTGGCTTCATTTTGATAGGGCTTCTTTGTCCATTAACTGTGAAAAAGATTTGGCACTTTCTTTCATCACACATTTGACGAGCTGATCGGAGCTGAGTAGGAATAGTTGGTCTGTCAGGCCCAGTGTAGCCAGAGAGGACTTAAAATAAATTCGGAAAGGAGAATTGGATTTGCACAGAGATTTCAGCCAAGAGGAGGGAGCTTAGAGTACCTTCTCTTGCTGTCTTAAGTTTGTAGCATAAGTTAATAAATGCCCCCTTCCTCGCAAGAGCATGTCTGACCAAGCCAAATTCAAGATTGCCTGGGCCGGTGAAGCACGATTTGGCAGACTAAACAGCCCCTTGATGAGCTTGATGCTCATTTTGTCCAAGTGCTCCCTTCCTCTCCCCCTCAGTGCTTCACTGCTGTATGTTATTGCGGGGATTGGTTTGGCTTGAATGACCTTCAGTAACGGGAGGTAGGTTGAACAACCAGTGGCGTTTTTAACATGCTTAAATGCGAAAGTAGGAGAGATTGATTTCTGGCCGAGACTGTCCAGGTGGGGCTTAAAAGAGTCGTTACAATCAAGGAGGACACCTAGGTATTTGTGTTCACGCACAGATTAAATTTTGCTGTTGCCCAGGTACCACTGGGGCCTCAGCCGCGCTGTCGACCTAAACAACATGATTTTTTATTTCCCCAAATTGATGAGAAGAGCGTTTTCTTCTGAGAGTTCAGCCGTTGCATTAAGTAGCCTCTGGAGTCCTATTCTGGTATGGCTAAAAAGAGTAAGACTGTCAGCATGCGTCAAGCATGCCATAGCAGTTGTCCCTAATCCAGTCCTGTCCAGTCTTGTTGGTAAATCAGCCAGAAAGAGGTTGAAAAGAAGTGCGAGCCGCATCGCTGCCGCAGTCCCTGGGAGGCTGGAATTTCTCTGGCGAGGTGATTGCCATCTCCTAATCGTAAAAAAATATTAACATTAAAAATATAGTAGACTACGATTTCATCAAAATGGGTATGTACATTGATTTTTAATTATTATACATATAATAACTGTAAAGCATATGTTGAAAATGGTTACTTTTTGTAATTGCACATATAGTATGAGACATTGTATCTGTGTAATGAGAACACTAATTCAGTCACAACCAGACTATTTCAACTCCATCTTTCTTTCCCTTTTAGATAGACTGGCGAAAAAGTTGCCGATAGTTCAAAATAGGGCTTCAAGCCCCAGTATTTGGGCAAAGAGTACAAATCAATTCAGTCCAATCATGAATTGTCTTTGTGGGCTCCAAACCATTTACTTATTTATAGCATAGGTCCATGTCCATTGAGTAATAAATAACACAACTCCATATTTTGTGACAACTAAATTCACACTTTATCACCCACAGTGCTCCGTGTCGTCAGCAAAAAGTTTATGTAAATCAGAATATTGCTTGGAAAACATTGACCCGCCAAAATATTGCAGCCTAATTATAAGGGCAAAATATCAAGAAGTATTCACAGTTAAGTATAGATTTACTATTCTTAATTTCATGTCTACGTACCTTGAAGATAAATATTTTGTGCACCCTTGTACTACCTATATATAATTACCTTATCAATATTTTGGTCCTCGATATTCAGGCTACAATGTTTTGGCAGGTTTAACTCTCTCTGCCTTGTCAATTTTATCTGATCAACCTAGTTGGATTATTTTGTCTACAGTGTATTTTTTAATTTATAAGAAAATGTTTAACATATTATAACAAACTATGAGGTAGATGAAAGGTAAAACATTTTGACCTTGATACATACAATCCGCGTGATATGTGTGAGGCAGATGATGTTGAATACAAGTAGAAATATTTTAGCTAGACATGAAGACTCTTTTTGGAGCTCAGTGTGCAGCCCTAAAACACAAATTGAAGGGAGTCTCCCTGAGTGTCCAAAACTAATTTATGTGCTTAGTGGGTATTATTGATCCAGTGTCAAGTTCACTGTGGTTATTCCTCATGGTGACAGTGTCTAAAAAAGACAACAACTTGTGTGTATCCCTATATTCACCAATTTAAATTGAGTGATTTGTGTAGATGGTCATCTGTTCCCTGCAACTGACAAGATGATGGCTGTGCTGGGACAGGCTAAGGGCCAGATTACCAGTATAGGTGCTGTTTATCGCGCCTGATAAGTAACAATACCACAAGGTATGTTATTTATTAGGTGCGATAAATAGCACTTTTTATGAGGTTGTGGGGAATAACATGCTAAATCTGTGTGATACAGTAAGTACTGTATCTTTCTCCCAGTTAAATTTCAGAAGTTTCGACCTGCTGTAATTTAACGAAGGTTGAGGTAGTTAATGCATCTAATAATTATCTGATGTGTTAAATAACACTCAACTTGTAATTCCAATCCCTGCACAAACTAGAGTGTATGTAGGAGTCAAAAGTAATACCCACGTGTTATCAGGCCTTAATAATTTTCCAAAGAAAACCCGGTTGGTCTATCACCAAATTATGTTAGCGCCAGAGTTGAAGCATTTAATCTTGATTACCATGCCATCAATAGGTGGCAGGTTCCACAAGTCAACTTTTTAAAGGGCAAGTGGGTTCTTGGTGTCAAAGATTATACTTCTGTGTTTGATGAGAACTGAGGAAAGCATAATGAACAGAAGGATGGAGTATTTAAGGTATTGAATAAGAATGGTTTGCATTTGAGGTTGGATGAGTATTGAATGAATATGTTTGCTGCATTGTGGATGTGGCATGTGCTGCCTACGACTGTGGAATATGCTGCAGCACCCAACAGAGATTAGACCCTAACATTTTTTGTGGTTCTGTAAATTTTAGGGAATTTGTTTAAAAATTTACATCCATAGTGAAATCTATCGCTAGATTTCTTAAGTGAAGTTCTGAGAGCGAGAACTAATGTTGGCTTTTGAAAACATCAAATGCTGATTGATGGACGCATCCTTTTTACAGCCTTACATTCTGGGGTTACCACTATGTGTAACAATGGATGTGAATTTCCGGGGTACCAAAAAGTGTGACAATGGATGCAAATGACCATGCAACCAGTAACACAGAGAAGGGCGACGATGTCACTGCTTCACATATACAGTACTGAGAGCAACATGTGCAATAGTGCCTCCTCTTGGGCAGTGCATTAGTTTAAAATGTTCTATCTGGGGAACTAATTTTAACCTAATGAAAGACTACAAACTGTTAATGTACATTCTGGGGGAACCAATGCAATCTTAAGTAAGTGTACTGTCAGGCAGGCCACATTAGCAATGAAGTCATTGGAATATGATATTTTGATGGAACATATTGTTGGCTCAGTAAACAACCATGTAAATTGCTTATTGAGGAGACGGATACAGGAGGAAAAGGATGATGGTGATGTTGATTTGGAGGCGGCTATGGAGTGCTTACCTGCCAGAGTCAATACAGAAAATAGAAGACATCCTAGGGGATGATAAAATGCTGGAGAACATCATGAAGTCAGGCTGGCCCAAGAAATGGTGTTTCTGAATAACAGTCAATGATCTGCCAAGCTCGCTACAGTACTTTCTTCTGAGAAAGGTACACTACTGAGGGGAGAAAAGTTGATTCTTCCTGTTGTCTTAAGGTTAAAAGTGTAGATGTAGTGCACATGGTCCACTTACGTTTGATGCTGAACATGAACAGGCAACATGAAACACAGTGATGGCAAGATGTGGACAAGGATGTTGATCTTACTTTATTGACTTTAAGGGGCATATTTATACTCTGTTTGCGCCGGAATTGCGTCGTTTTTTTTTACGCAAATCCGACGCAAAGCTAACTCCATATTTATACTTTGGCGTTAGACCCGTCTAGCGCCAAAGATCTTGGAGTTTGCGTCATTTTTTAGCGTGGACACCTACCTTGCGTTAATGATATGCAAGGTAGGCGTTCCCGTCTAAAAAATGACTCCAAGGCATGTGCACCTTATTTAAACTCCAGTGCAAAAATGACGCACGGGAGTAGGCGGGTCAAAAAAAATGACGTCCAGCCGCTTTTGCGTCATTTTTTAACGCCTGGTCAGGGCAGGCGTTAAGGGACCTGTGGGCTCGGAAGGAGCCCAGAGGTGCCCTCCCATGCCCCCAGGGACACCCCCTGCCACCCTTGCCCACCCCAGGAGGACGCCCAAGGATGGAGGGACCCATCCCAGGGAACTTAAGGTAAGTTCATGTAAGTATTTTTTTTTTTTTGTGGCATGGGGGGCCTGATTTGTGCCCCCCTACATGCCACTATGCCCAATGACCATGCCCAGGGGACATAAGTCCCCTGGGCATGGCCATTGGGCAAGGGGGCATGACTCCTGTCTGTGCTAAGACAGGAGTCATTTCAATGGGGGTTGGGAGTCAAAAAAAATGGCGCAAATCGGGTTGAGGCCAATATTTTGCCTCAGACCTGACTTGCCCCATTTTTGACCCCCAAGCTCCATTTTCCCCTACGCCGGCACAGCCTGGTGTGGGTCATTTTTTTTGCCGCACACCAGTCAGCTGCGCCGGCTAACTTCATTCCATAAATAAGGCGCCCGCATGGCGCTTTGGAATGGCGTTAGCCGGCGTTAAAATTTTTGACGCACAACTGCGTTGGCGCAGTTGTGCGTCAAAAAGTATAAATATGGCCCTAAGTGCCTGCAGAATGTCCAATCATCAGCTAAATAGTGGAAAAAAATAATATAGTCACCAGATTTGCCCCATAATGTGTTGGAAACAATTAGCATTGATTAATTTCTTGGGCCGAAGAGTTGTATTTTGCCATGTGGTGATTGATTACAAGTCTAAGTGGATTCAAGTTAAATTTACAAGATCTTCTAACTTCAAGACCATGATGGAATTCCTCAGGGATATGTTTTTGTTGAAAGGGCAGATGTAAGATTTAATATCAGATAAAGGCGATCAGCTTGGATCTTAAGAGATGCAAGATTGCATTCAAAAGAAGGAGTTAGATCAGTATGAGGAATGTAGGGCAAATGTGGTACCAAGAAGAGTGAGGGATCAGAAGCAGGCGCGCCAGACTAGGTATAAGTTGCATGGAGAGAGGAGCAGAGACTTTGTGTTAGGAGAGGTGGTTAAAGTGAATTGCCAGGTGGTGTGAAGAAGGAATAACCAGAAGAAAGCGTTATGGAAGTTACAAGATCTGCAATCTGTGTAGAGTCCGGGAACTGGTGGAACTAGTTGACAAGGTTTGGGTGGGAGAGGGATGATGGTGAGAAGGAATTGTGTATGAGAATGACCCAACTTGAATGGCAGTAGTAAGAGCTTCAGGTGATTAATCACAGAATAACTTGTGCAGGTCAGTGGTAGTCTAACAAAGGTTCTGTATGTAAAAAGAGCAAGTACATTGTAGTATTTTTAAATGTTATTTCACTTAAGCGTTTGGTTGCTATTGATCATGCTGTACATGTCTCATACTTGTTTGCATGTGTATGGCTCATGTAAAACATTTTTTTGGTCCATGTTTGTGTTTTTTTTGTGTTTTTTGTTTGTTTTATGCTTTGTTGCAAAAAATGATGATGTTTCTAGTATGTTATGTGTGTTTGTGTATTTTTTCTGTTGTGTTTAAGTGTTACCTATCTACAATGTTGCAGGGTTTGGGGATGTTATCCTATCGATCTTTCAGAAAAGTCGGTTGAAGTAGTGTCACATGTGCTCGATGTCCTCGTTTCATAAAAATTGTTGAAGACTGACGGAAGCCTGTATATACCTTTAGGAAGCCGAGCCCTATAGTTTCAATATTTCTTATATCAGAGGGCAGAGAGCAGGAAGTGAGCTGGTGGAGAAATCTGTATTTGCATGGCATTGGGAGAAGATGAAAGCCACAATGCATGTTGCATATAAAGCGCCAAATACCTATTTTTCCATTTCTAAGCTCTGTAAACAACAGGTACTACTCTTATCCAGCTCCATGGCACCCAGCTTATCAACCTTGGAAGCCGTGCTTTCAGTGCCGAGTCCGTCCTTAGGCATGATTTTAATTTCGGCTGATTGGTTACTCCCTTACAATGGTGACAGATATCCCGTCTGGCAAAATCTAAATGCCATAGGAAATAATGGGATTGAAATTTCGGCAAACGGGATATCCGTCATGGTAGTGATGGAGCAACCCATCTGCCAATAACTAAATCAGGCTCCAAGTCATTAACCCGCAGGAAATTACAGGCAGACATTGAAACGTGTTCCTATCGAGCTCTACAAGGATGTCCTTAGCTTTACAGACATGAAACACTGATCGGGTGAACAATGATTGTCAAAACGGGTAAAGATGCGCTGTACTTTCACGTTTTATTTAATCGCGCATTGCCTAAGAGTTTTTGCTTTCTCAAGGCTTTTTTGTATTTTTTTTCGTTGAGCATGCTAATCTTGCCACATGCTTTAAAGAGCTCTGAAGTTGAGGCTGAAGGCAGTGAGAGTCCCTCACAGTACAGTCAGTGTGTCATAAGGGCAGTGGCGGCTCCCTGGAGGGAAAAGGGGTGGGGCAGCATAGCACGTGGCGGGGGGACAACTCCTCTCCTCTACTGCACGCACGGGGTCCCAGCCTGCCCTGCATCCAATCCTAATGCTGCTTTCATGCTGGTGGCATGCTATGTGCTTTCTTCCCTCTGCATGCCTGCTGTACGTCCACAACCTCCTTTCATGCACTTCACAGCGGTGTTATTGATTACCATGTTGTTTGCAGCCCTGCTGATATTAGAGGCCGATGCACGACTAATTAATGTTTATATGGACCCAGTTCACCACCTTGTCAGGTGAATGGCAGCCCGCTTCAGCTGCTGCAGTGGAGTTTCTCTATGCCACTGCTTCAGGATACATGCTCATTCTATCTTTGGCCTCTCTGAAGTCGCACAGAGCAGTGGTCATGTGTGCCACTTGGAATTGTGATTCAATACAGAAAGTGTGTGAAGCAGGAACACAGCTGGTGAAACATTGATAGTACAATAGTAAAATAAAATGCAGTGCTTAGGGGCAAGTAAACCCGTAAGCGCTGCACTGTGCACCGCCGTTTGTGGAGGGAGACGGTGAAGCGAAGAGATGCAAGAAAGTCCATGCAGTAGAGAGTGAAATGAGGGTGCTAAGAGGAAAGAAATGAGGTTGCAGCTATAGGATTTCAGAAGGATGTTGGTAGAAAGGGGGCAGCGGCATCTAACAGAGACTGCAGAAGGGAGTGGTGAGACTGCAAGAAGACTATCTCCCTTCCACAGACCTTTTAATATTTACTCTCTCATATTTTGATAATTGAAACATCTATTTCAATTCTAATTATTCACAATATAATCATTGTTTTTATTTATCTATCTAAGACTGGTAACGAGCATTGGCAGGGCCAATAGGGTTGGCATCTTTTAAGTGCCAGTCCATTTTTCTGTGATGTCTTTGATGAAAGCTGAGAGAGAAAGGCACCAACATTCTGCTTGGGTGGCACTATGGAGTGCACAGACTTTACTTTAAATGTTTTAAGCCACTCCCTTAATAATATACGCCACGCCCCTTGGTAAGTATACCTAGTTAGCATCTTAGACCTGTGGTTCCCAACCTGTGGTCTTGGGACCCTTGGGGGTCTGCAAAGCCTCCTCAGGTGGTCCGTGACTGCTGAGAAAATTAAATAATACTAACAAATTAGGTCCCAGCTTTCAGTAATGACTCAGTAGGGGGTTCCCTAGATTCCAATAATGATTAAGTGGGGGTCCCCGGGTTCCAGTATTGATAAAGTGGGGGTCCACAGAAGTCAAAAGGTTGGGAACATTGTCTTAGACCATGCGCCATTCTGAACCTCCCTTCAACTTTTTTCATCCCACTTAAAGCCCGCGTGGAAGTCAGCCAGGATCCAACCTGCAGTGCACACAGACGTCAGCAGTAAGAGCACAGCTCGGCGGCCATCTTGAAGGCGCTTCCGCTCCAGCACTTGTTACAATACAGTGCAATCATATTGACGGCTGCCTAGTATTGGTCACTTTAATATGTTGATGTGCTTCTTCCTCAATTGGAACTACACAATTACAGTGCAGTTTTGCAAGCTGTTAAACAGACGCCCGACTCTGAGCAATGACTGGTAATCAATGAAGTGCACCGCAGCTGTACGGGGAAAAAAACGTATGATTCAATATTCTGAAGGCTCTGGCTTGTCCGTAATGCGAGAGCAACAACTACCAAGGCTCACTTAGCGCGTGACAGAAGATCAATGGACGTCAAAGCGGCCACATAAATTCGAGTGTAATTATGGCCGCTTTCCATCCCTACTTCGTTAAGCACTGGGCCATCAAATGACGTTTTAATTTTCACAAGAGTCATAGCTGGGATGAGAACTTTCATTTTTTGTTACCCTTTCCACTGCTACTAACAACAAGTGTATGTTTCTGTATTCTGGCCCAGGTCAGTGTCCGGACCATCCTCACCTGTGAAGGGCGCGTGGCTCAGAAAAAAACCAAAAGGAAGGCGGACGTGACGTCAAGTGAACAGAAAGAAACGGACCCCAAAGACAATGACAGTTTATGTGACTGCAAACTACCTTCTTATAGAGCAGGCTTTTTTTAATAGCACTTACCATTTTATTCTTACTTTTTTATTTTTGTATTTAATTTCTTTTATACTGCCGCCAGTCCCAGTGTTGGGTGTTGATAGAGCGATCCGTACTGATAATTTACCTGTATTTTGGACGCTCTTTAGGTCGATGAATCTTTTGGCTAAGTGGGACTCTCTTCACCCGAGACCAGCCAACTTAATGTAATTGATAATCAATAACGAACATAAGCAATACCCTGATCAACATAACACTTAACAATTAATCCAGAATACATTTCGGCGAACCCTGACCTTTCAGTCAGGAATGACCACACCAGTCTATTGCAAAGTTAGTGAATTTATTACCCTATATTAACAAAGCTAGCACAATATAGATGTGTCTCAACACCAAATGATATACGTAAATGAACATTAATAGCTGTCCATAACGGCGAAACAGATGCAATCTATGCAGCATTTGAATAACAAGGCATTCGATAATAGCAATGCAAATCACTAATACTATAATCTGTAATGAACTTATTGCATACATTTAGTCAGCATAACAAGGCCTCAAATTGCATCGTGCAACAAAAGGAATCCTCGTCTAACCTCAGATTAGCATCGGCATGTGGGACCTCATGCAAAAACAATTTAGCAACATAAATTTGGAAAACTCCTAGCTAGGGATCTTATCAAAAATCAGCAGTTGGTTACCTAAAAGAAACACAATGCAATTTTACAATTTCCTTTCATATTTACCAATTACGATCAGCATACAAGGAAGTCTTCGTCTCACAGGTACCGTTTCTCGATCAGCAGGGGACGGGGCAAAGGGGGGGCAAGGTGGACGGGGCAGTTGCCTCACGGCGGCAAGGTAAACTACTACTTCATGCAAAGGGACAAATCAAAGTTAAAGTCTCTAGGGTAAGAATCATTTAAAGTCTCTTTCTCTCGATTAGAGAAAGCATCAAAGTCTCTTTCAAAATGGCGTCGCAGCAAGGTGGGCCATAATAGCTGCAATGTCCTGCAAAATGGCGGGTATCGGGCTGGTAATGGCTGCTTTCCTCTCGTGCACCTGGTTTAAATAGACAACAGTTCAAATCCAGTAGGGTCTTCCATTGGAGGGTTCATAGGTTGGCTTCAAATTGTCCAATCAAAAACAACAGTTCTCAAGCTTTTACTTAAGCATACATTATCCTTGGAGACGGGTACGCAAGTTGCAACATTTTATACCAATTAACTCACTTTCAGAGCTTCCATTGTCCGCACCTGCAGATTGACCTTGGAGCAAAGAGAAAAATGCCAGGCTGGCACGAAACCTTAAGATAAGCATGTGAACGATCTCAGTGGAAAAGTACAGCTTCAAGCAAAAATACACGTTTATTAGCACATTGGAAAAATACGAGCATCTAAATCGTGAGACCAGGCAACTAGGCCGAAACCTGCACTAAAGTTATGCTAAGCTAAACATTTCAAACAAGCAAATCGTAGCACACGTTTATGATTATGTCGGATTAGTGCACTTCTAATACATCACGTTATATAAAGCACGCTTATAAATGTTGGCAAACTACTCTAAGGGCACATTTTGTCCCCGTACAATCTTTATTAGTTCGGTTAAAGTCACACATGATTATTTCACACTACGTTTATGCGCTAACAAATGTAAAACCTTCATTTCTGCGTCATCAGTGTCGGGACACTTTAGATCACACACGCATTATCCAGTGACAATAAATAATACGTGTGTCCCTCATTGTAAAGAAAATGTGAAAAAAGACAACAAGGGTTACAATTTGTAGCAATCACATAGACTAGTATCCATTATATGTTAAAAGTGCATGGTCTGGAGAAACGCAAAGGGCCTCTTTATGAGTTTGGTGGTCTTAATACCACCAAACTCGCAGTGGCGGCCAGACTGCTGCACTCCTGGGGGTCCGACTGCCAGATTACAACACTAGCGGTTGGACCGCCGCCACCGGTTCCTGAAGGGGTGGCGGCGGTCGGAGTTGTGGTCAGCCATGGAGGTGCCCATGGCGGCACAGCTGTGCTGATCACAAGTCCACTTTCCGCCAGCCTTTCCATGGTGGTCCATGAAAAGGCTGGCGGGAAGCCAGTGCTGGGGGCAACAGGGCATGGGCAATGCGCAGGCGCCCATACCAGCACTCTCAGAATGCGCACCGTCTGCTCTGCAGACAGTAAGCATTCCGAGGGTGCTGTTGTGTGACGGCACTGTCAATGCTGTGGCACTGTTCCTGCCGGGCTGACCGGTGGAAACGTAATACGATGTTTATGCTGGTCAGCCCTGCGGAAATTTCGTAATACAACTGAAGGTGAGGTCACCGGTATGATGGCGGCCTCACCCCTGTGGTTTTGGCAGTCCAACAGTCTGATGGCAAACTCGTAATTAGGCCCAAAGTCAGGATTTTAAACCACATATAATGGTTGGGATTGTGTGTAAGACTTTTTTGCTACACAAAGGAACCCTTTTTAGCAACCTTAAAATAACAACTGATTGAGAAAGAAACAGCAACTTTCTAAATCCAAAGCTTGAGTTTGCATTTGGCTTTTTGATACCAGTTCAAAAATCACTGTGCAATATTATAAGGGCTTTAACTTGTGAACTGCAAAAATCAAAAGGGTCTCTTACGAAAGCAGTAACCCACAGAGCTACCTACATAAAATACAAATCTGTGATCTCTACATGTTACCAGATGTGCTCTGCGGTAGGCACACTAATCCTCTATGCTACTTTATGAGTCAAAACAGTGAGTAGGAAAAAACCACATATCTGTCAAACGAGTGCATCAATCACCATAGTTATATTACAGTTATTATCATTTTTGTAACACAAATTTTATTGCATTTTTACTTAATGGCATGTTTATAGAGCAGGTTTGACTGTTTAAATTGGCATAAAGATTTTGAGATGAAAGGGAGGTTATACTATTCACTTACTATTAGAGCTGACTGAGGGACAGTTTTAGCTTCATAACAAGCCTCATGTTTTTTAAAGTATTACAAAATACATACATATACACCGGGTGGCTCTCGGTCAGTCCTCTGCATCCGTTGGTCTCTTCAAGTATCACTCACATTTTGCCTCCTCCCACCACAACCTACAGCTTTTGGCAGTTGGTCAGCTGACGTCCGCACTGGCTCTCTTCACCTCTTCCACCTAAAAGTTATCCATTTCAGTGCCAGGGGTGGTAGGCCGATCTATGCTTTCATGTAATGTTTTTTATCTATTTTTGCATTGAGTAATTCTTTTGAAAAAGTATGCACTTCACCTTTAGACGGGGCTATTTTTAGGTCTCACCTGAGACAGCACATGTGGTGTCTGTTGCGATACATTTTGTTAGCTTACAGTAGGCTTACTGCTCACCCATTGCTTACCTCTGATTAGCTTTACTGTCATTCTCATTTGCTTACTTCTTATTTATCATCTTTCATGGGCTTTCCTTCCTCTTCTGGTGTTTGATCCTCACCTAGAGTATGGACCCATTGCTTGTGTATTTCCACTGCTCCTTTTCAGGCAGTTTTTTTTGTTTTTGTTTAAACACTCTATGAGAGTGCATGTGTTTTCCAGCTGTTTCTGTGTACTTGGTGTTCCTTTTTATCACTCATGTGTTTCTACCCTTACCCTTCCTCCCTCAGCTGCAGTTCTTGCTTCCTCCCTGCACACCCACCGCCCATTGCTGTTCCGGCTTCCCATTCTCCTATTTTGCCCATTTGTTTGCCCATAATCGCTCCCCCACCCTCACTTGTCCATGTGTATACCCATGTCCATACCCACATGCTCACCTTCTGTTGTCCATTTTCTTGCACATAACTGCCCTCCCACCCTCTGTTGTCCATGTGCTTCCTCAACCCCACTCGCCCACCACCTGTTGTCCATGTGCCTCCCCATCCCTGTCCGCCAACCCTGTTATGTTATGTTTTGTGTATTAGCAGATCGCACAACTCACCTGGAAGGGTATCCTGATGCTGAAGCATCAGCAGTATGGGCTGAGCCAGGTCAGGGCTCTTGCAAAATTCAAGAACTGAGGAGTAGGCTATGATGTGCAGGGGCTCGTTCTTTCAGGCTTTAGCAAGGTAGCAGAAGTCAAGACTGCTGAATCTGGATCTGCATATGCAGGGGGTGTGTGCAAGTAGGAATCCAGCCGAGAGGAGGTGTCTGGTAGCTTTGTGGAAGCTTATGTAGTTGTTGAGGTACGTGGGGCAATTTTTGTGGAAGGCTCTGCATATGTGCATGAGGAGTTTGAAGAGTGCTCGTTTGTGGATTTGGAGCCATTGGAGCTCTTAGAGTTGTGGTGTGATGTGAGTTCAGGGTGGGAGGTTGAGGGATGAGCTTCACCAGTGTTTTGTGTGGTCTGCAGTCTTCTGGTCAGTTAAGTGTTGATTCCAGCATGGAGTGCAATGCTGTAGACCAGCTTGCTGGTGATGAGAGCTAGCTCTGTGAGTGTCGGTGAAGAGCCATTTGAAGATAGTCTGGAGCATCCTGAGTTTGTGGAAGCAGGACCCGGAGACTGCGTCCACTTCGCTGATCATGGTAAGTTGGTTATTGGTCACTTTTCTGAGATTCTTTGGGTGGGTTTCCGGTAGGGGTGTGGGTAAGAGTTCTGCAGGCCACCAGGTGGAGTTCCAGATCGAGGTGTTTTTGCTGAAGATTACTGCTCTTAACTTCTCTATGCTGATCTTGAGTCAGTTGGTTTTCATCCATCTGGTGACTTTGGTCATGCAGGGGAAAAACATGGTCCGGGATTTTTGGCATCTTGTCGGAGAAGGAGAGTTTGAGCTGAGTTTTGTCAGCGTAGGATATAATGCTAATCACATGAATATGATGATGGTGAGTGGGGTCATGTAGGTGTTGAATAGAGTGGGGCTGAGTGAGGAATTCTGCAGATGAGGTTAACGGCGTCAAAGGTGAAGGGGCCAAGCTGACCGACTGAGTATACCCTGTCAGGAAGGCCCAAATCCAGTGAAGTGAAAGACAATGGACGCCAGCTTTGTGTCGTCATTGGCTCAGAATGGGGTGGGAGATGTTGTGGAAGGCTGCGGAAAGATCCAAATAGAATGAGAGCTGTGGTGTCACTTTTGCCAATGATCATCCAATGCTGTCAAGGGCAGCTATGAGAGTGTTCTCTGTACTGTGTCTGGATCGAAATATGGCTTGACTGGTGTCGAAGAAGGGGTTGTCAGTGAGGTGGGTGGCTAGGAGTTTGTTCATCATCTTTTCTGTGACTTTTACTGGGTGGGTTGGGTAGACAGGGAGATAGGCCGGTAGCCATCCTAACTAACTCCTGACTTTGCTTATTTTTTGTTTTAAAAAGCTCACCAGCACTATATCAGGAAAGCACATTTTTCACAAGCCTTTATTTACTAATACATTTCAAGTTGGTAAATAATAAGAAAACAAATGATCACCTCATTTGCATGTGTGGGCATCCATATTGTTGCGCACCTACAAAATGATGCAGCAGCCACCTCATTGCATTTGTTTTTACATTATTTTCACTAATACAGTACATCAGTTGTGCTGCTGTAAAGCATGGTTAAAAACCATTGCTATACCTAATAGGAATACATAAATAAGAAGTATTGGCTTTGCCAATGCTTACTACTTTGTATTACTATTACATTTTAATGTCTATTGTCTATTGCATATGTTTGCAAAAAATGAAAGAAATGAAAAACTGCAGGATTGCCATGGCCAAACTTACTGGTTTTGATGATGTTTGTTTACTTAGGAAGTTCATCAGTGAGGCAACTCCAGGGCCCTAGAACTGAAGGATAAACAAGCCATGGAAAGTTCTGAAAAGATGAAAGGTAAAGTCCAGCTCGAATTGACATCTTGTGTTAACATTTCCATTTTTATGATTTTTGGAGAATGCAGAGAGATTGTTTTCCTACATCTAGTACCAAGATGCTAATGGAGGAAGTTAGTCTAGCCACTAAGTTTCTGCCACACAGAAATAAGACTCATGAAAGCAATTAAATACAAAACTGTAACCAACATATAAGGGGCCACAGCGTTCCAAGAAGCGCTTAGACAAACAAACATTCAGCCAGATAAGTGTGCAGCTTTATCTGATATTGGCAGCAGGATAATTACATTCGGATAAGGGCAGGCATCTAAAGGTGCAATCGCCCCAGCAGTCAAATGGAATGTAGAAGAGGGAAGATCCAAACATTCTGTGGAGATCCAGAAGGGAGGGAAAATGAACAGGGGAATATATAACACATGTTCCCTCTAAAAAATGACCAGCAAAAGAACACAGCATGAAAATGCATAAGCAAGGGGGGAAAATGAAAATTAAAGGCACCAATAAAATCATGCAATCACACCGAGATAGAGGAAGAAAACCCAAGGCTGTCTTCCTAAATCAAGAAATAAATCACAGAAAACAGCTTGAGCATTAAATGACCAGAATTGAGATTTACACCTGAGTTACTAAAGACCTAACCTAGAGAGACCAAACATTATATTCTACTACGCATCAGAATGGGGCCTGACTAGGTTTGGAAGACTGCATCTACCCCTTGATGAATGACTGACTATAGGGGAGGTGCCCCCCCCAACTCTTGACCATAATGTTCAGAGGCATCCCAGAATAGGGTATCATTGCTGAATTGGTATGAGAGCTGTATGCCTCATGTTTTTGCATGGATTGTATGCATTGTTTATGCAAGCCCTGAAGAAGACCGAAGACCTGCACCAGTATAGTAATCAGTAGAAACATGTTGGCAATCATATGTGGTTAGGTGAATCATCATTCCTCACCACTGAGCCACACATATTTGTTTTTACGATATGCCGGGGGTACCTGTGAATATAAGGAAATCTTTTAGGTATACTGTTAAGTATTTTAATTATTGCACCAGGACCCCTGTGATTGTCCTGAAAAAGAGCCTTTAATAACTTTCTTTAAGGTTAAGTCCACCAGAGTGATATCACCCTACTCTGCTGTGGGTCGCCACCAAGGATGAAGTTGTGGTTGAGACACCTGTCCATAACTTTTTTGATCCCTCTGTGTTTGGTCTTTATTGACTCTGGTATAAATCTCACTACTGGTCATTCAACACACGAGCTCTTTTCTGTGATTTACCAATAAAATCACTCCTGCATGTCTCCAATAGAACAATCCAGCCTGGACTGCCAGACCAGGCTCTCCCTGAAGCAGAACACAAGCAACTGAAGACCGTTTTCACCCTGACTGGGGCTCTTCATGTGGGTGTAGGTCAGCTCCAGTGGCACCTGTTGCACTTAGAACATACATAATGGAGATTGGTGAAGACTGATTTGCATATGGCTGTTTCTAAACTGAGGTGGCATAGTGTGCAAAATAAAGATGGTGTGGGATGCAGCCCACAATAATTACCTGTAGCTGAGATTAACTTATGCATTCCATCCATCACTTTTTTGTATACTGCAGTATGACGACCTAGGGGTGATGGGTATGCCTAGACGTGAGTACCGTGCTCACTGTGCCACTGTTCCTAAGCTATACCCGATCGAAGAACCAAAACTGGTCTTGGGTTACTCTTGTTGTGGTTCAGGGAGAATCTGTCCTGGCAGTTTGGGACGGACTGTTCTCATTGGGGCAGGGTAAAGACTGATTTGCATATGGCTTGGTCGAAACTGAGCTGGCATAGTGTGGAAAATAATGGTGGACTGGGATGTGCCCGGGTGATTGCCAGTGGCTGAGATTAATTTAAACATTCCATCCATCACTTTTTTGTAAACTTCTATATTTGGTTCAGCATGAAGAAAGTAAAATGTAATCCTGTACTTATGGTGAACAAGTGCTAAAAAGCACTTTAAATTGGTGATCAAAAATAGTATTGTCCTCAAAACAAGGCTTGGAGTGTCAGTGCCTGCCCAGGTAAAAGGTGCGCAAAGGTTGAAGACACGCCGCCACAGATCCTGCCCCGTCCAGCTCTACTTCCGTGCGCCACTGTGCCAGTGCCTAATTTGAGCTGGTGGTTTCTGGTCCTCGGCACTGGCACTTAATTGTCAACACTAGCACTTATGGCAGCCTGTCACATGGTGGCAGTGTTTGTCTGATTTTGTGATTTTTATTAAGCCCACACAATTTCCTAGGATAAGGCGAGTGGGAAATTTGGTTTAATTACTGCCCGCTAGGGGACAAGTCGAAGTAGAAATGTGTTGCAGGATACATCATTATCTCCTGTAACCAATTACTTATAATATCTAGAATACGTTTTGAATGCAAGGAATGTCCTTGTGTTCAATTTTTACCCATCCTGCATGTACAACAGGACGCCCAGCTCATTCCCAGACGGAGGATCCCCTACCTCAGTGAGAGACTACTGCTCAAAGGATGCCCAGGTGTGGGCAGGAGCAACGGGTCGATAAATGCAGGTCCTCTCTGGTCTCGTTCCAGTACCAGAGAAGAGGAGGATGCAACAGGCAAACAGTGTGGGTGCATCATTAGCAAAGGCTGCTGATGAAATAAAATCAGTGTGAGGTCAGGCTTCGAACAATCAGACTCATCCAAGTCCCTTCTGATAGTTGTCATATTGTGTTAGGTCTCTGCGCCGTTTGGAGGTGAATAGTTGCACCCACTGCAGATGTTACTGGCATCTTCCAGTATCGTTTGTTCTTTCATCCACGTTATTGCACTATGTTGTAGTCACTGCGTGCTCACTTGGCCACTGAGCACATATGTAACAAATTGCAAATACTGTTTAAATACAGTACTTTTTGAGATCACATGTGGTCCAGACTCTTAGCGACTATCAGTGAATCTTTTCATTTTCTGATTGATACTTAACTTTGAATGTGCTTGTAATTACAATCGTGCCACTCGGAATCTCTGTTGCAGCTTTTTATACAAACGCCCCTAGTGGGCTGCTCCTCCTTGCGAATTGAAGGAGCATTTACTGGTCTCCGATCCGGACCATTGACTAATTCAGACTTAAAAATGAACATTATTTGAATTACGGAGTGTGGGAGGTCTGAGACCTCCTCACTGACAAAACAGTAGCTGATTTGAAAAGCAGTTGTCAGATGGTTTTGGCTAACTCTGTTCCATGAGTGCTGCCCCTTGGGTATCAGTGAACTACAGTGATCTCTCAAAGTTCAGGTAATGGTGTAATTTGAGCCCTGCCATTTCTGGACCATTTTTAGACCCAGGCAACCTCTTTGTGTTTTTGTGACAAGGCCTGCTTTGGGCAGAAGTATAGGATAAAGCCATAGCAGGTCTGGAGGCTGTAAGAAACTATTTTACTTTTTTGTTTTCCCTTTTTTTGTGTTTCCCTTTTTTGTAATTGTACAGTTACATGTCCCATAATTTGAAGATCATATTTACCAAATTTGTGACACTTGACCCAATGTAGCTCCCTTTCACGTATTTGCTCTGTTAGCGCGTCGGACCTTATTAAGTAAACTTACAAGGAGACGTGCATAGGCCAGTGGACCTTTTGACTGCGCTTCGAGTAGTTCCCACCATGTGATCCCGCCCCAATATAAATCAATATCACTAACAAATAATGACATCAACAATCAATAGGAGTCAGTAATTTCCACCCACCAGGACCTCGCGGCCATGAATAACCACACCTTTATGTAAAAGTTACAATGTTGATTTCCCTATGTTAACAATGCTAATGTCACGTAACGTAGTCTCAAAATCAAATAATAAACATACAAAAACAATACTGGCTGCCCGAAACTCCTAAAGAATCGCAATCTGATCAAAGCGTGAGCCACTGCACATTCTGAGGTTACAGTACAAGTTAATAGCAAGAATAACTGTGCAAACGAAGTAACATACATTTAGATTCAGCAAAGAAAAGACATCAACTGTTATTACATGGAGCGAACATCATCAGTGAGAAGACTTACTAACATCAGATTAGAATAGCATGTTTGGGCTTCATGCAAAGCAATTTAGTCAACACAAATTTGGAAAAGCATCTAACTATGGCTCTACTGTTAACACCTCCTTCTCCCACTCCTTCCTGTTCTCTTGCCATTTGGTCCTTCTATTATCTGAGTACTTTCATAGAATGTTAGAATCTTCCCCCTTCATCGTTCCATTTCACTGCTGTGGTCCTTGCGCCTTGGATGCTGGCCCTTATCGACCTGTATTTCTCCTGCTGCCAATATCCATTAAAGCGAAACACTTATATAAATGAACATTCATTTATCTGAGCGCCTGCTACAATTTGGCGACGAGGACGTGCCGCCACCCAAAGAAGAAACTTTACCAAAAGATTAACAGACAGTACAATAGGCACTGTTACTATCAGGGCGCTTGAGGACTTATACTTCATGCTATCTGTAGACATATGTCGTACAAAGAAATCTGGCCCCTGCTCGCCAAGCTGTCGAGGGAATAGGTGGGTACTGTTCCAGGGAGCCGGGTCATCTGGGTTGTAGAGGAGACATCATGCTCCCTGCATTCTGCATGCCCTCACTGCAATCAGGAGCGGCCCAACTGAAGTAAACAGGACAAGATGTTCAGACACCACTCTGGATGAACTGGCCTGATGGCAGTGTGCAGTGCTTAATTTGTAAAAAAAAAAAAGTGCCAGGGCCCTTGTTAGGAAGACACTGCACCACCCATTGCCCTTCCCAGCAACTACTAACCATCACACCCCTTGAAGTGTGACAATTCAGACTTTTAATACACATGATAGTGACTAATACCTGCTGCAAAAGCTGTTCTTGCATTTTTGTGTCACATCTGTTAGTAATTTTAATGTATATTGGATTATTGAGCCCTCTTGCTGAATAACCTGAGCTTAAGTCTTTGTGCATTGTGCGCAGGAATGTTGTAGCTTCAAAATACAGGACAGTGTTTGTCAGCTGCTCCTTTTATCACTAATCCACGCCCAGAATCTTATTTTATTTATTTATTTGCAATTGTTTGTAGCACGGACATGGCCCGAAGGCAAAAGAGCACTTTATAACATACAGGATGATACAGGGTTACGGAGGGTTACATTAATAATCAAGCTCGAACGTTTACATTAGTGTACGGAGTTAACACAAGAGACAGCTACAACAATAGGGCAGAGGATATGAACAGTCAAACAAAGGCAGATTAGGGCTCAGTGGAGAAAGTAAATGAGGTTGGGGGTGAATTAACCAAGATGTCTGTCAAATAGGAGGAGCTTGAGATCCTTTTTGAAGGTTGCTAGGCAGGTGGTTAGACGGAGTGAGGGAGGCAAAGAGTTCTAGATTTTACGGGCATTGGTTCATGTATCATTCGCAACTGAAGGAGAGGGGTTCCAGGAGCAGGCATTTGGCATTTCTGGAACCCCTATTTGCACCAGAGATGTTCAGTTTCTCATTGAGATAGGAGGATGAGGCTGTGTGCAGGGTTCTGTGTGTAATGCAAGCAATTGTATGTTGGGCCCGCTTCAATTGGGAGCCATTGGAATGTTGGCAGGGCAGGGGAAATTTGGTCAAATTTCTTGAGACCTATGATGAAGCATGTGCAGCAAGTAGTTTGCTCAGTGGGCCTAGGTGAACTTTGGGAATGCCTGAGAGAAGGGCAATTCCATAGTCTAGTCTAGAGAGAATAAGACTGCACCACTGTTTTGAGGTCTCGTTCCAAAATCAATTGTCTGATGCCCCAAAGTAGTCTAAGTTGGTGTGGTGCGCTGTTGGCCATGGCTGCTATTTGGCTGTGAAGATTGAGATGATTATCAAGGGTGACACCGAGAGGTCTAGTGCTCATGACAAAGGTGGGGAAGACTTTAAAGGTGGAAAAGTTGGCCATCAATTCTTGAACTGGCATTTTTGCTTACGAAGGTGAGATCAATAGAAATTCTGTTTCAGTTTGGTTGAGTTTTAAATGCTGGTTGGACATCCAGCTGTGAATCTTTAAGAGTGTATTTTAAAGCAGGGTAACGTCCTCCAGGGATGAGATTTTCAAGTATATTTGGGTATTGTCAGCATAGAGGTGGAAGAGAATCTCAGAAATCCTGAGAATCACACATAGAGGTTCTAGGTAGAGGTTGAAGAGAGTTGGGGAGAGGATCGAATCTTGGGGGTCACCTTGGTAAACGCTGCCTGTCTCAAGAACGAGCTGTCTATTTTCACAATTTAGGAATAGTTGGAAAGGTAAGAGGAAAACCAGTTGAGGACAGTGCTTCCAAATTCCATGCGTAGTTCAAGAATATAAAGGTCATGATGGTTGACAGTTTTGATTGAGGCGGTTAAATCCAGAAGGACCAGGAGGCAGGAGTTGCCAGAGTCGAGGATTCTAAGAGAATCATCAACTATACGCAGGATCGCAATTTTT
This sequence comes from Pleurodeles waltl, assembly GCF_031143425.1. Classification (NCBI taxonomy): domain Eukaryota; kingdom Metazoa; phylum Chordata; class Amphibia; order Caudata; family Salamandridae; genus Pleurodeles; species Pleurodeles waltl. The sequence goes on from NC_090444.1 coordinate 1,826,770,815, forward strand.
GGACTGTGACCCTGACGGAAACCTGATTAAAGAGTGTCTAGGAGGTTGTTTGTTTGGATGTGTGAGGCTAGCTGAGAAGCTACACATCTTTTGATGCTTTTGCCTTAAAATTGGAGTTTGGAGACTGGGCAGAAGTTGTTCAGGTTCTCTGGATCGAGAGGTTGTTTTTTTAAGAGTGGAGTGATTTGACCCATTTTTAAATGTTCAGGGAAGAGGCCCTGTTTGAGAGATGGATTGGCCATGGTGGTGGATATGGAAAATAGGTGTGTGACAAGAGATTTGCTGAAAGAGCTTGGAATAGCATCCTGATGATGGTTTGAAGGTTTAACTTTGGAGGCAGTTTGTTGTAGGTCCTGCTTGGAGAGTGGAGAGAAAGATGCCCATGATTGTAGTGTTTTGCATGGTAGAGACTCAACCGTGTCAAGGGAGTCGTTGATGGGAAGCGAAATGTGGATCTCTCTAAAATCCCTTTGTCAATGGGTCGACCTCAGAGTTATTGTATTGGTGTATGGATTAGGCAGCCATTTTTAACTTGAAAGTTCATCTACTAGTCCTGTTCCTCTGGCTAATGTTCAGTAAAGCTATTCAATAACCTCCTCCTGGAGATTTTCACTTGCGCCTTCTCTATCTCTTATGTGCAGAAGTATGTGCCACAACAAGCCTGTAGATCAGTGGTTCCCAATCTGTGGTCCAGGGAAATTTGAAAATATCTCCTCTTACAAACACGGGAACAGGAAAGCACCTGCAAATGTTAAACACTCACAAATGTGTAAGTCACTTGCTATTCACCAGAGTTACATCCACATCAAATCCTGATCAAATCTACTCCAGTGAAGCCTTGGAGTAAGTCACACACTACACATGGGCAAACTCTGGTACTGCTACACACTCTCATAGATATCAATTGAGGGGGACTATGGGCAGTTCACATGCAAGTCAATTACAGTATTTGTGAGTTACTGAGTTTCATCACCAGCCACGTGCACCAGTTTATCCCCATTCAACTGGCATTACCCACTTCCCTCTGGTAATAGGTGTGATGGACTGCACCCTTGTGCCACTGCAGCACCCCTGCCATAAGGAGCTTCATTTTTTCAGCAGACACCAGTGGTACGCCATCAATGTACACACTGTCTGCGATGCCAAGGGCTGCTCCACTGATCTGCATGCTGCCTTTTTTAGGTGCACAGGTGACGCCTACATTTTCAGACAGTCTGCTCTTGTCTTTCAGTTGAAGTTTGGGATTTTGGTGACATTTACTTTTTACGTAGGTTTAACTAACGTACACTGGGATTGCAGGTATCTCTAGACTACATTGTCACAAACATAGTTATGTATCACTTCACTGCATCACAATAGACACATAACAGTAATAATGAATGCATTCATGCACAGAAGGTCTGTTACATTCATCAAGGCAACAACAGCCTATCAAACATTACATGTCTTTGCTGCAGGTGGAGCTGGGTATGTCCTTATTCTCATCTCCTCACCCCCTTCTGACATCCAGTTACACAGCTTGAACAGAGAGGTAACAGAGCACACACGCGCATGTGAGCCACCACCGAGCACACTTTTGACATTCTCAGATACCGCTTCTGATGTCTGGATCATATAGGGCGTGGCCCAGTACTCCCCAGAAAGCGTGCACGCTTATGGTAGTTTGTTGTATGTTACTTCACATCGCCATGCAGTAGGGTTTGCATGTAGTCCTTTCCCCCTGCACTGTGCCTCCGACAAGGTATTAGGGGTGGGCAAAGAACAAATGTCTTTGACTGACTCATGGCTCCACCTGAGCTGGTGGTTTGGCAGCTGCATCAAAGGGGTTGGACAGTGTTGAGTCAATGATGCATCGAGGGCTATGACACTGTCCACAAATACTATCCTGAGGCACCACTATTGCACCACCATGATGTCACCTCCAAAATGGCTACAAAATGCTATTCACACACTTATGTGCGGAGGTTCCACCTCCACCTCTCCTATCTATTTATGCAGGGAGCGCTATACATTTTAATAGTAAATGTGAGAGGAATAGATGGGAGTGTCTGGAAATGGGGAATACTTATTACTAAAAGGGAGGGAATTAGGGAGGAATATGGATGGATTTTCAGAGGGTTTGGGCAAAGTTTAGAGAGGGATATGAACCACAAAAGAGTAAGCCCATTGCTATTCACAAATGACACTTCTTAAGTTACTACAGCCAAAAAGGGCTCCAAAACAGTAGTGAATTACTCCGCCTCATAGCTGTCGTACTGGTACGACACCACTCTCCCATAGAAAATAAGGGAGGTAGGGATTTACAATAAAACCCCGTAGGAAAAAATGTTCAATTAAATTATTTAAAATAGTTAAAAATATAAATTAATTTAATTTAATTAAAAAAAACTTTTTTTTTTAAACCCATGTACTATTTATTTAATTATAAAATATTTGAGGATCGAGAAGAGAGGGCCCCTGTTTCTCCCAGGTATAAGTGGACCTTATTGGGAATGTGGTCCTCTAGATTCCCACATTTACAGGTGACCTGACACCCAGATGAAGACTGAAGCATGGAATAAGATTCGTCAAGACATCTCCGTGGCCTTCAGTGCAGTGGGTGTCTATGTCTGAAGAGCTAGAATTTGCTTCAAGTGCTGGAAGAACTGGCAGCACTGGGCAAGGTTTATTACACGGGGAGCATATTTACAGGTAAATGGCGCATCAGCTATGATGCACCTCTTTTCTTGTTCCCCCTGCGCCCCCTAATGTCACCATGGTAGTGCAGTTTTTACAATATGGCGCACCATGGCACACATTAGCACAATAGTGTCAAAAGGTTTGACGCCATTGGGCTGCATTGGTCGACTAGTGTGAAAAATTAAGCCTCTTGTCCATCAATACCTGGGTAGGCCAATTGGAAACAATAGGAGCGTCACTTTAACGCCTGCCTTTGGCAGCCGTTAAAAATGACGAAAAAAATGGCGCAGTAAAATCTCGTAAATTTCACTGCGACATTTTTCTAGGCCTCCTAACGGGGGGACGCCCCCTTGCATGCATTATGCCTGGCGCAGCCATAATGTGGCACAAGGGGTTACAAAGTGGCACAGTGCTTGCATTGCGCCACTTTGTCAATCTGGCATGGGGGAAAGGCCTCGTTGACGCCGCTTTAATGTAAAATAAACGATGATAGGGCGGCGCAAGGAGGCGCTAGGGGCTTGTAAATATGCCCCAGGATGTGCTGGAGGTATCCTTCTCGCCCATGTTGTGGTACCCCAGGCTCTCCCCACTGTACATTAGAGTCTTCAGAACAGCTTACCTGACCCTCCACACCCTGCTACAGATGCTCAAGCTGCAGCAGGGCTGTAAGTCTCACAATATAAAAAAGTAAAACTTTGTGAGTTGAAAGTTTCATAGAGTCATGTTTCATCTTTAATTTGCTTCTTTATGTCTATGTTGTCAGTATTATATGTTGCCCTAGAAAATGTGTCAATGGATTAACATTATCAATGCAAATAAACAAGATTTGTAGTCATTTTTAATTCAATTATGTATATTTGTTGTACAATATGTTGGCGCACAGAAACTTGTTTTTCTAAAAAGTTTAGCTCATGATTGTCACATGCCCCTTTTTTATTACGAGTGTCTTACTAATGTTAAACACATATAATGTAAATTAATTTTAACATTTCAGCATATCAGACACATCATATACAGTGTGAAAAACGAATCTTTCAAATTCTGGCAAAGTTAAAAAAATAAAAATGCTCACAGTCATGTAATAAACATAAAACTTGCAGTTTAAATATCAGCCATCCCATGTGCAGGTAATACCCAAGCAAGCTGCACCCATCTGCCATCAACTCTTGACCTTCAAATCAAATATACTTTCCTATTAGTCTTCATAAGGCAATGTAACACTGACATTGTTCTGCCACATCAAGGCGCCCCAGTTGCCAAAGTGACACTTCTGGTTCTACATGTTACAGAAACTGTAATGTTTTATTAGGGAATATTATGTCACACTGCTGCAAGTGGCATGTGGGAATTATAGCCTTGCATGGCAAAGGCAAGAGGGTTAAGTAAAATTGTCAATCTTTGTCATAGTTACTATGGAAAGATATTTTAGTATACATAAAGTTATGGTCATATTCATAGTGGGGTCAACGGGGAGGGGCAGTGCTTAATTTGAGCCAGTGGTTTCGGTGCGTGTCGCCGGTACTTATTTTTGGGGGCCTGCACTTCTTTTTCTGCCTCAAGCATTTACTGTGAGCAAAAGATACATATGGGAAAGACAATGGAAGAGAAAAACGAAAAAGCTTCACAAACGGAGAAAGTAGAAAGCTGCAAGAGTGAGCTGAAGGGGCAGGGAGTGGCTGTAAATAGATTAAAGAGGCCCAAGATGGCTTCAGGATTACGATGCTTTAGTATTCTGTGTTTGCACATTTAATTGCAGCAGTCGCGTGTTTCAGAGGAGAGCTTTGGGCACCGGCACATTTTTATTTACAAATTAAGCACTGGGGAGGGGTCGCTCAAAGGGGCTTCTTTCTCATCTTTGATCTGCCTGGCCCCACTTGGTTTGTACTCATCCATCACCACAGCCATTAGTTGCCACATGGATGGTGACCCTGAAAAAATCTAGTCTGCGTAGCTGGTATCTATGTATCTATGTCTTTCTCCTCTGTAGTCCTCAGCCACAGATGAGGCCCATGTACAGGGTGCAGTTGTGCAGTGGTTTAATTTGCTTCTTACAACTGCATGGAAAGGGGTTGCCACGGTGCAGGTGCTCACAGCAGGGGACGTCAGGGCATTATCATTTTCCCAGGATTCTCGCCGGTGGCCTGGAACCTGAGGAAATCCCAGAAGTTTTTCTGGTGGCTGCTCTATGCACAGAGCCTGCTTCAACAGTTTTCCTTGCATAGCCTGCTCCTGACTCGTAGCTTCAGTCCTTAGGCTCCTTTCTAGTTCTTGCTCTGTATTTTCCTCTTGGGCTCTTATGTTTGGTCAGTGTAGTATTCGTCCTCACCTGTGTATAAGTGTTTTCCTTTGTACATGGGTTGGCTCCTGGTTTCCAGGAGGCAATTCCTGCCCCATCCTTTGTCTTGTGCTGTATGTAGTCTTAAGTGCTTTATCTGTGACAGAGTGCTGTTGCTGTATTCCAGGAATTGCCACTGTTTCTCCAGCTGAACCCACAAGGGCATGTATGTAAGTACAATCCTTCTTTGTGCCCTAAGGGTCCAGAGACAGAATCACTTCTGCTGCCTCCTTTCTATGGGGCTTGCGGGGTGATTATCTTGTAGGAGTAATCTGCACAGAGGCATTGATGTTACCTGTTGCTGTGGGAAGTTCTGAGCCATATCTGTGTACAACCTTAGAGGTTACCCAGTGTATTGGCCCAATACTGGTCTGGTCCCTGTTTGTTCACACTAACGTTGCTCTGCCTCCACTATCCTGTTCCTTTTGAATCAGTCTTTCTTTCTTTCTTTCAGAGATAATTGTAAGCTTTTAACTGTCAAGCTGCAGATAAAAGAGGCCCATGAAGAACCCTTCTCCTGCAGTAGCTGGTGAAGTGGGGGGGGTTCACTGCGCCCCTGGTCAGAGCCCCTTTCAGGGGCCATGGGCCACTCAGGGATCACTGGGCCCAGCCATGGTAGTTGAGGTTTTTAACTCCTGATATCCCAGGGCCTGACCTACTATGGATTCGGAGCAAGTGGGCCAAGTACCTCTTCTGCGCTTGACTCTCAGCAGTAGCTGTGGACGAACAGTAAAGACTCCCTTGAGGGGAGTGTAGATACAGGTCAGCCGACATGACTCATAACTCAAAATGCAGACAGGAATAAATCAGTGTCCAGTCAAATACTTGCTTTTGTAAGAAAAAGTGTGTTTTATTTCAAACTCTACACATGGAAAGGTATATGACCTACCTTCAAAAGCAACAACACAATCCCCTTGGGGTCAGGGCTCTCCTAGTTGTCAGGCAAATCTCTCTCCCACCCTCCTTCGGGTAACACATGTGGGGTTATTCGTATGGCTCTCGGTTTTTATAATATTTATTTTTGTGACATTTCTGCCTGTTTATCCATATTTATTTTTTGCTAATTTGTGATGTATTTAACTGTATTATTTTGTGTTTAGATTAACCATGAAACTGCAGTAGGTATATTTCCACATTTAACCAATAAAAGTATACTCATGTTTGAATGTCCAATGGGTTCTAGAACTTTCCAGTACAATGCAATCATCTGAAAGCATTGATATTGTAGAACAGTTCAAAAATATGTGCATCTATAGTTATTTAAACTTCATTAGGATTTTTTTCTTTTTTTAACTCCTTTACATGTCATGTCACCCATGAGTGACAGTAGTGAGAATTGTCAAAAGAAGACCTGTCTTCTGTATTTTTCATGTTTAAAAATAAATGCAGACAGGAAAATGAATGGTTTTCTGCCTGTATGTATCTATAAAAATCAGTAAAAATGGATGGAAAACAAGGAGCCTTAGTTATTCCCCATTTACAAGTGGCTGAATCCAGGTAATTGTCACTAATAGGCCATCCTTAAGATTTCTCCTTTGACCCTTCAGGATTTAGTCAGTGCCTACAGTGTCTATAGTGCTACAGCAATGTTAGCAGCAAGTCGTCCCCCCCGCCGGCCCAGTTCCAGTCTTACCAGCTCCGGCAGTATGGAAGTGTTTAGCGGTGCAGCTTCTTTCTGTGGGCAGTCCTGAGTTGAGATACTGTTTGGCAAAGAAGGGGTACGTGCAGTTTGTGTGGCAGCACCCGGCAGGCGCAGGCTTTCTCCTCTGAGCAGCGCTGCTGGCTCATCCAGCGAGTGGAGCTGCTCTTGCACAGCCAACTCGCTGTAAATCACTCTTCCCCAAATGGGGGGGGGTGGGGTTAGAGAGGTGAAGGGTGGATTTTACAGGAGCTTCAGCGAGGGGGAGACATCATAGGCTGTGAGCTGTGATCCTTGGGGAAACAGTCAGGTGCAGTTGGGAGCTTTTTCCCACCAGAAACGGCCGTCATTCTCTCATCTGGGTCACAACTTGAGCTCTTGACCACTGTGATACCGACAGCCCCTTCAGGCATATGGGGTGCTGTGTTGCTCACAATTGGGTGCAGACTTCTAGTGCACTCACTGCGGTGGATACAAGTCTTATGCCCCTGGTCCAAATAGGTTCACTGTTTGCCCCTTCTGGAATATGGGATGACGGCTGCATGACTGTGCAGGCCTGGCATTTCCCCCATGGTGCATTTCACATGGCTGAGATCACAGCGGCCCTCTCCTGGCATACAGTGGTTGCCAGACTATTCCTGCATATGGGCAATGACCTAATCAGTGTGCAACCGCTCTCCTCACACCTTGCTTAGGGAGTCCTCTCGGTAGGGCTCCCCACTGGACCTCGCTCCCTCCAACACTCTCCTTTTCCTCACAGGGCACACTGGTCTTGGCAAGCGGGAAGGTGATGGTGCTCCATGGCAGGCGATCCTGGTTTCCCTGGGTGATGCCCCCTCACCCAGCAGGGACACTGGCAGGCCTTGCTCCCCAGTCCTAGTGATACTCTTCATGATTCCCTTATCAGCCCCACCTCCCTTTCTGATATGTGGCCAGGCCCCTTCCTTGTGATCTATCACTGAATCAAAGAGGAGTCTTTTGACGTGTAAAGTCAATCTCTTCCTTTTCCCTCCAGTGTGTGTTCCACCCAGCTCATAGAAATGCAGCAGTACACAAACCTGTCTGGGGAGACCTACTCCTCAAATCTTCACCAGACAGGGGCGGGCTTCCCCAAATGGAAGCCAAGGTCCTCTATGTAATGTACCATAGCGGGCACATTTACTTAGTGTACATTCACAGCACAGTTACGGTCCAGCATTGTATCCTTACATTTACACATGCATTCAGCACATACATTCAGTCTGTGCACACTGTTCAGCACTGAAGTATGCTGACACCACCACGCTTGTGCTGCTTAACTCTTGGTGAAGGTGATTGCCTTCCACCACTATGAGGATCGTGCTTTAGGCATCCCCCTCGGTCCAACAATCTATGGGACAGCTTGAGGTCATAGTGCATATGCATGATCCGTGTTCATCTTTAACAACAAAATCAGCATTAGGGATCCAGACAACGTACAGTTGGGCACTCAGGGCAAGGGAGCACGTCTTCACCATGCAGAGGACTTTTACATTCCAACAACGGCGCCACTACATTTTTTAAAATGTGTTTGTTCATTCAACACGTAGGTTGGCTGGAAGAGAAGGATGCATAAATACTGTTACAGATAAAGAAAAGGCCAGTCATCATTAGTACTACAGCAGAAGCTCAGCCCACTGATGTCATATTTACTATAAAAACACATCAAATGCACACTGCGTGGAAAAAATCGTGGCAGTAACAGAATTCATCCCTTTGGAACTGAAATCCCAGGTGCAAATGGGCTAGAAAGGGGTTTCCAGAATGTATAGATCACTGGTAGTAAATACGCTTGTTCCATGGAGACAGCTCAGGACTCAAGGACAGCAAGATCTGGGATCTCCAGAAGAGGCAGGGTGCAACAAGGCCAAGATGGTTGCCTGCACGCCGGTAATATCCGGTATCTGCCTGATACGGCGGAAATTATTTCATAGAATATACTACAGCCCAAAAGCTATGGGAGATAAGAAGGGGCCAAGACCCCCAATGTCTCAGATGTAGAACAGAGGTTGAAATTTTCTTCCTTATAATGTGGGACTTCCCTGTCGTCTTTCACTACTGGTCGAGGGGGAATCGGATACTTACAAAGATGATGAGTAACTTAGCTTGAATGCCACAGGCACTGGTACAGGCAAGGAAAATAGCCTCTTCGACTGCTGTTTTGGTACTAAAACACAGCAATTGTCAGTTTCCAATGGGCCCCGGTACCGTGGCACCTACTGAACGAATGGTAGCCATGCCCCGATGGGTAGTTTAAGTACAAGGGACCCTAAAATGGGGATCATAGAGGAATGAGGGTATCTAAGGAAAACACCTCTGTTACTGGTAATGGGCACACTGACTGCAAAGTGGGGCACTACAAAGAACCGGACAGTGGATAAAGCTGCCCCTTGAATGACGGGCTATTTGAATTGACTATTGTGCCAAGGCAGAAGAATTAGGGGCATATTTATGGTTTTTGTTGCAAAACTGCGCTAACGCAATTTTGCGGCAAAATCCTTAGCACTATTCCATAGCGGCAGCCGTGCGCCATATCTATGGAATGGCACTAAGGATATGCTAGCGTCTAAAATAAAGACGATAGCCGGGGGTGGCGGTATGGTAAAAGGCGCTGGTGGGTCCGAAATGACGCAAGGCTGGTTAGCATCAATAAATATGCCGCTAACCATCCTAACGTAATTTTCTAACGCACTAGCACCCAAAAGTGACTGAACTCCTACAGTTGTCCACTTTAAGTAATGATAACACCTCTGTGAGGGTGAACCCTTTTATGGAATTTTTCAGTCCTGCAGAAAAAGTAAAGAAAAAATTACCACCCAAAGGAGGCTTGTCAATCAATATATGTGCCTATCCAGAAGGCGATCAAAACAATAAAAATCAAAAACTGGAATTTTTGTTAACAAACGGCCAGGAATCAGGTTAAGTGGACATTTGATGGGAAATTGCCTCTAGATGTAAATTATATCAAACATATGAGAAAGTGGATAACAGGGTTTCCGGAAACAAACAGAAATAGTGCGCCAGGAGAGATAGTTTGGGACATATTAAAAGCAGGGGTAAGGGGAGAAACTATTAGTTTAGTTTCTCATAAAATGAATCAGCAGTCCAAGGAGGTCAGAGGGTTGTATGATGAGTTGGCGGGAATGGAAGCTCAATATATGAGGCTCATCATAGTGGTCAGGATGCCCAAGAGATGTAGCTAGGAATAGCGGTGGTAAGAACTAAGATAAATAGTTATCATGCCAGAATATTGGCTGAAAAATTCCAAACACATAGGGGAGAGAACTACAAGTATGGAGAGACCGTGGGCAGGTTGCTTGCTCTAGGTACACAGCAGCAATGGGTGGATAGGGGTATCATAGGCATAGAAAGGTAGGATGGCATTGTGGTCACCGCCCCGGAGGCTGTAGTTAAAGTCTTTGAGTAATATTATGGTGATCTGTATCAAGAGGACTCCTATCCCTCAGCGGGTCATGTAGCAAATGTCCTGGAGGGTTTGAGCAAAACCTCCCTAGACACCGAAGCGCTTGATGCTGTTATTATCCTGGAGGAAGTATGCAACACCTTAACGTCCTTGGAGACAGGGACATTGATTGGCCCGTATAAGATATCTCTGGAATTCTATTGGGCATTTTTCCAGAGTTGGCCAGGGATGCGTGGGAAACGTTCCTTGGGGTTCAACGAACAGGTACCCTACTGGAGGTGAGGGGGTACTAATATTGTGTTTTTCAAAAAGAAGGGGAAGCCACCAACGAAAACTAGGTCACATAAGCCAATATTTTTAATCAATACAGATGCTAAATTATACTGAAAGATCTTTGTGATATGCATGGGAGGGTTATGGGCAAACTGGTTTCACCCTGGCAACATGGATTCCTACCAGGGAGGGGGACCACGGGGCACATTGGACCGGTCATTGCACTCTTTGACTTAGCGGAGGTGACTAGGAACCCCATAACCATAATGCTCCTTGATGTGGAGAAGGCTTTTGATCGGGTCTCCTGGGGGTACCGGTGGGGAGTGCTTAGATGTAAGGGGTTCAGGCTTGGCCTGATCTAAACTGAAAAGGCATTGTATCAGAACCCTACTGCTCAGCTTAAAATTATAAGAGTGGAGTCAGGAAGGATTTTGATAACAAGTGGGACAAGCCAGGGGTGTCCCTGCTTCCCTCCTTTGTTTGCCGTTTCTATTGATCCCCTACTCATGTTAGAGAATCCGTCCATTTAATCAATCAATCAATCCATCAGGAATTTGTAAAGCGCACTACTCACCCATGAGGGTCTCAAGGCAATCCATTAAACTAATGAGGGTGAATGGATATGACAAGAAAGTCTTAACATATGCAGATGATATTGCATTGCTAACCACTGAGCCCCGGGAGGCATTAACTGAAGTCAAAAGAATGGTGCAAAAGGTAAGGGCAATTTCTAGGTGTCATCTGAACAAGGATACAACCCAGGTCATACCGCTGTAGGGTGGAAAGTTCAGCGTATCTAGGAGTTAGGATTGCCACCAGCATGGGTATGATCTATGAAATAATTTTGATTCGATTCCAGGAAAAATCAGTCCGGAGTATTGGTTTACATCTAACCTTAATTAGCAAATGCATTGTGCTGAAAATGACTCTATTACCTAAGGTATTCCACCTATTTGGAGTCAAACCTTTGGAATTGGAATCAGCCTGGTTTAAGAAATTTGATGCCATCTGTACACATTTTATTTGGCAACATAAGAGGGATTGACGGGCATCGAAGTGTCTGGTTCTCTCTAGAAAAAGAGGGTGTTGGGCAGGCCCCAACTTTAAGCTATATTACTGGGCAGCAATCTTGCAACATTAGGGCTAGTCAGAACTCTAGCCAGAGGAGGTTACAACTCCCAACTATCTATGAACTGTCTCTGCGGGAGCACAAAAGGGGGTGCCTCCTACGGCACATTGAGGCCAGCTACTATAAGAAGGAGAGGTTCAAAAAAGTTTGGTCAGCCCACAAAATCTGAAAACAGATGTGAACCATAACAGGAGTGACTAGGTATAGCAGCTACATCCCACTCTGGTTAGCTCCTATTTTTCCAGCAGTGTTTCATGTCCAGGTTTGTCATCTATGGGAACAATCTGCGGTGGCCAGGTTGGGGGATTTAGTCTGCCATGGCCAACTATGTTCCTTCCGTGATCTAAAGCAGGACTTCGGATTGGAAGGGAAAATCTTTTTCAAGAACTTCAGGGATTTTATAGTAAGGCTTGGGAATGAGTGATTATCTGTTGGTAAAATCCCCCAGCGGGGAAACAAAATTGGGCAGAATGAATGGGCAGTCGCCGATTTAGCAATCTAGGGGGACAGTTGGGAGAGAGACTGGGGATTCAGTGTGTTAACATCCAGGCTTCAATCCAGGTTGCTATGAAGCTGCTCACTGCAAGTCTGAGAAGCCAGCATTATAAAGCCATATTTAATCTCTATTACACTGCTGCTAAGTTGTTTATTTGGGGCAAAAGAGGAGACAATAAGTGCCCCTGTTGCAGGGAGTCTCCCGCAGACATGGCCCATATGGTTCGTGAGTGTGGTAAACTGCAGACTCTGGAAGAAGATATTGAGGTTTTTCTGCGTTCAGAGAAAAGGTTGATGTCATTCCACCATTGATGCTATTTGGCCTGGACCACTGGTGACTAGGAGATATGGGGAAGACATTGTTTATTATTGTACCCATGGCAGCAGTGCGTCTGCTCATATCATCGGTGTGGAAGAACGCTGAGCCACAACAACACAACAATAGTCTTCATGTATGTTGAACATGTCCAATCTGGAAAAACCCTGTATGATTGCAAGGGATAGGGAGCTTGGAAGCGGGGGCCCCAGAATTGGTTGCCGATGACAAGCTGGATAGAGGACAGACTTGACACTAGGGATTGGCTGGCACCAGACAAGTAAGGGTCTTGGTTGAACTCTATTAAGCTGACTGGGGGGTGTGGTAGACCACTAGTCGTTATGGTAGACCAGTGGTCCTTTCAGCGTATTTTGGTTAGACTGTGCAGCACTAGGGTTAGGACTATGACAATGAATTCGTCCAGCAGGATGCGAACAGAGGGAGCTATAGCAGTTCTGTTTTTTTAATGTGAAATGTATGGGTTGGGGGGCGCGAGGCTGACAGTATTGTTTTTGTTTGTCTGGACTTCCTTTTTTTCCCTAAGATGAATTGTTTTCTGTGATGTATTGCAGAGGTGCTACTGTTTTGTTCCGTAGTAGTAGTAGATTTATTAGCGTAGTTAATTAAAACCAACGCCAATTCAACTCATCACATTCATGAGCCTACAAATACTCACAACTCGCATACATTGATACACTTAAAAGGAGCAATTACAAACAGGACCCGTGGGTTGGCCCCCATCTGGTTTCCCTAAAACTTAAAACATGACATATTAAAAGCGAATCAGTAGAGATTTAAGGACAAAACCTCGCTTCTGACCATAGCTTGCAATGGCAATAGGGCATTGACTGTCAGTCCCGTCTGGTGGTGGTTAATTACACCTCGTACTGGATGTAGGACAGTGACACCCAGGTCAGTCCTGGCTTTGCACAAACCTTTCAGCTACCGGTTCGGCCGTGTTTGACAGTGATCTGTTACCATAAAACAATTAAATAATAAAAAGTTTTCTAAAAATTCCCTGTGTGGGTCAGTCATATTGGTAGCCTAATGATAATCATATCCATAACTCTAATCATAGAACATACTTACAAGTGACGATTGCACACTCATACCTGATAGTGCCTGGAGGTTAAACTCTAAAATAATTTCATCTTTCATATGTAGGGCTTGGGTTGAAAGATTTGTGCTTTGCAGCTCCTTAAATGATCAGGGTCTTTGTTAGCCAACTTAAAGGTACTATATTATTGATCTTAGATACATAAAAAAGTACGGGTAGAAGTTGAACGATACAAATCTATGACCTTTAAGTTGGACGCAGGCTTTAGCAGAAGTTGCATTAACCCGCTTAGCTGTCTTATACTTTGCCGAGCAATGAAAGATGTCTGAACCCCATTTAAGGAGTCACCTCCCAAAGTCAGATTAAGTATTAATTGAAGTTTTTTGTATATGATTCCAGTTGGAAGCAATGCAGTTAATCGGAAGGAGCTATGCAGGAATTTTTAACTGGCATGGAGTAAGTCAATGACTGTCAGAGGGCACCGGTGAATACATAGCTGTTTTTTTAAAGGCAGCCTTACAGGCGACACCTTCCTGCACATAAACAAGCATTCATGGCCTTTTGCTCTTTCCATGCGTGCTGCAAAATGCAGCACACATGGAAAAAGCCAAAAAGAGAAGGAATAAAAGTATTCCTCCTGGTTGTACCATGCTAGACGCCACCCATGGGGTGGTGTTAGATTTTGGTGCTGCCACAGATTTACTCCTTCTTATAAATCTGGAGCAGCGCCAAAAGTAATGGGTGTTGCAGTAGAATGCCCACTGCAACACCCATCGCACGCCCCTCTGATGCAGAAAACTGCATCAAAAGGGCCCATATTTACAAGGTGGCGTCAAGTCACAAAAAGTGGCTTAGCACCGCCTGGTAAATGTGGCGCAGTGCACAGAGCCACTGGAGCGTCACAAACAGTGACGCTCCGGTGGCACTAGGGATTGTAAATCTGGCCACTAATGCTTTAAATGTGTTGCCGCTTTGGTTTTCTTCCATTGAACTAATTGGATTAACAGATCTAATATCAATCATTTGTAGACTGAAAGCTATTGTACTCCAACAGTGCCTGTGATGCAGAGACGTTATTAGGTCTGGACAAAGTCTCAGGCCCAGAGCCCCTGTCTTTCAGGGGCTCCCTGATAGAGCCAGCTCTGTACTGCAGAGTCTTGCCATGATGCCCTTGAATAATTCTTCAACAGATTGTTTCAAACACTGTTTTATTTTAATATGTATTTTAATGTGGGTGATGTGTGAGTCTGTTACATTTTGTAGAGAAATGTTGTATTTATGATGCATGCCACATCCATAAAAAAGTTTTTTTAGATTAAAAAAGGACCTCATATGAGAAATGGGAGGGGGTCACAGAACTTATTTGGAGTAATATCAGTGAGCTGCTGCTGTGTTATAATATTAAAAACATAGGTCACTATCTGTAAAGATATTTACAGTCTGATTTACAAAATAAATTTACGCTTTTGTGTACGTTTACCATATTGTGCAATTCACACTGCAATTTTATGAGTAGTATCTTTATAACTGCTTATCTTTTTATGTGTGGAGTCTCTGCCAGGAGTGCAGAGACGCCACAGTCCTACAAATACTACTGGTAAAATTCCTCTGTGAATTGAAAAAAAGAGTACACTTGCACAAAAGTGAATTGGGCTCTTAGAATTTGGACGAGTGTGCCTGTGCACTGTTAGTGACCTGGCCAAGGAGGGCATGAAAGCTGACATCGGATCATGAATTCAAAGCAATTGCAAATAGGGGGCCCCCTAAACACTTTAAAATGTCCCTGCTGTGATGACATGGACTGAGATGGCAACCCTAGATGTGCCCCGCTGACCAGGGCCTCAGACACGCCGAGGACTTCAACTAGCCATAACCAGGTGTAGAGGATGCTTTTTGGTGCCCTGAAAGCTTAGAATCTGGTGTGCTTCTCTTACTGTAATTAAGGCTCCACCGAGGGATTTGCAAGCAACACGTGGTGGCGATCACAATTATGGGAAGCACTCTAGCACCACCACTGGGACCACTCGTGTCCAGTCAGAGGTAATTTGCCCAGTAGGTCTAAGTACAGCCACAGGGTTGAGGCAAGTCGTTGTACGGTTAGGGCCCATCTGCGTCTGGGGAGCAGGCAAAGTACCTGGTGAGGGCCCGCTGAAGCTGTCGGCAGGTCTCAATCCTGGGGCATGCATCGCTGAGTACTTGTTCATCTTCTGCAACCGGCGGACGTCACAGGCAGGATCCTCGTGCTGGGGCAGGGGTGAGCTGTCCGGTCTGCCCTGCTATATGAGCGGGTGCACCCCATGCGTCTCGGTTACTAGGGTAACTGGGAGGCCAGCCGAGGACACACACCACTGGCACACATTAATTCGGAGCACTCACCACTTGCAAAATAAAGATGCACCCCAAATAACAATGCAGAATCATATTGCACCATGCTGGGTGTTGTGAAGAGAGTGAGCCCTCTGAGCAGCCCTAACAATATAGCGGCAGGATCAGGGCACACTGCGCTGAGTGCTGCGAGGAGCGCGAGGGCTTACAAAGTAGCTATGCAGGCTCAGAGTTCACTGCGCGGAACGGCTCCCATAGCAGAATTGGAGATTCACGAGACCTTGCAGGGGAGAAGCATAGTGCGCTGGGCCCAGGGCCATCGGCCCTTCACAGTGTTTTAAAAATGCAGATTGTGGGTTTGAGAGGTCTTTAATATCACTGAGATCTCAGGGAGAACAGGAGGCAAGCCAGAAAGCCCTTGGAGTCACTCTGGGGTTGTTGTAGTCTTAGTCTTCTAGCAGGGCAGGTGTCAGCAGGCAACAGGGCAGCTTAACAAAGCAAGGCATTAGTTCCTGGGAACACTCAGGTATAGCAAGTGGCAAACCTTCCAGTGCAGCTACCCTTACTACAGTGCAGTTTCTTCCAGGTCCAAAAGTGTACTGATGTGATAGGGTCAGAGCCCTGGTACTTATACTCTAAAGTGCCTTTGATGTAGGGGGTGACTTCAAAAGACTCCTCTGAAGTACACAAGGATCTCTTTCAACCCAGCCCTGGCACCAGACTTCCAGTAGGGGGTATATTAGCGCTTTGTGTGAGAGCAGGACACAGCTTATTCAGATGTAACTGTGAACCACCTATCCCTCTCCTTGCCCAGGAAGATTATCAGTATTCAGGTGAATGCAGATGTATCCCCTATCACACCCAGCCCTTCCTGTGTTGTGGCTGTTTAGAGAGTATGCACAAAGTGTAGCTAGGCCAGATGTGGATTGAAGATAGGATGCAAGGCACACAGGGCAAAGTAAAGACCAGAGAAATGCCCACTTTCTAAAATTGGCATTTCTAAAATAGCAGTGTTAAATCCAACTTTTCTATTAAAAGGGTTTATCATTACTATTCAAACCATACTAAATATGATAAAGCTACTCCTCTCTGATCAGGAATTACCACGTAAAAGTATATAAGGGAATTCCCAATGCTGACCTACGGAAAGAGTAGGCCTCACAGCAGTGAAAAAATGAATTTAGCTGTTTGTCACTGCCAGGACAAATAAAACTTAAAAGTACAAGGCCTGCCTTTTAGTTACACAGCACCCTGCCCTTAGAGTCACTTAGGCCCTACCTTTGGGGTGACTTATGTTAATAAAAGGGGAGTTTAAGGCTTAGCAAGTGGTTTTCAATGCCAAGTCGAAGTGGCAGTAAATGGCCCACACATGCATGCCTGAGACAGGTTTGAAAGGCTACTTGAGTGGGTGGCACAACCAGTGCTGCAGGCCCACTTGTAGCATTTAGATTACAGGGCCTGGGTATATGGTATACCACTTTACAAGGGACTTATAAGTAAACTAAATATGCCATCAGGTATATACCAATGTCACAATGTTTTAGGGGAGAAGCACATGCACTTAAACACTGGTTAATAGTGGTAAAGTGCTCAGAGTCCTAAGGCCAACTAAAGGATTCGGCAAAAATGGGAGGCAACAAGTTGGAGGAAAGATCACCCTAAGGATGACAGGTCTAACAGCCAGTGAGTGGCAGACTGCAATCATGTCCCAGTTCATTGGCCCTTTGATGGCTGATGCCAAGACCAGGAGGAGAAGTGACCATCTGATACTTTGCATCCAATGGGGAACCTTAAGTACTAGAATTCTGGAAAGAAGCCAGGCTAAGCAGAAGGTCACAATAATGATGCCTGTGTTTGTTTATTTGCGAATTTATTTTATGGAACATTAGTATGCCACATTTTGCTAAATTATTGCAAGCTACCAAAACAATGCCTTGTGCATCAAAAATACGTAACAGGAGGTGGCATTCTCTGTGGTGGCACCTCAATTACAGTTGCATGCCCAGGCACACTCCTTATGATTGGCCGTTGTAGGGAGCTCCACCAGTTTTTTCTGTGGATCCTTGTGAGTATCCCACTAACAACCACTTCTAGAATTGCCACTGCATATGTAATACGCAGTTGTTGTTTTTTAAATGTTCTTATCTTAAAACTATGGTCCTAGCACACAGAGTGATCTACTGCATTGAATTGACTAATGGAATACTGTCCTACTGGGACACACTGATCTTCCGATCTAGGGCAGCTGTGTGCCCCTAAAATTAAATGGAAATAGTTGGGAGGTTCTTCTTTTCCCTTCCTTATGGCTCATGCATGGAATTGCCTCCCCCTGTAGCTTGGTAAGAAACAAAGTGAAAGGCAATTTTGGAAGGCCTTAAAAACCTGGCTGTTGGGGATCGCTTATAAGGGATGGTTGTTTCTGGTAGTGTGGGGGAGCCTTGCTGGGGTTTGCTCTCTTAGTACCAGAACACTCTTGGAGTAGATGTACACTCTAAAAATCCTTCATTGATTGATTAATTGATCTTTTCTTTTCAGAAAGCAGCCAAGGCAAAAAGGAGGAACAGTGGGACCAGATGTGAAGACATAGAAGGATCTCAGCTGCTAACTAAACACTCCGCTAGCAAGGAGAATGCACTCACCTGCAGGAGCAGACTGTGGAGACGACTAGTCATGTACCACATTGCAGGAGGAGTGAGACAATGGACCTCCTCCTGGCCAACAAGAACATACACATGTGGCAACTCAGGAGCAGGTCTCTCCATCATTAGTGCCTGAAACCGCCTTCTCCACCACTACAGAGGCACCAAAAACAGAAGAATCTCTAACTGCACCTCTTTTACTCTTTGTCCTACTGCAAGTGCCCACCCTCAAGAGTAGGTTTTGTCCCTGACAGCACTGAGTCCTCACAACGTGTCCCTCCAAGTACCCTGAGTTTGCATGCTGCTTTCCAGAAGGTCATGAGGCCAATGATTGGTGATTAGCAGGCCCTCTCTCAGGCCCTTCAAGAGGTGGTACAGAAGTGAATGCACTCCAAGTGTCACATGCAGACCTGGACGGAGATCTCTGCTGTCTCCTGTCTTCATGAACTGCAGTGATTTTATGTTGTTCTGTTTCCAACCTCTTGCCTACCAATTTTCTGTGTCTCCAAGTAAGTCTTCACTCACTGTCCTCAAACCTACCCAAGTGTGTGATGATTCTCAGGTGGCCAATTTGCACTCTCAATCAGAAGTGCCTGCAATGGAGGAGGAACTAACATTGGTCCCAATGCCCTGCAAGAAAGATGGCCCGGTACTTTGTCCTTCAACTCAGCATAGTGTTTTAGACACTCCATCTGGGTTGGGGGAAGTTCATTTCCTGCTGGACTTTGGTCTTGTACTTTGGATTTCAACATTACCAATTAACTATAATTTGGACTACGGGGATGATTTAGAGTTTGGTGGGCAGCGCAAATAGTACCCAGTTAGCCAAACTGAAGGTCTACCGACCATCTGTGGGGTTAAGGTGAAAGTCAGCTTTCAGTCAATTTATCCCCCATTGGCTTTGTCAATGGAAAGCTACCTTTGACGGCCTGACAGAGTAGAGTCCATGGTGGTTATGCCATCATACCACCCATTCTATTTAGAGTGGACTGTCTGATGGCTTTTTTTCTTTCAGTCACTGACAGGATAAACCTGGTGGCAAGTGACAGAAAAAACATAGTGACCTCAACACACCCTGGGAGAAAACTCACAGAGTGTGAGGGTCACTATGTTTTTGTTTTTCAATACCAAGTTCCCACATTGGGGCTCATTTAGAGGGTGGTGGATGGGTACTATATCACAAATGTGGCAGATATCCTGCCCACATTATTATAAGTGCATTATATGAGAATGCAGTTGTAATAAGGCAGACGGGATATCCATTACATTTGAGACGCAGTACCCATCATATGCCTCAAGACTGCTGAGGGTGTTGAAACTGGTTACTCTGTGTTCCAGGAAGAAGGTCTAGCCTATTGGTGGGGATGTTACATTGTAGACAAGTTCTTTGGGAGTCAGGGTTTACAATCAGGGCATATTGTAAGCCTCTAGTGATTTGATCACAACAGCAGGGACATGAACAGTCATTCCAAAGTAGCAATAGAGATTTCAGTGGCACTGCTCTAGAATTAAAAGCATGCAAAGCTCAAAATATGTCATTATTGGTTGCCTTTCAAGGTCACCTGTTGAGGTAGACAGTAGAACTATACTACTTGGTTGCTAATATAATTAAAGGCATGGGTAAACATATGGAAGGAGAAAGTGGATACAGCAGAAAATGAAGTATTACAAGAAGAATTAAAGAGACTTTATAAAGGAAGATTGGCCAGACATTTAACATTTTGGGGATAACTACAGCTCCTTTGAAAATGTGCCCAATGTAGTAGGAAAGAGTTATTTTGTTCTGGAAACCATCCTTGGTAGCACCAGAAGATCAGAAAGACAAGATTTTGTCAATGGCATATGAGGGAGATTCTGGGTTCAGGGCCACCAAAAGGAGTGTTCGTTCGGCATTGTAAACAAGATAAGGCATCATGTTGCATGTGCTTGGACCAATAGATCTAAAAATGGTGACTGATCCTGCTATTGTTACTGAAAAGATGAGTGACCCATGCAAAAAAATATTAAATATTTCTGGACCATAGAACACTTTGGAAGGTGCTGCAAATTATACCACAGTGGTTGCTCATTATTCTTTGAGTTTAATCAGAGCTTATAATTATGTCACAGGTTAGTACCACAGCTGGGAAAGAGTTTTTAGAAGAGCTGTTGGTCAGTGAAGAGTTTAACAAACAGGTGATAGAATATCACTGATATCCATGGAGAGGAAGGAGTACCTTCGATGAAAGATGATAGAAGACATACAGCAGTTGCTTGTAATTGCTCTTTGCACAACTGCATCAGTGGGCAAAACACTTTTGGAATCAACATAGCTATTACTATTAACAAACCACTGCATATCCTGTACATTGAAAACTCAACTGTAAATCTTACATAGCTTGATGTCAACAAGTATTTCCTCTATGTTTCTAAGGTGCAAAAAGTTAACCAAATCATATCTAGGTAGGACGCACTTAGTATGGTACCTCTCAAGCACAACAGAGGCACATCACCTCAGTCTTTCCCAGATATTAGGCATCTGCTCCACCACCGGTTGCAGGCCTCTTACCTTACAGAAGCCTCCTGGGATGGAGGAGAGCCAGAGATGAGTCTGGCAAATCAAATCAGACAATGGCTATTGGAGCTGGAGTATGAGATAGTTAGAGCATTTGACTAGGAGGTAGCTGGAGCTCCCCTGTACTGTACAGCTAGTTGGGATTCTCTGTATTGCACAGTTAGCTACAGGTCCCTCTGAAATGTACAGCTTGCTGGGATTCTCTGCACCGCACAGTAAACTGGAGCCCTCTTATACTGTTCAGCTAGCTGGCATTCTCTGTACTGCACAGATAGCTGAAGGTCCCTCTGTACTGCACAGATAGCTGGAATTCTTTGCACTCCACAGTTAGCTACAGGACACTCTGTACTGAATAACTAGCTGGGAGCCTTAGTACTGCACTGTTTGCTACAGGTCCCTCTGTCCTGAACACCTTGCTGGGATTCTCTGTACTGCACAGTAAACGTGAGCCCTCCTATACAGTAC
This sequence comes from Pleurodeles waltl, assembly GCF_031143425.1. Classification (NCBI taxonomy): domain Eukaryota; kingdom Metazoa; phylum Chordata; class Amphibia; order Caudata; family Salamandridae; genus Pleurodeles; species Pleurodeles waltl. Next base: position 1,826,792,163 of record NC_090444.1, read on the forward strand.
AGCTAGCTGGGATTCTCTGTACTGCACAGATAAGTCCCTCTCTACTGTACAGCTAGCTGGGATTCTCCGTACTGCACAGATAGCTGACGGTCCCTCTGTACTGCACAGATAGCTGAAGGTCCCTCTGTACTGCACAGATAGCTGAAGGTCCCTCTGTACTGCACAGATAGCTGGAATTCTCTGTACTGCACAGTTAGCTACAGGACCCTCTGTACTGAATAACTAGCTGGGAGCCTCAGTACTGTGCTGTTAGTTACAGGTCCCTCTGTACTGTACAGCTAGCTGTGCGTCTCATCACTGCACATTTAGATAGAAGCCCCACTGTGCTGTACATCTAGCTGGAGGCCCCCTGTACTGTACAGCTAGCTGGAGTACTGCACAGTCATCTCCAGGTCCCTCTGCACTATACAGACAGTGGGAGTCTCTGTACTGTACAGTAAGCTAAAGGTCCCTCTGTAGTGTAGAGCTAGATGGGAGTCTCTGTACCTGCACAGTCAGCTGCAGGACACTATGTACTGTACAACCAGCTGGGAGTCTGTACTGCACAGTCAACTAAAGTCTTTCTGCACTGCACAGATAGCTGGGAGGCTCTGTACTTCACAGATAGCTGAAGGTCGCTCTCTGTACTTTACAGCTAGTTTGGAGTCTCTGTACTGCACAGTCAGCAAGAAGCCCCTCTGTGCTTTACAGCCAGCTGGAGTCTCAGTACTGCACAGTACACTAGAGGTTCCTCTGTGCTGTAGAGCTAGCTGGAGTCTCAGTACTGCACAGCACGCTAGAGGTTCCTCTACACTGTACAGATAGCTGGGAATCTCAGTACTTCACAGTTAGCTACATGTCTATCTGTACTGGTACAGCTAGCTGGGAGTCTCTGTACTGCACATTCAGATAAAAGTGCCTCTGTGCTGTACATCCAGCTGGAGACTCTGTACTGTACAGTTGGCTACAGGTCCCTCTATACTGTACAGTGAAGTGGGGTTCTCTGTACTGCACAGTAAGCTGGGCCCCCGTACTGTACAGCTAGCAGGAATTTCAGTAGTGCACAGTTAGCTACAGGTCTCTCTGTACTGTACAGGTAGTTGAGAGTCTCTGTACTGCAGATTCAGATAGAAGCCCCTCTGTGCTGGACCTCTAGCTGGAGTCTCAGTACTGCACAGTTAGCTACATGTCCCTCTGAACTGTACAGAGAGCTGGGGTTCTCTGTACTACACAGTCAGCTCCAGGTCTGTCTGCGCTGTACAGCCAGTTGGAGTCTCTGTATTGCACAGTAAGCTACATGTCCCTCTGTAATGTAGAGGTAGCTGGGAGTCTCTGTACTGCACAGTCAGCTAAAGTTTTTCTGCACTGCACAGCTAGCTGGGAGTCTCTGTACTGAACAGATAGCTGAAGGTCGCTCTGCACTGTACAGCGAGCTGGGATTCCCTGTACTGCCCAGTTAGTAACAAGTCTCACTGTACTTTGCATCTAGCTGGGAGTCTCTGTACTACAGTTAGCTGCAGGACCTCAGTACTGTACAACCAGCTGGGAGTATCTGTACTACAGTTAGCTGCAGGGACCTCTGAACTGTACAACCAGCTGGGAGTCTCTGTACTGTAGTTAGCTGCAGAGCCCTCTGTACTGTACATCCAGTTGGAAGTCTCTGTTATCTGCAGGGCCCTCTGTACTGTACAGCCAGCTGGGAGTGTCTGTACTACAGTTAGCTAGGGGACTCTCTGTACAGTATAACTAGCTGGGAGTTTCTGTACTACAGTTAGCTGCAGGACCCTCTGTACTGTACAAACCAGCTGGGAGTCTCTGTATTATAGTTAGACAAGGGACTCTATGTACAGTATACCTAACTGGGAGTCTCTGTACTACAGTTAGCTGCAGGACCCTCTGTACTGTACATCCAGCTGGGAGTCTCTGTTAGCTGCAGGACCCTCTGTACGGTATACCAGCTAGGATTCTCTGTGCTACAGTTAGCTGCAGGACCCTACCTTACAGTCAGCTGGGAGTGTCTATACTACAGTTAGCTGCAGGACCCTCTGTACTGTGCAACCAGCTGGGAGTCTCTGTGCTACAGTTAGCTGCAGGTCCCACTGTACTTTACAACCAGCTGGGAGTCTCTGTACTTCAGTACTACAGTTAGCTGCAGGACCCTCTGTGCTAGAACTAGCTGGGAGTCTGTACTACAGTTAGCTAGGGGACTCGCTGTACAGTATAACCAGCTGGGAGTGTCTGTACTGCAGTTAGCTAGGGGACTCTCTGTACTGTACAGCTAGCTGGGAGTCTCTGTATTCTAGTTAGCTAGGGGACTCTCTGTACAGTATAACTAGCTAGGAGTCTCAGTACTACAGTTCGCTGCAGGACCCTCGGTACTGTACAATCAGCTGGGAGTCTCTGTACTACCGTTAGCTAGGGGACTCTCTGTACAGTATAACCAACTGGGAGTCTCTGTACTACAGTTAGCTAGGGGACTCTCTGTACAGTATAACCAGCTGGGATTGTCTGTACTACAGTTAGCTAGGTTACTCTACGGTTAGCTAAGGGACTCTCCTGTTAGCTAGGGGACTCTCCTGTTAGCTGGGGACTCTACAGTTAGCTAGGGGACTCTCCTGTTAGCTAGGGTACTCAACGGTTAGCTAGGGGACTCTCGTTAGCCAGGGGACTCTCCCAGCAGCGGCCGCCCAGCGACAGAGGGGTAGTAACCCCGGCTCCACGGAAGTGTTTGACTGCCCGCCGGCCAAACACCATCATTAGCACCCTTGGAAGATGCAGCCAGGATTGATCGGAGCTGGCTGGTCTGAGAATAAATTCTCTTGGTATAAAATGTTATAAATTGCATTCTGTTGACAGGATGATGTATGGCTTGGCCTTTGCAAAAAATGGACTTTCTTCAGCAGATAAATAAAGAAACTCACTCCTTTAAGATTTCAGATTTATGTATACTTTCAGTGGATTTGCCAGTGAGCGCGTGCATGCTTCAGAGGCTGTTGTAAGTGCACGGTAGGCTGATATTCTATAGAGTGCTTTTGGGGTACCTCACACGTACCTGCTATTTTAGAATATTTTTCAGTTACTGCCTGAAAGATTATACTTGTCGCTAGTGGTGTCTTCATATTCAACTTTTCTTGATAGTCACTGACAGCTTTTCCTCTCTGCTAACAGTTTAAGGGGTGCTGCAGACCCTTCTTCTGGGGTCCCTTTCATACCACCTCTTCTAGTTCAGGTGCTCACATTGCATGCAGGGCTTTCACTAAATCAAGGCTCAGACACTGCACAGTTATCCTGGTTCCTTAGGCAATGGTGAAATGGGGTAACAACAGCCCCCTGCAGCCCCTGCGGTGCGGGGTGGCCCTGAGCACCAGGGGACACCCACCCCCGCTGTGCACGGACAGCGGCCTCTGGCCTGTGAGCTCCTGACTGGGTGTGGAGCGTGGGGGGCGTTCTCCATGTATTTTGCAGTGGGGGGGGGGGGGGCCTTGAGTTTCCTTGCTCCACTAACCTGGCTACAGTAAGGTGCTAGTTACCAATCAGCAGTTGTTGAATACTAGTGAAGTTTCTCTACTATTTAGCCGCTACTTTCTTGGGTGCTAGATGAATGGAAAACATTATGTACTATTTGGCGGGAATCAGGAATAAATAAGAAACTGCACTATTTATTCAGCCGCTGGCTAAATAAGAAAACTTGTACTATTTTTTCGCATCTGGGAAAATAGCAAAGAAACTTCACTATTTACGCACCTGCCAGATAACCACAATGGGCCAGATTCTTAAAGTTTTAGCGTCGGGTTACTGTTACTTTTTTAATTCTAAACTGACGCTAAACCTTTTTGGGGAGTAACAAACCAATGCAAATTGATATTTGCGTTGGTTTGTATGAAACAGTAACACAGAGCAGTGCTAAATGCTGCCTTGCATTATTTTGCGTCAGTGGGGCGTCACATCAGTGGTACATGGGCGTTCCCATGCAACCACCCGTGCTTTTTGAGGCAAAACCCTATTCACTAACATTAGTGGACGGGGTTTAACGCTGAAAATTAACGCAGCTGAAAAGCAGGCGTTAAAAAGAAAGATGTTTTCATTTCTCTGTGCTTTTCTGACTTTACATGTTTGCTGCACTGTACAGCACACATACAAAGTTGGAAAATGTTTTTCGGTTGTCTAAGCATAGTATTTTGTACAGGAAAGATAACCTTCCTGTATAAAACCTATTCTAGACTCATTCACGCACCCTAGCACTTTGGCGTTAAGGTGAGTGCATGGTGCACAACAGCTGAAATCAGCACCAGCGCTAGGGAGAGGGGAGGAGAGAGCCATATCTATGTGAATACGGCGCTCTCCCTCTCTCTCTTTGTCACCCAGCGCTGCTCAGCATTTTTGCCTGCTGCGCTGTGTTCTGTGACACCTTTCAGAATCTGGCCCAATATTTGTTTGACAGGTGCACAGGTAGTACAGAAACTTTAAAAGAACACACTAACAATATAAATAGAGAGTCTGGGCCTGATTACAACTTTGGCGGAGGGGGTTAATCCGTCCCAAATGTGACGGATATCCTGCCCACCGTATTACGAGTTCCATAGGATATAATGGACTCGTAATACGGCGGGTGGTATATCCGTCTCATTTGGGACGGATTAACACCCTCCTCCAAAGTTGTAATCAGGGCCTATATGGTAAATGCTGTCCTGGTGAGAAGACAGCAAACCTGAGGCATATTTAAGACAGCTGTTGAAGCAGCTGGAGTGGGTTTGCTTGGTCAGCCATTTGCACCACATAGTAGCCAACATGTTTCAGTTTTGTGTGTTTTTTATCGCCTTTTAGTTTCTTTATACCTTGGGAATCTGGGCCCACTGCCAATTCTTTTCTTTAGTTCATTCTTAACGTATGCACAAGGTCACTTTCTTATGTTAGTTTATGATTAAAAATAAAGTGGATTATTAATTTAGGAGGGAGCAACACAATCTTCATAGGTCACAATGTAGATCACGGAAATAACTCTGCTCAGTCACTGGTAGTTATGGTACAAGCAGCAGGCTGTTCCCCAGAGAAATGTGTGATATTTCAAGCACTAACAAACGACATGAAAGTCAAGAAAACAACACAGTAACATTCTCAATCCAATTTAGAATAATCAAGACAAATGTAATAAGCAAAATGATACAACACTAGTTAAGATTTATTAAGGGAACATGAAGCATGAACTTATAAAGAACATGTCAGAAAATGCTGATGGAAATAATGTGGGTATAAATCCACTTGTATGACAATGAATATGTGAATATGTGTTTCTAGGCATTCAGAACTACGACATATCAAATTGCTCACCCAAGGCTGTGTATTGGCTCCATTTATTTTTCTTCTATATATTAATGCCTTAGAAAGGTTTTTGAGATCTAAATGTAAAGATCTGCCTAAGATTGTCTCCCGCACCGGTACCAGTATTATTGTACGCGAATGACAGGGTACTCATAGCTAGAAGCGTCAATGGACTGTAGATTGTTTTGGATACCTTTACACCTTTATGGATGATCTTGGGCTAAAGACAATTTTATCTAAGCCATTTATAAAGAAGTGCAGATCCGGGCTTTATAAATCCCATAAATGTATCCTTTCTGGTTCAGAGATTATTCAAGTCCTGAACTTTACAAACATGTGAATTCTGTTTGGGTCGGCTCCTAGTTGGAAGTTTTTTTATAAGTTAGAGTCTTACAATTTCAGAGATGTGTCTTTTCGTTTTGCTAAAAAACTAGGGCATAAACCAGTATAAGAACTAATCCATGGTTGTAAAAGTAAGCGAGTATCCATTAGTATATTTGGAGTAGGACTGTGGGATTATATTGATACTGGCTGTTAGACCTGACAGCATTAGGGTGGCCCTCCCTAGACTTTTTGACTTTCACCTCCTATTTTTTGATGTATCTTTTTGTTGGCCTTACAACCCAGAGCACTGTAGCACTGTTGGCCAGTTCTGACCAGAGCTAAAAATGGCAAAATTGGTATATTCACAATTGGCTTTTTTCATTTACCTGTAAGTCCCTTGTAAATTGGTAACCCATATACCCAGGGCCTGGCAATTAAATGCTACTAGTGGGCCTGCAGCACTGATTGTGCCACCCACTTAAGTAGCCCTGAAAACATGTCTCAGGCCTGCCACTGCAGAGCCTGTGTGCACAGTTTCACTCACACTTCGATTTGACATTTAAAAATCCTTGTTAAACCTTAAACTCCCCTTTTATTACATATGTCACCCCTAAGGTATCCCACAGAGCAGGGCACCATGCAAGTTGAAGGCAGGACATGTATTTTTAACTTTTACATGGCCTGGTAGTGAAAAACTCCCAAAGTCGCTTTTCAATACCGTGAGGCTTACTCCTCTCATAGGTCAGCATTGGGAATTCCTTAATATACCTTTAAGCTGTAACTCCTGAACAGAAAGGAGTAGTTACATCATGTTTCATATCATTGGAATAGTAATGATAAATCCTCTATACTGGTGAAGTCAGATTTAACATAACCATTTGGCAAATGCCTCTTTTAGAAAGTGGGCATTTCTCTCCTTTTACTGCTCTGTGTGTCTTGCAGCCTGTCTCCAATACACGTCTGGGCTAGGTAATAGCTACACTTTGTGCATTCCCTCTAGAGAGCCACAAACACCGGAAGGATGAGTTTGACAATGGACTAATCTGCATACTTATAGGTCTTCCTGAGCTGAAAGGGTGGAGGGGAGCTGTCACATACATTAGAATAGGGAAGTGCCTGTCCACACACAAAGGGCTTATTACCCTCTACTGATAGTCTCGAGCTAGGGCTTAGACAAAAGGGGAACCTGTGCACTTCAAGGAGCTGCTCTGAAGTTACCCCCAGTTTAAAGTCACATTTGGGTATAAGTACCGGGGCTCTAACTCTTCCAAATCAGTACACTACTGGACATGGAAAGAACTCTGCTGGAGTAAAGACTGCAATGCTGTAAGGATTCCCCCTTGCCTGGACTGACTGTTCCAGGGAACTCCTTCTCTGTTTTGCTGAGCTTCCCTGCTGCCTGCTGATCTCTCCCCTGCTGAGGACAAGGACTGGACCCATCTCGCCGGAACCCAGAGTGACTCCAAGTGCTTGCTGGCTTGCCCCCCTTGTTCTGCAGTCTCAGGGACATCAAATACTGCTTGCAACTCTCCTGGTGTTGCTGGACTTTATGGATCCTACTCTTGCCTGAGGGTCCCCTCTCCTTTCCTGGGCCTCAGAAGTAGGTTCTGCAGCTGAATGCTACAAAAACCGGCACATTGTCACCACTGCGCTGGTCGGAGCCGTAGCATTGCTCCATCAACACCGACGCAGAGGCTGCTCGATAACATCAGATACCCAGTCTGCGTGGCCCTATGACAATGCTGAGCGCAGCACCATGATGACGCATCACATTCATCTTTATGGAGCCCAACGACGATGCAGTGACCTCACTGCGTGGAGAATACTGACGCATCGTGCCCTCGGCATCAACACTTTGCTCCATACAAGGTACTTTCTCAGCTGACCCTGCATGGGTTCTATAGCTTGCTTACCCTCCATCACGGTTGGCCTGAACTTTGGATTACACCGGTCCCTCTCGACCTCAAGTAACCTTTTGACCACTAGTGACTTCTAAACACTGTTTTCACACTTACTTTTTAAAAACTCATATCTTGATTTCTACTTATTGGATTTTTGTCATTTTGCTCTTGGTTTCCTCAAATAAATATTCTCTATTTTTCTAAACCTGTGTGGAGTCTTTTTGTGGTGTGTTACTGTGTATTGCACAAATACGTTTGCTATGTGCCAAGCTACCAGAGGGTGAGCACAGGTTAATTCAAAGTGTGTATCTGACTTACCCTGACTAGACTGGTGGTTCCTGCTTGTTTAGGGTGCCTACTCTGACAACCAGAAACTAAATTTTTAACAATGGCTCTTTGAAGAAAGTGGAAAACAGATTTACACAGTGGACTCTTGGCTGTCCCCCAATCTTCATCTACAATTTTCTGTCACTCCGAGGTGGGTCTTGGCTTTGTAGAAGAATACATTGCATCGCAACCTTTGGTATTATGGCTAAGACTATAGAGGAAACTTTAAGCACATTTTTCTAGAGCCATAATGTCGATTGTCTTACTTTAGATAAGGTGACATAGATCCCATGGTTGTTTTATGTTTAAAATCTTTAACAAATTAAATGAATTACGGACATCAGAGCTTTTTTCAGACCCTGAGAATGCCTTGCATCTGACCTCCTCTGCAGTTAAAGAACTGTTTTATATGCAATGTTTTTTCTGTGCGTATGGCAAATTGGCATGCAAGGGACTCTGGCATAATTCCTTGGGATCTGACTGTGAACCCTATGCCAGCCCTTTATCTCTGGCTTATTTCTAACCAGTGGCATAGATTTTTCCTCACAAGGTTACTTCTCAATTTACTCCACTTTCTGCTGGCTTTACCCAACCAAGGGTTGTGGTTTGCATCACTTCCCACGCGTCCTGTGATGGTAACACAAAGCACAATGCACTTTATATTATTCTGTTCACTTTACACGCTACTAAGGAAAGGTTTCTTGCGCCCACTTTAACGTAAATTTAATACGAGGTCTCACAAGACGTTCTTTGCCTTTTTATAGCATCTAGGGAGCCCCGATGTTTGTTACGCCACAATTAATTTGATAAAAGAGCTTTATTGATTAGAAAGAGATCCTGAATTGGAGAGGTTATTCTGTTTACTTTTTGACGTACAAAGGAAATGTTTCTTGCTCTCAATTTTATGTGAATTTAATATGAGATCCCATAAGGGGCCAGATGTATCAAACGATTTTGCATTCGCAAACGGTGCGAATCGCAGAAATCGGCCGTTTGCGAATGCAACAACGTGGTCTGCGATGCATGAAAGACATTCGCAGGCCAAAAAAAAGGAATCGCAATATTTGAGATTTTTTGCAAAGCGACATGGTTTTGCGTGTCGCATTTTGCGTCATGAAATACCGAATCGCTGTTAGCATTTCGCAAATTGCGAGTCAGAATAGCGACTCGCAAATACAGAATCGATATTTCACATCGGAAATTGGGAGACACAAAATGCAACACGCAAAACCATGTCGCAATTAGATGCATCAAAAATTAGCAAATTGCAAATTTTCGCAGAATGGCCTTTTGCACGTGCAATTTACCACGGATTGAAACCAGGTGGTAACCAGGTGCAAGCTATATAAAGAGGCCCAAAATGCCTCAGACTCTTTTCCACAATGGCTGCACTCTACGTCATGGCGAGGAGAATGAGGATCTTGGCAGGTTTGAGGAGAGGGAGGAGGAGACAGGAGTGCACTTTCAGAGTGCGCATTACACTTTTTGACCAGACTGAGGAGGAAATATATGAGAAGTACCAGTTGAACTAAGCCATGATACTTGACCTGATAGCTGAGCTACAACCCATACTGCAGCGCACAACACACAGGACCAATAGCATACCCACCCATGTGCAGGTATTATGCTCCCTGCACCTACTTGCCTCAGGGAGCTATCAATGGGTCATAGCAGCAGCTGGAGGGGTATCACAGAGTGCCCTCTCTAGATTTTTCAATGCATTTCTAAACGCCGTGCTGAGTAGGATACACCAGTACATCAGATTCCTCCACACCCCACAGGAAATACAGCAGACAAAAATTTATTTCTACCAGATAGCACAGTTCCCCCACATCCAAGGTGCCATAGATGGGACACATGTTGCAATCTGTCCACAATCCGCCACAGAGTATGTGTACCGCAACCGCAAATACCAACATTCCATGATTATACAGGTGATATGTAATGCCTCTTATATCATAACTGATCTCGTGGCCAGGTACACAGGGAGCATACATGATTCGTACATCTTTCGCGACAGCAGGATTCACACAAGACTGCTAGCTGGGGATATCTACTAGGTATTTTCCCTCTTTACAATGGAGCATTGATGGCAGTGTGACGTCAGATGGCTCAGCTACTCATTATACCCTCTGTTCCTTCCAGGAGACAGTGCCTACGCAGTGCGCACCTACCTGATGACGCCCCACCTAAATCCTGCAACACCAGCAGAGCGTAGATACAATTCAGCACACAAGGCAACCCGCAATGTGGTGGAGCGCACCTTTGGCCTGCTGAAGAGTCGCTTACGGTGCATCCACAAAAGTGGAAGGGCACTACAGTACAGCCCGGACACGACCTGTAGAATAGTGGCCACATGTGCGATCTTGCACAATATAGCTACCACCAGGGGCATACCTGTGGAAATATCAGAGCCAGACTCAGATGATGATCCCATACCACCCCTACATCCAGCAGACAGGACCACTGCAGCAGAGGGCAGGCAAAGGCGTGCTGACATCACGCACAACCATTTCAGATGTAAGTCATTACAACACAACCTCACTGACATGTGTTCTGGTAGTTACCACCTTTATTACCTTGACTTCAGGTAACATACGTGTCACTAGGACAAAGCAATACACATGTGTCATAAAAGAGCTATTTACAGTGTCGCACTATTGTCTTCATAGTTTACTGTAATTCAACATGTGCAGTTAGTCCCCTGTGGCCATCAAAGTCACTTTTTACGGCCATGCATTCCATTCGAGTGCGCAGTGGCCTCGCCAGCACCTCTTGTATCAGCCTCAGTGGCAGTGCTGTGCCTGGTACTGCGACGCCTAGGATCCATCATGGGCACTGCAAGGCTGCTGAGGCTAGATGACTCCTCAGTATCCCCAACTCCAAGTTCACTGGGTGTAGCACTGCGATTCGCCAGCATAGTATCCAGAACGTTGGTAATCTGGACCAGTCCCTGGGGAACATCCCAACCGCTATGTGCTGCCTCCACCTGTGCGGCCACAGCACGCCGTGATATGAGGGCAGTAGATGTAGCTAGGCGATTGACTGATCTACAAAAGCCACTGAACATCCTCATGAATCGCCTCTCATGGCTGCGGTGGCTAACTCGCTCATGCCTGATCTCAGTACAGAGTTCCTTTACTGCATTGGTCAGTTCCCTGGTGTTCTCCGCAGCTGTTAGCTGTCCCTCATGCAGCTTGCAAATCTTTGTATTCAGACACTCCAACTGCTTTTGCAGCCCCCCCATGTTGGCATTGTATGCCTGCATCTGCCTGTGCATTCCCCTCATGTTTTTGTTTTGCAGGTGCTGCACTTTGAGCATTGATGATTCCAGGCCACTGAAGAATGATGGGCCCTCACCTACTTCCGTGTGCTGTGTGCCTGCATCGTGAGGCCTCCTGCGGGGAGTTGAGTGACCCTGGGGCAGGGACTGCTGCCTTACAGTGGATCTGGCTTCTGGGGATAGAGTGTGGCCTTCATCCTCATGTCATCTGAGTCCAGGCTCAAATCGGGGAGAGGTAACACACTTGCCCTGCGTCTGATCGGCGCAATACTCAATGACTCGCTGGTGTTGGAGTCGGATGGAGGCTGAGTTTCTGCATCCCCACAATGGCACAATCTGCTGCTGCTTGGCCTGGGCCATCTGCAACGACAATGTGCAGCATGTCATTTATGTATGTATCACCAAATGTTGCACAATGGTAATAAATGTACACTTACATCGTATCACTATGTAGTGGGTGTTGTGTTCTTCTGGGTGTCGCTCTACTTAATTGCATTCTATATGCTAATTTCAGCTCTGGGTTGTGGACTACCACTCCCATAAGGCATTGTTGTGCTGCATCTAAGATGTGGAATGGAGTACTTATCACAATGGCTTGCACTACTTACTATTTCCTAAGGGGCATTTGTACATACACATATGGGATTACATTTCATTATTGTACTTACCTTTACTGGTGTTGGGTGTGCCGGACATGTCTATGTCAGTGACCCCACTGACAGCTTCTGGGAGCAGTGTCGACTCCACCAGGTCTTCCATGGGGGTGGAGGGTGTCTGGGTGGATGGTCCACCTCCTGTGCTCCTTGCCTCCTTTAGCCTGCTGGCCACCCTCTCCTTGGCACGGAAACGCAGGTCATACCACCTCTTTCTTATCTCCTCCACTGAGTGCTGCGCAACCCCCACTGCGCAGATTTTGGTCTGGATGTCAGCCCAGAGTATTCGCTTCTCACTCTCTGGGACCTGGAGTGAGCTCTTCCCAAATAGACGGTCATGGCTCCTCACCACCTCCTCAGTGAACACCTCCAGTTCTTGCTCACTGAACTTCAGCTTTCTCTTCCTCTCTCCCTTCTCCTTCCCATTAGCAGCATTGGCCATGTTGATGTCAGGTCCTGGCTTGCTCACAAACGTGCTCCCTGGGGCTGGTCTCTGACTCTCTGCTGCTGCTGTGGGTGTGGTACCTGGAAACAGCATGGGCTGACTCACTTCCTGCTTGTGATGTCATCAGGCTGTGCCAGTTGTCCGTTTTCGCAATTTGCAATTTTCAAATACCGAATCGCAAATATTTTTGCGATTCGGTATTTGGGCCTCACAATTTGCATTAGCGATTTTTAAGAAAAGCGCTATTTCCGAATCGCAAATTTGTTACATTGCATTTTGCGACTCAGAAATATCGATTTCTTAAAAATCGCTATTTGCGATTTGCTAAGGGTTTTTTTCATACATCTGGCCCAAGGTCTCTTTTGCCTTTTTACAGCACACAATTAGTTTTATTTAAAAAAGGTGCTCTCATGGATTAGAAAGAGATACTGAATTGGAAATGTCGTACTGGTTCTTACTGTATATTGTATTGTAAATTGTATTCCAATTGTATTATATATTTGTCTATATTAATTAATTAATTGTATTTGTTTTTTTATCACTGTTTCCACAGTAATGTATTTTGTCTTAGCTATGCAATGTTATGGCTCATTGTAGCTGAATAAATTACAATTTGATGCTGACTTGACTTATTGTGTTGTTACATGCAAATTACCTTTATGCACAGAAACTATATGGTGGATGTGGCATACAAAATAGACAATTGCCTTGTGTAACATTATGGAGGCTGGATGACTGTACTTAAGGCAAATCTGTGATTGACTTACATTAGCATTATGCTAAATGCAGACAGACAATATGTATTTTGTATTTCTCATTGCTTAGAATTGTACGTGTGATTTCTCAACATATTGTGATAAAATGCAAGATATCTGACTTGTTATGTTGGTGGAGACATTGACATTGACAGAGGAGACATAGCTCGTGCATCAACGTATTCGGATAGAACCGGATTTGACTGTATATACATTGTTAATAAACAATAGGACATTGGTTACTTGCTGCAATGAGCAGCCATTTTTAGGTCTTGGTTAACAGTGCAGCTGTTGCCAGACATTATGTGATCAACCTAAAAATGAGCTTTCAGGCGTACTACAGAGAGGGGCTTTGGCTCTGCCTTCATCTTGGCAGACATGAGTGTGGCAATAGATTGGAGAGAAGCTGTGAGAGACTGTCTGTCATATGAAACTGCTCAAATCCCCTGTTTTGTTGATGGGATACTCTTGAGGAAAATACCTTTTTTTGTATTAGTTGAAAAAAACTCAAACACATTTGCCCGGCTTTATCCAGCTGTTGACATTTAAACCTTATCACTACAGTGTGTGGTAATAGAAAAAGAAAACAATGCATACATAATAAATGAAAAACAAATCTTTCTGGTTTTCTTATTGAGTATGTGTCTCAATTTGAAAGGCACAGCTATTCAAAATTGTAATTTCAAAATGGCAATTGGGTTGTGTGAGGTCAGTAATGTTCTGGGTGATGGCGGGTGTTGGAAATGGCCCTTTTTGCAGGGTCATCCCTAAAGTTTTTGCCTCCTACCTTTTCTGACTAGTTTTTGTTGGCTGAAGAACTCTGGGCACTTTACCACTGCTAACCAGTGCTAAAGTGCATATGATCTCTGTGTAAATTGTATTGTTGATTGGTTTATCCATGATTGGCCTATTTGAATTACTACTAAGTCCCTAGTAAAGTGCACTAGAAGTGCCCAGAGCCTGTAAATCAAATGCTACTAGTGGGCCTGCAGCACTGGTTGTGCCACCCACATTAGTAGCCCTGTAAACATGGCTCAGACCTGCCACTACAGCGTCTGTGTGTGCAGTTTTACACTGCCAATTCAACTTGGCAAGTGTACCTACTTGCCAGGCCTAAAACCTTCCCTTTTTATGCATGTAAAGCACCCCTAAGGTAGGCCCTAGGTAGCCCCATGGACAGGGTGCAGTGTATGTTAAGGGTGGGACATGTGCTGATGTGTGTTACATGTCCTAACAGTGAAATACTGCTAAATTTAGTTTTCACTGTTGCAAGTCCTATTTCTCTCATAGCTTAACATGGGGGCTGCCTTTAAATATTATGAAAGTCGAGATTCCCTTTGAGAGCAGATGGAAATTTGGAGTTTGGGGTCTCTGAACTCACAATTTGAAAATACATCTTTTAGTGAAGTTGGTTTTTAGATTTTTAGTTTGAAAATGCCACTTTTAGAAAATAGGCATTTTTTTGCTTAAACCATTCTGTGACTCTGCCTGTTTGTGGATTGCCTGTCAGTTGGACAGTTGGGCTGTTTGTGAATCCCCTCTAGAAAGTGAGACAAAGGGAGCTGGGGTGTAGCCTGAATATCCTGATGAGCCATCTGTGCTAGAGTGGAGGGAGGAGTGGTCACTTACACCTGAATGGGCTGTGCCTGCCCTCTCACAATGCAGTCTCCAACCCTCTGGTGTGTGTCTAGGGCATAGGCTGGGCAAGGCAGGATCTTGTGAATAACAGAGACTTTCCTTCGAAGTAGGCCTACTTAAAAAGGCAGAAGGGGGTATCAGTATTGGAACCAAAACCCCTGATAATCAGATCACTTCTGGATTCAAGAGGAACCTCTGCCAAAAAGAAGAGCTGAAGAGCTGAGGAGAAGTGCTGCCCCTGTCTGTGACTGTGCTTTGTTGGGCTATCCTGCAGTTGCTGCTTCTGCCTGTGAAAGGGGACAAAGACTGGACTATGTTGTGCATTCCTGCTTGTGAAGAATCTCCAAGGGCTTGAGTTGAGCTTGCCTCCTGTTTTGAAGTCTCAGGGCCATCAAATACTTCCTCTGCTAACATCTGGTCTCTCTGCTGAGATTCCCGCCCTGCCAAGTGATGTCCTATCCAGTCCCTGGGCCCTTGAAAGGTGAAGTTGGCAGACAAGAGCTGAAAATCTACACACAGAATGCCGTGCGGGGAAATTTTTGATGTACTATCTGCAACGCAGCTGATAAACGACAAGCCGCTGCTGCTAAAATCAATGCTCCACCTGCATCGTGGCTGGGAGATCGATGCGTCACGGCTGGTGAAAGAGGCACAACACCTGCTTGTGGCTGCTGATAATGAGGCAAACCCCACGCAGCACGGTTTTGTAACACTGTGCGACAGGATTTTCCACGCATCATCCCTGGGTGTCAAAGTCAACCCGACTCTACGCAAATCCGAGGAGCCCCATCTGGAAATCGACGCATCGCTCTCTTGTGAGGGAGAAGAAACGACTCATCACCGACCCGACAGGAAAAGAAACAACGCACGGCCTCCCTTGCGAGGAAGGAATCGATGCATCGCTGCTTTTTCCGACACATGCTCGTCTGTGCTGCTTTATTTTTGACGCTAACAAGGTACTTTGTGCAAAATCAACATTCTCACTGTTTTTTATGGATTAAGACTTATTCTTTTGAGAATTCATATCTTGATTTCTGTATGTTGGATTTTTGTCATTTTGGTCTTGTTTGATTTAGATAAATATTGCCTATTTATCTAAACTGTTGTGGTATCCATTTTGTAGCGTTTTCACTGTATTACTCTGTGTGTGTTGGCACAAATATTTTGCACATTGCTTCTGAAGTTAAGCCTGCCTGCTCGTGCCAAGCTACCAAGGGGATGAGCAGGGGTTAATTGAGTGTGATTCTCCTTTACCCTGACTAGAGTGAGGGTCCTTGCATGGGCAGGGGGTAACCTGACTGCCAACCAAAGACCCCATTTGTAACAACGGGTCTCAGGTCGAGCTTGGGGTTCGGTTTACTGGTGTTTATTCTTTTGAGAACATAAAGGGGTGGTTTTATAAATTCCAACACCCATTTGTGATGGTCGGGAGTAGAGAGGGATGTGAACACCCAGCTCAGACTGTACATGCACCAGAGCAGAGTGTAATCTTCACTCTAAGCTTCCCCTGCAGGCTAATGTTACATGACACAGTTATGCAAGGACATCCATTTCTTGTTTGGAATAAGTAAAAAAATATCTTGAATGTAAATTTCAAATTTAGATGGATCAACACTTTGGGTCACCTAGGTGGGCCTTTCTCTTCCCAGTCCTCATCTAAAAACGTCAGCACGCAAACATGGAATTGAGCTCAAAAGTGTGAGTTGATATTTATACCTCAATCTTTCCATAAGAGATTGAGGTATACCACCTGTGCTCCACTGCATCTAGAACTCTGGTAATACCTAACTGCAATAAGTCTGGGGAGGTAGGAGCTTTGTGTACTCCACATGCAACTTATGGAACTCACTCCCTTTCGATCTTAGAACTTTAGCGAGTTTTAAAAAGCACCATAAAACCTGGCTGTTCTCCATCCCTATTTAAGACTGGTCTGTTCAGTGCTATATACCTGGACTTCATGTTAGCTTTCGGGCATTTGTTGCACATTATAAAATGAAAGCAATATCAATAAAATCATGAAAGATTCTTCCCCATTGGTTGCATGAAAATTTGTTGGTTAACTTGAAGCATTAAAGAATACACCAACAATACATTCCTGGCTTGTCAAGCCACTATGACACCACAATAAGAACCAGGAATCACCAAATGTAGTTAGAAGATTTTTTTTTTTACGCTATTAATCAATCCAGTCCATAGCCATATCATGAATAGGTACAAAAGATACAACAATACAGCTTGTAAGATGAAATATTTTAGTAGATTTCACAATAGATAATATGCAGAATAGTGACAATCAAAACAATACTGAGGCAAACTAAAGCAAATCGGTGTCCCATAAAGAAACTTCCCTCCTCTCTCCTAAATATAAGTCAATCAAAGATTTCTCTAAGCAAGGTTTCTATTTAGGGACCACGGAAGGAGTCAGCATAGCAGAGACCTCGAAGTCGAAGAATAGAGAAAACAAAGAGGTCTGCAGAATCTCCTTAACCAACTGTGTGATCACCAGTTAACACGACAGGCATTTCAGAAACATTCCTGTCCTTTCCCACACCAACAAGAACCAATCAGTTCAATACTTGAGAGGAGCATTTGCAGCGTCCTTTAAGTTTCCCATTGCTTCAAAACTGAGACTGTAACTGCAATCTTGAACACGTGGCTGTCCTGATACATGATGAAGAGAAGGCTTTTTCCAGCCACTCAGGGGCATATTTACAAGCCCTGTGCGCTGCCCGAGCATCCCTTTTTTTGACGCTCTGGCAGGGTCGACTGCAGTATTATATCTATGAGGCCATGCAAAGCCACTTTGCGTGGCTTTTCATGGCCTCCTAGATATGTAGTAAGGCAAAGCAGAGCAAGTCACTGTGTTGCATTACACTGTGTCAGGTGGGCTCTCCCTGCGTGGGTTTTCCAATGCACCACCCATGGATTTCGATGTGCCCCAGATTTACTAAATGTCGTAAACCTGGGACAGTGCCACAACCTTATGCCTCCCCAGGGGTGACATAACAAGGAGAAATATTTTTATTTCTCCTCATTTTTTCCTCTTTCTAAATGTGCTGCCTCTCCGGATTGTTTTTGTGCAGGAAGGTGCAGGGTATAGCTTAAATTGCTCTGCTTCATATGCATTCAACTTTGGGGCAATTGGCAGTCTAGCTGTAAGTAAAAGCCACGCTATTGCCACCAACCCACAGCACAGTCCGTGTTCTTTGCTTTTTGATGTGTGAAAGCTTTGCACAATCATCTCTCTATGCGAGTGAGCGATACCGCAGGACGGGAGCACATTTCACATGAGATGATATATCGGGTTAGCTGTTCGCCAGGACCTAAGATGGCCTTGGACTTGGCCACTTCACATTCCTCTGATGCACTGAGAGGGGTAGTGTTATCACCAGGTAAGTGCCTGGGCACGGGTGAGAGGCAGTGGCTAGCCATGCACAGAAACAAACTCATCTGTTCTGCAGACACATCTGGAACTTCAGAATGTTTAGTTCTTCTTAGGGAGTGTGCATACAGCTTTTCTCTGGTTGCACGTGTCTTTTATCCAATTACTCATGTGTCTGTCAGTGTTGGTCTCATTTTAAAACCTTTTAAAAACATAAAGCTAAAAGAGTGTACAGAGTAAAAACAAAAAGAGTGTACAGAGTGCACATCCACTTTTATAAACAAGCATTGGAAAAGTCCATAGGTCTTAGCGATCCAAGAGCTATAGGCGCTGGCAATGTTAATGCATTTGTGGAGGGCGCTGGGGCTGGTTTTATTGAGATACGGGTTCTCAGCAGAAGAAAGGTCCCAGAGCTGGCGTTTGCTGTTATGTAACCACTGAGCGCTGGGGGAACTTGGTTTTGAGCACTAAAATTTAGCTCCCGTACCTCCTTTCTCAACAGGTGAGTTATTAACAATTGGCAATTCGCAGAAAAATCCTTGGATGCCATGACCCATGTTTTACATACTGCAATTAAGGTATTACATTGTCAAATGCACAAAAGAAGTGAAATAAAACAACAACCGTAGCTCCTTCAGCCTCCAGTTCTCAAAGTGATTCCTACATACCTGTTCCTAAATTTACAATATCAAGAGCGAATTAAAGAAAGGATTATCGAGCCTCTTGAAGACAGGCCTTACCAACATCTAGTCTCAGTTCAGCTTGGAGCACCTCCAAGGATTATGCCTCACAAATTCCTGCATTTAAAGAGCTAATGAGCAAAAAGGAATATTCTAGAATCAAATCTAAACATTCTTTATATTAAGACCCCTCAGCTTTGGTAGGCCATGTACTTCAAAATGCAAGGCATAAACTGCAGGTAACTCAAATGAACCAAAGGAATCATTCTGCATGTAAGGATTTGTAACATCACTGGAAAGCAAATTACTAGAAACATATTAGTTCTACTCCAGTGTTTAGGTGCAAATTTTGTAATGGTCACAAAGTTCGCCAACACTTCTACTCAACCTTGCAACATGTTTTACATTAGAAGAATAGATTCACTGCAGGTTGTCAGGGCTTGCAACCATCGAGAGTGGTGGAGCGCACAAATAGGTGGGGGTGGGTGCATGCACGTGCATGCAACATGAAAGGGAGGGGACACAAAATAAATAAAATAAAAAATAACTTACCTTTTTTGAAGTTGCTGAGAGGCACGTCCTCCTCGCTCCACTTTCCTTCTTCGTTCCAGCCTCCATCTCAGGCCCCATCCAACTCCCTTAACCAATCCTGGTGCTGCTCTCATGCTGGTAACAAGCATGAAAGCAGTGCCAGAACTGGAGGAAGCAGCCCTTCTCAGCGCTCCCAAGCTGTCAAAGACAGCTGGGTTGAGTGGTTTAAAGTGTGCATGTCTGGCTGGCCGTCACAAGAGGGCCGGCCAAAGGGACATGCGCACTTCAAACAAGTGCTCAGGCAGCCCACCCTCCTCCCTGCTGCTGGCACTTAGGTAATCCCGCCCTTCCTGACACTTGGTTCAGGACAGAGGATGAAAAATAAAATGGTGATAAATTAACTTTATCACGATTTTATTTTTCCTCTCTGGGCCACCTGGGGGCATTTTTCCCAGTGGGGCGACGCTCCTTCGCTCTAACGGAGGAGCCGCCCCTGAATGTTGTAACAGTTACATCATCCGTGTGAAACAGTATTATGAAAAGGATTTGACGGGAGGACTGGTGCAGCCTTTTAGCACAACACAAGAGCTAAAGAAAATGTCTACAAAGATAAGTGAAAGTAACCATGTTTCAATGAAGACAGACAGGTAGAACCACAGGTGAAGTAAAAGACACCAGAGGAACTGAAATAAGACTGTTGCTTTCCAGACATTAGATTCCTTTATGATTTAAGTGACTGAGGGTTAATACCTTTTAAATAAAATAATTGCAATAAATTAAAACATGCTTAATGTCATCCTTAGTTTCACAAAGGAAGTGTGTCATTACAAAAGGAGCAATGCATCCATTTGAAAAGCATAAAAAGTGCAAGTAAAAAAAAAAAACTATGCATGAAAACACTGAGTCAAGTGGCAAGTCCGGCCTGGGACAGCTTGGAGAGTACCGAATGAGCTTGGAAGCATGAGGGTGGGCGGGGCGTGTAAACTCAAGACTCATTAGTAAGATCTGCAGGCAAGCTCTAGAGCTAATTTTTCTCTAAGCAGTCAGCCAGTTGGGCCAGCTCGTCCTTAGGCCTGCACCTCATGTGCACGTTTGAATTAGCCTGCGTGTACTTGGTTGGCTTGAGATGGTTCACCTCACATTGCATGTCATGCAGCCTATAATGCTACAGGCATATACATATGGTACAGTAATCGCCTCCATACATTATAGTAATGATACATCCCTGAAGAACACATTTATAAAACACTGGAGTCTGGAGAGAGCTGAATGTGCACCAAAGACAGGCAAACAGTGTCTGACATTTGACGTCAGTCTTGGAATACACAGCAAATGTGACGAGGTAAGAACAAGGTTTATTGGCCTGCTTACAGACGCGCTCGAAGGTAGTGAAAACAGAACAATTGTGTGAACTGCTTTTCATTAAAAAAAGAGTAGTTCATAAAACAAATGCTAAAATGGCGACCAGTGGATTGACATTGTACTTAGTCCATATTCTTGGGGAGGGTTAAACACAGGAAGAAGCATGACAAATGCATGCCATGGAAAAATGGGGTGAAAAAATTGGAGAGCAACGATGGAGCCAGCAAATGGCAAGCCTATGGGTGTGCTGAACCCCACAAAATATATACAACATGTCCCGAAGGGACAGCACAAGCACTGTCTAGCCGAGACCTACAAGTATATTCTGTGCTAATCTTTCATGTCTATATATCAGTTATTTTTGTTGATGTGCCAATAATTTAACAATCACTTCCCACCACCACTCCAGCTCAGTGGCATCAATGGGCAGTTGGCTACCTGGCACCGATTTACTGGATCAGGGTGTATAGCTGTCATTGGTGCAACAGAACCAATGGCACTGGCCCAAGAGCCCCGAGGGTTCCGCTGAACCCTGATAATTGCTGCATTTTACTAGCCCAACGGCAACCAAAGGGGTCATTCTCCTTGCTTGCACCAGGGTCCACTGCATCTTTGCTATGCTACAGTGCAGGATGTCCACTTGACTTGAGATGTTTGCTCCTCACTGCGGTGTTGCTTTGCCCTAGAAGCCTTTGTGCACAACAACTGTGCGCACTTATACAGGTGTTATCAGCACATGATTCTGAAATAGGAAAAATTAGTTGACGATGCTGTTTTTGGATTTGAATACATGATCTGCTTGCAGCTCTCAGCAACAGGTGCCCAACTGGTTGAGCTAGCATGATCAATGAAACAGGAACAGAGCTTTTTTTTATCAGTCTCTCTCTATAGTTAAGTTTATTGTGATACTTGATTCGGTTTTTGTTCACATTTGCTCCCACCATACATGTATTCGTAACTACTAGCAACCACCATTTTAAAAAAAACTCAGTTTCTTGCCCACCTCGAGAGGATGAAAGGCAATGTTGTGCAAGGATGGGGGAGCCAAGATCGTTGGAGTTCAAGCAAAGCCCACAACGAAACTGCCTAAATTCGACATGCATGTGCGGACGCTCCGCATTACATGAGCAGTCCTCGTTATCCTGCAGCAGTCAGAATACATGTTGTTCGGCACATTTTTGTTAGAGCGCTGCTATTAGGGACTGTAAAAAACATTTTAAGAGTATTGTTTTTTATTGTATTTACCTTTTAATGTTTGCGCCTTGAGCGTTTGCTTTCTGGTCTGCCGCGGGATTCCCGATTGTTGCAGAGAAAGTGTTTTATTTTTTACACACTTCCTGCGCTCCGCACTTCCCCAGTAGGTGGAGTTAGCGCTCTAGCGGCTGACCCCACTTTTACTTAAATTCAACATGCAAGTGTGGTTGTGGTGAAGGCAAACCAAAGGCAAGCCCTTCTGCACCCGTCCGCGCCGACCATCGCCAGGAGCCAGGACTCATGCCCCTTTTTCTAAGGTTAGTAACCTCATAGAATTGTTTACTCCTCTAACGAACTAATCCAAATCGGTAGTGCCAGTTTTGATCAAACACCGGGATATACAAAGTCTCAAATCCTAAACCAATTCCCATCTGTTCTTGAAGGTCCAGTAGCCTGTTTAGCATGTATCTTTTGTGTAGAAACGACTGGTCAAACTCCTCGCATCCAAGCAGCCAGCAAGAACTTTGCCAGTTCTACTAAATAATAAATCATTCTCATTCAGGAAGACAGCAAGTGATATGTCTTCTCAGCATGTGGCCAGGGACATAAATAGCCTCTTATGTAATTTCAGATCATTACCCAAACATGCAGTGGAAATTTGGGTCCTTCTTTCCTCTAAGGCCCAGGACATTGCTTTTTTACTGAAAACTGGATGTGCCCTTCGGCCCTCCCAGCTATTAACTTGGCTATTCCAGAATACTATTGCATTTTAAGGCGTGACAGGGAAGGTAAGATAGGAGCTGGAATAGCTATTGCCTACAAAGACCCAGTCAAGTTTACTCTAACAGACAAACAAGTAACTGACTGGCCAGAGATCTGTATATTTAAAACTGACCTTGCATCAAAGGTCTCCTGGAGAGGAGCATTACTATATAGGCTCCCGATCCCACAAAGAGACTTCTTTCACAAACTTACATACTATAATGATCCACATGTCCTTACCTCACAACAATTTATTTTATTTGGGAATTTTAACTATCATGGGGAAAAAAGTAAGGACACTGTGGTCACCCAGCTCCTCTTGGATCTTGATTCCCTGGGGCTGCAGCTGAAAAACAATGGTTCTACCCATGTAGCCGGTTATATGCTAGACCTTATATTTACTAGAGCATTAGACCTACCATGTCTCCCTCCATTACCTCAGCTCTGGACAGACCATCAGATATCTCGGAGCTGCAATAGATCCTATTTTACAAGAATGTCTAAATCTAGACCTTGATACAAAATTAATGTTGAGTCTTTCACTAAAGAATTCAAGTTTTCCCTACCTCAGGTGTCCATAGATATGGATGAATACCTTAAAGAATGTAATAAAGCTTTAGCTATAGCATTCGACCATCTTGGCCCAGTGCGCAACAGGCCCAAAACTAGTCGGAGTACTCCACGGAGCTTTTCTTAGAAAAATCTCAATGTAAAAAACTAGAACGACTCTGGCGACTAGTAAGGATCCCTCAGATAAAGTGAGATATAAATCCATGCTTAACACATATCATAAAAACATAAAAGTAGCTAGTATAACCTCAATTTCTTATCAAATCAAGTTAGCAAGTAATTTCTCAAGGGCTTTATACAACGCATTAAAGGATTTCACTAACCCAGGGGCCTGTAATCCTGGGCAACTTAAGTATCAACATTTATGTGATTCCTTAGCTGATTATTTTGATCAAAAAATAAATAGCATCCTCAATAACTTTGTTAAGTCCACAAATAATGAACACTGTGGTCCTATCCGCCTTTTTTCATTTCTGAGAGTTTATCCAATTTTACCTTGTTCGCCTGAGAGGAAATTACTAAGAGCCTTTAAAAAGGAAAGTCGGACTCTCCCACCAATGTCTGTCCCCCGAGGGTAGTGGCTCTACTTGCAGAGCGTCTAGCACCATCCCTATGCTTCTTATTAAATCAATCAATTACCACTGGTATTCTTCTGAAGGCTTGGAAAGAAGCACAAGTTGGCCTTTCCAAAAGAAGTCCCTTCTTTCAAAGACTGACCTATCCATTTACAGGCCCATCTCTCGTCCTCCCCTGCTAAGCAAAATTGTGGAGGGAATAATAAATAAGCAACTAACCACATATCTTGAGAAATATGGCATCCTGGATCCCTCACAATCTGGTTTTCGTTCTGCACAGTGACGGATTACATCAGACTAGCCCTTGATTCTGACACCGCAGCAATGCTGCTGTTGTTGGATTTGTCTGCTGCTTTTGATACAGTGTCTCACCCGAAGTTACTTCAGAGATTGCAGCCTGTGGTATCCAAGGGATAGCTTTAAAATGGGTCATAAACTTCTTGAGTGACAGATCGATCACAAACAATCCTCTTAGGCCCTTTTAAATATTGCACCAGGGAAGTAGACAAGGGAGTGCCATAGGGTTCCTGCTTGGGTCCTACGCTTTTTAACATACATGTTGCCCCCATGGCACAAAGTTAGAGCTTCTGGGATAGAGATGTATTCTTATGCAGATGACGCTCAACTGGTGATTTCTTTTAATGAAAACCAAGTGATCACCAAACAATGTTTTCTGTCTGGTATGAAAGCAGTTGCAGCATGGATGTCCCACAATTGTCTTCAATCAAATGCAACAAAAACGGAGAGACTGCTGTTCGGTAAAGCTCAGATGTTCTGGACCGATGATCGATGGCCAGCCGAATTGGGCATAGCAGTCTCTCCTAAATCGGTAGTGAAAAATGTAGGCGTTTGACTGGATCAGAACCTAACCATGAAAGAGCATGTTTCATGGATGATTGGAACCTGCTACCACACCTTGAGTATGCTCAGGAAAGCACTTCCATTTCTACCGCTATCAGCCAGGAAAGCCTTAATTCAGGGCTTATAAGTAGTCGGCTGGACTAGAGTACCTCTGCTGGCCTCCGTAAGTGGCCACCTACTTGCTAAACTTCAGGGGGTACAAACCACAGCGCTAGGCTCATTTGTAACCAGCCCCAAGGTACAGCTTCACTACCCCTTTTCTTAAATCGCCAATAAAAAAAGAAACATTTTTAGGACGTTGCCTTACCCTCATAGCTCTTATGGGAAATGGTCCTACTTACAAGGCACAGAAGCTGACGCCCTATTGTCCTAAGAGAGGTTTGAGATCTAGTGACAAAGCAGTCCTAAAGAAACCCAAGCTCGTGGTAGGCTTCTCTTTCTTGCCTCCTTTTATGAAATCCGTACCTGTGCAGACCATCTTTCTTTTAGGAACAGGCTTAAGACCACTGTGTTCTAATGTTGCGACCTTCCTAATACACTGGTAGCGCCAAGATACCTCTCCCGGGGTGATTCGAGCGCTAAACAAATGAAAGTAATGTTAACATGAACAAGGGGTTTCCCCACACTCAGCTATCCTGTTCAGTGTAGAAGCAGAAGGGAGAGTAACCCCTTAAGCATAAGAGGCGCTAGAGGCGCTACACAGAACCTCACAGGTGGTGACCCCGACTGTGCACACGCGTCTTACAACCCGACCCCCCTTCTAAAATCATTCCTCGTCCACTCTGCGTGGCACCAGATCCTGTTTTCTGAAGAGCAGGAATGTTGTAATAAAAGCTGAACCACTTTTAATTCATTCATTTATCATTTATTTACAAAACCATTCTCCTAGAGCATACACCAAAGCACTGCAGAGAAACATCATAAAACCTACAGACAAAAACACCATTTTGCTAACCTGGACAACATATCTTTTTTCATATCAGTTGACGCGCATGTATAGCCAATGTATATATTCACAAATGTGCTTTATTCCCTGTACAGGACGATCACTCACTCAGGCTTGTAGATTTCAGACTGGCGGCTGGAAAAGCCTGCGAGGGGCTGAGTCCAGATGGAGTGCTGCATCATGTGTTCTCCAGCTCTTCACCTGTTTCTTTTGTGGTGTAAATGACCCCAGGGTGGTAAAGTATCTTCCACGGGATGTATGTAAATCAGTTGCTGTAGAGAGGCTTGTATCCTCTCTGCCTTGTACCATTTGTTGTCACGTGCTGGGTGCTTCCCTTGTAGTGTAAATGACACTACGCTGCCAAGAGGCTTCAGTGAGTGAGTAATTCAATTAGAAATACATTATTCATCTAGAGGCAGAGAAGCTCAAAAACGGTGGTAGGCGGTGGCTGGTGGGCTTAACGGAAGGCAAAGGGGTCCTGGGGGCTTGGGAGGTTTTGGCAGAGGAAACAAGGGTCTTTTTGATAATTGATTGGCTTTGGGTGGCAGTGAATGAAGTCGAGGACATGTTGGTGCAGGATGGGAATGGTGGGTGCTCAGTGGGCTAAGTACAGTGGGTCCTGCATGTACCACATTCTGTGGTGGTCGCAAGACCTGCTTTAGCTGTAATAAAGAAAAGATGTCAGCCAGGAGGAGGGCTGTGGGCACTGCAGATGTCCAGGCATGTCAGTGTTTGTCCTTGTCCGCAGTGCTTGATTGGTCACTCTGAGGGGAAACCCATCCTACTTGTCCACTGCTCAGTAGAAGATAGGACAAGCTGTGAGGCCCCCTGAATGCACAGGTCCTGTAGGTGCTGCACCTGGCACTACTTAAACTCCCAAGGTCTAATTGCTGTATGTCTTGGATCAAGTTATGCACCAGAACTTTGTGCAGTTACTTGTGACATAGAACAGATAAAATGAAGATTCAGGGCTGGCTCCAGAGGCTTGAGTGTAGAAGTCTTCCGTCCATATTTGCAAATCGCCTTATTTAATTACAAATCTTAAACCTGATTGCCCATGGGTCCATGTGAAAGCACTCTCCAAAACTTCATGTGATTGTGATGAAAACTGTCTTTTTCTGCTGGCATGTTTAATCTGACAGTTAAAATTGTGATCACCCAGTGCTTCAAACTTTGTGGAATCCTGATCCTACTGAACACGTTGGGAGACCAAGGGGCATATTTGCAAGCCCCTTGAGCTGCTGGTGCATCACATTTTGTGCCATAGTGCAGGCCCATATCTGCAAGCCATGCAAAGCCACTCTGCATGACTTTTTATGGCCTTGTAGATATGGTGTACAGCACTGGGCCTGGCCATTATTTGCATATGAGGGGGTCTGTGCTTGGAAAAAAAGGAAACTTGCAGGCTGAGCTCCACGGAAAAGAACCTGTCTCCCCAGACTCCCTGAAATTTCTCAGAGCGTCTGGGAAGACATGTTCTTTTCCATGGAGCTCTGACTGAAAGATTTGTTTTTTTTCCAAGCACAGACCCCCACCACATATGTAATAATGTCCAGGCCCAGTGCCCCCGCCCACTGTGCCTCCCGTGTATAGGCATGGGGGCAGAGCACTGAGCCTGAATATTATTTGCATATGTGACCGGGGCGAGGAGATGGGGGTCTGTGCTTGGAAAAAACAAAACTTGCAGACAGCTCCACGGAAAAGAATCTGTCTCCCAGAGTCCCTGAGAAAGGAAGTGGTGTTAGGGGGTATGGTGGTGAGGCCAGCAGGGAGAGCTGGAGACCGGGTGAGTGTCAGCTGCTGAGCTGTGCTGGGCCATAGAGAAAGGGCGGTCTGAGGCTGTGTGCAAGTGCACAGGAAGCAAGTGCAAGGTGGCATTCCGCCGCTCCTGGAACTCCACAGGATTTCACAGAGTTTTTAGCTAACTCTGTAGAATTCCACGGAGTTGAGCTCTGTGAGCTCTGCCCACTCCTACCTGAAACCTGAACGTGGAAAGATCAAGAAGTCCTCAGCGCAAGAGTTAAGATGGGAGAGATTATCTCAAAACTGTGGACAATCAGTAGAGGTAGAAAACAGTGATAGCCTCTATCACTGCTCATCCTGGTCATTGAACCACTGGCTTGAAAGGTACACCAAAAGGCCAGGGCCAGAGTGGGCATGAGCAATGTTCACCATAACATCTCCCTGCATTCGGATGATCTTCTTCTCTACACCTAGGACCTGGAGGCGAACTTGGTCCTGGAATTGGACATAGTCCAGAAGTTTGGGTTAGTGTCAGGTCTAAGTGTAAACTGGGGAAAGTCATGACTGTTCTTGCTCAAAAAACCCAGCACAGATGACCTGGAGGCTATGCTGTGTGATCCCGGAGCTCGGAGGCTGACACATTTAAGTACTTGGGAATCAGAATACATCACACCCAGTATACCTTGATGAAAGATAATTGGGACTGTACACTGACAGCATTTAGAAGGTCAGTGGAATTTTTAAGCTGGCCAAGAACCAGCTTGACTTAAGTTAGTGACCTGTACCTGTCTGGACCGTTTAGGGAATTAGGGAATATCAAGGACTGGACCCTTGCCCATTTTTGGTGTTTGAGAGAGTTGTAAAAGCGGATGCAGACACCTGAATTCAAAATACTGATGTACCAGAGGTGCATTCAATCCTGAATATAGTACTGATATATAGAATGGCAAAAAGGATTGTGACGGTCCTTCATTGAGCATTTCTTAGGCACAACAGGTTAGACATGGAATATGCCAGACTTAAGTGGGAGAAAGATATAGGCACCGAGCTGCCAGCAATGACTCAGCAAAAGCAAAGGAGTACCCAGCACTTTTGTTTTGCAATGCAAGGTTTACACATATTATTATTTTACCTCTCATCAGCCATATTTGACTCCAAGGTCTGGTGGACTTCTTCCACAACAAGATCTCGACCATCTACAAGAAGTTTGAACCCCAACCTGCCCTCTCTGACATCTTTAGTCACCTCCCTCCCACTGATGCGATCCCCGACCATCTACTCACCACTTGGGACCAGCTTACTGCACAGAACATCTCAGCTTCATGAACTCCATCAAATCTGGAGCCCCCAGATGTGTCCTCAGCACATTTTCAACCTCGGGAGCAAGAAGATCAGCAGCGAGCTCACTACCATTTTCAATGCATCTGTCACCATGGCCACCTTCCCCAAAGTATGGAAATAGGCAGAAGTCAAACCCCTTCTCAGGAAACCATCCACTGGTCCCAACGTACCATCCCATCTCTCTGCTCCCTTTCCCCACCAAAGTCCTTGAAAAAGCCATCAACTGTCAGCTCACAGACACCTGGAGAACAACCATCTTCTGGACATTTCTCAATCCAGATTACACACCAACCACAGCACCGAAACCGCCTGGATCGCTGCCACCAATGACATCAGAATCCTTCTTGACCACAGAGAAACGACGGCCATGATCCTCCTCGAACTCTCAGCAACATTCAACACCGTATCCTACCACACCCTAATCAAAAGACTACATCACATCGGAATCCAAGGAGATGCCTTTAAATGGATTGCCTTCTTCCTCACAGGAAGAACCCAGAGGGCCCATCTACCACCGTTCACCTGGGAACCCAAGAACATCATCTGCGACATTCCTCATGGCTTGTCCCTCAGCCCCACGCTGACACTTACATTGCCTCCTTGGCCAACATCATCAGAGCCCATGAAATAAACTTCATATCCTAGGCAGACGACACCCAGCTCATCCTCTCACTTTCAGAAAACCCCACCATCACGAGGGCCAATGTCCACAGGTGTATAATGAGCATCACAACTGGATGAAAAACAGCTGCCTGAAACTCAACACAGACAATACATTTCTTCAGTAACAACACCTTCCCGTGGAATGTCTCCTGGTGGCCCTCCGAACTAAGACTCTCACCCACTCTGCCAGGCCATGCTCACAACCTCAGAATTATTCTGAACAACAAACTCACCATGCAAATCCAGGTCAATGCAGTTTCATCCGCCTGCTTCCTCACTCTTTGCATGCTCTGGAAAACCTTTAAACCTCTCCCCATCAACATTAGATGAATCGTCACCTGCCGTCTGGACTATGGCAGAAACCACAACTCACCTCCCAAAGAGACTGCAGACCACACAGAATTATGCAGCCAGATTCATCCTCGACCTTCCCAAACAGACCCACACCACCCATCGCCAGAAAAAATTCCATTGGCAACCCATACAGAAGAGATGTCAATTCAAGATGCTGATCCACATCTACAAGGCCCTGCACAACCAAGGACCAGCGTATATCATCCACCCACTGAACTTCTACCGACCCTCCAGACAGCTGCAATCCACCTCCCTCTCCCTCGTGCACACCCCTGCATCCACTGAAGCAACAGTGGAGTATGCTCCTTGTGGCTAAATCCTGGAATGACCTCCCCTTCATTTCTGGACCTCCACCTCTCTCCTAGAATTCAAGAAAGCACTCAAGATCTGGCTGTTCAACTGACCCACCCGAAGAAGCCTGGATATTTTCAAAGGTGATTAGCTCCGATTTATAAATCCTTGATTGATCAATCAATCCGGATTTGTAGAGCGAGGCTTATTTGAGTCCCTTTCTGAATTCCGTGAGAGACAATGCTGTTCAGAGGTGGAGGGGCAGGTCATTGCAGGACTTGACAGCAAGGTAGGAGAAGGAGCGTCCTCCACTATGGCTTTGCCGGATGTAGGAAGTGTGAGCGAGGGAGGTGGAGCGCAGGTGTCTGGGGGTAGTTCAGGAGGTAATTAATGCATGATGGCCCTTGGTAGAGGAGGACCCTGTAGGCATGTGTCAGCAACTTGAATTGGCATCTTTTCTGGGCGGGGAGCCAATGAAGGTTCCTGAGTTGGGGGATGATGTGGGTCACTTTGGAGAGGTTGAAGATGAGTCTGGCAGCTGAGTTCTGTGCGGTCTGGAGTCTCTTCAGGAGTTGGGCGATGATTCTGGCATGTAGTCAAGTCGCCTGGTGACTAGGTCTTGGGTGGTAGTTTTTCTGGCATCGACGGGGAACCATCTGAAGACCTTTCGGATAATGAATGGGTGTGGAAGCAAGCATAGGCTTGATGATTGACTGTTGAAGGTAACTGAGTAGAATGAATCCCACAGTAGCTAGCAACCTTCCCAGGAGCAACCATATGGAGACAGGGTTCTGCCACATGGTTTGGGACTGCCCAATAAAAAGAACTTACTAAGTGAAAGTTGTGTAGATCATCTCAAAGTTGATATGGCAATTTACTGCACAGGGAGTGTCTGCTGGGCCTCTTGCTTGGATATAAAAGATTGACATATGACCTTAGATTCAGTGATCTGGACCTCCTCCAGCAAAATGGTTAATTGCTATGTTGTGAAAAATCAGGAACAGCTCCTGTGCAAAGGGCATGGCTGAGAGAAGTGCACAGATGGCAGGAAGCAGAGTGTGCATCAATCAGACTAACACCTGGGCAGACACAAAAACCTAACCTACCAGACGTCTGGGCTCCTATAATATTGGACCTGGAAAGATTTGTCAACTATAGAGGTCCTGAATGTGTCTGTGGCCTTATGCTTGAATAGCCAGCCTTCAAAAAGAAAATAATTTAGTAATGCATGTTCGCTAGTGTACCCAATTAGCTGGAACTTTATATTTCTGGCTATTAGTAAGAACACTAGCATGAGGCCCCTGAACTTAGAGAAAAGTACACCAGATGAGATTGGGGTACCCCAGCTGTCTTTTTTCTCTCCCATTCCCATTCTCCCTTTCCTCCATATTTTGGTTCTACTATCTATGCATGCTTATGTATGGACAGTGCTACTCCCTGAGGAATGGGTCGATTTGACATCAGACTCTACCATTAAAGCCTGACAGTCTGCAATCCTTTTAAAGACTGGTCATTGTGATTTAATAGTTTAAGCCAAATGCCTCTTATCCAGGAGACTTAAGTAATGTAACTCCATTTCCCATACCTATACAAGTAATCCTATACGTGAATCCATGCTGGCTGCAGTAGCCATCAGTGTAGAGTCTCCTGACAAGGTGCCACCTGAAGAATTTCACAGGGAACCCACATTTTGTTTAGCCTTAGTCAGTGCAATCTGTATTTACTAACTTTACGCCAATATGGTGAAGATAGTATTGCCTACATTAGCCAATCCACGCAATTAAAGTCAGAAGAAGCATAAACTCATTAGGCTTCTACTGCTTCTTTCTATCACAGATAGCAATATGAGCATATTTCGCTGGTAGCCAACTGACTCACTATGTCTAATGAATGAATCGATCTAGTACTTCAGTTAGATCATTCGCAAAAAGAACGGTGTGCAGAAGATGCAGGGACTTGCACCAATGGATTCCTCCAACTCCGACTTACATCAAGCAAGCCACACCTTCTGAAGAACCCATGTAAATTGGGAATGTGTGCAAGTGTCTGTCCCAAGAAGAAAAAGATTGCAGAAGGAATAACATCTTGTGCATTTACTGTGGAAAATCAGGCTACTTTGTGAGAAAATGCTCTCAGCTGTAGAGAAACAACAGTGCCCGGTCTTGATTAGCAGACCAACGTCAGACAAATCGGGGTTATAAGTGTCAACTGAGAGAAGAGCAAATTGCTCCTTCTGGCCCCCTTGAAGGTTGGTCATTATAGTTTTGGGGAGCAGCAGGCTGCTTTTTGGACATTCAATTCACAAAATTAAATGGTATCCTACAAGATAAAAGATTACACCTAAACACATTTAAGGTATATACCGCACATCGTTGATCATAGGTGAGGTGTGTAAACAAACATTGGAGTTGGTATTAGCCACTGATTTAGGTCACGAGAAAGTATCATTTTTGATTTAACTGATAGTCCTAATTTCCAAATTGCTTTGGGAACTTCTTGGTTATGCCTATGTAATCTAGTAGTGGATTGGAAATCCTCCAACATGCAGTTCACCTAAAAATACAGCAAGGAACACTGCTTCCCAACAGGCTTATCTCCACAAATACATTGCTTATTGGGTTGCTCCTTTTTGTACACTAATGAACTTAAGAGTCCTATTCTGGATGTTCATATAAAATTCCAGGATGTATTCACCAAAAAAGGTGGAGATTTCTTGCTTCTTCAGAGGGAATAAGATTGTGCAAGAGAATTGATTCCAAATTTCAAAATCACACACAGTCAGATGTATTCGTGGAATGTGAAGGAAGATGAAGATTTTAAGAAATATATTGCTGAGAGTTCAGCTAAAGGCTTCATTAAACATTTTACATTACATGCAGGTGTACCTGTCTTCTTTGTACCCAAGTCAAGCGGTGACCTGAAACCCTTTGTATCAAGAGTTGAATGCTGTGGGGGGACTCCACACTAGTAAAGATACTATTTATACATCCCTTTGTGAATAGCAAACAATTGTAAACTTACACAAAAGTGTAAGTTTGCCTTTGTGAATCAGCCCCTGAGTCTTGATTCGCAAGGTGAGGCAATTGTGTCAGGTGGGCGTATGACTCAATCCTGGCAGAGGTCACATCAATGGTAAGGCTTTTAATACATGTGGGTTACATGACATTTGGATGTTCACAAAAGTGTAAGTTACTACTAATAAAAAAACAGTAGTAAGGTCACACATGGTCAAACACTGGTACTACAACTCCCTCCCATAGAAAATAATGGAGGTAAGGAATTAAAATAAAATTCATAGGAAATAATGTGAATCCAAATAAATTATTTAAAGTAGCTCAAAATACAAATAAACATAGTTCAATGTTATAAAAGTACATATTTAATATTTAATTATTAAATATGTATTACCCTATTTTGAGTTTAAAAATTAATATAACAATAATTTTATTACAATATAGCTAAATTCAGTCAATTAGCCAATCAATAACTTTACTCAGTCGTTTCATGACACTGATGAAAGCACATCCAAAAAACATAAAAAAGGTTAAATACAGACGTATAATAGTTTTTAAAAATTCATCACATTATGCAGACAGACAGCGTTTTTAAAAAACTCCTAATCACTGAACACACCAGAAGGCTGGACAGCATATGTAAAAAAAATAAAGTCTGGGTTTTTACTGATAAAAACCATGTAATTTTAAAATTGCCATTAAAATGTATGCTTAAGGGGTGCATAATATTTTTTAAAAAAAGATAAAGTGCAGAAAATATGTGCCGAGATCTCACCACAGGGCAATGTAGAATAGATTCTGAATTATGTTGTCCTATGAGAAAGCACAAATAGTTCCTAGGAGTGCTTAATTAAAATGTGGTTAGTAAAATCCTTTCCCACATATCTTCTCCATAGTCTAAACAAGGTTGCAAGCCACCCTGGTCCCAAGGTACTTCTGTCATCTTGCGCTGCTGGGGAAAGAGTCGCTCTAAGTATCCTCAAGTCCCTCCTCCTGGCTGACATAGGAGCATCTGTGCCTTGTAGTCCTGGCAGCCCTGCTCCAAGGTGCTTCAGGTGTCCCACTCTGTGGGGACAAAAGCTGTGCCGAATAGCGCTCAAGTCCCACCTCCTGGCTGCCACACGAGAGTCTGCGCCTTGTAGTCCTGGCAGCCCTGCTCCAAGGTGCTTCTGGTGTCCCACGCTGTGGGGACAAAAGCTGTGCCGAATAGCGCTCAAGTCCCACCTCCTGGCTGCCACACGAGAGTCTGCGCCTTGTAGTCCTGGCAGCCCTGCTCCAAGGTGCTTCTGGTGTCCCACGCTGTGGGGACAAAAGCTGTGCCGAAAAGCGCTCAAGTCCCACCTTCTGGCTGCCACATGGGAGTCTGAGCCTTAGAGTCTTGAGGGCCCTGCTCCCAAGGTGCTTCTGGAATGGTGGTTATAGCTAAATTAATTTAAAATAATTCTGGACATCACCTTCAATATTATTCATTATTCATCTTTGTGCACTTATAAATCAATATGTGCTCATTTTTCACATTAATATAAGGACACAAAAGTTTCCACTACTATGAGTCGGTGAAACTGTGTTGGTGCAAAGTCAAAAGGAGGATAATTGTGGGGGGGGGGACTGAAGGAGGATTTTTTCTTTTGGGCACATTGCACTTTTGCCATCGTTTTGGGGTGACACCAGTTAGATTTTGTGGGTGTCAGCATTAATGGGCTAGTGCAAGTTGGCATCTTGATTGGGGCTCTAACTGTACTCTGGTCCACCCTATTTAATTGACGTTGGTGCACCAAAGGCTAGTCCGTCTGCATCTGTCCGCATATGGTGGGGGCCCAGGGCCACGAACCCTGGTTCTCTGAGGCCAGAGAGACTTGACGTACTCCCCTGACCAACTACATGCACTACAAGTAAGTGCAACGTGTTTGGGCAGTCACTCTATTGCAGCAGCGGTTGGCAAGTAGAGTGGGAAAATGAGTGGTGGGTGGGTAAATACAAAGAAATAGCCACTTACCTTGTCTATGACAGCTGGGTTAGAGAGATTTAAAATGTGCATGTCTAACTGGCCGTCGCAAGACGGCTGGCCAAAAAGACATGCACACTTTTAAATTAGTGCACAGACAGGCCATGCATGGGTGCATGCATGCAAGGTGAGTGGTGGCTGTAAATAAAAAGAAATAGTCACTTACCTTGCTTGCTGCATGACGTCCTTGCTCCGGTTCGTGTTCTGCTCTATCTCCTCCAGGCTCCTGGTGCTGCTCTCATGCTGGTAAGTTGCATGAGAGCAGAGCCAGGTTTGGAAGGAGCAGCCTCCCTCAGCGCTCTTAAGAGCACTGGAAGTCTGTGATTTCTCTAACCCATCTGTCTATGACAGCTGGGTTAAAATGTGCATGTCTAACTGGCCTTGCACAGACAGCCCACCACTCCCCCCTGCTGCTGCTGTCATTCACCAGGCCCTGCTCGTCCTGACATTCAGTTTGGGATGAGTTGATGAAAACTATAATGGTAATGAATAAACTTCATTACCACTATATTTTTTGTCTCTGGGGTTTTCTGGGGGCATTTCAGTGGGGCGTCGCTCCTCTGCTCTAATGGAGGAACCGCCCCCGCTCTATTGATGTAGGGGCTGAAAGGTGTGCATGTGCACATTGCTATTTCTCCCTTGAACAGGATTTGAGACCTGATATTAATAGTATTAACACACCAGGCATACTCAATTGGAAGCTATTTCTAGTTAGGTAACATTTTTAGATAACGGGCAGCCAGATATTTTGTGCTTAACGAAAACTTGCCTTCATGCAGCATCTACAGCTGACATTATTCAGACGCTACCAATAAGGTAAATATTGCAAGGAAAGTCTGGCAAAACAAGTTGAGCGGTGGGGTGGCTATATTATACAAAGCTTCATTACTCTGCTCCCTTTCTTCCTTAGATATTCCAGGCACAGATGGTATTTATTTACAATAAAGCTGTCCCCCACCTTCACTTTATCAGGAGCATTTTTTTTTTCTCCCTGCCCATCTGCACAGTTTGTAAAAGCTCTTCCTGACGTTTCGACAAACATGGTGCTATATAAGTCAAATTTTGTTGGGGGACTTAAATATTAAAGACACAAAGTGCTCCTCTGCTAATACGCTAATACAAGATTTAGCAGCGTTACATCTGCTACAAAAAGGAAACATTTCCGCACATGAGAAGGGCCACCTGCTGGAACCAGTGTTCACAAATATCAATAGTCTATGTGTAAAGCACCTTAGGCCCGTGAGTTGACCGTTAATTTTTATGATCCCGGTATGGCTGCCAAAACAGGAGAATAGCATTGTTGCTCCAAGCTTGACCCGGTAAAATTTGAAGGTCGTCTCTTACACACTATGGCGGTCATTCTGACCCTGGTGGTCAAAGACCGCCAGGGCGGAGGACCGCGGGAGCACCGCCGACAGGCCGGCGGTGCTCCAATGGGGATTCCGACCGCGGCGGTAAAGCCGCGGTCGGACCGGCACCACTGGCGGGCTCCCGCCAGTGTACCGCCGCCCCAATGAATCCTCCAAGGCGGCGCAGCTTGCTGCGCCGCCGAGGGGATTCCAACCCCCCCTACCGCCATCCGGACCGCCGGGATCCGGATGGCGGTAGGGGGGGTCGCGGGGCCCCTGCAGTGCCCCCGTAAGAGGGCCCCTACATGTATTTCACTGTCTGCTGCGCAGACAGTGAAATACGCGACGGGTGCAACTGCACCCGTCGCACAGCTTCCACTCCGCCGGCTCGATTCCGAGCCGGCTTCATCGTGGAAGCCTCTTTCCCGCTGGGCTGGCGGGCGGCCTGAAGGCGACAGCCCGCCAGCCCAGCGGGAAAGTCAGAATTACCGCCGCGGTCTTTCGACCGCGGAACGGTAACCTGACGGCGGAACTTTGGCGGGCGGCCTCCGCCGCCCGCCAAGGTCAGAATGAGGGCCTATATCTAGCCCTGAAGAAAAATTGCTTGATGAAGCACAGAACTTTGATGAGTGGATCTCTTCCACATTACATAATAATATTCCTTTTAAGAAGTTTAAACCTTCGAGGCCGGCAACAAGAGCATCTTGGCATAATGCTCAGCTGCAAGGACTAAAAAAAGATTGTAAAAGATTAGAGAGGCAGTGGAGGAAAGGATATGATCCAACTAACATAAAGATTATAAAAAGGCAATCAGCAACTACCATCATGCTATCAGAAGGATACCGGCAGAATACTATGCTAAAAAATAGAATATGCAGCAAATTATTCCAGACAATTATATAAGGTAGTCAAATCTTTAAACAAAATGGAAAGCAATCGGTCTACCTTGACAACTTTAGTGGCCCCCTGTAATGAAGTAGCTATTTTTCTGTCAATAAAATCTCTGTTTTATACGCATGCTTTAGTGGCATGGACATCAAAGATAGTAAGAAACCCATTAAGAAGAACATGGAGATCCTCTCCTTCTTTCAAGAGATAGAGGAAAAAGACGTTCATGCCCTGATGATTAGGGTGAAATTGGGTTCCCTGCTGGACCCTGCAGCCCCCCATATCTTGAAGCAGTTGAGTTTCTGCTTGAAACTCAATGGTGACAAAACTAGGTCTTGGTGGCTGGCAATAACATGAACCGATGGACATTGGTTAGCTGGCCGAAATCCCTCAATAGTCAGCCCCAGTCCAAACCAACAATTAAAAATTTGGTCATCTGGATGGATGAAAGTCTCACTTTTGAGACTCAACCTTTTACTATGGCCTCCACATGTTTTGGTATCATAAGAATACTTAGACCTCTTCCACTGCCTTCTCGGACGACGGTGGTGCAGGCTCTTATTCTTTCTCGGTTAGACAGTGGAAATCTCCTCTACCTTAGATGCCCAGTTCATGTGTTGAATAGACTTCAGGTAATCTTGAATGCAGCAGCAAGGCTGTTACTAAAGACACCAAGATGTCAATTGGTATCCGGCTCCCTGGTTGCCTTGCACTTGCTTCCAGTTAAACGCAGAGTTCAAGTCAAATCATTATGTTAGGCGCACAGAGCTTATTATAACAAAGGCCCTCAAATTTTGTTCCCTTTAATTTGCTCTTGCGTCCAGGAGATCATTGAGGCTATCCTCCCTAAAGTTAGCCAAATTACCTATAGTTCGGAAAGTTAGGAGTGGAGGTCGTTCTTTCAAATGCAACAAAATTATGGAATGATTTACCTACTAGGTTGAGGACGTCAGAGGAAGAAGGTGTGTTTAAGAAGCTATTAAAAACTTGGCTGTTTGTTGATTAAGACCTAATAGTGCTCTGATGCTTTACAGCGCTGGGAGGCCCAGGGAGGGTAGCCATGTGCAATACAAGTACATCTCATTTGAATTGAATTAAATTGAATGGACCTGGTTATATCTTTGGCATACAACCATGCTCACGTATTTCTAGTTGTTGGACCTCATTACACATACTATTTCTACTTCCTAGACTGCATGCTGTTGTGTTCCTATAAGAACTATCTGCCACTCCATTCACTTTTCTTTTCTTTTATATTATTCATGTACATTCCATCATTACAGCATGTGACATAATAGTTTTCTGCTCTTCTATTTTGTACAGTCTGCGTTTAAATAATTACATGAGCATCAATGCAGCATTATATTGTTGTTGTGTGCTTGTGATTGAATAATTGATTTCTGCTTGGAATATCTCAGTACTCTAAGGAAAGTGATATGTAATGTGATCACTTCTAACCAGTACTCTTCACTACACTGGAGACATTTCTAGTGATTACTACACAGACTATGGCCTGGGGCAGTGCCTAGAATTATACTCTGCATCCAAAGATGAGTAACTGGAACTTGTAGAAGTTTACCTTTGTAGGGTGCACTTACCAATGTGGAAAATGTGTGTCTTTGGGCGCATGGCTACATCACCGGGATTTAGGTTTGGGGTAGAACTTCTGGTGTTCCCAGGGGTAGCTCTGCAAATTACCCTGAGAAGCCATAAACCCATATATTTATGGGTGTTCACAATCAGTTTGCAGGTAGTTTTCTACCTCGTTTTCTTAAATTTAACGGTGGGAATGGGTGGGCCCAGGACAGGAGCACATCCAGGTATTATGGAAGTGGGATGATAGGAGGCTATCCACAACAAAAATCCACAAGAAAAGTGGTTTCCCTCTGGGACAATATGTTCCATATGCTAATGTAGTTCTGGAAATAATTAACTCAGGCAGAATTTTCCACCTGAAGGAACATCCACATTCACGTTTATGACTCGATTCCAAGGAGTAAACAGAGAATTATTTTAATATCCCATAAAAGTTAAGAAAATACTCTAAACAACTGAATTAAGGCCTGCGAGGGAAGGAATCTTTCATGAAAAGTTTAGCATCTAGCCAAGTAGAGAATCTGTTCTGCATAAGATTGACTGATAAGTGGACATAGATGTAAGGCGATCATAAATGACACAGAAAATGCTCTTTTGGTGCAGAATTTAAATATTATAGGCCGGCTGCAGTGCACTACAGGGACACCCAGCAGGGAAATGTGTCTTTGCCATATAAGAAAAGCTTATTTTTAGATAATCATAAGTCACCCCTAAAGAGTGCCTTGTGGGAACATGTGCCAAGGTATAAATATATAAAAAGAGGGCCAAGTGCATATTGTGATTAGGGTGTTTGTTCTCTCATTGACATAAAACTCAGAAGTCATTTCACAGTGTTGGTTGTAATATACTTTTCCCTTGGCAGTCCTAGTTTGCACTAAAATCTTTATTTCTACTCCACCTGGGAAAGTGCTAGTAAAATGCCTCAGAGTTATTTCTTACTTAATTTTCAACTTCTGATTTAATGATGATAACTTAAGTGGAAAAGTAACTTTATAAAGAATAATCTGTGTACTTCCTGGGTGAAACCCGGTCTAAAGCTACATCAATGGAGAACCTATCTTTGGCTGCGAGAGTTCACGGCTCTAGCTCAAAGGACAAGAGCCTGACTCTGAGCCCAGGAAATTGATGTTCACTGCTGAGCAGTTAGTTGGGTTCAAGTACCTTAAAGTCAACAGGAACAGTTGGCAAATAAAGAGTAGGTGACAGGAGGATGGATGCTGGTGGGGGAGGGAGGCTTCACTTATTCATTCCCAGGACACTCTTAGACAGGCAGTCTCCATTCACAGTATGGAGGGAGAACTGGTGTGGACTCTGTTAGGTGGGAGAAGATGTCATCTAACCGGGGGACTGAGTAAGGAGCTGCAGACAAGCCTTCCTGGTGGCAGATGGTTACTGTCATTCTGAAAGTGGAGCCCCTTGGAAATATACGGTAAGGCAAAGACAAAGTGTTGCAAAAGGAGATGGGGGCTGTGGTAGCTAGAACTGATGACAGAATTTCTCCAATCACTAGCTAGTGCACAGGATCCGTTTGGCAGGTCAGGGGAGGCATATCCCAAATCACACTCTGGTGGTAAACGCTCCTGACGGTCTTCTAGCCCTAAAACAGAAATTGGAGGACTTGATCGCGCCCCTGGAAAAACAGACTGGACCCTGGCACATTTGGCCCCTGAGGAAATCATGTTGTTATCGAGGCTCAAACTTGAGGACAACTCAACTACTGGCATGCCACAAATCTCAAACCTCAAAGGCTCTGACATGCAGGACGCTTTCCTAGCATGGAGTTCCTCTGCTGCGCATGTCCCGATGCAGATGTTTACCATGTCGTGTGACAGAGCCCCCCAATTTCTACTTACTGGCAACATGCCATGAACACCCTCACCTGGATACTGGGAATCCCCCATCACTCTCACACTGAAACAGGCCCTTCTGGGGGTTCTTGACGAGGTGAGGCCAAGCCACACAGACCGCTCCTTGGTTGGGATGGTGACAGTGGTGGCCAAACGGGACATTGCCCAGAAATGGAGGTCCACACACCCACCAACTCTCCCTGAATGGCATTGCGGTATGTACTGGTGTGCCAAGCTCGAGGGCCCTGTCTACGCAGCTTGGGGTGCCCATAGAAACATGCAAGAATTTGGGGAAAATAGATCAATTTTTATGGGCTGGGACATGTAGGCACAGTGAGTGAGGGGAATAACAAACATGCAAAAGTCTCAAATGTACAAACTG
This sequence comes from Pleurodeles waltl, assembly GCF_031143425.1. Lineage (NCBI taxonomy): Eukaryota > Metazoa > Chordata > Amphibia > Caudata > Salamandridae > Pleurodeles > Pleurodeles waltl. The sequence goes on from NC_090444.1 coordinate 1,826,833,123, forward strand.
TGGGGTGTTCACTGTACTGTGTTACTGTTTGCTCTATTCATGTATGCAATAGATGTAAAAAAACAGTGGATAAAAAAATGTGGCACCTCAGCCACAAACTCCTCAGTACACACTACGACCTTGTATAACCCTGCTAATAAGTGATAGGCTGCTACCTGGTCAGAAAGAGCTTTATATTAGGGGTGTAACCTTTTGAAAGTTTACAAATGTTGGACTGCATCAAAGCTGCAAAGTTTATAAACTTTGCAAAAATTCACTTGCTGGCAAAAATAATTTCAAAACCAGGTTTCACGAGAGAATTGCCACACTTATGTGGTTTTTTTGCTCATATTATTTTTAAAAACCTATCTTGCAAGGGTATTCTCACAATTTGTTTTGAACATTGCAACTCTGTAAAGTTTACAGAGAATCCCAACTTTAGAAAAATGGAAAACAAAAACGTGCTGAATGGAATGCTTAAATTAATCTCAAATACAATAAGAACAGTTGATGGACGGAATGCAGAACAAATCAAACATTCACCTCCAGTCACAGATATGGTTTTAATCCATCAGTTGTTTTGCTCACCATGCCATTCCAATTTAGACCCAGCCATATGCAAATCAGTCTTGACCCTGTCCCCATGGGAATAGTCCAACCTGAACTGCCAGATCAGGTCCTCCTTGGACCAGAAACAGGCATCCTGGGACCAGTTTCGGGGCACCACCCCTCTTCAGCCAAGCTGCAAACTGGGGTGGCATGGTAAGTCAAGAAACAATGGATTAAACCCAGATCTTTGTGACTGGGGGTGAATGTTTGCATTGTTCAGCATTCCATCCGTCATCTGTTCTGTTTCAATTTGTTGCCCTAAGTGTGAAGGGTATGCCCAGATAAGGGTCCTGTGCTCACTGTGCCACTGGATTCAAGCTAGCCTAGCTGATGAAGGGTGATACCCTGAAACCAGGCCTAGGATGCTTGTTTCCGATCTGGGAAGGTCCTGGCTTGGCAGTTTGGGCTGGACTGTTCCCATGAGGAACAGGGTCAAGAATAATTTGCATATGACTGGGTCCAAACTAGGGTGGCATGGTGAGCAAAAACATGGAGGATTAAACCCAGATCTTTGTAACTGGGGGTGAATGTTTGCATTGTTCAACATTCCGTCCATCATCTATTCTTTTTGCATTTGTTGCCCCAAGTGGAAGGGTATGCCCAGAAGTGGGTCCCATGCTCACTGTGCCACTGGATTCAAGCTAGCCTAGCTGATGAAGGGTGATAACCCTGAAATTGGTACTAGGATGGTTGTTGCCGGTCCGGGGAAGATCCGTTTTGGCATTTTGGGCTGGACTGTTCCCATGAGGAATAGGGTCAAGACTGATTTGCATATGACTAGGTCCAAACTGGGGTGGCGTGGTGAGCAAAAAAACAATAGATTTTTGGGACTGCGGATGAATGTTTGCATTGTTCAGCATTTCGTCCATCATCTGTTTGTTTTGCATGTGTTGCCCAAAGTGGGAAGGGTATGCCCAGATGTGGGTCCCGTGCTCACTGTGCCACAGGATTCAACCTAGCCTAGTTGATTAAGTGTGATAGCCTAGAACTGTTCCTAGGATGCTCGTTTTCTTTCCTGGGAGGACCTGGCTTGGCAGTTCGGGCTAGACTGTTCCCGTGAGGAACAGGGTCAAGACTGATTTGCATATGGCTGGATGCAAACTGGGGTAGCGTGGAGAGCAAAAAAACTATGGATTAAACCCAAATCTCTGTGACTGGGGATGGATGTTTGAATTGTTCAACATTTCGTCCATCATCTGTTCTTTTTCCATTTGTCACCCCAAGTGGGAAGGGTATGGCCACATGTGGGTCCCGTGCTCACTGTGCCACTGGATTCAAGCTAGCCTAGCTGATGATGGGGGATACCCTGAAACTGTTCCTACGATGCTTGTTTATGTTCTGGAGAGAACTTGGTTTGGCAGTTTGGGCTGGACTGTTCCCATAAGAAACAGGGTCAAGACTGATTTGCATATGACTGGGTCCAAACTGGGATGGCATAGTGAGCAAAAAACCAACGGATTAAACCCAGATCTTTGTGACTGGGGGTGAATGTTTGCATTGTTCAGCATTCCCTCCATCTGTTCTTTTTGCATTTGTCACCCCAAGTGGGAAGGATATGCCCAGAAGTGGGTCCTGTACTCACTGTGCCACTGCATTCAAGCCAGACTAGCTGATGAAGGGTGATAGCGTGAAACCGGTCCTAGGATGCTCGTTTTCGGTCCGCAGAAGACCTGGCTTGGCAGTTTGGGCTGGACTGTTCCAGGAACAGGGTCAAGACTGATTTGCATATGGCTGGGTCCAAACTGGGATGGTGTGGTGAGCAAAAAAACAATGGATTAAACTCAGATATTTGTGACTGGGGGTGAATGTTTGCATTGTTCAGCATTTCGTCCATCATCTGTTCTTTTTCCATTTGTCGCCCCAAGTGGGAAGGGTATGGCCAGATGTGGGTCCCGTGCTCACTGTGCCACTGGATTCAAGCTCGCTTAGCTGATGAAGGGTGATACCCTGAAACCGTTCCCAGGATGCTTGTTTATGTTCTGGGGAGAACTTGGTTTGGCAGTTTGGGCTGGACTGTTCCCATAAGAAACAGGGTAAAGACTGATTTGCATATGGCTGGGTCCAAACTTGGGTGGCGTGGTGAGGAAAAAAACAATGGATTAAACCCAGATCTTTGTGACTTGGGGTGAATGTTTGCATTGTTCATCATTCTGTCCATCATCTATCCTTTTTGCATTTGTTGCCTCAAGTAGGAAGGGTATGTCCAGACGTTGGTCCCATGTTCACTGTGCCACTGGATTCAAGCTAGCCTAGCTGATGAAGAGTGATACCCTGAAACTGTTCCTAAGATGCTTGTTTCCGTACCGGGGAGGACCTGGCTTGGCAGTTCAGGCTGGACTGTTCCCATAAGGAACAGGGTAAGACTAATTTGCATATGGCTGGGTCCAAACTGGGATGGTGTGGTGAGCAAAAAAAACAATGGATTAAACCTAGATCTTTGTGACTGGGAGTGAATGTTTGCATTGTTCAGCATTCCATCCATCATCTGTTCTTTTTGCATTTATCGTCCCAAGTGGAAGGGTATGCTCAGACATGGGTCCCGTGCTCACTGTGCCACTGGATTCAAGCTACCCTAGCTGATGAAGGGTGATGCCCTGAAACTGTTCCTAGGGTGCTTGTTTCCGTTCCGGGAAGGACCTGGCTTGGCAGTTCAGGCTGGACTGTTCCCATAAGGAACAGGATCAAGACTGATTTGCATATTGCTGTGTCCAAACTGGGGTGGTGTGGTGAGAAAAAAAATGATGGATTAAACCCAGATCTTTGTGACTGGGGGTGAATGTTTGCATTGTTCAGCATTTCGTCCATCATCTGTCCTTTTTTGCATTTGTTGCCCCAAGTGGGATGGGTATGCCCAGACGTGGTTCCCATGCTCACTGTGCCTCTGGATTCAAGTTAGCCTAGTTGATGAAGGGTGATACCCTGAAACTGGTCCTAGGATGCTTGTTTCTGGACCGAGGAGGACCTGGCTTTGCAGTTCGGGCTGGACTGTTCCCATGAGGAACAGAGTCAAGACTGATTTGCATATGACTAGGTTCAAACTGGGGTGGGGCGGTGAGCTAAAAAACAATGGATTAAACCCAGATCTTTGTGACTGGGGATGAATGTTTGCATTGTTCAGCATTCTGTCCATCATCTGTTTGTTTTGCATTTGTTGCCCCAAGTGGGAAGGGTATGCCCAGATGTGGGCTCCGTGCTCACTGCGCCACTGGATTCAAGCTAGCCTAGCTGATTGAGGGCGATAGCCTGAAACTGTTCCTAGGATAGTTGTTTCCTTTCTTGGGAGGACCTGGTTTGGCAGTTTGGGCTGAACTGTTCCCATGAAGAACAGGGTCAAGACAGATTTGCATATGGCTGGGTGCAAACTGGGGTAGCGTGTGAGCAAAAAAACAATGGATTAACCAGATCTTTGTGACAGGGGGTGAATGTTTGCATTGTTCAGCATTCCGTCCATCATCTGTTCTTTTTGCATTCGTCGACCCAAGTGAGTAGGGTCTGGCCAGACGTGGGTCCTGTGCTCACTGTGCCTCTGGATTTCACCTAGCCTAGCTGATGAAGGGCGATACCCTGAAACCAGTCATAGGATGCTTGTTCCTGGTCCGGAAAAGACCTGGCTTGGCAGTTCGGGCTGGACTGTTCCATGAGGAACCGAGTCAATACTGGTTTCCATGTGGCTGGGTCCAAACTGGGATGGTGTGGTGAGCAAAAAAAACAATGGATTAAACCCAGATCTTTGTGAATGAGGGTGAATGTTTGCATTGTTCAGCATTCCGTCCAACATCTGTTCTTTTTGCATTTGTTGTCCCAAGTGGAAGGGTATGCTCAGATATGGGTCCCGTGCTCACTGTGCCACTGGATTCAAGTTACCCTAGCTGATGAAGGGTGATGCCCTGAAACTGTTCCTAGGGTGCTTGTTTCCATTCCGGGGAGGATCTAGCTTGGCAGTTCAGGCTGGACTGTTCCCATCAGGAACAGGATCAAGACTGACTTGCCTATTGCTGGGTCCAAACTTGGGTGGCGTGGTGAGCAAAAAAACAATGGATTAAACCCAGATCTTTGTGACTGGGGCTGAATCTTTGCATTGTTCAGCATTCCGTCCATCATCTGTCCTTTTTGCATTTGTTGCCTGAAGTAGGAAGGGTAGGGCCAGACGTGGGTCCCATGTTCACTGTGCCACTGGATTCAAGCTAGCCTCGCTGATGAAGAGTGATACCCTGAAACTGTTCCTAGGATGCTTGTTTCCGTTCCGGGGAGGACCTGGCTTGGCAGTTCAAGCTGGACTGTTCCCATAAGGAATAGGGTCAAGACTGATTTGCATATGGCTGGGTCCAAACTGGGATGGTGTGGTGAGCAAAAAAATAATGGATTAAACCCAGATATTTGTGACTGGGGGTGAATGTTTGCATTGTTCAGCATTCCGTCCATCATCGGTTCTTTTTGCATTTGTCGTCCCAAGTGGAAGGGTATGCTCAGACATGGGTCCCGTGCTTACTGTGCCACTGGATTCAAGCTAGCCGAGCTGATGAAGGGTGATGCCCTGAAACTGTTCCTAGGGTGCTTGTTTCCGTTCCGGGAAGGACCTGGCTTGGCAGTTCAGGCTGGACTGTTCCCCTGAGGAACAGGATCAAGACTGATTTGCATATTGCTGGGTCCAAACTGGGGTGGTGTGGTGAAAAAAAAAATGATGGATTAAACCCAGATCTTTGTGACTGGGGCTGAATGTTTGCATGGTTCAGCATTCCGTCCATCATCTGTCCTTTTTTGCATTTGTTGCCCCAAGTGGGATGGGTATGCCCAGACGTGGTTCCCATGCTCACTGTGCCTCTGGATTCAAGTTAGCCTAGTTGATGAAGGGTGATACCCTGAAACTGGTCCTAGGATGCTTGTTTCTGGTCCGAGGAGGACCTGGCTTTGCAGTTCAGGCTGGACTGTTCCCATGAGGATCAGAGTCCAGACTGATTTGCATATGACTAGGTTCAAACTGGGGTGGGGCGGTGAGCTAAAAAACAATGGATTAACCAGATCTTTGTGACAGGGGGTGAATGTTTGCATTGTTCAGCATTCCGTCCATCATCTGTTCTTTTTGCATTCGTCGACCCAAGTGAGTAGGGTATGGCCAGACGTGGGTCCTGTGCTCAATGAGCCACTGGATTTCACCTAGCCTAGCTGATGAAGGGCGATACCCTGAAACCAGTCATAGGATGCTTGTTCATGGTCTGGAAAGACCTGGCTTGGCAGTTCGGGCTGGACTGTTCCCATGAGGAACCGAGTCAATACTGGTTTTCATATGGCTGGGTCCAAACTGGGGTGGCGTAGTGAGCAATAAAACAATGGATTAAACCCAGATCTTTGTGAATGAGGGTGGATGTTTGCATTGTTCAGCATTCCGTCCATCATCTGTTCTTTTTGCATTTGTCATCCCAAATGGAAGGGTATGCTCAGACATGGGTCCCGTGCTCACTGTGCCACTGGATTCAAGCTACCCTAGCTGATGAAGGGTGATGCCCTGAAACTGTTCCTAGGATGCTTGTTTCCGTTCCGGGGAGGACCTGGCTTGGCAGTTCAGGCTGGACTGTTCCCATGAGGAACACGATCAAGACTGATTTGCCTATTGCTGGGTCTGAACTGGGGTGGTGTGGTGAGTAAAAAAATAATGGATTAAACCCAGATCTTTGTGACTGGGGCTGAATCTTTGCATTGTTCAGCATTCCGTCCATCATCTGTCCTTTTTGCATTTGTTGCCTCAAGTAGGAAGGGTAGGTCCAGACGTGGGTCCCATGTTCACTGTGCCACTGGATTCAAGCTAGCCTAGCTGATGAAGAGTGATACCCTGACACTGTTCCTAGGATGCTTGTTTCCGTTCCGGGGAGGATCTGGCTTGGCAGTTCAAGCTGGACTGTTCCCATAAGGAATAGGGTCAAGACTGATTTACATATGACTAGGTCCAAACTGGGGTGGCGTGGTGAGCAAAAAAACGATGGATTAAACCCAAATCACTGTGACTGGGGATGAATGTTTGAATTGTTCAGCATTTCGTCCATCATCTGTTCTTTTTCCATTTGTCGCCCCAAGTGGGAAGGGTATGGCCAGATGTGGGTCCCGTGCTCACTGTGCCACTGGATTCAAGCTAGCCTAGCTGATGAAGGGTGATACACTGAAATCATTCCTAGGATGCTTGTTTATGTTGTGGAGGGAACTTGGTTTGGCAGTTTGGGCTGGACTGTTCCCATAAGAAACAGGGTCAAGACTGATTTGCATATGGCTGGGTCCAAACTGGGATGGCATAGTGAGCAAAAAACCAATGGATTAAACCCAGATCTTTATGACTGGGGGTGAATGTTTGCATTTTTCAGCATTCCCTCCATCTGTTCTTTTTGCATTTATCACCCCAAGTGGTAAGGGTATGCCCAGAAGTGGGACCTGTACTCACTGTGCCACTAGATTCAAGCTAGCCTAGCTGATGAAGGGCAATACCCTGAAACTGGTCCTAGGATGCTTGTTTTCGGTCCGTGGAGGACTTGGCTTGGCACTTTGGGCTGGACTGTTCCTATGAGGAATAGGGTCAAGACTGATTTGCATATGGCTGAGTCTAGACTGGGGTGGTGTGGTGAGCAAAAAAACAATGGATTAAACCCATATCTTTGTGACTTGGGGTGAATGTTTGCATTGTTCATCATTCTGTCCATCATCTATCCTTTTTGCATTTGTTGCCTCAAGTAGGAAGGGTATGTCCAGACGTTGGTCCCATGTTCACTGTGCCACTGAATTCAAGCTAGCCTAGCTGATGAAGAGTGATACCCTGAAACTGTTCCTAGGATGCTTGTTTCCGTACCGGGGAGGACCTGGCTTGGCAGTTCAGGCTGGACTGTTCCCATAAGGAACAGGGTAAGACTAATTTGCATATGGCTGGGTCCAAACTGGGATGGTGTGGTGAGCAAAAAAAACAATGGATTAAACCCAGATCTTTGTGACTGGGAGTGAATGTTTGCATTGTTCAGCATTCCATCCATCATCTGTTCTTTTTGCATTTGTCGTCCCAAGTGGAAGGGTATGCTCAGACATGGGTCCCGTGCTCACTGTGCCACTGGATTCAAGCTACCCTAGCTGATGAAGGATGATGCCCTGAAACTGTTCCTAGGGTGCTTGTTTCCGTTCCAGGGAGGATCTAGCTTGGCAGTTCATGCTGGACTGTTCCCATAAGGAACAGGGTCAAGACTGATTTGCATATGTCTGGGTCCAAACTGGGATGGTATGGTGAGTAAAAATCAATGAATTAAACCCAGATCTTGGTGACTGGGGGTGAATGTTTGCATTCTTCAGCATTCCGTCCATCATCTGTTCATTTTGCATTTATCGCCCCAAGTGGGAAGGGTATGCCCAGACGTGGGTCCCGTGCTCACTATGCCAATGGATTCAAGCTAGCCTATGTGATGAAGGGTGATACCCTGAAATCGTTCCTAGGATGCTTGTTTCTGTTCCGGGGAGAACTTGGCTTGGCAATTCGGGCTGGACTGTTCCCATAAGAAACAGGGTCAAGACTGATTTGAATATGGCTGAGTCCAAACTGGGGTGGCGTGTGAGCAAAAAAACAATGGATTAAACCCAGATCTTTGTGACTGAGGGTGAATGTTTGCATTATTCAGCATTCCATCCATCATCTGTTCGTTTTGCATTTATCCCCCCAAGTGGGAAGGGTATGCGCAGACATGGGTACCGTGCTCACTGTGCCACTAGATTCAAGCTAGCCTAGCTGATGAAGGGTGATACCCTGAAACCGGTCCTAGGATGCTTGTTTTCGGTCCGGGGAGGACTTGGCTTGGCAGTTTGGGCTGGACTGTTCCTATGAGGAATAGGTCAAGAATGATTTGCATATGGTTGGGTCCAAACTGGGGTGGCGTGGTGAGCAAAACAATTATGGATTAAACCCATATCTTTGTGACTGGGGGTGAATGTTTGCATTGTTCAGCATTCCGTCCATTATCTGTTCTTTTTGCATTTGTCACCCCAAGTCGGAAGGGTATGCCCAGACGTGGGCCCTGTGCTCACTGTACCACTGCATTCAAGCTAGCCTAGCTGATGAAGGGTGATACCCTGAAACCTGTCCGAGGATGTTAGTTTTCGGTCCTGGGAGGACCTGACTTGGCAGTTCGGGCTGGAGTGTTCTCATGAGGAACAGGGTCAAGACTGATTTGCATATGGCTGAGTCTAGACTGGGGTGGCGTGGTGAGCAAAAAAACAATGGATTAAACCCATATCTTTGTGACTTGGGGTGAATGTTTGCATTGTTCAGCATTCCCTCCATCATCTATCCTTTTTGCATTTGTTGCCTCAAGTAGGAAGGGTATGTCCAGACGTGGGTACCATTTCCACTGTGCCACTGGATTCAAGCTAGCCTAGCTGATGAAGAGTGATACCCTGAAACTGTTCCTAGGATGCTTGTTTCCGTTCCGCAGAGGACCTGGCTTGGCAGTTCAGGCTGGACTGTTCCCATAAGGAACAGGGTAAGACTAATTTGCATATGGCTGGGTCCAAACTGGGATGGTGTGGTGAGCAAAAAAACCAATGGATTAAATCCAGATCTTTGTGACTGGGAGTGAATGTTTGCATTGTTCAGCATTCCGTCCAACATCTGTTCTTTTTGCATTTGTTGTCCCAAGTGGAAGGGTATGCTCAGATATGGGTCCCGTGCTCACTGTGCCACTGGATTCAAGTTACCCTAGCTGATGAAGGGTGATGCCCCGAAACTGTTCCTAGGGTGCTTGTTTCCATTCCGGGGAGAATCTAGCTTGGCAGTTCAGGCTGGACTGTTCCCATCAGGAACAGGAACAGGATCAAGACTGACTTGCCTATTGCTGGGTCTGAACTGGGGTGGTGTGGTGAGCAAAAAAATGATGGATTAAACCCAGATCTTTGTGACTGGGGCTGAATCTTTGCATTGCTCAGCATTCCGTCCATCATCTGTCCTTTTTGCATTTGTTGCCTCAAGTAGGAAGGGTAGGTCCAGACATGGGTCCCATGTTCACTGTGCCACTGGATTCAAGCTAGCCTAGCTAATGAAGAGTGACACCCTGACACTGTTCCTAGGATGCTTGTTTCCATTCTGGGGAGGACCTGGCTTGGCAGGTCAGGCTGGAATGTTCCCATAAGGAACAGGGTCAAGACTGATTTGCATATGGCTGGGTCCAAACTGGGATGGTGTGGTGAGCAAAAAACAATGGATTAAACCCAGATCTTTGTGACTGGGGGTGACTGTTTGCATTCTTCAGCATTCCGTCCATCATCTGTTCATTTTGCATTTATCGCCCCAAGTGGGAAGGGTATGCCCAGATGTGGGTCCCGTGCTCACTATGCCAATGGATTCAAGCTAGCCTATGTGATGAAGAGTGATACCCTGAAACCGGTCTTAGGATGCTTGTTTTCGGTCCGGGAAGGACCTGGCTTGGCTGTTCAGGCTGGACTGTTCCCATGAGAAACATGGTGAAGACTGATTTGCATATGGCTGGGTCCAAACTGGGATGGTGTGGTGAGCAAAAAAAACAATGGATTAAACCCAGATCTTTGTGACTGGGGGCGAATGTTTGCATTGTTCAGCATTCCTTCCATCATCTGTTCTTTTTGCATTTGTCGTCCCAAATGGAAGGGTATGCTCAAACATTGGCTCCATGCTCACTGTGCCACTGGATTCAAGCTAGCCTAGCTGATGAAGGGTGATGCCCTAAAACTTTTCCTAGGATGCTTGTTTCCGTTCTAGGGAGGACCTGGCTTGGCTGTTCAGGCTTGACTGTTCCCATAAGGAACAGGGTCAAGACTAATTTGCATATGGCTGGGTCCAAACTGGGATGGTGAGGTGAGCAAAAACATAAAGGATTAAACCCAGGTATTTGTAACTGGGGGTGAATGTTTGCATTGTTCAGCATTTCGTCCATCATCTGTTCTTTTTTGCATTGTCGTCCCAAGTGAAAGGGTATGCCCAGACGTGGGTTCTGTTCTCACTGTGGCACTGGATTCAAGCTAGCCTAGCTGATGAATGGTGATACCCTGAAGTGGGTCCTACGATGATTGGTTCCAGTCCGGGTAGAACCTGGCTTGGCAGTTCAGGCTGTACTGTTCCTATGAGGAGCAGGGTGAAGACTGATTTGCATATGGCTGGGTCCAAACTGGGGTGGCATTGTGAGCAAAAAAACTATGGATTAAGCCCAGATCTTTGTGACTGGGGGTGAATGTTTGCATTGTTCAGCATTCTGTCCATCATTTGTTCTTTTTGCTTTTGTTGCCCCAAGTGGGAAGGGTATGTCCAGACGTGGGTCCCTAACTCACTGTGCAACTGGATTCAAAGTAGCCTAGCTGATGAAGGGTGATACCCTGAAACTGGTTCTAGGATGCTTGTTTCGGTACGGGAGGACTTGGTTTGGCAGTTTGGGCTGGACTGTTCCTATGAGGGACAAGGTGAAGACTGATTTGCATATGGCTGGGTCCAAACTAGGGTGGCATGGTGAGCAAAAAAGTAATGGATTAAACAGATCTTTGTGACTGGGGGTGAATGTTTGCATTGTTCAGCATTCCATCCATCATCTGTTCTTTTTACATTAATCTCAGTCACTGGTAATTACTCAGGCTGCATTTCAGTCCACAGTTATTTTGAACATCATGCCGGCTCGGACAGGAATCAGCCATTTAAGAATCAAATCATCCATTTACAAATGAAGCTTGGGCCTGCTCCTTGGGAACCAGTGTGGCCTGAACAGCCAGGGTAGTTCCTGTATGGGAACACTAATAAACACAGATTGGTTTCAGTTTATATACACTTGTCAGAGATGTGCAGATTGAGTTATATGGCACAGTGATCAAGGCAACAATGTCTTGGCATTCCTATCACACTTAGGGCATTGCACTAAAGGAAGCAGCGAAACTATCCTTGGAATGGTTCATCTGGTAATAACTACTGGTCTGGAGTTGCTTATGCTTAGGTTCCTGGCTGGGGAAGACCTGGCCTGGTAGTTGGGGCTGGATTGTTCCTCCTGATTTCCATATAACTGATTTGTAGATTACGAAAGCAGGCTAAAACGTGGTCTAGACCTCATTCCAGGCAGTCACCAGTGGTTGAAATTAATTCACACTTTCATCCCAATATTTTGTTGTGAGTCAAAAAAGTCACAGCATTTGCAAAGGGAAAAGTTTTCCTTTTAACTGATGTTATTTGAAGCCTCTCATTCTCTGATGGAGCGGTCTCCTGAAATAGTGAACTCAGACAGCACATCACTCCTTGTACCAAAAACACTTCATGACGTCCCTAAATAAGCATTTGCAATGCAATGGGTCGCATGTTTGCTCGAGTTAGAGCTATTAGCATTGTAAATTCCTATCTGAAATTTTCTGATAATGTTTTTTACATCAATTACAGGAAGATGGGGAGTGCAGTGAAGAGAATTATGGGCCTGTGCCTACAGACTGGAAATGTCCCATGTGTGACTTCACTTCCCAGACTGCTAAATGAGGGACTCCTGAATGAAATCTTGTCACAGTGTCACTCTCAACAGAACAAAGGCATGCTTTGTGAAAACATTTGTGTCGGCACCTGTCAGTTTTAGTTGATGCGACACCCCCCAAAAAAAATAATAATAATAATGTTTATGACATCTTCGAAAGAATGAAAGGTCATGGGAAGAGAGCGTTTTTATTGGTTGGAGACGCGTATACTGTCAGACGCTATGTACATACCATTACGTGACATACAAAGGCATCTCCTTTAAAGAGCATTGGTTACCAAGCACGTGCAAAGCAATGACTGCTGATTTGATTGACCAGGAGCAAAACAAGTAATTTGACTATTAGAACAATGTGATACATGTCTCTGGGGCTTCTGCTAAAGTACAATAGACGTTCAAATAAAATCAATTTTAAGGCAACTAAAAAAGAGCACCCCAATAGCTTCTGAACGTAGAACGCCATACACATAGAAGTGACATCCCATAAAATGTGCACTTCGAAATATAAAACAATTTTGCCTAAAGAACCATATTCATATCATCACTAGGTAATGTTACATGACAGCGATACGACGTCTGTCTCTATCTTGTACGCATAATGCATTAGAGCTGAAACTGAGGACTTGCTTTTGAGGGCATCATTATATCCGCTAGCAGGGATGGGAGGACAGGTAGGACAGCACATAGAGAGTGAGGGTGGTTTCAAGGGACCTCTTAAAGAGGCAATGCCAGTTATAGCTTTGTGGGGCCCAGAGCTGCCCTCGCAGTGTTTTCTGTATGTTTTTGTGCCAGTTTCCCATTTTTTACAGTGTATTTAGTTTATCTAAATAAATTTTAAGTTGCATTTTCACTGTATTTAAATGCAGACTTGTGGGATCATCTCATACAAACATTGTGCTTTCAGTCACTAATAAGTAGGGCACACCCTTGTAGCAGCTTCGATCGGAGCACAGCAGCTGGTCTTTTCCGGCTATGGCAGAGGCAACGAGGAAATTAAAGCTCTCCATTCCAAGTCAAACGTGGGAGTTAAGATAAACAAGGGTGACTGGAAAAGCATCCCTCTGCTGTTGGCTTTATGTTTGCAGAGGGAGCTGGTGGGGAGGAGGGACTGAACACATACCCACAGTGTAAGACCAACAGGCAAATACTAAAAAAAAAAAAAAGTCCCCTACAGAAGACATAAACAGGACATAGCGTAATTATACAGTAATTGGTGCTGCTTCCAAAGTGAAAAAGGCAGGACAAAGAGGCAGAACTGACCAGTAGCAAGCAAGGATTTTTAAACAACACTGGAACCAACAAAAGAAATCACTGGAACCCACAGATTAAGTATACGTAAAAGTATACAACACGTCAAACGCTTACAAGGGGGCCCTCCCTCTGTAGTTTATTTGCTTCTCCAAGCTCCATCCTTTTAACTGTTCATTGCTAAATCTTATAGTTCTGACATTATACACCCAGATGTTTCTATAAATGTTTAAATACTCCCCATTTTGAAACATTTTATTGAAATAACTGGAAATACTATTATGAAAAGGATGTAAAGTTTCAAAGTTTTTCTTTTGTTTCATGTTAAAATCAAGACTTTTATGTCCTTCTTAGAGTTACATGAAAATGTTCCAACATCCATCCAGCTTTTTTTAAAGTTGGGATGAAAAGGGTTTTAAAAATGGCTTGTGAAAAACAGACACATCCATTTTTAGTCATAACTTGTGGGAAAGAAAAGCCAATTTGTGGGGGTAAATTATGCCAGAGCATAAACGGGAAAGCCAACATTTGATAGCTATCCATTACTTCACTTACATAATGAAACGTCACACATCCCTCAGGCTAAAATGGAATAAAAAGGTGCATTACAAATACTTTTTGGTTAATTTAAGTTCAGAACTTTCCAAAAGATCTCTTTAAACACTTTTATTAGGTCTGCCCTATAGATAGCTGTAGTTGGTAGTCTCTACTAATGAAGAAACATAAGAGATAAATATATAGAAATATACCTATTCAGCCATTGGTCTGTTGCAGTAACATTCCACAATTTCCATGGAAGCCAATCATGCTGCATGAGAGGCCTGCTGTGCTGGTGTCTTCATGAGAGGGGCCAAGGGTGCCTTCTTCTGACTTCGAGCACCCAGGGGCACAAGCTTCTACCTGAGATAGTGGAAGACACTCCCTGCTGCATGAGATGGTGATCACTGGTTCTGCATGAGAGGGCCAAAGGGGCATCTGTTGCACCACGCAACGCAATGCAAGATCGACGCAAACCTTAAGTCAGATTTGTGAAGCCATGCAAAGCCACTTTTTATGAAGTTTGAATGTGTTCAGAAATCTGGAGTAATGCAATGCAGGGCAAATCGCTGCGTTGCATTACTGTGTGCGACAGAGGCATTCCATGGGCGTTGTGTGGGTGTTCCCACGCAACTCCCAAGATTTTTGATGCATTTCCTGATTTACCAAACATGATAAACCTGGAAATGCACCAAATACATACACCTCCCCAGGAGAGGCGTAACAAGAAGAAATGTCTTTATTTACCCTCATTTTTTGCTCTTTCTATGTGTGCTGCATTATGCAGCACACATAGAAAGAGGAAAATGCCTCTCAAGATTGTTTTTGGGCAGGAAGGTGCCCCTTACTTCACAAAAACAATCCTGCATGCAATGCAGGCACCGTTGCACCATGGCCCAAGGGTGCCTGTGTTGGCACTAAGCTGCCTAAACTGCACCAGCACAAGTGAAAAGGACAGGAATGCACTGTATTGGATTAATATGGTACATTCCTGCCCTTTTCTTGTGACATGGGACAGCGCAGCAAGGTGACTTCCTGTGCTGCCCTGTGCCACAAAAGACATAAATATGCTCCTAAGAGTAAGCCTGCTGCAATGGCATGACACACCTGCAGAAAGTGAGGAACAGGGGTGCACTCTGCTGCTTGATGGGACAGGTCGCAGCTCACGGTCAGCTGTGTTGCTCCCAGGGCTGCACTGTCTGAGCCTGCTCAAAAACAGCAACACCAGGAAGTGTCTACTCAGCCACTGTGAAGCAGCAGAGGTAGGGGTGCAGAGTTGTGTGTATCCAGGGGTGCTTGTGTCTGAAGACCTACGTGTTTGAGAGTGTGTCTATGGGTGGTGGTTTTGCGATAACATTAGTGCCTGTATGTGTCGGATTTGTGTGTGTTTATTGCTTTCCAATCCTGTTCCAATTTAAGAAGGAGCAGAAAGCACACCTCTTCAACTTGTCCTCTCAGAAACCAGCTACCCTTCAAATTACTGCCTTTCACCATATACAAATACCTCACATGTGCATGCATACGTACATACCTGCCTGGGGTATGCGCTGTGCATATGAATTTCCACACAGGTACATGATTTGTGTGTGTGTGTGTGTGTGTGAATGAGAGAGAGAAAGACTGTGTGTGTGTGTGTGTGAAAGACTGTGTGTTCACGTTCCTGTGAGCGCAGTGGCGCAACAAAGGCCCCCGCAGCCCCTGCGGAGCAGAGGGGCCGCAAGCTCCAGGAGACCTGTCAGCACAGAACACTATACACAGGCGGCAGGCTCCTGACCGGGTCCAGGGGTTAAAGGGCTCCCTCCAGATACTTTGCAGGGGGAGGACCCCTCAAGTTTTGATCCGCCACCTTGTGTGCGTGGCTCTGTGAGTGAGTGTGTGAATGGGTGCATGCATATTGTGCCTTAGAAGGCACACACTTTATAAAGGCCAGAACTATTAACTTTGCCAATGCCTATTTATTTTCTTAGTAGACGTTATTTAAAGCAGAAGGTATGGGACCCAATTGAATGAGCGATGAACAGCAGACAACTGCACTATGTGCTGTTTTGATTCCATAGAAGTTAGAAAGGAAGCAACCTTAGTGCCACAAAACCCCCAGATACCACAGCACCAACTTAGAAAAGCAACCCGCAGACGAGCATAATCAGGAACAGTCAATACAGAGTTAAGAAAACTACTGTGTGCTCTTTATGGAAAGCAAAGGCAGACGCTGCACCCTGGGAAGAAAAAATCATTAGCAATTAATGTAGTCAGTAAGGTACTAAAAATATACTGCCAAAGCTTGAAAATGTGAAAAGAAAGAATGCTAATTATTAGAAGTAACTTGGAAACTATTATAAAAAACAGCATTGTTTAATTGATGTCACAATCATATTAATTTTGAATTCACAAATCATTATAATTAGAGCTTGCAGACAGTGTGTGAGGACGAGGGGCAGGGAGGAGTAGTGGAGGGGGGGAGTGTGAAATATGCTTGGGGACAAGAGGCACACATTCACAAGCCAAAGACCAGCCTTTCCTGATCTCTTGGCCCTGAGTACCAAAGCACATCACTCTAGCTAGCACCAGTCGTCAGGAAAAGAAGTGGTTTTTTCTGCTACATGCACCTTTGTGTTCACCGAGACACATGCAAGACATGAGTTGCACAAAGTTCTGTTATGAACAACTCTTAAGAGTTTGTGCGAGAATTGAAATTTACCTTGTAGCTCATAAGGAGGGTATTAGATCAGGCATACTTGCCGTGGTTCTCCCCTAACGTTTTGCCTTCCATCCTCCTGTTTTGCTGACTTAGTTTTTGCTGGCCTTAGGATTCTGTGCACTCTACCTCTGCTAACCAATGCTAAAGTTCTTGTGTTCTCTCCTTAAAACATGGTAGAATTGGCTCACACCCAATTGCAATATTTAATTTACTTGTAGGTGCCACATGTACCCAGGGCCTATAATGGCACCACATATACCAAAGGACTATAAATTAAATGTTACTAGTGGGCCTTCAGCACTTCTTGTGCCACTCATTTAAGCAGCCTTTTCAAATTAGTCTCATTGCCATTGCAGCCTGTGTGTTCTGTTTTACACTGCCATTACAACCTTGGAAAATAAACCTTTTGTCAGGCCTAAACCTTCCTTTTTTAATGCACATAAATCACCCCTACGGTAGACCCTGGACAGCCCAGAGGGCAGGGTGCAGTGTATTTAAGTAAATAGGACATGTGATCTTATGTTTCACATGTTCTGGTGGTGAAAAACTCTTAAATTAATTTTTCATTATTTTAAGGCATGCTTCTCCGCTAGGATATCATTTGAGTTACCGTATTACATTTAATGAGTACAAATTTCCAAATGGAAGCAGTTAACAAGTTCATGTTCGGTGTCTTTGAAACTGCAATGAAAAATCCTCTCTAATGCTACAGTCAGATTTTAAATTACAATTCTGAAAATGCGACTTTTAGAAAGTTGACATTTTTCTGTCATAGCCATTTAGTTCCTGCAGTCTGACACTGTGCCATGTGACCGGGTGTAGTTGGCGGATGGGCTTTGTGTAAAGAGCTGCATATCCCTTGTAGTTAGTCTGGAGCCAGGTCAGGGGAGGCTTTAGGCCTGTGCATTACAAAGGGAAACCTCCAGAAGCTTCTCCCACTTCAAAGGAAGACCTAGGCATAAATATTGGACCTCAGACACATGCTCTTCAGTACACTTTTGGGCATGTGGAGACTCTCCCAGTAAGAAGAAGTGCTGTGCTGCTGAAAGGACTGCCACGTTGCTGGACTTCTCCCCTGCTTAGCTACTGCTTTGCTGGATGGCTGCCTTCCTGGATTGCTGCCTGCTGCTCCCTGTGCTCCAGCCTGAGTCAGAGGGATTGGGCCTGAACCCAGGAATCTCAGAGTGGCTCCAAGGACTGGTCTGCTGGCTTCCCGTTCAGAACCACAGGGCACAACAGGTTCACAGCCACCTGAAACAGCAGCCAGATCCAGCCGGAGGAAGCCCAAGGCTTTTCTCTCATTTGGGTTTTGATTAATTTATTTAAATGTTCTCTATTTTTCTAAATTAGTGTGGGACTTTTCTAGTGTTGTGTTTTCACTTTATTACTGCTTAAAGTGCTGCCTAAATACTTTACAAATTGCCTTTAAGTTAAGCCTGACTGCTATGTGCCAAGCTACCAGACGTTTGACCACAGGTAAATTTGGGTTTTCCTTATACCCCTCCCTGAGAGTGATTGTGGCTGCTGTTTGAGGAGGGTTTCAACCCGCCTCAACCAGTAACGCAATTTCTCACAGAGGTTAGGACCCACAGTTTAGAAATACAACCTAGAACATAGGAGTAACTGGGTCTAAAGCCACACAGTTTAGGCTAATACATTTGAGTTACGTTCATAGGATTCAATTTACGTTGCTAAGCTCTGGCACATTGTGAGGATTCCTGCCCCAGCTATCCACAGTGTGGTGGGGGTGAGGGAAACTTCTTTCACACTCTGTAGGCTTGTCATACTGGGGTAGAGTTCTGGCGGTCCTAGGTGAGGCGCCAGGAAGATCTCTGGATCCCGATCCCAGACCAGCCCTACTTCATATCATGGTTGAGCAGGACGCTAATAGATATAAACACGGCTCCTACATATGAGAATATTGGTGGCTAAGAGGAAGATTGCAGTGGAATGCAAGAGCGTAGCCTCTCCACCGCTAGAGAAGGGCTAAGGGTCTGGATCACTGTGTGGCCCTTGAGCTACCTGTCTATGAATCTCAGGGTTACCCACAGAAACATGATGAAATATAGGCAGGAATACAGAGGTAGAGATACCATTTCTGCATGGAAACAAACCCACAATGGTAATGGTGCCACAGTTGTTCAAGAAGGGCGAATCCTGATCCTGGAAACATATATACTGCATATAACAACTTTGGGTCTGATTCACAAAGGTAAACTTACCCTCCTGTGTAAATTTATGATTTTTTGCAAATTACAAAGGAATTTTATGAGTAGTACCTTTATGACTGCCTGTCTTTTCATGTGTGGAGTCTCTGACAGGATTGCGGAGGTTCCGCAGTGGTAAAGATACTACTTGTAAAATTACTTTGAGAATTGCAAAAAAATTGTAAACTTACACAAAAGTGTAAGTTAACTTTTGTGAATCAGGTCCTTTGTTTTGAAAGGTCACATTTCGCTTGAGCTTTGCACATAACCTGTCTACAATATTAACAGGCTCTGAGGGCCCCAGCGAAATTGCCATGTTTGTTTGTTTATTTGTGCAAAACAAATAAAATAGTTTTCTAGTGAGAAAATAAAAGAAGTAATGGGGTCCCAGGAGCAGATCTATCCTTCCAAGCTAGAGATAGGTTTCTTTCTAACCCATTGACAGACATATATTGCCAAAGAATATCTTGACGATTAATAATGCTAATAATAATAAGGATGATAATAATAATAATAAGAATGATAACGATAATGATTAATATAATCATGATTAATAAATAAATACCCACATAAATAATTATAGTAACAAGAATTTGAATTTTATTTAGGCCAGGAGTCTGCTGTTTTTGATTTTAGGTGTTACAATTCCATATCTAAATTAGAGTCAATTTAATTTACCTAGAAAGATGAAAGGCTGAGTCAGTCCTGGTGGGAATTCAAACTTGTAACCTAAGGATTAGGCACAGACATCAGAATAGTGTGAGTGTGTGAATAGGCCGTATGAGTAAGTATGGTCAAATTGGGCACTTGCTTTTTTTTCGCTTTTGTTTTTTCCATATGTAAATATTTTCCAGGGTCGTCAAATCCCTTCCCTATCCCGCTTGACAGTATTGTTCTGTTTGATAAACTTTCTTATCCAGTTTTACCTTACTCCTGCCTTTTGTTAGCACTAAGGTGCACAATCTGGGGTTGAAGTACAGTTTTAACACTTACTCCTGCCTTTTTTTTAGCACTAAGCTGAACAAACTCTGGGTGAAGTACCATTCGAAATATGCATGATTTCCCACAGAGATGTGGCTCTGGGGTAGTGCTTAGTTTGTAAAGCGATAAGTGCCGGGGCCCTCCTCAGGAGGCAGCTGCAGCTCGCACTACACATTGCCCCTGCCGGCACTTCCAATGACACTAACAAAACAACAGCTAACCATCACACTCCTACAAGTTTCACAGTTCAGACTATTCCAGGCCCCCAATGCTATAAGAAAGGCTTGGGAGGCAGGTGATACTGATAACGCGTCCAGCCCTTATAAATTACCTGTACCTGGACACGTTGGAGGTCGGTGAATCTTTTAACCGAGTCGGGCTCTCCTCATCCTAAAATAGTCGAGTCACTCAGATCAATAATCAATAACTATTGTAATCGGTAATCAATACTCAATTAATAGATCAATATAGCACATCAGAAATCGATAACAGTTGGTATTTCGGCGCACCATGACCTTTCAGTCATGAATAACCACACCAGTTTATTAAAAGTTAGTGAATTTATTTCCCTATATTAACAAAGCTAGCACGATATATATATGTCTCAAAACCAATTGATATATGTATATGAACATTACTAGCTGTCCATAACGGCGGAAGAAACGCAATCTACGTAAAATCTGAATAATGATACACTCAGTTATCGCAATACAAATCACCAATATGACTAACTGTATTTGACTAATTGCATACATTGGTCAGCATAACAAGATTTCAAATTAGCATGATACATCGAAGTAGTACCTCGACTAACCTCTAATTAGCATTGGCATGTGGGACTTCATGCAAAACGAATTTAGTCAACACAAATTTGGAAAACTTCTAGCTAGGACCCTATCAAAATAGCAGTTGGTACCTAAAAGGAAAAAAAACACAATGAATAATACATTTATCCTTTCATATTTACCAAATACAATCAGCATTCAAGAAAAGTCTTCGTCCTTCAGGTACCGGTTGATCAGCATAAAAAAAATTTCAAAGGGGCAAAGTTAAGGGCAAGCTTCCTTGCAGCGGCAAGGAGAATGGGGCAAAGTTACTGCATGGGCAAGACGGGGGCAAATCAAAATTAAAGTCTCTAGGGTGAGAATTCTTAAAGTCTCTTTCTCTCAGATAGAGAAAAGGGCATCAGGGTGTCGTCCAAAATGGAGTCTGGCATCAGGCTTCAAACTGGCATCGAGGAAAATGGCTGACTTCTCTTTGTCCGGTGGGTTTAAGTAAGAAACATTCCAAATTCTGCAGGGTCTTCCATTGGAGGGTTCATAGGTTGGCTTCAAATTGTCCAATCAAAATTGTCTTTTACTAGCGCTCATTTATGCATACACTGTCCTTGGAGCCTTGGAACACAAATTGTAACATGGTTTGCCAATTATTTTACTATCTGTACCTTCATTGTCCGCACCTGCAGAGACTGACCTTGTATCAAAGGGGATAAAACCGGCCTAGTACGAAACCTTGGAGATAAGTGTACCAGTCAGCTCTACTGGAAAAATACAACTTCAAGCAAGAATATATGTTTCATTAGTTCAAGGAAAAACCACACAGTTAGAATTTGAAACCAGGCAACTAGGCCAAAGCCTGTACTAAATTTAAGCTAAGCAAAACAGTTTTCAAACAAGAAATCATGGCATACATTTGCGACTATGACGGATTACTACATTTTCAATACTTCATGATTAATAAAGCTCGTTTACTATGATGGCGAACTACCCCGAGGGCACAATTTCCCTCGTACATTTTTTTTTTCTATAATCACACTACATTACATGTTTTGATTATACGATATGTATGAATATATGTCGGACCTTCTTTTTCTGCGTCATCAATCCCTCCTCTGATGACTAATTATGTCATCACATCAAATCTACCCACAAATTTTATTCCATTAAAATTCTGTATAGTAATTTGGCACTTCAGTCAATTACCTTTTTCTTTTAGTCCCTTTTGACTTTTCTCGATATATTTCCACCATTTTGTCCTATATTTTCTCTTCTCTTTTTCTTTTGTTCCTTGCTTTTAACATTTTGAAAGCTTTCCATGTTCCCCAAGAACCTAATAGACAAATTAATATTATTAATATTCCCTTTACTATTTTTAGTAACAATCCGTTCCAAACGTTGCTGAGCCAATTTCCCACAGAAGTAAATCCTTTTCCAACTTTCTCCCAAACTCCGGGTTCTTTCAATTCCTTTAAATCCACACTTTCTTTAGTTAAGTTTGTAAGCATTGTTCTAATTTTTCCACTGCTGTCTGGTATATATGTACAACAGTGACGTGTACCAAGCATTTTGCAAACGCCGCCATCCTTTGCTAAAAGAATGTCTAAGGCAAGCCGATTTTGAAGAGTCATAGCTCTTTCTGCAGCAAGTTCAGCATCCATCAGGATTATAGCTCCTGAAAACTTTGTCAGCATGTTATCCACAATAGTAGACAACTTTCGTATTTTGATTGAATTCAATATGACTCCTACTGAAGGAATCAATGCTCCAAATATATCTCCTACCACACCAGAAGCTGTCTCCCTTTTCTGAACATGATGTGATTCAGACAGCCTTGGAAATTTCTTTAAGTCGTCTAGTTGGTAAACCTTTGGGAACACTATTCCCAAATAACACCTCCCATACCATCCTTTAGGAAGACGATAATAGGCGTTGAGTCCACAAATATAATATACTCCAGGAATAACTGGGTCTTGTCCATTCAGCATGAACGTCCACTTAGGTTGAAATGCATACGTATGTTTGCATTCACTCGTTCCCACAAAAACTGTGTCATAATATGATTGATGTCTATGTATACAAAATCTTCCTACATGCAATGTATCTAAAGCTATCTTCCCTTGTGTCTTTATTGCGGCAAAAGCATAATTATCTACAGATGTCTTTCGTGTAATTCCCTCTCTAATTTCTCCTTCATTTCATTCTTCCTATCATCAGTGCGGTCTAAAAATTCTATTTCTACTGGTGAAAGCAAGCATGTAAGGTTCTCTCTATGTGCGTGAGCTGTGTGAAAAGGTGACATCGGTTCAAAGAATTCCCTCATTAATTTGGCATAATAATCTCTAGCTATCTTACTTAGGTGCCTTATTATGGGGACATATGCAAAAGTAACATCGTAATTAGTGTAGAAATAATGAATGTCCTTTTGACCATAAAATCTGGAAGCTATTATACTACATGTAATTCCATACATAAGAGGCATGCTGTGATACGTTACCCCTTCCACTACTGAGGTAGGTATTTGTGTACACACATAACAATCTTTCGCATCCATGGTCTCAACATACTCACTCAGTAAGCGATAGAAAACGTTAGATGAAAGTTCCTTCTTATCATGCAAGTGTCTCTCGTCTTGCTCGAGTCTCTTCAGAGCTGTTAGTTCAGTAACGATAATAGGTTTAGAAGTAGAAGCATCATTCGTCTCACTCTCATTTTTACCATGCATTCCAAGAACTATTGCTACAATGATTAGTACGCATGCGGTTATTAAGCCTATACACATGTATTTACAACACTTCATCTTACGCCCCGTGTAGTGAAGCTAGTCATGATCTGTATAGAATCAGAAAGTTGAAGACACTTTATCAAAGAGTGTTTGCAGGTATTTACAAAGCTGAACGAGTTCAATGTTCACACAGTTTCTTTAGCAGCTTAGTCTCTTATCGGTTAGCAGCGTTGTCTCAAAATCGGTTTCAAAGTCAATCAAGTTAGCAATGTCTTAGCCGGTTGAAAAGTCAATCAGGTGATCAATGTTTTCAATCAACAGAGTCCATAAAGTTTTTATTTCCAAAATGAAGTTCTGCCTCTTCGTTCTCAAGACTGAGGGATACGAATTCGTCTGACCAATCGTTATTGGCTACGTATGCCCACTCCGGACCGGAATACCTCCTGCTCGGTATCCTTTTTCTTTTCAATTTTGCATCTCTCTTTGATTCTTTCTCACTGGTAGTTTCCTCTTTGGCCAAGTCCTTTTCTTCACTTGGTGTTGGTACTACGACAGACACTTCCTTTCTTTTCTCTTTCACTCTTGGCCCTTCACTGTCGTTCAACGTTTCTCTAGTTCTTAATTTTACTGGCGATATGCTTGGTCTTCTTTTCGCACTGGGTCCACTTGATGGACCTGCAATCTCTTCTGAAGGAGTTTGAGCAGTTTCGTTCTGTTCTGCCTTGTCCCCTCCTTCTGGGGAGTCAATCAGGTTTTCCTTTTCTTTTTCTGTATCGTCTGCTTCTGGGAAAGCCCTCCTCTGATCAGGCTCTCCTGCTTCTCCACCTGTTTCGAGCCCTTTGTCACCGTTGCTTTCTTCAGGCTCTTTGTCACTTTCAGCTGCTTCAGGCTCTTTGTTACCTTCAGCTGCTTCGTCGCTTTCTGAGGCTCCTCCTTGGTCTTCCCCAAGTGAATCAGTTGCTTCGTCCTCAGAGAATATTTCTCCCTCCTCTATTTCTGCCTGTTTGCTTCTAGTTCTTTTTCGCTCTGTCTCAGCGCTTGGTATTTTGTTATCAGATACTGGCAACTTCAGCGCTTCAACTTCCTCGTCTGTGGGACACAATACCCCCTTTGTGTGACTGGCGTGAATCCAGTTGGGAACTCCCGCACACTTCACATCGGTGGTAGTCGTCAAAATCACTTGAAAAGGTCCTTTCCAACGGGGTTCCAAACACGACTTCCTCACGTGCTTCTTTATCACGACCCAGTCACCTGCTTTCAGGGCGTGTCCTGGACCTTGGATCGGTGGCAAGGTGGTTGCCTCCACCTGGTGAGAGAAAGATCGAACCACATCAGCTAGACCTTTGCAGTAGTCTAACACCATATCATCTGTAATATTCAAAAGCACATTTGCAGGAACTGCTGGAAGTCTCATAGCTCTGCCCATGAGAATCTCGTGTGGGGACAGTCCAGTCTTTCTGTCAGGGGTGTTTCTCATTGACATTAGTACCAAAGGCAATGCGTCAGGCCATTTCAAGTTTGTTGATGCGCATATTTTCGCCATTCTTGATTTCAATGTGCCATTCATTTGCTCCACTAGACCTGATGCTTCAGGGCGGTAGCTACAATGCAGCTTTTGCTCAATGTTCAGTGCTGCACAAAGCAATTTTATTACTTCATTATTGAAGTGACTTCCCCTATCTGATTCTAAAGAGATCGGGAATCCAAAACGTGGTATTAACTCTCTCAAGAGTAGTTTTGCAACTGTGAGACTGTCATTTCTGCGTGTAGGGTATGCTTCAATCCAGTGACTAAAAATGCACACAACCACCAACACATACTTCAAGCCTCCATGCACAGGCATCTCAATGAAGGCCATTTGCATCCTGCTGAATGGACCCCCTGCTCTTCCTATGTGGCTCAAATTTACTACGGTTCCCTTCCCTGCGTTCATCTGTTGGCAAATGACGCAACGGTGGCAAACTGCTTCAGCAACTTGACGGAATTTGGGGTTAAACCAATCAGTTTTAAACAACCTAATCATGGCATCCCTCCCAAGATGAGCTTGTCCATGGTAAAATCTGGCAATCTGTGACAAAAGGCTGTTTGGAAGAACGAATTTCCCTTCACTTGAAACCCATAATTCATCTAGTCTCTTTACACATTGTGATTTGGTCCACGAGAGTTTCTCATCCTCACTGACATCATTCTGTAAGGATTTCAATTAGTCCATCGTATCTACCACCTTTAGAGCAAATATTTCGCTTGGTTCGAGTTCTGGTTCACTTATCAAATTCCATTCATCCCTAAGCAATATACAGTTCAATGTGCAAAACCTTGCGACTTGATCCGCATATCCATTTCCCAGGGAAACATAGGGGGTCATTCTGACTCCCGCCGGGCGCGGACTTCAAAAGGCCGCCCGCCAGCCCAGGGGAAAACGACCTTCCCACCATGAAGCCGGCTCGTAATCGAGCCGGCGGAGTGGGAAGGTGCGACGGGTGCTACTGCACCCGTCGCGTATTTCACTGTCTGCTATGCAGACAGTGAAATACAAGCGGGGCCCTCTTACGGGGGGCCCCTGCAGTGCCCATGCCATTGGCATGGGCACTGCAGGGGCCCCCAGGGGCCCCACGACAACCCATACCGCCATCCTGTTCCTGGCGGGAGAACCGCCAGGAACAGGATGGCGGTATGGGCTGTCAGAATCCCCCATGGTGGCGCAGCAAGCTCCGCCGCCATGGGGGATTCCCAGGGCAGCGTAAAACCGCCAGGAACAGGATGGCGGTAGGGGGTGTCAGAATCCCCAAGGCGGCGCAGCATGCTGCGCCGCCTTGGAGGATTCTGACGGGCAGCGGAAAACCGGCGGGAGACCGCCGGTTTTCCTGCACTGACCGCGGCCAAAGCGCCGCGGTCAGAATGCCCTGCGGGGCACCGCCGGTCTGTCGGCGGTGCTCCCGCCGACCCTGGCCCCGGCCGTCTCAGACCGCCGGGGTCAGAATGACCCCCATAGTCTTGTCCCTTCGAGCGTGCACTGCATTTTACCACTGCTACTTCTCCTGGTAGTTGGATGGCATGTAACAATTCTTTTATTCTTTCACCATTTTTCACTGGTGATCCTGAAGAGGCCATGAAGCCTCTCTGTGACCACAATTGTCCGAAATTATGCACTATTCCAAACCCGTACTGGCTGTCAGTGTAAATGGTAACTTTCATTAATGCAGAGAGTTGGCAAGCTCTAGTAAGGGCTACCAATTCTGCTACTTGTGCAGAGTAAACTCCTTGAAGCCAAGATGCTTCCAAAACACCTGTTACTGTACATACAGCGTACCCTGCTTTCAATATACCTAGTGCATCTCTTAAACATGAACCATCAACAAAAATAATTTGATCATTTTTTTCCAATCGGGTATCTTTGATATCAGGTCTTGGTTTGGTGCAAAATTCAGTCACCTGAAGACAGTCATGCTCGATGTCTTCAGCGTTCTCAATTTCAGCATTCTCACTGGGAAACAAGGTTGCTGGATTCTGATCCCAGAATTATTGTTTCGTACCTTGTGAGTCTAGCACCAGTCATGTGCTGTGTTCGGGAACGTGTCAAAAGTATCTCAACTGAGTGAGGGACCATGACTGTTAAAGGGTGTCCCATCACTGTTCCTTCACTCTGAGTGAGGCTGATACCAACTGCGGCTACTGCGCGCAAACACCCTGGCAGTGCTGCTGCGACCGGATCCAAAGTAGCTGAAAAATATGCTACTGGTCTGTTTACGCCACCATGGGCTTGGGTCAAGACAGACAAGGAACATGCATCACGTTCATGACAAAACAATGT
Source organism: Pleurodeles waltl (assembly GCF_031143425.1). Taxonomy (NCBI): domain Eukaryota; kingdom Metazoa; phylum Chordata; class Amphibia; order Caudata; family Salamandridae; genus Pleurodeles; species Pleurodeles waltl. Next base: position 1,826,860,177 of record NC_090444.1, read on the forward strand.
GAAAGGCTTTGTGTAGTCAGGCATTCCTAAAGCTGGAGCCCTGCACATGCATTCTTTCAATTCAATAAAAGCATCCATCTCCTCTCCTTTCAGTTCAATTTCATCCAATGCATCCTTCTGGGTCAGTTTCAGTAAAGGTTTTGGTAGGGTTGAGAAGTTGGGAATCCATTGGCGACAGTAGCTCACCATTCCCAAAAACTTCCTCACCTCCCTCCTCGTCTTTGGGGGACTCATTTGAAGTACACTTGTTATTCTTTCCTTCATAATTCTTCGTGACCCTTTCTCTATTTGGTGACCCAAATATTTCACTTTCTTCTGACAGAACTGCAATTTTGAAGGAGACACCTTGTGTCCATTCCTTCCCAAATGGTTCAATAGGGCAATGGTGTCGGCTGTGCAGTCACTTTCTGTCTTGGATGCAATCAGTAAGTCGTCAATGTACTGTACTAGGGTTGACTCAAATGGCAATTCCAACGCTTCCAAATCTTTCTTTAGAATCTGATTGAAAATTGACGGTGACTCCGAAAACCCTTGAGGAATTCGACACCAACTGTAAACTCTGTCTAAGAATTTGAAACAAAAGAGAAATTGGCTGTCCTCATGAAGAGGCACTGAAAAGAATGCTTGTGACAAGTCGATGACTGAGAACCACTCAGCATCACAAGGGACTTGAAACATTATCACAGCTGGATTTGGTACTACAGGGCAACATTTTATTATTATGTCATTTATTTTCCTCAAGTCCTGCACAATTCGGACCTTTCCACTTGGTTTTATTAGTCCCATAATTGGTGAATTACATGGACTGCTTAACACTTCTTTCAGTACTCCCTGTTTTACAAACTCATCAATGAGTTGGGCGACTTTCATGAGGGTGTCTTGTGCCAAATGGTATTGTGGGGTCTGGGGAAAGGTTACATTGGGCTTCACAGTCACTTTCACTGGTTCCACTCCTTTCACCAATCCCACCTCTTTTCCTGTCATATCCCACACTTCTTTTCCCACTGTTTCCTGTAACTCAGCAGGAATATCTGCTTCAGTGATCATCGGATAAAGGGTAATCAGAGCATATTCTTCATCGACAGTCTCCACTTCGTCCCCTTCTACACTGTCCTCTTCTTCCCCATCACTGCTCGTCTGTATTCTAATTCCATTGTTCGAACACATAATCGAACATCCCAATTTGCACAATAGGTCTCTCCCTAACAGTGATATCGGGCTTGAGTCACATACCACAAAATTATGTGTCCCTTGATAGTTACCAGTTCTGACTTGTACTGGATCTGTGATTGGGTTCGTCAGGTACCTGTTTGCTACTCCCACTACTTGAACTGTTCTCCCTGAAAGTGGCAAATTTGGCACTTCAATGCTCCTAACAGTGGAACGTGTAGCTCCTGTATCAACCAAGAATGAAACGCGATGACCCATAACTCTTCCCTCCACATACGGACCCTTTTGATCAACTGCCAAAGATGCTGTAAGCACACAATTTCCCTCCTCATCTGAACTTCCACTCTCCCATACATCGTTTATTCCATTCTCGCTGTGTAGTGGGAATTAGTGTACTGTGTCATTTTGACTCATTCCCTGACCCGTGACCTGTTGAGGAAGCATTGCTTGCTGCTGATTCATTGGTGCTAAGGGTATTTGCATTTGCTGATTAGGTACCATAGGAAACTGCTGTTGCATTGGCTGCAATTGTGTCATTTGCACACGGGGCATTTGCACCTGTTGCGGTTGCATGGGTTGTAAACCCTGCAGCTGGTTCATATTGTTTTGGAAATTTGGGTTCGGACCTCTCAATTTTTGTCCTCTCATAGTCTGGAATGCATTGACATCATTGTTTTGCTGACCTACACCTTCCTGCACCATCATTGGGCACTCCCGTTTCCAATGCCCGACAATTCCGCACATGTGACATGGCATCACCTTCTTCATTGCCTGTATACCATTTGGAATCATAACGGTATTCAAATCAGGACCATTATTCACAAAACCTCCTCGGCCTCTGCCTCTCATCTGCGGCTGAAACATAGCATTTCCCTGCTGCTGCGGCATCTGTTGTTGAAAACCTTGCAAACCTTGTAAACCTGTCTGAGCTGCTCTGAGCTGCATCACCATCACCTTTTCTTTCAATCTTTTCTGCTTTGTCTCAATCTCATCACTGCAGTGTTTTGCATAATTCAACACTTCATCGATCGACTTTGACTGCCAACAAATCAAATGCGATTTAATCATCTGGCTGATTTCGGGTCTCAGCCCTTCCACAAACCTGAACACAAAATGGAGCATGTCCTTTGGCTCAATCGTTTCCGTGTCACTGTAATTTTTAAACGCTTTCAACAACCTCTCATAATACGCGTGTATAGATTCTTTAACCTCTTGAGCGGTCCTGTCAATCCTTTGCCAATCCACATTTTTCGACGCAACCTTTGTTTTCAAGTGCTCGATCACCTTGTGGTACAAACTCATTACCGTAGGTGATGGCGCACCTGTGTCCCTATCTCTCTCTGGTTCACTCGTCGGCCAACCTACAGCCCTTTTACAATCTTCCCACAAATCTGCCGGAACCACAATTTCAAATAAAGTATTCAGGTCTTCCCAGAGACACTTCGCGAGTTTCACAAATCTATCCGTTTGTTGATACCACTCTCTTAATTTGGGAAAGTCATCCGTAAAGGATTGAATATCGCACCTGTGCCAGGGTACATGTACAAGTTTTCCCCCTGCTGTTTCTCTCATTGGTAACATAGTTATCAGATCGTCATTCTGTTGTTTTTTCTCATTCCGCTCTAGAGTATTTTCTTTCTTTTTGTCCTTTTTCTTAACCCATCTACTTTCCCACTTGTCTAAACATCTCCAGACCTGTGCACTCTGCAGTATCTCCTTAAGGTGTGTTTTCATCCCTGCGGATCTCATGTGTTCAAAATCTTTTGTCTCAAAGTCTAACCTGTAACTTCTGCTCAGGTGTTTGGTCTTACCTATATCGATCTCATTTCTGTCTGCGATTTCTTGTAACTTTTTATGTATGTTGCTCACTTCTCTTGTAATCCTAGGTCACATGTATCTTAGTTCTTCCTCTGTGTATGATTCTAATCTGTTCAAACCCATTGTTCCCTCTACCAGTTCATCTGCCTCCATACCCAACCTTATTTTATTCAGTTATTCTTCTCCCTTCCCGCTAGATGTACTCTGTGGGGAGTTCAGGCTGTTGAACCATTGTGTTAACTGTTGCGCGTTCAGTCCCATCAGTGTAGCAGTTACATCAACTGCCACTGACGGTTTCTGTAATGTTTCAGTCTGTGAGGTTAACAGTACTAATAGTGGTGGATGTGACCTTACTACGGTTGACGGAGCACAAATTGGAATTGGACTAAATTCCGACAAGGACCCAGATCCATTTGGCAGTGCCGCTATCGGAGTTGTCTCTGGAGTGGTTTCTATGCATCTTCTCCCTGTCCCATTCTGTATCATTAACCCTTGGTCGCTTGTGCTTGAATTTGCCTGTATGTACAGTGGTACTGGTGGACCTACAGTGATAGGTAGAGATATTGCATCCGGATTCTGTCTCTTCCCCGAATTCTGTGGCATGTTAATCCCCACATTGTGGTTCATCATTGCTGGCATACCTAACTGGCTTTCTACTACTCGCACTTCTTGTGTCTGCTTTTGAGGCATCGAGAACTGTGTTGATTCAGCTTGAATGAATGTCGGTCTCTGATAGTTTTGTCCTCCCTGTGCCATTGAATTAGAAGTCATTCCCATATTATGCTCATTGCAACAGTGCCTTTGAACCTGTGGCTGATAGTTATCAGCAGGTTTCAATGTCGGCACGTCTGGGTACATTCTCTGAATCCGTGGTATTCGTGGTGAGAAAGGCATGTCGGAGCTGCTCGGCCTCTGAGATATTCTCAAATTTGGTGTTACATTACCCTGTATTGGTTCTGGAGGGGCAGTACTAATGCTTGAGCCTTTTTCGCTTTCCACATATGGTGGTGGGCGATCATTCAGCAATTGTATAATGAACTCCTCATCATCTGACTCGTCTCTCCTTTTCGAGTTTCTATTGCTCTCTCTCTCTCTGGACTGACTCCTGTTTGTCTTATAGGTGGCTTTCCTTCCTTCCGTCTCCGCTTCATCAGTAATCGCTGGAAACAATTTAATCCCCTGCAATACGTCTGATCTCCAAACCTTTTGTGTGCTGTCCCATCTAGCATCCGCTAGTGTCTTTTCTACTTTCCTTATTCTCGTCTCAAATTTCTTTTGTTGTTGGTTTCTAGCTATTAGCTCCCAAATTGCTAGTGCCTCAAACTGTGCTGGTCTTGGAGGTACTTTCATGTCGTATAGCGCAAATCTCAGATTTTCTAAAACTCTTAAATTAAACGACCCATAGATAGGGAACGCTACACTTCCATGTTTCTCTGTTATTTTGCACCATTGTTTTAACCAAAGACATGGCGCTACACCCTTTTCTTCAATGACGATGTAAGCTGGTGTACCCTCAGGCGGTGTTTCTTCTCCTACATTTGCTTTAATATAAACATCTCCCCTCATGGCACTCTTAAATACTTTGAAAAATGTCATCTTTCCGTCTTTTGTTTTTCTAAAATATGTAATCAATAAGCGACTTTAATTCCCGGAATACTCTTCGCTTGCCTTTCCCCTTCCAATTGCGCTTCATGGACTGCGTCCAATCCGTGCGCGACCCTTCTCACCAACCGACCTATCCCAGCGCGGCTCCTAGTGACGTCACACTCACACACTGCGGCTGACAAAGTCCCGCAGCTTGTCCTCTTTTCATTCGGCTTCACTCATAAACTAATTTCTGCAATATAACACGAGCACTTAACCAAAAGAATAAAACAGATCTGTCGGTTTACTATAGGAAAGGTAATACAATCGCTTCAGAAACCTTAGGGATTTTTCACTAGCCTCGGCAGCTATTCCATCTTTCTCGGTTTCCCACTTTCGCAAGCAAAATTTGACCCGCAAACTTTACTCTCAACTGATCAATTAACTATTCTAGTGCACTTTAGAATTCGTCAAATCTCAAAGTCAAAGTTTTCTTTCACTCTGCAACATTCATACCGACTTGTTGACCACGCCCGATCAACCTATTAAACCTGACCAGATCACAACATCAAACAAGTGTCACATACACTTTTCAACATACTCCGGAGTCTCTTGACCTCGCAGGGCCCATCTCAACATCAACAACCACGTGGACAATTTTTCTGCTCAAAGCGCTACACACACGTGAAGTTCGACGACTTCCCTACTCTCACACCTTTGGAGTAACACTCCTCTAATATCTTTTAACCCCCCCTAAAATCCTCACAAACTTCTCAATTAATCTGCGGCGATAAGCTGTGCAAGCGCAAAACCCTAACTTCACTCATACCGTCACTAGAAACGCCGAGACCATTCTCATACCTCCATGTTCCTCATTCGCAAGCTCCGAGATTCTGGGAAGGTCATTGGGGACTTAGGGCATCATCCTCTCTCCAACTTGTTTTATCAAAGAAAATTCTAACTTGACTCTGTCTATTGTTCGGATGGGGTCCCAAAGGGCTAAACAATCAATCTCTGCTACCATCTACTGATAACGCGTCCAGCCCTTATAAATTACCTGTACCTGGACACGTTGGAGGTCGGTGAATCTTTTAACCGAGTCGGGCTCTCCTCATCCTAAAATAGTCGAGTCACTCAGATCAATAATCAATAACTATTGTAATCGGTAATCAATACTCAATTAATAGATCAATATAGCACATCAGAAATCAATAACAGTTGGTATTTCGGCGCACCATGACCTTTCAGTCATGAATAACCACACCAGTTTATTAAAAGTTAGTGAATTTATTTCCCTATATTAACAAAGCTAGCACGATATATATATGTCTCAAAACCAATTGATATATGTATATGAACATTACTAGCTGTCCATACAGGCGGAAGAAACGCAATCTACGTAAAATCTGAATAATGATACACTCAGTTATCGCAATGCAAATCACCAATATGACTAACTGTATTTGACTAATTGCATACATTGGTCAGCATAACAAGATTTCAAATTAGCATGATACATCGAATGAGTACCTCGACTAACCTCTAATTAGCATTGGCATGTGGGACTTCATGCAAAACGAATTTAGTCAACACATATTTGGAAAACTTCTAGCTAGTATCCTATCAAAATAGCAGTTGGTACCTAAAAGGAAAAAAAACACAATGCATAATACATTTATCCTTTCATATTTACCAAATACAATCAGCATTCAAGAAAAGTCTTCGTCCTTCAGGTACCGGTTGATCAGCATGGAAAAAATTTCAAAGGGGCAAAGTTAAGGGCAAGCTTCCTTGCAGCGGCAAGGAGAATGGGGCAAAGTTACTGCATGGGCAAGACGGGGGCAAATCAAAATTAAAGTCTCTAGGGTGAGAATTCTTAAAGTCTCTTTCTCTCAGATAGAGAAAAGGGCATCAGGGTGTCGTCCAAAATGGAGTCTGGCATCAGGCTTCAAACTGGCATCGAGGAAAATGGCTGACTTCTCTTTGTCCGGTGGGTTTAAGTAAGAAACATTCCAAATTCTGCAGGGTCTTCCATTGGAGGGTTCATAGGTTGGCTTCAAATTGTCCAATCAAAATTGTCTTTTACTAGCGCTCATTTATGCATACACTGTCCTTGGAGCCTTGGAACACAAATTGTAACATGGTTTGCCAATTATTTTACTATCTGTACCTTCTTTGTCCACACCTGCAGAGACTGACCTTGTATCAAAGGGAATAAAACCGGCCTAGTACGAAACCTTGGAGATAAGTGTACCAGTCAGCTCTACTGGAAAAATACAACTTCAAGCAAGAATATATGTTTCATTAGTTCAAGGAAAAACCACGCAGTTAGAATTTGAAACCAGGCAACTAGGCCAAAGCCTGTACTAAATTTAAGCTAAGCAAAACAGTTTTCAAACAAGAAATCATGGCATACATTTGCGACTATGACGGATTACTACATTTTCAATACTTCATGATTAATAAAGCTCGTTTACAATGATGGCGAACTACCCCGAGGGCACAATTTCCCTCGTACATTATTTTTTTTCTTCTAAAATCACACTACATTACATGTTTTGATTATACGATATGTATGAATATATGTCGGACCTTCTTTTTCTGCGTCATCAATACTCATTTCTAATATATATTGAATTATTGAACAACTGCTGATGTGCTCATTTTTAAATCTGACAGCACCCCCATGTGACAGACTGTCACAAGCGCTGGTGTTGACAATTATGTACCCGTGCAGAGCACCGGACACCACCGGCTTAAATTAAGTACTGCTTTGTGGGCGTTTGACACACTCCCCAAAGCCACTCCATTAGCACACTTTTTCACACCCACCTACACACGCTGAAGCCATCAGGTACAGCTGTGGAAAATAAGCCAAAGTGGGGGATGTTCTGCTGTAGTAAATGTCATCTACAACTATAACCTAGCGGTCAGCAGTAGATTTTTTTCTTTGAATCAGTTTTATTGCATTTGTTGTTTACACATTCTGGGCCTCATTACGAGACTGGACTAGACTGCCAGATTTGCGGATGCGGTCAGACTGCTGCCAATGCAGGGATCCGACCGCCACCTGGTCGGGCCGCTAGGGAACCGCCAGCCCCACGAGGATCGGAGATCCCAGCGGTCTGGAGGTGGGTGCGGTCCTAATCTGCCAGGGCAGTGATGCAAACAGTGCTGCCCTGGGGATCCCGACCCCTTTCTGAGTTTTTCACCCACTGACCTAGCGGGAAACTCTTAATGGGACTGGAGGGGAGGTAGCCAGTATGGCAGCAACCTTCCCGTCGGAAGCTCAGCAGATTGATTAAACCATCCGCCGAACTCATAATCATGCCCTATGTTGCGTTACACTGCCTACATTGCTGCAGCTGACTAGTATACACATATTGATAGGTGTGGAGCAGAGGTACAGCATAGCATACTGTATGTACAACAGTAAACTGTCCATCATGACACCATAGTAGACATCCCAAGGGGGTAAGTAGACAAGGTTCTGAGCAATATCGCAAACGTATAGGATATAAGGCAGATTAGGCACCGAGCAAGCAGGTTGGCACGTGTGGCTTCGTTGCCAGGAATATCACATTGCACCATAACAGAGACATTTTAAACATTTTAAAAGGAACGTTTTGACACAGCTAGTTGTCCTGTGGATAGGTCGGCAGTTCATAATGGAAAAAAGCAATGCAGTACTATGTATTGCTACAACCTGACGTGACTAGTTCCCTACATACATTGCAGTCTATAAACAAAACTGAATGTACGATACATCACATTTGTGTTTTCCTTTGGACTTGAGATGTGTTGGCACAACTGCCCCTTTGATTTTAACAATGAGGCATTGTATTTTTGATAAGGGCATGTATTTCTTTTTGACTAATATTTGTAGTTTATTTGCAATTGTTTTTTCTTAAAATGAGAAAGCTTTTGCCTTAGTAGGTTTAACTTGCTTTCAAGACAGCAAAAGTTTTTTTATTTTTAACATTTTCAGGGGGTTTCATTTGAACCATTCACCAGCCTCAGCTTCATGTTGACGTTTCACTGCATCTTTCATGATTTAATAGTAGCAAGAAAGATCTTACCAGACTCCGGGGTAGTCTGTCTTTGTCACTTATTATGACAGTGCCATGTACTGCATATAACTTATCCGAATACACAAAGCACATTATGGCAGGTTTGCTGTGCTTTGTCACTCAGGTGACAAGGTTTGAATTTACTACCCTGCGCTAAGATCTGTTTGTGACATTTTTGTTATCCATGCGTAAAACAAGTGTGGCACCAGACACTTGCTGATGCATGAAAGCAGGACATGTTTTGGTGGACCCACTGCAAACCCCAAGCAAAGCCCACACCCCGTGATATACTATTCTCATGCAAAGTCATGCAAAGTATCCCAAACGAGGATTTGTCCAGAAAAATAATGCAAGGAAAGAGCCAGGACAGACTCACCAGCACCACAAAAGGGCAGTGAACACAAGATCCTTACAGTTGAAAGCAGCCACGGAGATTGCTATTCTGTGGCATAGTTGGCACCTATTGTCATTTACCTGAAAAAGAAGACACCGAAAAAAGATGATCTTCGTGCAAAGGGTCACACTCTTGGACCAGGTTGACGAAATCAAGTTTTGCACACTCGACAGGGGCATGATCATGACTTTGTTGGAAAAATTTGAACACAGCTTGGAGCCTGTGGTACCCATGTCAAATGCCATGCTAGCTCCTGCCAAGCTCTTAGTAGTAATCCACCTCCCTGGCTTTGGGTCATTTCACAGAACATGTGGCAACGTGGCAAGCGCTTCTCAGAGTCTTCTCTCAGCCTTCTTGCCGACTGGCCTGGATGCCATCCAGAAAATCACATGCCAGCACCTACAATTTCCCAAACCGGGATCTGAACAGAGACACGCGAGCAAGACTTGTACCATGTAGTGCAATTCCCCCATGGGTGTGATGGACTTTGGTCCCAGTGACCCCTGCCTGTGCCTGCCAGAATTGCAAGCATGTTACTCCATCAATGTGCAGACCATATGTAACGACCGAGATGCTTCAACAATGTCATGGCTAAGTACCTTGGGAATGCACGTTTCCTACATCTTCCAGCACTCCACCATCAGTCACCAGTTTGAGAGTGGGATTTATGGAGATGAGATTGCTTGGTGAGAAGGCATGAAATGTAAATATGTAGTAAAAAATATTTTGTTATCTGTGCTACTTCAGTGGGTGTCAAAGAAACTTAGCCGCTAATTAGTTCATCACACATAAAACACAGGATGGTATAACCTCTGTCAAAAAGTATTGTGTTGCTCCATGAAAAGACCATCCTACAGGTTCATAGTCCACAAGTCAACCCAATCTCAATGAATCATGATGGCATGCAGTGAAGCAGAAAACAGAAACTATTACTGATATACACATCAAATATCATATATCACCTACGATGATTGAAAATTGTAGCTATTTTGTTCGATTTTTAAAAAATATATTGCTATTTATGATGTTTGTGACCACTGAAACATCTGACAATGCTGTAAAGCATGCGTTTTCCCTGTGTGTCGGGAGATCTTCTGAGAATGCACATCTAGCACTAGTTATGTAGAAAATCCGTCCATGACCCATGTATAGTAATCAGCATCTTATGTGCGAAGTATTTAAAACGTGTGTTGTGTCCAACATAAAAAACATGCAACTCACTTTTCACCTTAGACCCACGACCATGGCTTATGGCGCCATTAGGTAACCCCAAGACTCCGGCAGAGGTTTTCATCACAAAACCAGATCCATCATGGAAAGGTCTTTTGGGATCCTCAAACCAAAGTTTTATTGTCTGAATCTCTCTGTTCAGTCCAAAACTGGTCTGTAAGATGATACTTGTATGTGAAATACTGCAAAATAATGCAGTGAGAATACCCCTTGATGCAAAATAGAAAAGGCATTTTGTTAATCCTCCAGATCGACTTTAACACACGGGAGGAGAGCTGGCCTTGTGATAAAGCACCGGCTTTGCACCCTTATTTAGCCCCTCCTCCCACCTGTGTGTCATTTTAGCATGCGGGGATAAATATGGGGCTATGGAGATAGCACCATTTTATAGATGGGAATGCCTATTTTGCATCTCATTGATGCAAGGAAGGTGCACGCATCTAAAAAAGGTGCAAACTCCTATATTGTGTCGTTAGACATGTCTAACATCAAAATATAAATATGGAGTTAGGTTTGTGCCGGTTTTGCGGAAAAAAAAAGTCACAAATATGGACGCAGTTGAATTATAAATATGGGCCATCTTTTTTTACTTCTACACATCAAATACAATCCAACAAAATCAAAATTTGGCTGTCATAGTATGATAGTCAGTTTACTTTCATTCCTGTCTGACCAGAAGTCGTATTTATAGTCATGTTCCTAATAACAATTTCAAATCATTTTGTTCACAAAAAATATGAAAATCCACATAGAGATGTGTTGCTCAGAGTGTTAGGACACATGGCACACAACAATAATAATTAGCATGGCCTTGGGGCTGTAGTATACCATTATGATCAAAGAATATAGGCCCTCATCATGGCTTTGGTGGTCTTTTCCAAAGACCGCCGAAGCCGCTGGCACCAACATACCGCCAGTGCTGGAGGTCTTAAGACCACCCTATACGACTGATCTCTGAATTCCACCTGAAATCAGGTCTGAAATCAGGTGGGATTCCGAGACCAGTTGTGCTGGTGGTCGGCGGTGCAGAGGCGGTACCATCACCGGTAACACCAAGCCAAAAAGAGACCGCACTCCGTATTACAACCAGGAATATGGTGTGACGGTGTCCAGATGGCGAGGTGCTGCCGGCGGTGGAAGCGCCAAGACCTGCCCCCTCCCGGACAACCTCCTCGACGGACAAGGTAAGTGGATCGTCCGACAAGGGAGGGTGTGTGTGTATGTGGGTGTGTGTGAATGTCGTGAATGTGGGGGGAGTGTTTGTGGATGCGTGTCTGCTTGTGTGAGTGATTGTGTGTGGATGGGGAGGGGTGAATGTTTATGTGAGTGGATGGGGGATGGTGTGAGTGCGTGTGTGCGGGTGTGAGTGATTGTGTGCATGAGTGCAATTGAGCGGATGGAATGGGTGAGTGCCTGTATGTGTGTGCATGTGTATGTAAGCAGACGGGGAGGGAGGGTGAGAGTTTGTGTAAGTGGACGGGGAGGGAGGTGAGTGTTAGCGTAAGTGGATGGGGAGGGGGTGAGTGTTTGTGTAAATGGACAGGGAGGGGTGAGTGTTTGTGTAAGTGAACGGGGAGGGCGGGGAGTTTTTGTGTGAGTGTATGGAGGAGGGGGAGCATGTTTGCATGAGTGGACGGGGAGAGGGGTGCATGTTTGTGTGAGTGTCGGGGAGAGCGGGTGAGTGCGTGTATGCAGTGCAGGGGGATGGGGTGTGAATGTATGCATGAGCTTGGGGAGGGGTGTGTGAATGTATGTATGCACTGGGGGAGGGGGTGTGAATGTATGTAGGCGCTGGGGGGGGAAAGAATGCACGTGTGAGTGCAGTGTTTGTGTATGTATGTGAATGGGGGTGTATGATGCAAGTGAGTGGGGGTGTGTCTATTTGTGTGTGGGAGTATATGAGTGCATGTGTGTGCGTATGTAGACGTGTGTCCGAGTGTATCCTGGCGACAGGAATGCTTATCCCTGTTGCCAGGGTGCAAGACCGCCAGCTTTTTCTGGCGGAGCGACTGGCAGAAAAATGCTGGCGGTCTCCTGCCTCATGATACCACTAGTGGTATCACGCCATCTGCCGTGCTGGAGGTGCTCACCTCCAGTCCGATGGAACACAGTAATGTGGCGGGCAGGTGAAGGCTCAGCAGTTTGGCTCCGGCCAAACTCCTACTTTGGCGGTATTCTCCAGTTCTGTTCATTGTTGTGACTGCCCTGTGGCAAAGAACCCTTCTGCCAGCATGACCTATTGTTTGTCTTTATGTGGCTTGCGGAGGAGTATAAGGGTGGTGGTGGTGATTGTGCCACAGGAGGTGTTCTTATTTTACCCTCCCTCCCATGCTCATTCAGGTGCCTCGTCCTATGGGACCCGCTTACCATAGTTTGGAGGCTTTGCTATTGGAACTGCCTCAGTGCCGGTGAGCAGCTTTGTGGCTTCATGAACTTTAGTTGAAAATGTAATAGAATCATGCAAGCTACCTTTAAGGGCATACTCGTCAAACAAGCACAAATGTATGACAAAATCACGAGGATCTATTGCCATATAGATCTTAGGGCCGGATTTATACTTTTTTAGAGTTGCATTTGCGTCATTTTTTTACGCACAATCGCCGCAATCTTCTAAAATTCAATTATATTTTGTACGTTTGCAACACTTTTGCATAAAAAAAAATGGTGCAAATGCAGCCCTAAAAAAGTATAAATCAGGCCCTTAGTTGCATTCGTATGGTCTTTGGTTACACATTTTGATTTCACAATTAAAGCAGTAACAAGACATGTTTATATGCCGCCAAGTTGGGATTGTAGAATTATATGAAATGTATAGCTTTTTGTGCTTTCGACAACGGGGTGCAAACATCCAAACTACTCTGTATTATGCTTAGCTGGCATTATTGTGCAATTGCCTGCCAAATACAGATATGGATGTCTAAACGAAAGTTGACATATTACAGTGTTTTATTGATGACTTATTAAATGTAAAGCTGCACTACTATGTGGGTTTTTTATTGCAATTTCACCAGAAAATGGCCTTAACCATGTAATTTTAGCATTGTAGTGTTCAATCACATTGTTGGATCATTCATGGTGGCTTTGTGGCTGCACCCTGCATGAGCAAGGGTAGAATCTGGGGTACAGCTGTCACCCTAGCTGGTATTTTGTATTTCTCCTTGTGAATATTTTCTTTATGCTACTTTTCTAATATCACCAGAGGTATTAGCTCCAGAGCCACTGCCTCTGAATGTATATCCTGAATGTGAATATTTACAGATAGTTTCTGTAATAGCAATTACAGTGGTGAGGCATCCACTGGGCTTCAGCCATACAAAGTGGAGCACTTAATTGTTTTACCCACATTACGTTGATTTTTAATGTTATTATATGTATGTATTGTGCTGCCTGGGTGCCAGTTCTTCTGAAACCACACTTGAGCGCCGGTTCCTTCTGACCCTTGCCTTTCTTGTTAAATGGTGCAGAATTTCTCCACCAATGGATACTTTTTCTCCTTTCACTCCCTATTCGGGTAGATTTGTTATCAATAGTGTCTTCACGTTGTCTACTCCCCCTTTTCATTTTACTTAGTTCATGCATATTATTTGCCTTACTATTCTTCTGACTGGGTCGGTAACATATTTTGAGCCATAAAATGCCTCAGGCCTGCAAACCGTATAGGTTGAAAGATGGGTCAGGTGTCCTCAAGTTTTCAACAAAGCAAAATAATCCGAAGAGACAAATATAAGAACCTTTACCACAAAGATGGCCTTGTGAAAAAGAGATCATTTTGTAAATTTCTCTTTATATTTGAGTATTTGCATTCTGTCAGTTATGTGCTGTAACAGGCTTGTGTCTACAATTGAGTTGACACAAAAACAACTATTTACCTCCTCGAAGATATGGTTACACAGTCACCAGAGGAGAAGCCACCACCACACCACAGCTTCACCCTTTGCCAGTCAGGTTTGTGGCTTCCATGTGAGTAAGCATGGACTCAGGGGATGAGTGTTTGCTTCACAAATGTTTTTTCAAACGGCAAATGTATTGGTTCGGAGAGCAGAATCTGTTCCTTTAGAAGCAGCTCTTTTTTCATAAATTATAACTTTAAAGTAAATTATTACATTGAAATTGTGGAATGGTGGTCTGCTGTACCTGGGAGCCCACCTTCCCTGCATACATAGCTAGTCTTAGTGGTGCAGAAATAGCAAGGTCCATGCAAAACTACAATTATGCAAAAAGGTTTGCTAATCAATACAAATGTGTAACTTGTTGTGCAAACTATTATAACATAATAGCAGTTAGAAAAAGGGGGCTTTGGTTGGCAGTCAGTTTACCCCCTGTCCAAGCAAGGACCCTCACTCTAGTCAGGGTAAGTCACACACAATCCAAATTATCCTGTGCCCAACCTCTGGTAGCTTGGCACTGAGCAGTCAGGCTTAACTTAGAAGGCAATGTGTAAAGTATTTGTGCAATAAATCATACAATAACGCAATATAGCACCACAAAAATACACCACACAGTGTTTAGAAAAATATATAATATTTATCTGCAGGTCAAATTGATCAAAGATGCAATAAGTAAATGTAGAGATATCACTGAAAAGTGATATAAAGGGCCTGATTCTAACTTTGGAGGACGGTGTTAAACCGTCCCAAAAGTGGCGGATATACCACCTACCGTATTACGAGTCCATTATATCCTATGGAACTCGTAATACGGTAGGTGGTATATCCGCCACTTTTGGGACGGTTTAACACCGTCCTCCAAAGTTAGAATCAGGCCCTTTAAAGTGTCTTAAGTCTTTTTAAAAGCAAACAAAGGGCCTCATTATGACCCTGGCGGGCGGCGGAGGCCGCCCGCCAGGATCCCGCCCTCCAAATTACCGCGCCGCGGTCAAAAGACCGCGGCGGGTATTACGAGTTTTCCCCTGGGCTGGCGGGCGGTTCCAGTAAAACCGCCCGCCAGCCCAGGGGAAAACGACCTTCCCACGAGGATGCCGGCTCGTAATCGAGCCGGCAGAGTGGGAAGGTGCGACGGGTGCAGTGGCACCCGTCGCGTATTTCAGTGTCTGCAAGGCAGACACTGAAATACTTTTCTGGGCCCTCTTACGGGGGCCCCTGCCGTGCCCATGCCATTGGCATGGGCACGGCAGGGGCCCCCAGGGGCCCCGCGACCCCCCCTACCGCCATCCTGTTCATGGCGGCTTTCCCGCCATGAACTGGATGGCGGTAGGGGGGGTCAGAATCCTCATGGCTGCGGAGCGCGCTCCGCAGCCATGGAGGATTCCAAAGAGCAGCGGAAAGTCAGCGGGAGACCGCTGACTTTCCGCTTCTGACCGCGGCTGAACCGCCGCGGTCAGAATGCTCATTGGAGCACCGCCAGCCTGTTGGCGGTGCTCCCGTGGTCGGTGGCCCTGGCGGCCACCGGCCGCCAGGGTCAGAATGACCCTCAAAGTCTCTTTTAAGCACAAAGTACCTGGTTCATGTGAAAAATCTCCATAATTGGCCACAGAGGAGGAGGAGCGTGGAAACAAAGGGGGTGTGCGTCGATTTCTCGGGCCGCACACGGTCATGCGTCATTTAGTTTCCACGCAGGGACGGCTGTGTGTCAATTTCTGGTGCTGGGTCGTGGATCCTCTTCGGGTTGCTGGGTTTTCAGACGCCCCGGGGTCTGTGCGTGGAATCCTGGGCTTGTGGAGCGAAGTGACAAGCGCTGCGTCGTTCCGGTGGGCGTTGCAGGGAAGTTTCTTCCGCACAGCAGACGCTGCGTCAATTTCCCCTCTGGAAGTTGGGCTGCGTCATCCGGTGGGCTGTGCGTCGAAGTTCTGGTCGCAACACAGGTGCAGCGTCGATCTTCTCCTTGCGAAGTCGCGATGCATCGTTCCGGTTCGGCGTGTGGTGAATTTCTCACTGCGGGGAAGGCTATGCGTTGGTTCTAGCAAGTGGTGCATCGAATTTTCGCCGCACAAGGAGTCCACTTGCAAGAGAGAAGTCTTTTTGGTCCTGAGACTTCAGGGAACAGGAGGCAAGCTCTATCCAAGCCCTTGGAGAGCACTTCTTCACCACAGCCGCCAGGGACCAGCAATGCAGCAGGGCAACAGCAAGGCAGCAGTCCTTCACAGAAAGCAGTCAGGTGAGTCCTTTGGGCAGCCAGGCAGTTATTGGTGGCAGGATGCAGGTTCAGGTTACAAGTTTCTTCTCCAGGAAGTGTCTGAGTTGGAATGGGCAGAGGCCCTGCTTATATAACCAAATGTTCCTTTGAAGTGGGGGGACTTCAAGGAGTGGCTTAGAAGTGCATCAGGTCCCCTTTCAGTTCAATCCTGTCTGCCAGGGTCCCAGTATGGGGCGTGGCAGTCCTTTGTGTGAGAGCAGGCCCTCCACCCTCCCAGCCCAGGAAGACACATTCAAAATGCAAATGTATGCGAGTGAGGATGAGTATCCTGTGTTTAGGGTGTGTCTGAGTGAATGCACAAGGAGCTGTCAACTAAACCCATCCAGACGTGGATTGTAAGGCACAGAAAGATTTAAGTGCAGAGAAATGCTCACTTTCTAAAAGTGACATTTCTAAAATAGTAATATTAAATCCAACTTCACCAGTCAGCAAGATTTTATATCACCATTCTGGCCATACTAAATATGACCTTCCTTCTTCTTTCAGATCAGCAGCTATCACTCAAACAATATATGAGGACAGCCCCAATGTTAGCCTATGAAGGGAGCAGGCCTCACAGCAGTGTAAAAACGATTTTGGGAGTTTTACACTACCAGAATATGTAAACTACATAGGTACATATCCTGCCTTTTGCCTACACAGCACCCTGCCCTATGGGTTACCTAGGGCATACTTTAGGGGTGTCTTAAATGTAGAAAAAGGGGAGTTTTAGGCTTGGCAAGTACTTTAAATGCCAAGTCGAATTGGCAGCGAAACTGCACACACAGGCCTTGCAATGGCAGGCCTGAGACAAGGTTAAGGGGCTACTTAAGTGGGTGGCATAACCAGTGCTGCAGGCCCACTAGTAGCATTTAATCTGGGCACATATAGTGCACACTACTAGGGATTTATAGGTAAATGAAATAGTCCAATTGGGTATGATTCAATGTTACCATGTTTAAAGGGAGAGAGCATATGCACTTTGGCACTGGTTAGCAGTGGTAAAGTGCGCAGAGTCTAAAAACCATCAAAAACAGTGTCCAAAAAGTGGAGGGAGGCAGGCGAAAAGTTAGGGGTGACCACCCTAAGTCTGTCAGGTCTAACAATAGCTTTTTTGAGAAAAGTCACAAAACGTTGTAACAAATGTGGAACACATTTGCGAAGCTCCTCCTACTACATCGGGCCGTTGCTTGTGGATAATTATGATGTACTCAATGTGTCATTGTGTGTGTGTGGTGATATAATATTCAAGATGTGTTGGACAAGGATAGAGTTTTGTTGTCTGGTGAATAGTTACTTCCCAAAAAATCGATCGGTAACCTGTCCTCATAAATACACACTCCATACTGACAGATACAGTGGCAACACCACGAGGCAGAATTTGTGGTGTGTTATGTTGGGTTGAACTAAAGATACACGATTATAATGATATGACATGCAGAGGATGGTATACATAATTCTGTATGTGAACTGGGGGTGAGCTTGATGAAACATTTGTTGTTTACTGCAGAATGTACAGTAAGATTGTTTTTATCACTATCTGTGTGCCATAAAGTATTCAGCATGTGTATGTAAGTGGCATTTTAATGCCTTATCTTGAATAATCCAGACTGGTTATTGTCTGGTTCAAAGCAACATTGTATACACCCATTGCAGAATATTTCCTGCTAACACTAAGATTGAACAATTTCTGCATCAATGTCCCATGTGCCCATGATGGATGTAGCACGTGCCACATATAAATTCACATATTTTTTGTAAATTATAATGAACCGTACATGGAGGCACATCATCTATACACAATGGTGACAATTATTAGCCTTGAAATGGGATATTTGGAATTCCTCTGGATGCAGAGGTTGTTAGTAACCTGTGTTTTATTGTCATATATTCTTGATATATTTGATAAAATCATGAATATGTTGCTTCATTCATTTTGATTGAGGACAGTTACCCCAGCTCACAACAAATGAACATGCAGCTACCAGACTGAGGTAAACACAGGGTAGAGTTCAGTAAAAGCAGGTGGGGGCTGTGGTGTTTGATGCTCATAATTATGATGCTTCAGAGCAACATAGAGGATGGTAAACCTTCAAAGGCATGTTCTTGGTTCAACATGAATACACCTGGACAACATGAAAGCCTTTTCACACCACCCACAGGTGATCATGTCTGTTCTGACATCATGTTCTGCACTCCAGGTGCTATAGACTGTTGCATCATCTACCTCATGACCTCTCTTGTCTTTAGCAACATGACCATCAACCACAAAGAGACACGAGCTGTTAACTATTGTGTGCACATTTTAACTTTTCATCTTTTATTTCTAGAACTATGATTTGTCAAAGATATAAAGAACAACAAAACACAACAAGAGAGGATAGGGGTATCCTGAATGAAGAAATATGGAAATTGAAGAAGCTGAAGGAGTAGGAGGTGCAGATGTTTTACAAATAGATGACAAAACACATTAATGATTCTGTGGCCACATGTAAACTCCCAGAAGATGAAAAAGCTGCCTGATTAACAGGCATCCTTGAATGTTTTTGCTCCAACATGCAGGACTGCAGTAGGAAGTAAAACAAGTGGCTTATACACAAAGGTAGAACTCAGGAGAAGGTGGCACAGTTGAGCCTCACTGGTGTCTTGTTTTGAGCACAGAGAGGCATGGCTCTTTCTCTTCTTCATCCCCCCTCATCCATTTATGATGCTGATAGTGATGGGCTCAGGTTGGGATGCCTGTCCTGTAGACAGACATGAAGCTGAGTGCATGGCCCTCATGCCCGCTAAGAGATCACCAACGATACTGAAGGCTGCAGGAAGATCTCTGGCGAGGGATTGTTTTGATTGGATGAATTGCCTCACATCATCCCTGAAATATATAACTACACGCAACAAAGAGTCTATCTGTTCTTTATGCCCCTCTTTGAATGAGTGTATAGACTCCTTAATTTCATGAAGGTTGTTACTGATGTCACTTAGAAACCTTGAACTCTCTTTCCCCATGCAAGGACATCCAGATGTTTCTCAATGCCTTCTAGAGATTTTTCTATACCTTAGAGCCATGCATGCACACCCTTGCTGGGCTCATTAAGGCACTTGTGTGTTCTAAGGCTCACAGCAATACAATATATCAATATATCAAATGTATTTGTAAAGCGCATGTTCATCCACGGGCCATCATGGAGATGAATGACAGGTGTTTAATATTAACCCACTCAATTGTACTAATTTTATTATCCTCAGGTGGATGAAAGGCTGAGTGGACCTGTGAGGATTTGAACCTATGGCCATGAAGTCAAACACAGGTTACTGGAGTGGATGCATTAGTTTACTGGGCTACAAGACCTTATATCGCCAGATACCATTGAGACCCACATGGAAGCCTCCAAGTCTTATTCCACAACATCCTCCTGGGCCCTGTGGATGCACTGCACAAAGTGTTCAGCTTGTTCTTCTGCATCCTCAGGCAGAGGGTCTCCATGTCCTTCTTGAGCTCTTCCACAACATCCTCCCAGGTCCTGTGGATTAACTGCTCAGGGGCTTTGCATTGTTCTTCTGCATTCACAGTCAGGCAAGATGTTCCTTGGCCACTGGAAAGGCTGAGAGATGTGTGGGCTGGAGACCCTGTACAGTCTCATCCTTTGCCACAGTTGCTGATGTGGCCTCAATCTAATACATGAGCTAGAAGAATGTTTCTTTATACATTGAGGGCAGGAATGGCTCCAAGGTGTGCAAGGACTGTTCCATGGCAGTAGTTGGTTTAATGAAGAAAGCTATGACATTTAGATCTCGATTTCTAGGTCACCAGGGATGTCACAATGTCTGCATCATACTTCTGTATTTAGTATTGTCTTCATGTATGGTGTTATAGTTCTTGTAGATTAGCAATGCCATGGCGCACAATTCACATGCTAAGATTGCTGACAAACTGGATGATTGTCAAAAGGTGGCAGATGGATGTACACAGTCTTTGTTGTGTACGTTATTGTGCAAGGAGCATACACTGCATGGTACGTGGTACTTTATAAAAGGCAGATGCAGTCTGACATTTTTATGCTCTCAAAACTTTTCATCTTGATTAACATAGTGAGGATTTGCCAAGGATGGCAGAATGATTGACAATGACTCAAAAGAATGACATGAGGAGATATAACCTACTTGATGGGAATCTAAATCATATCTTTTACCATCCAAGGTCTATTGCAGAACTGAATTATTTGTGAGTGAAGCAGGATGTACAATATTTTTGTTTTTTTTGTGACATCTAATATCTATATTTTGATATGTGTGTGTATAGTGTCTGACACATTTCATTTAGTAAATGTCAACAAACTAAATATATCTTGTATATGAGTCCAATGCAGACAGGGATAGTGATGTTTGGTTCAAAGTTGTTTTAAAGAATACCATCAGTTTGCAATGAAGAACATAGATTGTACTTGACGAGAAATACTTTATGAACATATGGATTGTTTTCTCTTAGTGAAATTGTCAGTGTGACAAATGATGACATTGATTCCATATTGAAAAACTATGGTTACAGTGAAGTTTGCAATTTTTGCATTGCCTACTTCTTATATTATACATCTTTGGCCGTCAGCTTTTCCCTTAGATCTCAGACAGGACATATGTTCCTTCCTTGCAGTGTAATTACTTGGACATCTCCAGAATATGATCAGCATCCATAGGTTTATGTTTAGATCTCTAATATTTCTTAATAGTTGCCTTAATCATGACAGCCTCAAAAATATACTGCCACCCCGATACCCAGGTGTACATTTCTTTTACTTCAGAAATACTAATTTAGACAGTTTGGTCCTCTACAGTCTTTTTAATCTTGTATCTGTGTGGACCTTTAAAAAAATACGTCAATACCCTCACCAGTCTTAGGTGGTATGTTGTTTCCTCTGGGTGATTCTTCAGCCACAATTTATCCTCTGCAGCTGTGCTCACCTTGAACTCTTTTTTTAAATATCCTTGTATCTAGTGTGAGATGTGTTAGAGGTCAAACAAGTGAGATAAAATTGTGCCACTATGTAAACCAGCATATTTGTGATAATGTCAATAGATTAAAAGAGTTGAGATCGGGGTTATTTGGATTCCCTGTATAATATTTAAAATGTGTTGGTCAACATGTTTCTGCCCATGCCTAGTGCTCATCTCGATCAGAGGCGTTCTTCAAAACCTAGGTGACCCCTAAGTGAACATACTAGTTACCTAATCAATCCACACACCTTAATAATCTAATGTGAGTGAAAACGTGAGTACGCCTATTGGACAGCTCTTGGCATAAAAAGAGATTAAGCAAATCATAATTTCAAGACAGACTTTTTCTCTCAGGTAGTCTTGCTCTTTCAATAATTTGCACACATATTGCCAGAAAGAAATGAGAGTGCATGTTCTGTCCTGCTGGATCCCTCTTTCAATTTAGTGATAAAACCAGGTGTCTTACCAAGTGTAATGTGAAAATAAAGTGATCATATCTGTAGGCGTGCAGTGGTCATCTTGATATTTTTCTTGCTTACTATTATATATTTTTTAAGTCCACATGATTAGGGACAGTTCAGGGGTACAACCTTTCTAAGGGATTTCCTCAAACTAGTTAGATTATGGGGGTCATTCTGAGTCTGGCGGGCGGCGGAGGCCGCCCGCCAGACTTCCCCCCTCCAAAATACCGCTCCGCGGTCGAAAGACCGCTGAGGGTATTTTGGCTTTTGCACTGGGCTGGCGGGCGACCGCCAAAAGGCCGCCCGCCAGCCCAGTGCAAAAGAGCCTTCCCACGAGGACGCCGGCTCAGAATTGAGCTGGCGGAGTGGGAAGGTGCGACGGGTGCAATGGCACCCGTCGCGTATTTCAGTGTCTGCAATGCAGACACTGAAATACAATGTGGGGCCCTCTTACGGGGGCCCCTGCAGTGCCCATGCCGTTGGCATGGGCACTGCAGGGGCCCCCAGGGGCCCCACGACAACCCATACCGCCATCCTGTTCCTGGCGGGAGAACCGCCAGGAACAGGATGGCGGTATGGGCTGTCAGAATCCCCCATGGCGGCGCAGCAAGCTGCGCCGCCATGGGGGATTCCCAGGGCAGCGTAAAACCGGCGGGAGACCGCCGGTTTTCCACTTCTGACCGCGGCAAAACTGCCGCGGTCAGAATGCCCTGCGGGGCACCGCCAGCCTGTTGGCGGTGCTCCCGCCGACCCTGGCCCCGGCGGTAAGGAACTGCCGGGGTCAGAATCAGGCCCTATGTATTTGAATGACCATATTGGAAACTTGATACAATTACAAAACTCCCCTTTTGCAGTTTCCAAATAGCTTCTGTTACTGTGCTCTGTGCTTTCTATCCTGCAGTGAAAAATGTAAAGGAAATGCTATCTACTGTTTAAGGACAATCAGCATGATGTGCATGAATTGTAAAAGTCATTCCTTTCTTCATCAGTGTATCACAACAAAGAATACAAGAGTGCCCAAAACTCTTGCACCAACTCTCTACTGCCATTGTAGTGGAAGGACCTGCCTCTGAGGGTTGCACGAAAGATAATGTATCAGAAGTCGATCCTCCCAAGCCCAAGAGTTGAACACCCTGGGGCATATTTAGAAGGAGCTTACATCATTTTTTTAACGCATCGGCAGCGCATTGTCAGCTCCATATTTCCCCATATTGACAAACGACACATTAGGCCCAATGTATCAGTTTGTTTAGGCCTGTATGAAAAAAAAACCTGCGCTGGAACTGGCTGCGTCGCAAGGTTTATAATGTATGCAGGGTTGGTGTTCCCTCGTAAAAACCCACTTAGGACTGATGCAGTGATATTTACAAGTTTTTCAATGTGTCATGCATTTTTCAAGATGCGTCACGCTAAGTCTGGAACGAGTCAAAAGTCCTACACCTCTTCAACCCAGGCATAAGAAATGACGCAGTGGCTTTCTAATAGGAATATGACCAGCTGAAGTCACCTCAATCACTGTAATAAGTAAGTAAATCACATCCCCTCAAAGTGTAGTAGGCCTACACATGAACCAATGATGTTATAGGATCCCTTGTCCAACCTGGGGCCCTGGCACCTGAGATATTAACATCCACTGAAACAATGCAATGTGATACTGAGTACTTCACGGAAGGGGAGGCAGGATTGTCTCTTTTCTACATGGAAATGCATCCCCAAGTCCAGCCAAGCAGACTCCAAAGCACAACAGGTAAGTCTACACATAAGGTAAGTAACACATGATTTCCCACTTTAAATTACCAAATATGCCTATGTCTACTCATATTACACTGTCATTCATTATGTCACACATACTTAGGTATGTATGTACACATAAGTAGACTACGCCCACTGAAATGTGACACATAGGCCCTCATTCTGACCTTGGCGGGCGGCGGAGGCCGCCCGCCAAAGTCCCGCCGTCAGGTTACCGTTCCGCGGTCGAAAGACCGCGGCGGTAATTCTGACTTTCCCGCTGGGCTGGCGGGCGGTCGCCTTCAGACCGCCCGCCAGCCCAGCGGGAAAGAGGCTTCCACGATGAAGCCGGCTCGGAATCGAGCCGGCGGAGTGGAAGCTGTGCGACGGGTGCAGTTGCACCCGTCGCGTATTTCACTGTCTGCGCAGCAGACAGTGAAATACATGTAGGGGCCCTCTTACGGGGGCCCCTGCAATGCCCATGCCAGTGGCATGGGCACTGCAGGGGCCCCCAGGGGCCCCGCGACCCCCCCTACCGCCATCCGGATCCCGGCGGTCGGACCGCCGGGATCTGGATGGCGGTAGGGGGGGTCGGAATCCCCGCGGCGGTGCAGCAAGCTGCGCCGCCGTGGAGGATTCAATGGGGCGGCGGTACACTGGTGGGAGCCCGCCAGTGGTGCCGGTCCGACCGCGGCTTTACCACCGCGGTCGGAATCCCCATTGGAGCACCGCCGGCCTGTCGGCGGTGCTCCCGCGGTCCTCCGCCCTGGCGGTCTTTGACCGCCAGGGTCAGAATGACCGCCATAGTCATACTCCATCCTTGTCTGTCTTGCTTCCAGGACCAGTGTGATAAAGTATTAGGTGACTTTTTCACCATTTCATACTCTATTACATTGGTCCCCACACATTCGGCTTCTTGAGTCAGTTCAAACTGATGCATTGCCTATGTGTTTTTGACACATTGCTGAAGTTGCGCTTGATCTAAGCCCAACCTTAGCAATGCATCATTTTGTGGGCAGATGCATTGCAGGATCCTTCCCTCGGGTGCATCAGTATTTCTGACGCATCCTTGGGACCCTACGCCATGGTGTGCTATATTGATGCAGCAGAGATATGGCTGCTATCTTTTGTCACAATATAGCCTTAAACGTAACCATATATTCATTTGAGTGTACTAATGACTAAGTTTAAATGTAAAGTGGTGCACTGAAGACACATTGTTGTGCATTCACTGTAAGTTAACGTGTTGAAAGTTATGAGGTATGACTTTAAAGTTTTACATATAGAAATACGTTTTGAGATTTTATGTTTCTTTATCATGTTAATTAACAGCTTGCATTAAAACGATAATGAAATGTAATGTTTAATGTTTAAATGCCGCCTATATATTGTGGCTCAATGCAGTTCTATGGTATAGTGACAACTGTGATTTTAAAGTTATTCTTTTCTTCTAAATGCATTTTAACATTATTTGAATGCTATTTCTTAATAACAAGTAAATTAATTTGATATTAAATGATTTAATTTGGTTTAATAAATTGTGCCATATAAATCTATTGCTTAGCCTAGCCAAAGTAGTTTGTTAGGCCTATGACAATGCACAATTTGTGAGAAGATGCCCTTTCACTTACTAACATGATATTTCTTTCAGATTCTGTTCACATGAAGTCATAGTTTACTTTTGATAAAATTATATTCTCATCGAAATGTGTTTGGAAATCAAATGCCCTATTGTTTTATGCCCTTGAGCTTGCAAAGTTGTCCTTAGCTAAGGAACATGGAGGAACTATGGACAAATAAAATATAGTTGTTGCAAATTCGGTACAGGAGGACGAGATGGACCCCTTTCCCATGATAGTGATGTGAATTTTGCAAATGTTTCAACTGCCCAACACGTGATGTCCCTGATTGGATGATGGAATCATTCAATCCAAAACTGAGAAATTTTCAACACATCAGAACATTTTGTAGCTTTTAATTTACCATATCCTGATGGACTGAGACGCATTCCTATTTTGACTTTGATGTTGGCTTGGAAACCAGTAGTTTCTTTTGTCTTGCTTGCACCCTCAAGTCATTGCCCATACCCCATTTAAACTTTGGGCCTCATTTGGATGTTGCCGGTATTACCCCCAAGTGGCGTTGGCAGCAGGCCCAAAAAGACGATCATTTTGGCAGTCTCCCACCCACCATATTTAGATGTTAGCGGTAGGAAACAAACCGCCCATTACTGGCGCACCTGGCCCTGCTGCTGTTAGGCTGGCGATGTACATCTGACCTGATTTAGAGGTTCCCGCTGTACCGGCGATGTGATGGCAGCAATTTAGAGATGCAGGGGGAGTGTCCCTTTGAAATTATGTGTTCATATAGGTGTGCTGCATACAATGTATGTGACAACCTATGTCAACACATATTCCAAACTCAAGAAAAAAATACTTATATTTATATTGACGGTCGGGTCACGTTCGATGGTAAAGCGCCACCCCTTTGTGTACATTTCCCATGTACTGGTAACCATGTTCGGCGACGACTGGGTCGTTGTCCTTTGTGTCCAAGTGTCAGCAGCATTAGCAGGGGTCCTCCAGTTGTGTTCCTGTGGGAAAGGTAAAAGAAAACAGGGGAGAATGAGGGCTTTCACCCCCTTTCTCTCCCAATCCACCATCCTTGGGTTGGAGATATTCCCGCCAGTGTCGGCCTAGTGGGAAGGCAGATTGAAATCTGCTTGGCAGTAACAGTGGCTGCAGTCCCGCTGCCAGCCACTCTTTCCCATTACTCCGTCTCTGCGTGATCCCAATCCTGGCAAAGTCGGCGGGACTGTGGCGGTCTTTCGTCGCTAGTCCTGCTAACGTCTAAATAGGGTGAGCGGACGGCCAAGCTGGCGAGCGGGAAATCTGGCAAAAATGCAAAGGCAGGAGCCATCCTCTATGCTGAGGCTTAGCCTTAAGATTTTTCTGACCCTGTGTGAAGACTCTTGACAGAGATTCTAAGTGCTAACGCTTTCTATTTTTAATAGTCTTAGGCCCTCATTACAACCCTGGCAGTAAATCCCGCTTTCCGCCGTGCAGAAGACCGCCAACATACTGTTGCGGCAGCGGAATTCCGCTACTGGTATTACAACCCACAGCTCGGAATCCGCCACAATACAGACACCCACACAAGTCCGCCACACCAATGGTCAGTGATAAACTGGCGATAACAAAACTGACACCGTCACGCCAACAGGAATACGCCCACACTATCACGACCCACGAATCAACACGGTGGTCTTTCAACTGCGGTAAACCATTGGCGGTACACACCGCTGCGCGCAAAATACACACACATATACAAAACACAACCACATTGGACAATTCGAAATACACACACCTGATACACATACACACACCACACCCCCACACTCACACCACTATAAAACACACACCCACATCACCCACGAACCCTTACTACCAGAATTGTGAAACCACGCCAGAGAGAGACACTACCAAAAACCACACCAGCATCCACAGAGACACACATCACAACAGACACCACCTCACACATCACCCACACCACATCATGGCACCTCAACAACACCCCAGGTTCTCTGAGGAGGAGCTCAGGGTCATGGTGGAGGAAATCATCCGGGTAGAGCCCCAGCTATTCGGATCACAGGTGCAGCAGACATCCATTGCAAGGAAGCTGGAGCTATGGAGCAGAATTGTTGACAGGGTAAACGCAGTGGGACAGCATCCAAGAACACGGCATGGCATCAGGAAGACCTATGGGGGAAGGTGCATTCCGTGGTCTCCAGACACCAGATTGCTGTACAGAGGACTGGCGGTGGACCCCCACCTCCTCCCCCACAACTAACAACATGGGAGGAGCAAGTCTTGGCTATACTGCATCCTGAGGGCCTCGCAGGAGTAGCAGGAGGACTGGACTCTGGTAAGGCAAATCTTTACTACTATATCCTCCCCCACCCTACCTGCATGCCATCACATACTCC
Organism: Pleurodeles waltl; assembly: GCF_031143425.1. Classification (NCBI taxonomy): domain Eukaryota; kingdom Metazoa; phylum Chordata; class Amphibia; order Caudata; family Salamandridae; genus Pleurodeles; species Pleurodeles waltl. Next base: position 1,826,887,741 of record NC_090444.1, read on the forward strand.
CACCCTTTCCCTCACACCCATCACCCCAACAACCCACAGATACCCCACCAACGCAACCCACACATCCCAAAACCAAGTCCTGCATGTAACACAAATGCATGGACACCCATCACCCAAGCATGTCCAGTAGAGAGACTCACTCAAGCCCCAAAATCACCAATCACACAAGGACCAAGCCGATAATGCAAGCACTGGAGTACAGGGTCACTCACCCATTGCACACGATGGCACACACAGATACAATAACTATGCATTTACACCCCAACAGGACCCCTACCCAACGTCACCGGATAGGAGGTGCCACACATATTCAGTCCCCCGACAGAAGAGGCCCACAATGATGACAGCAGCTCTGCACAACTGGATCAAGATGACCAGCCCGGCCCATCAGGGACCTCGGGACAGTCGGTTCCCCTGACACTGGCACAAGCCAACAGAGAGCCTCCCCCCTCAGGAAACACCAGCACAGCACCCACCCAGCGGCCCATCCCTCTGTCCCCAAGACACGTCAATCTGCAGTGTGTCCACCACTACAGGGAACCCAGGCAAACCCACTAACCCAAGAAAATCAGGGACCTGGGGGCAGTGGCAGTGGACACACGGTTCAGGGCACAGAGGCACAGGATAACAGGAAAACTGGGAGGACTTCTGTGCGACAGGGGGAGGACAGGCCCAGGGAACACACTCTCCACGAGGCACTCTCCAACATCATGGGAGCTTACCATCATTCCCAGGAGACGATGGCAACGGTACTGGACAAGTTTCAGGAGACCCAGCGGCTGCAGGAGGAACACTACCTTGGGATCCAGGAGGACTTGAAGTCCATTTACACCACCCTGGTCACCATTGCAGGGGTGCTGGCAGACCTCACCAACACCAGGAGGGACACAGTGGGACAACAAGGGGACCCTGACACTAGCCTGGACGATGAACAGGCCTCCACCTCCGTTGGAGCTAGTAGACAGGAGACAACGCCACAGGAACAACAGGACACCAGCACCCCACCCCCTGCAGATGGAGAACCACCCCGCAAACGGTCCCTGAGATACAGGAACAAGACAGAGAACAATGGCAAGACCCCCGCCAGGAAATGAGACCCCCCCCCTGAATGTCACCCTTCTGTCCCACTATGTCACCCTATCCATCCTTAAACTGCCATTGCTCCACTTCCTATTCCCCTTTGGACACTGCACCTGTGAAACAAATAGACTGGACTCTGCCATGGACATTCCTCCACCATCCCCCCAGCACATTTTACAACCCCCTCCACTTATTTGCACAGGAATAAACACACTTCAATCACAAAACAATCTGGAGTCAGTCTGTGCTTTCACAAATGTGTAATTGCAACATCTATGGAATATAGCAATGTCAATTTACTTGTTCACATACCAATGTAACACAGCTGTAGGCCAGCAGTAAACATAGCAGAGGGCACAAAGTGGGACCCAAATCTGTGAAATGGGAAGTCAAAGGGACAAGCCAGGGTCCATACACTAAATGAAAATGACACACTTATGCTAGTTC